>NC_090928.1:1244366384-1244981384 GCF_040938575.1 Ambystoma mexicanum | reverse complement strand
GTGCCCTATCTGCCCGCACATCAGACAATGTGGTGGCTCCCTCCCTTGCCCCTGGATACCCCCGCATAATCCCCTGGGCCTTACTACACCTCTATTGGTGTTACTGTTTCTTCTATCCTTGAAAACCCCTGGGTCACTCCCTTGGTTGTTGTGTATCTGTGGTCGATAACCGTGTCCTCTGGTTGGCCCCCCTCTTCCTCAAAACCTGTGCTGCATGTTCCCGTACCCCATGAATCCTCGCCCCATGGGCGGTGGTGTGTACTGCTGCTGCTGTGTACCCTGTGCGCTCATGCTGGTCAGTAGTGCCCTTTCCATGGCATACTTTGATAGTTTTTTCTGCACTTGTTTCACTTCATCTAGCTTTCTTTCCTCAGCCTTCTTCCGAATTTTCTCCTGCAATAGCCTACAGTGGTGTACTATAGTAAGCTGTATTTCTGGCCAAGGTTTTGCCTCCATGCCCACTAATTTCTTCAGCTACTTTTGAACCAGTTCTGGTAATCCCAGACATAATATGTGGTAAAATACTGCTTCGGTTTCGTCCCACGGTTCTCGGGTTTCAAGGCGCCAAAGCTCTTGTATCGTCTGAATATAGTATGAAGGGTCTTTGTCTCGCCCCATCTTGCGGGCCATAATTGCATCAATGTCTGATGTGTCCGGGTACTGAGTTCTTAATGCTTGCCATATGGCAGCTCTGCAATTTGCAAATGGCAAACCGTCATGCGTTGTGTTCTGGGTGGTCACTCCGGGGAATCCCACCCTTTTCCACACGTCATCAGCCGCTTCCCAGACAATCACCACAATAGTCCTTTTACGTCCCCCACTGCCAACCTCTGGCCTGCTGTCATTCTTTCCATCTCATATATCCATTTCCCAGGACCCTCGTACAACAATGGTAACCTACATCTCATGTTTTCCTTGTCAATGTGCTCCCATGGTATATACTGAGGTTGCCCCGCTCCCTTTTTCAGTAGGGGCATTTGATTTGTGTGAACTCACCTCCCATTCGCACTTCTAGTCAGTCTGATCTGTCTGTTCGCGTTTCTGATGTCGGTGTACACGTCCATTACTTCTGTATGGGTATTCAAACACTGACGTCCAGCTCCCCCATTAGCCTTTCTCTAGAGCATACTATAGCTGGCTCCCCCTTTCTTTGTCCTGGGAGATCTCTAAGTCTCTCTATTTATGGTACTAGATCATCGATGTTACATAACTCGTCCATCGACCGTGGTGTTCGCTCATCCTTGGCGCCTCCTGCTCCCACTGTACTGGTCCCTCTCCCATGTCACCCGTTTGTTCGTACCTGTCCACCTGTCCCCATGGATTGAGGCCTACGTCGCTTGCCTCCCTCGTCCCCACTGTTTTGTCCTTCGTTGTCTGACCCCAAGCCCTTCTTACTGTAAAAGTCGTCCACGAAGCTCAGTCACCTAGTGGGTGTGTTCGTGATGGTTTGCATGGGAATGTTGATGTCACGCAAGTCGTATCTGCTTCCTCCCCCCAGGCCTGTTCCATCTGATATTGTGGTAGTCCGACTGTTTGTGGTTGTACTGTCTGGCTCTGCTCGTGCTCGTCTACCCCCTCCACCTCTGTCATTTCCCCTGTCCACTGTCCATCGTGTCTTTATGTACCTAATTGCGTGCTCATCCTCTCTATCAACTTGCGTTTTTCCTTCTCCTCTGCCTTTCTCTGTCTCACGATCTCTTCTTGTTCCCTTCTCCTCCTTTCTCGCTATTCCCGTTCCTCTCACTTCCTTTCTCTGCACTCCCTCTCCAGCCTCTCTTCCTTTTCCCTCTGCCCCTGCTCTTTCTCTTCCTCACTTGTCCTCTCCCTGTCCTCTATCTCTAACCTCTCTTCTTTTTCCTTCTCCTCCCTATCCATATCCTCCATCATCTCAGCCCAATCTGCATCTTCGCTCCTTACCCTAAGGCATTCCATTGTTTTGGTTGCTCCCTCTGCCTCCCCTTTCGTCTTCCCTTCCAGCTTCAGGAGGATCTGTGCCCCTATCCACTCTTTCGTGGCTATGTCCTCTAGCCCCTCCTTCGTGCTCCTCTGTGCCTCGCTGTTTGCTCCTCTCTCAGTGGTCAGCTGCCCTGTGCTTTTCGGTCCCTCCTCCCTAGTATATGGTGGCGGTTTATAGGTCGGGTTTGAATACCCCTCTGCTGCTCTTAGTTCTCATAACGGATACATCCCCTGTTCATCATCTGTGTCGTCGGAGACCTTGCTTGGACGGACAAGTGGGGGAGCAGAGGGTGGGCCACGGGCCCCTGCACCTCCTGCTTGCTCAGCATCTACTGACAACTCACTGCATCCCCCTCGCCCTCCTGAAACATTCTCCACAACTCGAATATTGCCATGCAGCTTGCTAGCTTCTTCCCCTTGTTGGTACCCTGTATATGTGTCAATAGTTTTTGCTACACATCTTTGGAGAAACCTCTGCAAGGTGGCCATGGTTTAGTTAATTTTCCCTCAGTACTTTTGGTCCATTCTATGCTATATTTGCAAATCTTGTATTTATAAGGTGGGAGGGTCTTACACAAATGCTGCAGGGGCATGTCACCCCCACACTTCCCCTGATACATTGCTCTTGTCTCTTCCTGACCTCAAAATGAGGGTTTCAATAGTCCGCTGTCAAGGAAGAAACACAACGTAATCACAATGCTTTTAATTCACTACTAGCCTCTACAACTCCAGCACCTGTCAGGCATGCTCCGCGCACCGCCCCTTCACAATCACTGCCTCCTTGGGCACACCCATAATCTTCTGCATGCACCTTCCACTCACTGCCACTGGTTCACCTCGTCGGCCAATCTCAACCTTTCCAATGCTAGCTCCTCACTGTCCCGTGTTCTCCAAGTCCTATGTAACAAACCTACGGGTGACATCACCTATTACTAGACAAGTTTGCGCTAAGAAGTCAAATACCGTGCACATACTACCATAACCCGTTGCCCCAAAATACACACAACCCCAACACAAACCCCACAGCTATCTTCCTGCCGCCTATCAGAGTATATTTATAGTTGAGATAGAGTTTAAGGTAACTGGTTGCACTGAACAAAGTAGCAATTAATAGCAATCTTAAATCAGCAATATTTGATTAAAACAGAATTAAATGACTAGACATATATAAGCACTAAGGCTCTTGACAAAAAACACCTTTCTAAAAACTTTTTATGTGTATCAAAGCATTCAGTCATTGTATACATTTATCCAATCATTGACAAATATGGTAGTTGTTGACTCTGCTACAATCCAGAGCAAAGGGGTCTCAATGTGTTTCTGTTCCAGAGAAATCAATACTGAACATTCATCAGGAGCGTACTTTTTGAGCAAAAACCTATTTAGAGAATCCAAGTGGAAACAAGGGGGGTAAGGCCAGTGCAACCTGTGGAGTTAAAAGAAAATAAAGGGACAGTTCTACTCTCCTTCAAAGGTAGCAACACTGTTACTTTGGAATCGCAGTCCCTTCGATCTGTTGGTAAAAGTTTGCATTGAATTCAAAATAATTGCGTTTCAGAGCTATCTCTACACACCACATAATAAACGATGTGGGGACGGGGTCTTGATCTTGTCTATTCAGAAGAATCTCTTCTATAGTGTCGAGCGTAGCTTGTTGAGGAATGTTAGTGTAATGATAATGATAATGATGTGTTATTTATATAGCGCCTTTATCCAAAGCGCTGTGTAGAGGGACACAATGTCCAAACCTAGTAGTATAGATGTATCTGGATTGTATTCAAAGTTTTCGAATTGATTGATCGCATCTCTTGAGTCTTTAAGGTAGGATCTCATGTTTTTAACATACCACTTTAAATAGTGGTCAGCAAATTTCGAGAGTGGCTCCAACACGGAATAGATGCCGGCTACTATAGGTCTGCCGGAGGGTTTGACCAGAGTTTTGTGTACTTAAGGAAGTGGGTAGAAAGTAGGAATGGTAGGTATAGTGCTGATCAGAAAATCAGCTTCTTGTTTCGAAATCCACTCGCGATCTTTGGCTCTAGAGATTTTACCAGAGATGAGGTGCTGTAGTTCTTTGGTTGGATCTTCTTTGAGAAGGTATAGTAGTGTGTATTTCGGAGTTGACTTTCACAATTATTAATGTAGTCCTGACGATTCAGAATCACAATACCTCCGCCTTTGTCTGCCTTTTTGACGAGGATGGTCGGATTGGAAGAAAAGGATTTAATAGCTTCTTTCTCACTTTTAGTCCGATTTTGGACAGGTTTGTGAAGATTAGCTTCAATAGAGGCAATGTGTCATGGCCACTGGCCCAAAAACACAGACCCCGCACCATCAGGGGACGAGGGTAAGGGGTAACACAACTCTTAATTGTCCCTTTGGGATAATAAAGCATACAAGGCCCAACTGGTCTCAGTCCTGGTGCCTTTGCGACAGGCTCATGAACAAATGTACGCTGACACACTTTATTTGGTGCAAAAGTACTTTATTTCACCTGCAGGAACTTCCACGTGCATTTATTCAGGCGTGGCTGCTGGGGAAAGCTGGATTGAACGTGCAGCATCCTTTAGGAGTGGCAGGGTGGGGCCGGTACGGCAAGGCTAATGAGTGTAGCCAGAGCTAGACTATATGAGTCCGCACAGACTTCATGCAAGCGCTTCGCGTTATTCTGCACTGTTGGCAGGGTAACGCTCACCGCCGCCTGAGCGCATCTTACCTTTGATTACAGCTACCAGCCTCAGCACTTACCTTGGGACCTGTTCTCGTCGGCGCGCATCACCGCTGACTCTGGCATTCATCAACCATCTCCAGACCTCCGGAAAGCAGCACTTCAACCCTGACATCGCAGCACAGCTAGCAGTTAATCCTTAGACGGCACCTGCAAGAGAAAAAGATAAAGACAAGGTTAGAAATTACAAAGACATTACGTTTAAGGTTGCGCTTTTGACAAATCTTCGCGCTCAACCTTAAATCAACACTCATCTGCTGTCAGAGTATCGTGGGCTCCTTTCTCTTCCATTTTGGCCTCGCTTCATGCACCATATCTACCACAAGGCCTCAATTTCACCTGTTGGAAGAAAGCAGAAGAGAGACATCATTAAAAGACACGGACAATAATCAGGAACAAACATCACAATATTTTAAAGCCATAAAACACTTACCATCAGGAGTGGCTAAGCCACAGCTGGTCTAGGCTGCCAGTTACAATGGGCCAGTGAAGGAACTTGGTCCATCAAGAAGCGCCCCTGCAGTGAGAAGCAGGACGGAGAGCTCATCATCATTTATCAACAGGTGAGCCTATATGGGTCGGCGCATGCTCACCACACTTTGGGAAGAAGGGTTTGAGAGAGACAACAGTCACATAGCAACATTCTCACGATCTCTCATATCCACGCAGGAGCAGTGTAACCAATTGTCACAGCCCACAGCATATGTGCAGGGGAAGAAGCTTGACAAGGGTGATCCACTTCTAGGGAGGGCTGCAACCGTTCACCAACATCCCTGCAGAGACCCAGTGAGCATAACACAATGTCAGCGAGTACTTTCTTTTCAAAGACTTGGGATTCTGATGAGAAGCTGCAGCTTGGTGGGCAGAAGGTGGAGGGATTCCTTGGACTAGTGCAGTTGGTGGATCCTTCAAAAGGCATAGTCGATTATTGAGTAAAAAATTCTTGGAGATGTATTTTCCTCATGAGACTGTTAAACTCTATCTGAAAGTTAAAGGGGTTTTGTTAAACACTTGTTGCTCTAGTTCAGTCGGATTGTAGTCAGAGAGGTTAACTAGAAGCGATTGCCGCTTCGCATCTGTTTTGTCACGCTGTTCCAATTGCTTCGGTCTTGGGCCTGGTATAAAAAAGGCTGTGAATTACCTCTATGTCCGCCATTTCCATTGTGTCTGTTAGGTTGTCCTTGTCCCCTTGTAGTGGGTTTCTTGATTTCAGTGGATGTTCCTTCGTCCGCATCATCTTGATCACTACTATCGTTGCTGGTGCTATACGATGTGTTTCTAAACCGTACTCGTCTGTTGTTTTTGTTAGACCCGGCTTGGTGAAGTGTTTTATTGATGTTTTCTTCTTTCACATATGGGAATGCTCTTTTGTGTGTGAAATGGGCTAGATCTTTTTTCATTCTTTGGATCCTTTCAAGGGTGTTATTAGTCTTAAATTCATTAATTTCTTTCTCGATTTCTTCTATCCTTTTTTATAGTTGTCAAGTGATAGGAGTTTTTTCATATTCTCTTCTATTTTTGTTCAGATCTATTTCAATCTTTTCGGAGGTTTCTTTGGCCGTGTCAATTATAAGAATGAGCTAATCAAGTCCACAACGGTTGGCAATATAGCTCAATTGTATGCAGAATTTTACATTATCCAAGAAGAGCCTCGGTTCTTTGAGTACGGTTAACCCTTGTGGTAGGCTTTGTTTTTGAAATATTAGAGCATTACGGCTCTGTGTAACTCTGTGCGGATCAGCCATTTCTTCAGTTGTGCAAGTTCATTCCATTCACCCGGTTGGGGGATCAGGTCCCCAATGGCACCATTGTTGAGAATTGATATGGCTTTCATTAGTGCTGCTGCAGAATCATCGCTGTAAGCAAGGGTTCTGTCGTCCAACATGTTAATAGAATCACACTCCTTATGATAGATATTTATTAGCACTCGCTTCCCCACTATTTTAGAATTCCTATGACTATCAGCCCCAGTAGGTACTGGAGATATTGGAGGAATCCCGGTCAACACTATACTAACGCAGGTTAGGAGTGGCAACTCTATCTAGTCCCAGGTTGGGTAGACAATATTTATAGTTGAGATAGAGTTCAGGGTAACTGGTTGCACTGAGCAAAGTAGCAATTAATAGCAAACTTTCATAAAAATCTGCAATATTTTAATTGAGTATAAACAATGATTAAAACAGAATTGAATCACTAGACATATATTAGCACTAAGGCTCTTGACAAAAAAACACTTTTCTAAAAACAATTATCATAGGAATTCATCAAAATCAGTGAAAGATTTTTTGTTACAGAAGATCTATTTTATGTGCATCAAAGCATTCAGTCATTGTATACAGTCAGAAGAGCTAAGTTGCAGCTTTGGCAACAAAGGGCCTATTAAGGAGTCCCACCACCTTACCCAGAAAGTTGTTTGCCCCCACACGAACCATTGAAGGTAATTCTACCTTTGTAGTGTAGGTTCTAAGTTCTACTTTGAGAACTGTTAAGGAATTTTAGCTATTATTTAGCTTACCCTTTATTTTCTTTTAACTCCATACTTTATCTCATCTATAAATATTGTCTAGCCACCCCGGGCCTAGATAGAGTGGACACTCCTAACCTGCGCTAGTATGGTGTTGACCGGGATTCCTCCAATATCTCAGCTGTCTTCCTGCCTCCTAGCAGAGTATACCAATATTCTCTTGTGTTCAATCTGTACCTGCTGCGTCACCTAGCAAATAAAACGCCTCCTCGAGACTTAAACAGTCAAATCACCTTCCGGAATCTAGGTCAGCTCCCTTGCTAAACCTTACAGGGATACCGTCATCTATGACCCGAGATAAAATGCCCAACCCACAGGAAAACTACTATTTACATAACTCCTGTCATCAGTGCCTTTGTGTCAATAGTCTTGGTTGTTCACCAGAACGTTTTACCTCTTTGAGCCGAATGTACCCTAACCACAAATAATGACATCTACCTCCGCTCCTGTCCCTAGTAAGTCTGACAATGATAGAGAATACTTTGACAATACTCGACAGTACTCAACAATACTCCACAATACTCACTACCCTCCCCCACAACCCCAGTTGCCGTGTGCCTGGGTCAATACTTACACTCCGTGGTTTGCTGATGCTGCTTGTCTGCCACATCCCGCAAAGCTGCCACTTCCCGTCCTGGTCTGCTGGACACCTCAAGGACCATGGGCAGGATATTCCCCAAGCTGGCTCCTAACGGCCTTCCACGGGTACGCGTTACCAGTCTTTCTCGAAATACATGAGGGCCCTGCATCGTCTCATGTTCTGTGGCGAGAGAGTCGGCTTCGTGCCTGGCTAGCGCAGCCAACCATCCACTCTGGTACTAACTTGTTGGGTGGGACTCCCAGGTATACCAGAGGATGGCTGGGGATCTGCCTGACTTCGATGGCCCAACACCCTCCCAGTATAAACGGAGGACTCAGCCAACTGCAAGTTAGAACTGCGGTTTATTGCAAATAAAACCAACAGGGATCAATACAAGAACATGGGAATTCTCTGGTACATCCCAGCTCTCCATGGCATGCAGGCCAGTTGTGTACATGTGTGGCATCGTCACCTGGGCCCTTTCCCCAGAAGACCTATCATCACTGGGGATTGGCTATTGAGAGCACTATTACCTATAGAGGATCCCTATAGAGGTTATTCTACTGGTCCTTTCAGGTCAGGTGGCTGGCCTGTCCCGTCCCAAGAAATATCTATTACATTGTTGCAGAGTAGTGGGCTTACCATTGGTTCATGCCCCTTGCCATCCACCCCTGACTTTCTAAGCTGTGATTGGTCAGAGCTGATCTCCCCAGGCCTGGGACTCAATCGAGTTCTCAGCTCGCTGTGCACCTCTTCAACGTGATGTGAATGATTATGTATCTGTATTGTAACTTGTGTGTACCACCCTTGCCTATGGGAATGCGCTCCTTACGTTGCAACGCTTGTTGCCGTGTGCGTCTTACTTGCTAGGATCGGCTCTGCTTTCCCACCACGGGTGAATGTCCATTGTCTCGCCTGGCTGTACCACATGCTTAGGAACCACAAATTGCAGATCTTCAGCTTGCATTTTATGAGAATTTATTCAATTTCTTTGCAGATGGTCCCTTTGTTGCCTAGAGATTGGAATGTGTCCGTGTATCTCTGACCTTGGCTGTGAGCCTTCCTCGTGCTCTGTGTAGCCCAAGTCAGCTCTCCTCGTCTCAGGCTCTGTGACCTTCTGTAATTTTCCTTAGACATATAATATGATTTCTACATGTTCATATTATTCTAAGTACTCTATATGTTAGTCACACATGGTCCTATCAGGTTCTGTATGCATCCCTGTAGTCCTACAGGGTGGTTTGCGTTTAAGCATATGCAAGCTTGCTTAGGATCTCTTGTGTTTCTGCGTTACTGCATTTGGCTAATGTGAAAAATAATAAAAGCATTGACAGTATGTATATGTATCTGTCCTCTGGCTATAGAACTGTGTAAGCATATTCTTCATGTATACGAGTGTGTGTCTGTGTAACGCGGTGCAGTACTGCAAGTGTGCTTCTTGACTAAAGCTGCTACGTCGTGGTGTCACTAGTGACATCAGCATCGTGGCTTCTTAGTGCTTAGTGGAGACTGTCAATATAGGTGTTTCCGTCCACAATCTCTGGTTCTTCTCCTATACCTGTGAAGACGTGTATTGAATACGGTCTGTATGGCTGACTGAGAGGATACCTTTCAGTGCACATGTCAATCATTGGCGCACTCAGGAATCGTCCAAAGTAAGATGGGTTGCTGTGAGCATTTCTGGCTCTTCGTCCTGTCATGACTTTGGGGGTGAGGAGGGGCATTCCTGGGCCCTCTCTTCAGTATGATAGCACATGCAGTATTTGCAGGGAGGAGCAACATCAGGTAGATAGCTGGGATGGAGCAGAGGATAGAAAAGAGTTATGAGAAGGAAAAGGTGGCGGGCTATGTATACAATTGGACCACATTTATCGTGGGGCTCAACTGTTCTGTAGGACGCAGCTCCCAAAGGAGAGATATCTGGAGATGTATTCACCATGCCAGGGGATATGTCTTGAATATACACATCTTGTTGTGAGCCATGGCATGTCACCGTCTCTTCAGCTGAATTAGATTGCATCTGCAATGCAGATGTCAACATTCACATCAATGATGTTTCATTTTCTGTCAAAATTATTTAAAATGTGCACAGCATCAAACACACGATCACGCCGGCTTGCCAGGCTGCCATTGCCTGATTTGCACAATAGTTTTTTCAGCAAATCATTAATTCGTTTAACCAAACCCGCCGCTTCGGACTGATATGGTACATGTTAGAGCCATTCAATGTTCTTTCCTGACAATATTCCTGAACCAAATTGACTTTAAAGTGTGAGCCATTGTCACTTTGAATTTGCAAGAGCACACCATAATACAATGTCATCTGATCTAATAATTTAATGGTATTCAGTTGTGTGGCTCTCTTACATGGTAGTACCATCAGATATCCAGAATGTGCCCACAATTGTACATGCATACTGACCACCTTTACTGATTGGCAGAGGTCCAATATAATGGATCTGCCAGATTTGACCCAGCAGCTTACCTCTTCGTAAAGTGCCCTGGACAATATGAGGAATGGGTCTGTGCTGCTGATGCTGGCACACAGGACATTGCAAAATCACTGTTTTCACTAACTCGAAAGGGATGCTAATCCCCCAGAGATTGGGCCCACCTGCATGTAGCCTTCTCTCCCATGTGTCCACATTTCTGGTGTGCTCACTTTGCCAAGCCCTCCAAATCTTCATCCTGAGCCTCTGTGCCCACAGAGGAAATCTTGGTGTGTTCGTCTACAACAAAATTTAACCAACGTTCCAATGAGTCGGTAGTACAAGGCGTATCCACATGATACACTGTTACTTCACTTTATGATAACATTTCCCAGATATCTTGCCACAATTCCTTTCCCGACCATTCTTTGGAATGAATGTTCCACCCATTCTTCTGCCATGTCTGCAGCCATGTAGCTAGCCCATTATCCGCTGACCATGAATCTGGGTACAAGAGACATTGACCAGGTATCCTGTGTTTCAAAGCTTGACATACTGTGCACAGTTCTGCAAACTGGCTGCTTTTTTCTTTACCTGACGTGCTTATGATCTTTTTTGTTTTGGGATTATACGACACAGCTTTCCAATAATGCTCAGCTCCTACATAACTAGCTGAGCAATCAGTGAACCAGGCATGTTCTGTCTGTTCTACTGTCAAATCCCGTAAAATACTCCCTATTTTGCTGGAGACTAATGCACTTCGGTCACTTCCTGTGGTATGTAGTCAACAGGTGAAACACTAGCCACTTGCTCACGTAATTTTGCAAATCCACCCTTTCCTGAGTTTGCTCTATCCTGGATATACCATTTACATTTGTTTATTTGTATTAGTATTTATTAAGTTTATATAGCGCTTTACTCCAAAATGCTGCACATTTTAACAACAGGATACATATAACAATGAACATAATAACAGTAACAGTAGAAGCAATTTACAATTATGAATCCGTTCAACAAAACAGTAATAAGAGCAATTAGAAAGAAGGGAAGAGGGAGAGTAGTGCAGTAGAATGGGAGGGATAGGTAGGAGGAGGAGGGAAACGGAAGGGGTAAACGGGTGAGAATGGGGTGGAGGGGGGAGTGGAGGGAGATGATCCTGGTGAAAGAGGGGAAGGGTGCGGGAGGGGGAGCTAGAGGGGAAGGTGTTTCATGGTGGGGAATGGAGAAGGAGAGATTTAAGGGACGTGCGGAATGAGGAAAAGGTAGGAATAGAGCAGATTGAGAGAGGTAAGGAGTTCTATTGCAGGGGGCCTAGGAGTTGGAAGGAGCAGAAACGGGAAGAGGCAACAAGGGAAGGAGGAACAGTGAGAAGGAAGTGGTCAGCTGAGCGAAGGGAGCGAGAGGGAGTGTAGAAAGAGAGAAGGGAAGAGAGATAAGGGGGAGCGAGACCGTGGAGAGATTTGAAGACTAAGCAGAGAAAATAAAATTTAAGTTGGGAGTGAAAGGGAAGCCAGCCAAGGGAACAAAGGGAAGCAGAGATGGAGTCACGGGAGGAGAGGAGACAGAGGGTACGGATGGCAGAATGGTAGATAGATTTGAGGGGGGCAAGATGAGAAGTAGGTAGACCAAAGAGTAAGGAGGAGCAGTAGAAGAAGCGAGAGAAGATAAGGGAGGAGATTAAAAGTTTAGTAGCATGGAAAGTAAGAGAGGGGCGGACTTTGGGAATATTAAAGAGGTGGTAGCGACAGGCACGAGAGGAGAGAGAGATATGATGCGAAAAAGTGAGAGAGGAGTCAAAGTGAATGCCTAAGTTGCGAGCGTGGGCGGAGATAGGAAGATTAGAAGGAGGAAAATGAATGAAAGGAGGAGGAGAGGGAGGGGGAAGGGAGTTGGAGGGGAAGAAAACGACTTCAGTTTTATCAGTCTTGAGGGAAAGAAAGCGATAAGACATCCAGTTTTTAATGGCAGTAAGACAGGAAGAGAGTTTAAGGTGGAGGTCGGGAGAGAAGGAAGAGAAGGAAAGGAAGAGCTGCGTATCGTCAGCATAGAAATGGTGAGAGATGCCAAATGAGGAGATTACAGGGGCAAGAAGGGAGGTGTAGAGTGAGAATAGGAAAGGGCCAAGCACCGAGCCTCGTGGTACTCTGTATTCCAGACGCTGGGTAGGAGAGGAGCGGCATCCACAGGAATCAGTAAAAGAGCGGGAGGTGAGGTAAGAGGATACCCAGTTAAGTACAGAGCCTTTGAATCTAAAGGAAGAAAGAGTGTTGAGAAGAAGGGGGTGATCGACAGTGTCAAAGACAGCAGAGAGGTCAAGAAGAATAAGGACAGAGGATTGCTTAGAGTGACGAGCGGAGAGGAGGGAGTTAAGGATGTAAGTGAGGGCTGTTTCAGGAGAGTGTTTAGGACGGAAGCCAGATTGAGAAGGGGGAAGGAGAGAGAGATTAGTGACAAAGGTTGAGAGCTGCGAGTAGGCGAGGCACTTGAGATGTTTAGAGAGGAATAGGAGAAGTGAGATAGGACGGAAGTTAGGGGTGAGCAGGGGATCAGCAGGTTTCTTCAGAATCAGAATGATAGTGGTATGCTTGAAAGCATAGGGGAAGGTAGCTGAGGAAAGGCAGGTGTTGAAGAAGGAAGTTAGGTAGGGAATAAGAAGAGGGTAGATCTTAGAGATAAGAAGGGAGGGGAAAGGGTCAGTTGGAGCAGACGAGGGGTGGGCTTTGGAGAAGAGGATGGAGACGTCAGAAGGGGAGACAGGGGAGAAGTCAGTCATGCAGGTGGAAGGGGAGAAGGGAGAAGGGGGAGGGGGAGTAAGAGGAGCAATTGATTTTTTGCCGAAGGGCAAGAATCTTGGAGGAGAAGAAGTTAGCAGAGTCAGAGGGAGAAAGGGTGGAGGAGGTTGAGGGATCAGGGGTAGGAGGAGAAAGAAGACGAGAGAGAGTTTGGAAGATGCGGCTGTGGTGGGAGGCTTGGGAAGGTTAGAGTAGTAGGAGCGTTTTGCCGAGGAGAGGCAAGAATCATAAAGAGAGTGTTAAGAGAAGTAGGAGGTTTGTTTGGATAGCGAACGAGATTTGAGCCAGAGTCTCTCAAGACGTTGGAGGAGACGTCACATGGAGAGAAGTTGAGGAGAGAACCACGCTTGAGAGGGTTTCCGGGTTGGACAGAAGAAGGAAAGGGGGTGAAGTAGATCAAGAGAGGAGGAGATAGAAGAGGAGAGAGTAGAAAGTGCATCATTGGCTGATAGTGAAGAGAAATCTTGGAGAGAGGGGAGAGAAGACGAGCAAGTGTTGAGAAAGAGGGAGGGATCAAAGTTACGAAGGTCACGCCGTGAAACGATGGAAGGGATAGGCTTAGGAGAGAAAGAGGGAGGGATCAAAGTTACGAAGGTCACGCCGTGAGATGATGGAAGGGAAAGGCATAGGAGAAGAAGGAAGGGGAAGGCGAGTAAGGAAGAAGGAGAGTAAAGCATGATCGGAGAGATAGATAGGAAGTGTGGAGACAGTAGAAGAAGGGTAGGAAGAGTTGAAGATATGGTCAAGAGTGGAGCCCGAGGAGTGAGTTGGAGAGGAAGGAAGAGGGGAAAGGAGGTAGGAGTCGAGGTTGGAGGAAAGGGGAGAGAAGTGAGGGGGAGAAGGGAGGTGAAGATTAAAGTCATCGAGTACAGTTAGAGGAGAGGGAGAGATGAGAGAAAGGAGGTGATCGAGGTCGTCGTAGAAGGAAGAGAGAGGGCCAGGGGATCGATATATGATTAGAAAGGAGATGGGTTGAGGAGAGGAAAAGGATTTGGAAAGAAATTCGAAAGAGGGGTGTTAGGAAAGATTTCATATTTGAATGTAATTTTCTCTCCATGTGTCAACCCCCAAACTTTTTGCTGCTGTTCTACACCCTGATCTAACCTTTGCCAGAGAAGCGCAGCCCTCAGCCGCACTCCTCTGGGCTTTCGCTCACTTCTTATGGGGAAACTGACATGCCCTTAAGACAGTCAGTACTGGGAGACTTTGTTTCCCTTAGTCCTTTCCTCATGTTGCAGCTTTTGTGCAACATGTAACAAGAGTGCAATGTAGCTTACTTTACCGCACCCTTGGGTCTCTAGTCATTCCAAAGGCCCTAGAAACTCTCGCTGGACTTTTTATGAACTGTGCAGATGTGTCACGGACAAGGCTGGTGGCAGCTATCGTTTTTCTTATGTTTTGAATCCTTTCTTGCCATGTTATCCACGCTTACCGCGTTTGGCACGAATAGGTGGCCTGGCTCCAAAATGGCCATGCCACGAGGTTCTTTGTCCTGTCCTTTGGCCATCTTGCCCATTCACCTTCCCCAGGTCGAACCGATCCGGGTCAATCCTTATTTGGTCATGCACTTTCCCGCGAAACCCAAAGCTTTTGCAGGCTTCTGCATTCCTTGTGTATGTGCCTCCAGGATGTGGGCTGGGATGTCTGTTCCCAATACACATCCTGGGTGCCAGAGAGTCTGGAGTGTCCTGAATGCCTGGGACCACTGTGATCCATGATTGGTCCATGTATGGAGTGAGTGTTTGTGAGCAGATCTCCCATTGGGTCCTCTCCGTTTTGGCGCAAAGGGAACTTTGGATAAGAGGAGGCCGAAAACACCACTACGATGTCGATCGCCTGAGTTCACACGAACAAAGGATAAGGAACCAAGTATCCTGCAACAAGAAGCCGAGTCGAGGAACCGCTGGTGACCCGCTGGAAGGTTTGGCACCCTGAGCCCGCTGTCGTCCTGCGAGACCCCTCTGCATCTGATCGTCCTAGAAGGTCTGCGAAGGCGCTTCGACCCATTGGAATAGTGGGACCAGCTATTCGTGGCACCTTCATCAAACCCTGCAAGTAAGCCTCTTCGGAAGTGTCCCTGGGCCAACCAGTGGGCTGACCAGCTTACGCAGGACGTTTGTTCTGTCACTGCTGCAGTTTCGAGGAAGCCCTCGAAACTTGGTATACTGCTTGCTCTGTGTCCACGGCACCCTCACATCGAATTTCGTACACTTGGCATTCCCAGGTCTGAAGTGAGACGAGTGCGCCCAGACCGGAGTAAATGTGGTTACCGTGTTGCCCTGCTGTGGCAACGACCTGTGCAAGTTCTCTGCACTTGTGACTCCCTTGACTCTGAAGCCTGCTACCGCGGAAACTACACGTGTCGAGACGTCCTGATTGTCGCATTCGAACCTGCCAGCCAAATGGACTGTACTGGCGAAGTCTGGGTCTGCCTGCGCCGGCGACGGTGAGTAGTACATACCCCAACCGGTGGCCCCTAGCGCAGGAGCCCATTCCTTTACACACAAAGTGGCCCCCGAGGGCCCCTTGCCTTTCCACAGCTATTGAGAAATGGCGACTCCATCCCGCACTCTCAACCTGCCTCTGCCCGCAAGTGGAGGTCCTGCTTGAATAGTGGGGACTTGTTCTTCATCAACCTTATCCACCTTCCTGAGCTGCTAGTGACCCTTGAAGAGACCCTATTTTGTCCAGTGGCACAAGCGCGTGCATGTACTATTGAGCATAAGGCTCCTCTCTTCGTAGGGCTTGGACTGCCTCTTAGTAAGGTGTATTCTTGATGTGGAACTTGGTCTAAAGATTACTTGCACTGCCTGTTTTCCTCCCCATCTAGTTGGTCTACATATTTCGTGCTTCTTAATCTGATGGACCCCTCTGGTCTTGTATATATATCATTTTGATTGTGATGTGTTGGTTTACTTCAGTATTATTGTGATTCTTTGCTATTGTCTATATTACAAAGGCCTTGTAATAAATGTGTCTATATTTTTAATATAACACCTGTCTGGAGTAATTTGTAAGTGTCCTTGCTTTGAGTGCTCATTGAGGTCTTTCAGTCACCCTCACCCCTCTTGAGACTTAGGGCCTCATTACACGTTGCACGCTAAAAATCGCAAATTACCGGCATGGCGCCCTTAACGTGTCCGCCCTCGCTTGAGGGCGCTCATAGCGTACCATTACGAGTACGCGGACACGAGCATCGCGTCATGCCGGTAATGCCCCAACTGCCATGCCGCTAAACTCCCCCAATAGTCCCTTACCGGCTTCAATGACAGTGCAGATAGCATCTCCGCCTTGACGCAGCATGCAAATAGCGGTCACCGCTAATAGCGGTGACCGTTAAATAGCGGAACTGGAAACAGCGTCATCGCACAGGAACGGGAAAGAGCACGGCGGCCATCTTTGAAAACACAATCCATTGCCATCCTCTGCCCCCTGGACCTGTTTGTAGTACTTTGCTGTTGGAAAATATCTGGAACACCCTTACCATGCCCAAGGCTCTCAAAAAAACAACTGACCGCCAGCAGAAAGAAAAGTTTTCGACTGAGGAGCTACTAATGCTGACACAGACCCTATCTGAAAATGCTGCAGTGGTCTTCGCAAACGACATGCGGCGGGAGACACTCCTCCAAAAAAAAGCAATCTGGGAGGAGGTGGCACTGAAAGTAAGTGCTGTGGGCACCAGCACCCGCAATGTACGTGAGTGCCGGAAAAGATGGGATGACCTTAGACTCCGGGTCAGAATGATCTTGGCAGAAAATCACAACATTGCCACAGCAGGTGGTTCGGGGTCGCCAATTAAACTAAAAGAATGGGAGGAGACATGTGTCAACCTCATAGGAGTTGAATGCATCGAGGGAGTCGGGAGGAAGGAGCATGGCGTGGCAGGCACTTCGGATGGAGGTAAGTGTACCAATGAAAGCATGCAATGTGAATCTACTGGTCCCCGCAAATGTCAGCCCAGAATCACCTCATGGATGGCCAAACAGCCACTCATTCATCCCACCCTGCCCATGTCAGTGCCAGACCCAAACACACACACATGCACACATCAACAGAGCCAAGTGCCACACACAACACTGCATGGATGAGCCACTGAACGGACACATCACCTGCATCCTTCACAATGAAGTCCAAATGCCCACAACTGCATTGATGATGTATCCTGCATTAAGTACATCGAACCGTAACCAATGCCATCCCCCTTCTTGTCCCTGACAGGGTCACATACAGACAGTGGCGATGGTGGGAATGCATCCCAGGCACCCCCTGCGCAGAAGAAAAAAAGGCCACAGCCCACAGAGGACACCCCCACAACATCCAGGGGAAAAGGCACAAGGCTCCATTTGCAGAGTCTCAAACATCAGTCGAGCGCCACTGCCAAGGCCACACCAAAGCCAAATGCCCCACCTCCGGAGGGCCACTCACCACCACCGATCACAGCCACCGAGGGACCACCATCAGCTGCAGCCAGTTCGGCAGGAGAGGCGGCAGCCACTGCTCCATTATCTGATGTGGAGGACCCAAAAGAATTCGACCTGGGCATGCACACTCCAAGCCCCCCTGGAACCCGCCAGCCATCACCACCACACATACCTGGCTCCAACGTCACTGGTGATGAGACCATGGGAGCTTTCAGTAGCCCCCCGGTGCCTCCATCTGTTCACCTGCCTGCATCACAATGCACACCAGCCACACCACCAGAGCCCGACACTGCCCTTAACCTGGCCAGCATCAGCCAGCGGCAACAGGGTCTCACTGTGCTGGTTGGGCAGCACGTGGAGGAGGCTGCCCGTCTCAGGGAGGAGATAGCGGAGACATCCAGGCAGTCCAGGGAGGGGATGGAGGCATGCACAGACAGGCTGTGTGGGGAGCTCATCCGAGTTTGTGAGGTCCTCACACGTATTGCGGATGCTATGGACCGCCAATTCCCACCACCACCACCACCTGGACAGTCTGCCCCTTCTTTGTCCGCCATTTCGCGGCAGTCAAGCCCACCCCGACGCTCCGCACGCACCACCAGGCGCACCTCTAGGCAGACTCCCAATGCTGGTTTTGGCAATGACCAATAGGGAGTTAATGTTCATGCTTCCGCGTGCATGCCTGGACGCATACATCGTGGAAGACACATGAGGGACTGTTGTGGGGGGTGGGGGGAAGGGTGTGATGGGACTGTTGTGGGGGGTGGGGGGAAGGGTGTGATGGGACTGTTGTGGTGGGTGGGGGGAAGGGTGTGATGGGACTGTTGTGGGGGGTGGGGGGGAAGGGTGTGATGGGACTGTTGTGGGGGTGGAGGGGAAGGGTGGTGGGATGTTTGGGGACATACACATTTTCCTGTTTAAGTTCATAAATACACTGGTGTTTGAGCAAAACACAGGCCTGGACTCCTTCATTGTGTATGTGTATTTTATTGACACCAGGGTCCATTGCGAGCTCACAAACAGACACCAGTGCATTACTAGCCATATCCAGGTGACAGTACGAGAACATGTTACTCAGAATATTTGGTTGGTCAGATGCAGTCTCACAGCACGTCCCTCCTGGCCATCCCCTCTTGCATGACCTGCATCCCCTTCACCTCCATCCCCATCACCATCATCATCCTCATCAGGTGCTTCTATTTCAACGTCAGGGGGCAGTGGCACATTCCGTCTGATACACATATTCTGCAGCATGACACATGCAATGGTGATCTTGGCCACATTGTCATGGCCATACAGGAGAGCGCTACCAGACCTGCTAATGCACCTAAACCGTGACTTCAAAAGTCCAAAAGTCTGCTCGATCATGATGCGGGTACGGGTGTGTGCACGATTGTATTCCTCTTCGTGCCTGTTCTGTGGGTTCCGTACAGGTGTGAGGAGGCACCTCTTCAGGGGATAGCCAGCATCACCTATATGGGGGAAGGTATGGGGTCCTGTTACTGTTCACCTCAAGTGTGGCCTGTTCATTTCACAAACATTGACTTGGCATTGAGATTCAAGTACACAATCAACAGAATACATGCAAATGGTCTGTGTAGCTGCAATGTGCAAAGGTGGGCTCAATCCTGCAAGTAGACATGGCCCATTAATGCCTCCAACAGTAATTGACATGTCCTGTGTGAGGCCAGGTCTTAGGTGTCCCTGTGCCCAGGCAGATTTGGTACCACACTGGTGGTTTACTGCCCTTCCAACATTGACGTTGCCATGCTGAGAGGCATCACTTCAGTGGTGCTATGGGTTCGTGGTGCATTGCTATGGCTAGGGGGTATCCCTTGGCATGCATTGAAGGGCACATTGCATTGTTGATGTCGTGCTGTACGAATTCAGCATGACTATGTTGACGGCATGGATGACATTTGTGTATTTTGTGCCGTGGAATGTTGTGCAGTGTGGATGTGGTTTGATGTTTGATGTTTGATGTTTCTAGGCTTGGATTGTCATCTGTGTTGTGTAGCTTATACTTGCATGTCCGTTCATCTTAAGTACGTTGCGGCCCTCCCAGATGCACATTGGCTTACATCTGTATGTGCATTTGGACGACGGACTACAGGCTACACCCAGTTGAAGTATCTATCTCCCCCCCCACGCACACCCAGTTGGAGTATCTATCTCTCCCCCCCATGCACACCCAGTTGGAGTATCTATCTCTCCCCCCTCTCCCCACGCACACCCAGTTGGAGTATCTATCTCTCCCCCCCCAAGCACACTGCCATGTGCTTGGCCTGCTACTCACCAAGTAGCCACGAACGTTGTCCCGTTTGTCGCTCCATATAGCGGGGGATAGTTGAGTTCCGCCCGACCATGGAATCATGGGTTGATCCAGGAAATCTGGCACAGCAATGTGTGATTATCTTGTTGGCGTCACATACCATTTGGACATTGATGCAGTGGAATTGCTTCCTGTTTCGGTAGACTACTTCATTGTGATCTGGGACGACCAATTCCACATGTGTACAGTCGATGGCCCTGATGCAACTTGGGATGCCTGCCAGTGAATAGAAACCGACTTTGGTGTTTGCAATCTCCTGGGCAGTCCGTGGCATGTATTTGTGTTCGGGTGCATGCTTCAGGAGGGCACCGAGTACCTGGTTCAGTGTGCGTGAGAATACTGGTTGGGAGATGCCTTGCATCTGCCCCACTGTATGCTGGTAGGTGCCTGTGGCCAGGAAGTGGAGCACAGTCACCACCTTCAGTAGAGGGGGGATGGCAGTTCTGATGTCTATGAGGCTCACAATGTCGTGGTGTATCATGTCCACGATGCTGGTGATGGTATCCCGGTCGAGACGGTACAGGGTGTGTATCTGCTCAGGTGTTAGGTTAAATGGACTGGCTCTGATCCTGGGAATTGGTGGGTGCCTCTGTGGTATGATTAGGTGCCGTGGTGGTGCTTGCTGTGGCTGTCTTGCCCTCCTCCTCCTCCTGCGTCTCCTCTGTGCTGCCTGTTGTTGTTGCAGCTGCGCTGCAATCAGGTCCTCCAGGCCATGTAATGCTGCTAGTATTGGAACCATCTTGGTGTGTGAAGGGGTGTGGGAAGGGGTGTGGTGTGCTCCTTTTGAGCAGCCACAGTCTCCATTGCCTCCACCTGGCTGATTGTGGCCACCTGTGGCAGGTGGTAACACTGCACAGTTCTTTTAACGGGTGGGCGCGATGGCGGTATTAGCGCCATGCCGGAAAGGGGTTTTGGGTGCTTTTCCATGCCGCTATTGGCACGTCCGCCTGGCTTGTGATGATGTGCTAATAGCGGCATGGCGTAAATTACGGACGCGAGGGTCGCGCGCCCGCAGACTGGCCGCTATTAGTGGCACCGTACTTAGCGGTGCCACAAATAGCGGTGAGCAAGGTCATAATTTGGATGGGGATTTAGCGTTACCGGTATTCCATTACCGGTAACGTTAAATCCCTACCGCCTACCGTGTAATGAGGCCATGGTTACCCTGTTCCAAGAAACTAGGTTGGCCTTCTGAACCTCTGCCCCTCCAGGTCAGAGTTCAGAAATCCATCTTAACAAGGGGAAAGAAGGAAGAGATGGAGAGGAGGAAGAGGAAAGGTATTTGGGGTGGAAGAGGAGGCCAATACCTCTGCCACGACCAGTAGCACGAGAGATATGAGAGAAGGAGGAAGAAGAGGTGGTTAGGGAAGCAGGGACTGTAGTGTTGTGAGGAGGGATCTAGGTTTCAGTAAGGCAAAGGAAATGAAGGTTGAGACAGAGGAACATGTCTAAAACTGCTGCGGTTTTATTGCAGAGGGATCTGGCATTTCAGAGAGCAATGCTGATGAGGGAGGAGGGTTGGACAGAGGGTGGGTAGAGAACATTAGGATGGTGAGAGAGGGTAGGTGAAGAACGGGAAGAGTGGGGGAGGGGATTAAAGAGGGGAATGGACATGAGGAGGAGGGAGAAGGAGAGTAGGAGAGGGCGGGGAAGGCGGGGAGAGGGAAGACGGTGGGGAAGAGATATAGCCGAAAGCATAACCTAGGGAGAGAGAGAGGAAGGACAGGGAATAGTGGTAGGGAAGGTGGGTGATGAGGGAGAAGGAAGGAGGAGAGGGAGAAGGTGTAATGGGGAGTCAAATAGGAAGGGGCAAAGAAACTAGGAATAGCACTGGAGGGAGTAGTAGAACAAGAGGAGAAGTTAAAGGTGGTAGAGCCATGAGAAGGGGAAGGTTGCAGAATATATCCTCAGAGAGAGCAGTCATGGAGGACCACTGCGTCCGTGCAGTTGGAGAAGCTGATGGTATCTGGGTAGACAGGGGCAGGGGAGGAGGCTGGAGAAAGTCCGTGGAGGAGTCAGCCGTGGAGTTAAACTGGGTTGACAAGTAGGGGCAGGAAGCTAGCCAGGTCTGGGGATCGTATCAGCGAAGAGATAGCAGGGGTTTTAGTGCCAGGGCCAGGTGCGATCAGGAATAGTCAACAGGTGGTAGGCAAGAAGCCTGGAAGGCACGATCAGCAGGGTAATGTCTCTTGTTTGGTAGAAGCTTTTGTGTCCGGGCCAGGAACGATCAGGAGGAGACATAAGGTGGTAGGCAAGAAACCAGGAAGGCGCGACCGGGAGCCATGAGCGTGTTCCTGGCAGAGCCAGCACTGATGAGGAAGCATGAGGAGGCACAGCAGTAGGGACATTGCACTGAGGTCCGGAGAGCCAGCAGTTGAGGGGCTGGTAGGCACAGAGGACCAGAGGCCGCACTGGGGGGCCGAACTGGGATCAGCTGTAGTGGGGCTCACTGTGGTATGGACTCCCCGGCCCGTGGTGGAGGGCGGGCAGTGACTCTGTGGTCTGGAGAGTCAGCAAATGAGGAGAGCTGAGGTGGGCACTGAGGACCAGAGTGCCCGCGCAGGAACTGTGCAGGAAAAGACTGCACTGGGGGGCCGAGCTGGGACTCAGCCGATGAGTGGCCCTCAGTGTCAAGGACGCCCAGGTCCGAGGAGGAAGGCGGGCAGAAACTCCGTTGTGCGGAGGGCCGGTTGTAAAGGAAGGCTGGGGGGGTCAGCTGGTGTGGGGCTCCCAGGGGCTCTCCGTGGAAAGGACACCCTGACCGGTGAAACAGGGCAGGCAGTGACGCTGTGGTCGGAGAAACGGTAGATGAGGAGAGCTGGTGGGCACAGAAGTCCAGAGTGCCCTTGCAGGAACTGAGGGGAAGAGGCTGCAATGGGGGCTGAGCTGGGATTCAGCCGATGAGGGGCCCTCAGTGGCAAGGACGACTCAGCCGTGGAGGAGGGCGGGCAGTGACACCAAAGTCCGGGGAGCTGGTCGTTGAGGAGGACTGAACGGCTTGGAGGACCGGAGTGCCCGCATCGAAGCTGAGCGGGAAGAGGCCGCACTGGGGTCTAGCTGGGATCAGCCAATGTGGGCCCTTTGTGGTATGAAGTTGGCGGTGCCTCAGCAGCAGAACCCAGACATCATACCCTTTGTATTAAATAGAAAGCTTAATACCCTTTGTGGTATTAAGTTGGCGGTGGCTCAGCAGCAGAACCCAGGCGGGGTCATGAAGGAAGAGGCGGCAAATGAACGTTGCAGTACGATGGATCAGCTAATGTGGGCCCTTTGTAGTATTAAGCTGGCGGTGGCTCAGCAGCAGAACCCAGACGGGGTCGTGAAGGAAGAGGCGGCAACTCCCGTTGCAGTTCATTGGAAGCCCCAGCCCAAGCAAGATGCACGGCACCTGCCGTAGTACGCAAGGAGCCCCGGTCCAAGGTGGAGGGTGGGCTGGTGCCTGCAGCAGAACCCAACAGCAGAACCCAGACGGATTGTGATGGAAGAGGCGGCAACTCCCGTTGCAGTTCGTTGGAAGCCCCGGCCCGAGCAAGATGCACAGCACCCGACATAGTACGCAGGGAGCCCCGGTCCAAGGTGGAGGGTGGGCTGGCGCCGCGGTAGACACAGAGGACTGAGGTTGAAGAGGCCCTTTCCTGTGTGTTTTAGAATTCAAAGCCCATTGCATAATCGGGATTTCGGAACTGATAGGTACATCATGGCCCACTGTCATTTGTTCAGTTTCAACAAGAGCCCAACAGCATGCAAACAATTGCTTCTAAAAAAGAGTATCTATCACCAGCCTCGGATAATTTGCGACTCCAAAATCATAAGAGAACACGTTTTCTGTCTTGTTTTTGCCACAAGCTCCAATTAGCATAATGTTCCTGTACTGACACATTCAACTCCACTTCTCCTGACTTCAAAGGCCACAAATTAAGTACACACTGTACAGAGTCTTTTGTCAAAACAAACGCTCTCTGTTGTTCCTCTCCCCACTCAAACTCATACTTCTTTCGTGTAACTTTGTAGAGTGGAGCCAAAATTTGCCCTAAATGTGGTATATGTTTTCTCCAAAATCCAAACAACCCTATGAACTGCTGAGCTAGTTTCTTGTTAACAGGAGTGGTAAACTCAAGTATCTTTTGTCGGGCTTTCGGCACCATCTCTTGATGCCCATTATGCCACTGAATTCCCAGAAATACCACAGTCTCAGCTGGCCCTTGAATTGTGTTAGGGTTAATCTCCCACCCTTCCTTCCTCAACCCGTCAATGATTTTTTCGAACTGATTTCACATACTTCACTCATCTTTGCCCTGAATCAAAATGTCATCAATGTAATATGAAAACTGTACATCAGGTTTACATGGTATTTTGGCCAAATGTTCTGCCACCAGCCGGTGACAAATGTGCTGTGCAAGTACCCTATAGGCAACCTTGTGAAGGTATACTGTCGCCCATTCCAAGAAAATGAAAACTGCTCCTGGCACTCCTCAGTAATTGGCACAGAGACAAAGGCATTTGCGAAGTCTAATACGGCATACCAGGCTCCCTCAAACCTTTGTATGTTCTCAACCAAAGTGATAGCATCTGGGACTGCAGGCACTAAAGGAGGAATGTATTTGTTCAACTCTCTAAAATCCACTGTCCTTCTCCAGCTTCCATCCCTCCTTTTCACAGGCCAGACAGGATTATTCCAAGCAGTAGTAACAGGGCGTAACACTCCTGCTTCAACTTATGCCTTAATGGTGTCTGAAATTTCCTTATGCCCCCAGAGAATGCAGTATTGCGGTATTGCTTTATAGATACACGCTTTGTGGCCAAAGGCACAGGCACTGGAGGCATTTTCAATTTACCTACAATAACTGGTTAATGCATTCACACCAAACTGATAGGTTTTACCTTCTAGTCCCAAAGTCAACCCCTCTAAAATGTCAAAACCAATTATTTACTCAGGCATCAGGACAATCAACACTTAATATTTCTACTTTGACAAATTGCCTATATTCATCTCCATTCCTGCCTGTACTGCGGGTGTTTTCTTTCCTCCAGCCCAGTAATAGTAACGTGTTCACCTTCAAATCTTGAAGGAGTTTCATTAATTAATGAGGCCTCCGCCCAGGCTTCCAAAATATCTTGACATTGACATGAGATTGTCTGTTCACTTTTATACGAACGGAGGCTGCTGGGGCTTGGCCATAATCCTAGTCAAATTTGGAATGAGTGTATCTGGACTCGGACTCTGACATTGGACTCACCACTTTTCTCAAATCAGCATTATGTTGGCTGGTATGGGGAAGGGGTTCCCATAGACCCTTCTTCTTGTTCCTCCTCAGGAGGGACCAAAGGTGAAGTGTCCCTTTTTGGCTTAGTCACCACCTGCCTCTTAACTTCTATATAGCGCTACTTCCAAGCAAGCCCTCTCTTTTTGTATAACTCATACTTCGAGGGGATTGGGTCCTCCGACGTATTCCATATCTATGACAGTAATCACCACAGCTGTGCTGCTTCGGAAAATTTTCGGCATCTGCGTCCTGCGTCGATGACGTCGATGCGCCATCCTCGAGGACCTCCTCCGACGGCCGACGTCACCTGATGTGATAAGTAGGACGCACGACGCCCGTAGCCTCAGTTCCGTTTTTTCCACGAACGTGTTCGCTTCGTGAATCTCGGTACGCCTCGACTCTTTGGAGTTTCTGTTGTTCATCTCGGTTCTTCGAACCTGTTTGTGTATGTTTTCTTCTTGAAGATGTCTACCTCGTCTTCCAAACCGCGTTCGGGCTTTAAGAAGTGCGGGGACTGTGGGTCCAAGATGTCGGTCACGGACTCGCACGATGCCTGCCTCTGGTGCCTCGGGGAGGCCCATGACACGGATGACTGTGTCGACTGCCAGTCGCTCACGTCGAAAGCCTTGCGGGAGCGCAAGAGGAAGTTATCGGTAGGTAAGGTGTCCAAGCCCCGGAAGTCGAGGTCTGCGGGGCTTTCGACGGACGACTTGAAGGGCGACTCTCCGCGTCGTCGTCGGAAGTCCAGTGGGTCTCGGTCCCGGAGTTGTTCTCGCCACTCCTCTGCCTCTTTGAGGCACTTTCGGAAGCGCCGTCATCGGTCGCCTTCCCCGTCCTCATCCGAGGACTCCGCCCATCGGTGGGTCGCTTACCCCACCAAGCATGCGACACCAGAGGAATGGGCATCCTTTGGGAAGTAAATGTTGGCGATTCTCGAATCGCAAGGCACTGGTCCGTCTGCGCCTCCGAATGGGGTCGGTCGTGATCAGCCGAGAGGCGCCGCTCGCACGGCTTTGGACTCGGGTGGTCGTTGCGATTCGCGGGAAAGGTCCCGCTCGGACAAAGGGAATCGTTCTTGGCATGCCCGGTCCAGGTCCCGGTCCTCGACGCGCTCGAGACCGCGTGAACCTGTGAAGTCTTCGAGGAAGACGTCGACGCCTGTGGCGCCGAGGTCGTCGACGGACTCTCTCGAGGCTCCGCCTCCGAGGAAGTCGTCGACGCCGTCGGCGCACAGGATGTCGAGGGACACGCTCGGGGCTCTGCCTTCGAGGACTGTGTCGACACCGTCGATGCTGTCGACGCCGCGTCTGTCATTGACGCCGATTCTCCCGACGTCGGCGCTGATTCGCTCGACGCCCTCGACGCCTTTTGGGGCTGTGTCGATGGGGGTACCCCGTGGCTTGGGGGAACCACCTAGGAAGGCTCTGGACAAGGTCAAGCATGTCTTTGGTTCCAGTTCTGTGCCTTCTTACCGCCATCTGGAATTCATTTCAGAGGTGGATGAGGGCTCTGATGATGGCATGGTGCCTGACACGGTGCCTGACGAGATTCTCTCGGGCCATAGCCAGTTTGAGGACCTGAGGCAGTCCCTACATGATGCTAGTGGGCTGGACACCTCTCCGGAGGTGGAGTTTTGTAGGCCTGAGCCTGGTACTCATGCCGATTCTTTGTACCGGCGACTTATGTCACCGGTCTCCGAGTACTTAGGATGGTCTGCTCCCCCAGGGCAGTTTGTTCAGGATGACCTTACAGATATCCTCGACATTTGTTCACCAACTGACCCGGTACTGCCATTCCATATGGCTCTGCAAAGAAGGGTGGCAGCGGCTTGGACTGCTCCGGAGAGTCTCCCGGCAGTGAGTAAATCTTTGCCGCGAAAATACCACCCAGCCAGTAGTGACCCCTGCTACGTGTCCAAGCACCCTACTACGGAGAGTTTGGTGGTGCAGGCGGCTACGGCCCCGGCAAAGCAGGCGTCGTACACTACCATCCCTCCTGATAGGGACGACAAGCGTTTTGACGGCTGGGCGAAGAAAGTGTTTTCTGCTGGGGGTATGGCGCTTCAGGCGGCCAACTCCATTTGTGCCTTGTCTCGTTTCACGCACACTCTGTGGAACTGTGTTTCCTTGGCGGCTGAACATATTCCCGAAGGGGATGAACGGGATGGTTTCCTTGCCATGGTTCGGGATGGCAAGGATGCTATGTGTGAGGCCGTTCAGTTGGGTTTGGACATGGCAGATTGCGTCAGCCGGTCCATGGCGGCGAGCACCGTGATACGCAGATTTGCGTGGTTGAGAAAGTCGGGGTTTGCTCCTGATGTGCAGGCCCGGCTCCTCAACATGCCCTTTGACGGGGAACATCTTTTTGGCAGCAAGGCTGATGAGAGCCTTGAGAGGTTACAGACCTCTAAAGCTGCAGCGAAGTCATTGGGCGCTGCAGTTCGACAACCTCTGCTTTTTCATCCTAGGAGACAGCAATCGACGGAAGGTTCCTTTCGTTATTACTCCTCCTTTGGTAAAGCGAGAGGAGCTGCCAGTCAAAGGGGCTACCGTAGGAGTGCCAGAGGTGGAAAACAAGGTACTCGAGGTGTCAAGGCCGCTCGGGCTGTTGCCTCTTTGCCCTCAGGCACCGCCGCAGCTGCTTCAGCTCAGTCATGAGGCCATGTCCCATGGTTCGCCGGTTGGGGGAAGGCTGGCGCAGCATCTTGCAGAGTGGCTCGCCATTACTTCAGATGTGTGGGTTCTGGAGATCATACTGTCTTCCTTTCCGGCAGAGGCCTCAAGACAATCCACCGGGGAATCTCTCTTTGAAGAGTCCGGTTCCGCTCCTTGCACAGGAATCCCTGCTGGAGAAAGGCGCCATAGAACAGGTGCCTGTAGCGGAGAGGAACAAGGGATGCTATTCCCCTTATTTTTTGATTTCAAAGAAAGACGGGGGATTGAGACGCTTCATGGACTTGCACGGTTTCAACAAACTTCTCAGGAAGGGCAAGTTCAAGATGGTTACTCTTTCTCAAGTCCTCCAGGCCCTTCAACTTCAGGACTGGTTGGTGTCTCTCGACCTCAAGGACGCTTATTTTCATGTGCCTATCCATCCAAAGCACAAGAACTACCTGAGGTTTGCGGTTGGCGACTTGCACTTTCAGTTTCGGGTCCTGCCTTTCGGCTTGACCTCCGCCTAGAGGGTCTTCACCAAGCTCATGGTAGTGGTGGCAGCGCACCTCATGAAAGGGGGGATTCACGTCTACCCCTACCTGGACGATTGGTTGATCAGGGCGCGCTCTCCCGTGCAAGTCCTGGATCATCTTTCAGTCACCTGCCACTCCCTCCACAAGCTGGGCTTCTCCCTCAACTTAAAGAAGTCCCATTTGACACCAACTCAGAGGCTCCAGTACATCAGAGAAGTGCTCGACACGTCCCTGGGGCAGTGTTTTCCTCCCCAGGTGAGGGCTCATCACATTCAGCAGATGGTGCACAAGTTTCAACTTGCCCAGACTCTCCCAGCGTTCGAGTTCTTGAGACTGCTCGGCCTCATGGCATCCTGCATTCTTCTGGTGCCAGAGGCCAGGTTGCGGGTGGGATCTTTGCAATGGGCACTCAAGCTCCAGTGGTCCTAGTCCTCCGGCAGGATGTCAGACCCTGTTCAGGTGCCGTCTTCGGTCGCCCAGGACCTTCTGTGGTGGGCCGACGAAGGCAATCTGATGAGGGGGGCTCCATTTTAGCTGCCCTGGCTGGAGGTGATGATCGTGACGGACGCATCCCTCACGGGATGGGGAGCTCATGCCAACGAGTTGACAGTCAGCGGTCGTTGGTCTCCGTCGGAGTCCAAACTCCATATCAATCTGTTGGAGCTGAAGGCCGTCAGGCTAGCCCTGAAGGCTTTTCTGCCGACTGTGCGAGGAAAGAATGCCCTGATCCTGACGGACAACACGGTGGCCATGCACTACCTCAACAAAAAGGGGGGGCAGGGTCACTTCCTCTGTGCAGGGAGGCGATGCAGCTCTGGTTCTGGGCAATCTAGCAGGAAGTTTCGATCTCGGCAGTTCATCTGGCAGGAGACAAAAACAAGACGGCGGACGCTCTGAGCAGGCAGAGCGTGATCTCTCACGAGTGGGAGTTGGCTGAGAAGATTCTCCTGGAGATCCTCGCCCTTTGGGGGACCCCTGAAGTGGATCTCTTCCCCTTCAGTGTCAACCAGAAGTGCGAGAGGTTCTGCTTGCAGGAATTTCCTCCAAACGGAGCCTTAGGAGACGTGTTCGTGATGGAGTGGTCATTCCCACTGCTGTACGCGTTTCCTCCAGTCCCCGTCATCCCGCAAGTACTGCGGAGGTTACAGAGGTTCGGGTCCCGGATGATCCTCATTGCTCCGGCGTGGGCCCGGAGAACGTGGTACCCGGACCTTCGCGACTTATCCATCTGTCCTCCACGTCGTCGTCCCAACCGAGACGATCTGCTCTCACGGGAGGGGGGTCAGGTTCTCCATCCAGAGGTCAGGTCCCTCAACCTTCACGCTTGGTTTCTGAAAGGTTGAGGTATAAGGATTGGGACCTCCCTGAAGACGTGATGGAGGTGTTGCTTTCAGCCAGAAGGCCCGCAAGTCCCTGTACCGTTGCCATTGGAGTAAGTTCTGCGACTGGTGCAGGGTTAAGAATGTGGATCCTTTTGCATGTGAAATTCCCATGGTTCTGTCTTTTTTGCTTTCTTTGGCCCACAGGGGCCTTCAAGTGGGTACCATTAAAGGTTACTTAGCGGCGCTGTCCATATTTAAGCGCTCGTCTGAAGAGTGTTCCTATTTTAAAATTCCTTTAATTTCTCAGTTTCTGAAAGGGCTCACTAATGTGTTCCCTCCGTCACCTTTCCAGGTGCCCTGTTGGGATTTGAACCTTGTTCTCAAGTTTCTGATGGGTGCTCCGTTTGAGCCTTTGCATTCATGCCCTTTGAGACTGTTAACTCTGAAAACTTTATTTTTAGTTGCGGTCACTTCCGCTCGCAGAGTGAGTGAGTTACAGGCACTTTCAGTTAAACCACCCTTCACTGTGTTTCATAAGGACAGGGTTGTCCTTAGAGTTCTTCCTTCTTTTCTTCCGAAGGTGGTGTCGGAATTTCATTTAGGCCAGAAGGTTGTTCTTCCGGCATTTTATCCTCCTCCACATCCTGGTAAGGAAGAGGAGAGGCTCCATAGGCTTGATCCTAGGAGAGCGTTAAGCTTTTATATTTCACGCATGTCCCGGGTCAGAGAGGACGATCAGCTCTTTATTGGTTACGCTGGAAAGCGTTTGGGACAGGCTGTGACGAAACAGGCTTTGTCTCGCTGGATTATTTTGGCTATCTCTGAGTGTTACCGCTTGGCGGGTAAGGACCCCCCGGTCGGCTTGCGGGCCCATTCTACCAGGGGTATGGCTGCCTCTACTGCCCTGCAGAGGGGTGTTCCTATTCACAACATCTGTGATGCAGCCACCTGGGCTTTGGTGCATACTTTTGTACGTCACTATTCCCTCGATTCCATCCGGGGGCAGGATCTGGCCTTTGGCAAGGCAGTCCTTTACTCCGCAATTTGATTGGGCATGCTAAATTTCTGTTTTCTAAATTCTTTTCCCACCTCCTTGCATTGGTGCTGCTTTGGGAGTCTGTCATAGATATGGAATACGTCGGAGGACCCAATCCCCTCGAAGAACAAGTTACTCTCTTACCTGGTAACGTTCTTTCAATGGTCCGATGACGTATTCCATATCGCTCCCTCCCTACTTTCCCCGCTACAGAATTTCTTATGCTATTGCAGCTTACGTTTTCACAAGGCTTTGTGTGTCAGACTGGCAGAAGACTGGTGGCACACGTTCTGGGAAAAAACTACAACTGAGGCTACGGGCGTCGTGCATCCTACTTATCACATCGGGTGACGTCGGCCGTCAGAGGAGGTCCTCGAGGATGGCGCATCGACATCATCGACGCAGGACGCAGGAAATTTTCAAAAGCAGCACTGCTGTGGTGATTACTGTCATAGATATGGAATATGTCGTCGGACCATCCCATCGAAAGAACGTTACCAGGTAAGAGAGTACCATCTCCCTGGTTTCAATACCATCAATCTCCTCCTGCCGTACACCATCTTTCAACAATGCCAAAAACATGTCCTTTCTTGAAACCCAGGAGTCTCTACTATCCTGTCTCCTGCCCTTCTCTCACTGTGCCCCTCTCTCTCGGTCTATCCTCACCTTTTTCCAATTCACGGAGGTCTGATAGTTGCCGAATTGCATCAACCACCTCATCAGTTGGTTTTCCAGGCATACCTACTAACAAAGTCATACCTACACTTTTATATGCAGGTGGGCAGTTCTTCTAACCACATTTCTGGTTGACACTGACAGTGGCACCACCCCTATATGAACCGGTTTGTCCACATGAATTGCTTCCTTCATGGCATGCTCCCTGATTTTTTGAATTGCCTTTTTCAATGTGTACCTCTTATTTTCTTCAATGGGCCAGTCAGTGGTGATTTGATATTTACGGTTACACCCTTGGGCCACTAGGTGCAACAGAGACACCTGCAAATGTTGGTCATTTGCATCGGGAGGAGGCAGTGCACCCAATACTTCCTGTATATTGGTATCATTGAACAGAGGCAGGAAGCGCAGGGAATCTGTGGAGTCTACCAACATGCCCCAGGCACGCCCATCAAACATTCACACCATCCATGTAAGCAAGGGCTGCCTGTTCTCTTCCACAACTGAGTAATAATCCCTCCAACCTCTTGTTCTGTGTAATCTTCTAGCTTAATTAAATCCACAACACCCCCTCCCGGGTTATGGGAATGGGGGCCAGCCCTACGCCTCAAGTTTTGATTTAGATTCTGCATCCACCTCTGGGCTACACTCCGTATCGGTGGAATTCCAAATATCACCCTCTCACTGATCAGGGTCCCAAACCACCCCTGTGGTGGCAATTACAGCTGCCACCTTTCTGTTGTTTAGATTACCTCACCATTTTTTGTACTTATATCAAGCAACCCTGATAGCTGCCAGCTCAGCCACTGCCTGATATTTATCTGATTTGCTGTGCCAAAGCTTCATTTGTAACTGCTGCATTAGTGAAATGTGCTTTTCAGCAGCTAACTCTTTCTCTACATGCTAAATATCCTCATTCAGCTCAACATTGCTCTGGCGCATTTATCTGTAGGCATGCAATAGAATCCACCCCCGCCTTCATAGCCCGGCAAATTCCTTTCCACTTTCCACTGAAACCTGATGTAAACAAGACACGACCTCCACGGGTCCTGTCTCCCCTAAACTTTCATCCCACTGTCGCTCAATCAAGCGCTGCATGCCAACTCCTGGGCCAATTTATCATATCATGCTAAACGCACACACAAGACATTTATTAACGCAGCCTGACTCCCACTGCAAACAGAAAAAATAAAACGCATGTTCACTATAAATCTTGCCTACCAGCGTCCACATACAGATTCTTTGATGCCTGGAATGCTTCATCACAAGACACCCTGCTTACAGCGCCACATTTTTTGCTTTCCACAGAGTGTAAAGATATATTTCTATTTTCCTCCCCAGTACACTGATTTGAAAAAAACCTTGGATGCTGAAGGGCAAATATCTGCACACATAGACACACACACACACACACTCAGCAAGGTTATAAAATGGCTCTTATACAGCCTCTTTATTCACCAAAAGCATACATAAATGAATAAATGCAACACAAATAATACATGAATAAAAGAAGTCTAAATAAAATATATCACCATTGACACAGCTGAAACACACACGTACATCTCGGGAGAACCTCACTGGAATCCTCCCAAACAGGCAGGCAGAGAGATCGTAGGCATCTACAGACCTGAGGCGATGCATCCATCCTTCAGTGAAGCTTTATCTGTCTTACTGCTCCGGTGCACCTCATTTTAATCCATCCGCAAATGCGTGATGGCATTTTCCAGAACTTTCTGGTTTTCCAAGTCTCTACCTGTAGAAAGTTCTCATGGGCCCCCGGCTGGAGTGACCTGTGGTAACTAAAAGAGGCAAAACTCTTCCCTTTCTCAAGAAAGCAGCAAAAACAACGACATACTTTCGCAAATTCCATAACAACGTTATCAGGTACCAGCTGCCATCGGCTCATTCTAGCCTACTTATGCATCTTCTCTCCAACGTGTCCTTGGAGTAAAGTAGAATAACATAAGCAATAGGCAGCGCTGAAAACATGTTTACCAGTGGAATAATACAAAAAGAGTTCACGTCAAGTGCAGCTTCCACTGAGACCTGGAGAAAATGTCCATTATGGCTCAGGGAGCATCCAAACTGCACTGCACACAGGTGTCATGTTTTAGTCACAAGCATTACAGACAGAGAACAGTATTTTTACAAGACATCCTGACAAGCACCTTTTATTGTTTGAAGAGTAGGGACTCCATCTTAGAATTAGGGACAGAGGAAGCATTGTTTTTCTTTAATAAAACCAATATGTTGAAGAATATGTCCTCTTGTCCGTCTCATATCTCTGAATCAGACTCTTTAAGCCTTGAAACAGGCAAGGAAGAGTGTTCCTCTTATCTCCCTTCTAAATATTGAAGCAAAACTTTACGGGAAAATATTGCCCAATCACCTAGCATTGGTTCTCCCTTCATCCACCAAGACACAAACTGTCTTTATTACGCAGGGCTCACCACATGATAATATTCACAGAGCAATCAACATCATAGCATCGGACCCCCACTTGCCCTCCTCCTTGGCCTTGGTTGTGGTAGATGCTAAGAAAGCATTCAACAAGGTAGATTGGCGATTCTTATGTGAGATAATGGAGGTCATTAAATTTGGCCCCACTTCATGACATGGGTCAAGGTGACTCTGACCAATCCAACGATGAGGCTGAAAATAAATGGAAACTTATCTCCTCAAATTACACTAACAAGAAGAGTCCGACAGAGCTACCCGTTCTACCCGCTCATCTTCGCCATCTTCATAGAATCCTTTGCTATCAAAATCAGGTTGAACAAAAAGATCAAGGGGCCTGTAATAGGAGGTATCCCACACAAAATTGCATTACACGCAGATAATGCCCTCCTCTTCCTAGCACAAGCAGACAGCTCTTTCCCAGAAGCCATGGTGGAGCTCTCCAACTTTGAGCGTACCACAAGCTTTTCCATTAATTACCTCAAATCGAGCACCTTAAACATATCAGAGAAAGACTTCACTATCGCAGCCCTAAAGGAGGTGAGCCACCCACAGTGAAAAGATGCCACCCTGGAGTACCTCGAGATTAAATTAGAAAGAGATGGGAACAAACACCTCCATCATAACTTACACCCCTTTTCAACAAACTCATGACTGATCTGAACATTTGGACGGACCAAGAATATCCTCGTGGGCAGGATTTGAGCCCTGTAAATTAATCTTATCTCGAAACTGCTATATATTTTCAGCAGCATACTGATCAAAGTCCCAGTCTGACTCCTTACCCCCTGCAGAGGAAAATGTTCTCTATATGGAAAGGGAGCCACCCGCACATCGCTAGAAAAGTTCTTCAATACTCAACGGCACTAGGAGGCTTTGTGGTCTGTGACGAATCCCTAGATGTCGTCCCTTCTCCCATGGGGGCAAACCCTTCTCATGTGGATAGGGCGTTGCGGCCACAGTCCAATAATCCCCCTGGGGATGGTGCACCATGGGAGGATCACATAGGGAGGGAACACCCTCATCGGATGAGGGATGACACCCCAGGAGAGACGCAGTATATCCATACCACTAGCCCAACTCCTTAACCCTCTTACTCTCTCCAAAGTAGTAAAGGCATTAGTAATTCTATGTGTGCCAACAACGTAGAAGTTTGTCCTACTTTACTGCGACAAAGATGATGTGTGGAATGCGGACAACCACCCTGTGGAACTGCTGAGCAGTCCAGCCTATGTTATATGTTGTCTGGCTGAGCCCAATAAACTAATAAAAAGTGAAGGAGGACTTACAGCAGGAACCAGTCCTTCCTGAAGAAGCTGAGAAGAAGAGGAACGTGGTTGCTGCTCATAGGAATGCTGATATACCCAGGAAAAGGTCGAGCACTCCGTAGCCAGTCCCTTTAAGTACTAAATGGGAAGGCAGGCTGGCGGATGACCAAGGCGGGCGATCTCTAGGCTTGAGAAGTGGAACAACATGAGAACAGAAAGCTGGTACTGCGGGTCCGTCGCAGACCCAGCTGAGCTGCTGTAAGCGTCATGAGTCCAGTGGCTGAATGAGGAAGCTGGGGAAAAGCAGATGCCCTTGCGCACCAAAGTCACAGGTATGCGTGAGATCTAGAAGATACTGGGAACTCGAGCACGTGGAGGAAAGCAGAGGAGGGGGCAGAATACCCCAAGCCTAGAGTCTGGGACCCTAAGAAGAAGACGTGGAAGAAGAGGTGGTGGTCCATAGAAAAGGGGGTGAATACCCCAAACTGAAGGTATGGGACCCTGCAAATAAAAAGAGGTGGTGGCGAGGAAAGAAGGGGCAAGCATACCCCGAAGCAAGGGTCTGGAACCCTGAAAGTAATAGCAAAGCATCAATTACATTCCTGATTATATATAGTAGTGCTTGGCAGGAGAGTAAACCAAGCCAACCCCGAAGGAAGAGAAATGTTGGAGAAGATACAATAGTTACTCATCTTCATAGGCACAGTACCTGGGAGAAAGGTGAACCAGGTGGGCTGTGGAATAGGTAGTACTTGGCAGGAGAGTATGCCAAGTCTACCTAGAAGGAGAATTGCATTTGCTCTTCGGGTCTGGGATTCCCACCCATATAAGAAGAGAAACAAGGGGAAGGGAGACCCAACATGGTATTGTGTAAAAGGAAGGGAAGACTAGGGAAGGGAGACAACCCCATGGATTGTGAACACTGTGACAAAAATCTGAAAGAAGGGAGATCATCTCATATCATCGTAAGGAAATGGAACCAATGGAAAGTAGGTACTTCCTCTTGGAACTTGTGGAATACCGTGAGAAGTTAAGAGAAGGAGAACATTCTCTTCATCACTGTGCAACATTATTTGTTTTTGCACCATTTGGAACTTTGTGTTTGGAACTCTGAGAAGAACCTGATGAGCAAATCACTCCTTTGCACCTTATATTTAGTTATTAGTGTGAGGGCAAGAGTTAGGGTTTTGACACAACAGTGGACCTATCTTTATTTTGACATCCTGAAGCACCCCTTTAAGATTAATGTTGAGGTAGGGAAACCCCCCTTAGCGTTAGGGTTACCGAGACCTTTCCCCAACCTCATTTTTCCTTCAATAAATGTCTGTAGCAACAAAAAGTCACATGTGTGTCGATCTTTCAATATTGCACTCTGACTGGACCCAGACATTAACAGATACCTACTGGATACCCAGACTGTGCATATTTTAACTTGGCTGCACCACTCCTTAGACACTAACTGGGCACAAATCGAATAAACTTTCACCCGAATCTCACTGGCAGACCCTTCCCCTCCAGCAGAGGAATGCTTGCCAATCCATTGGCCCTCTTCTTCCAGTAACTGCCGCCTCCCTGCTCTACTGGGACAGTGCCGAGGGGCTTTGGCGGCATCACCGTTGATGGGAAACCCAGATTTCACCCCAGACCTACAGCGCGGAAACATCTGAGGATGGGTTGACCGAAGCATGAAAAGACTTGGAGACTGTTATTACTCAGGTCAACCTCTTTTGTATGAAGAAGGCCAACACTAGTGCAGTTTTATGATCCATTGTAGTTAGGCTTCCAAGATGTTCCCTGATTCTTGTCCTTTTTTCACGAATTGTGCTGCCCACATATGTCTTCTTTCATTAACATACGATGATATATATAACATAAGTGGCTCTGCAATTTATGAACTCTGCAATTTGTGAACTTTTGATCACCTTTCCATTAGTGGTGGTGTAGGTGTGAATGTTATTCAGAGCATGTTTGTACCTGCTACATTTTGTGCACTTGTAGAATCCCTTAATCGGAGTTCCAGTTAGAATGCTAGTTTGTTATAGCTGTTTTGTATTATCCATAAAACTAGGACTCAATTTAAATCCCAAAGTGGGAGCTCTGGTGTATGTTATAGTCGGTCTTTCCGAGATGTAGTCTCTCAGATCTGGAGCTAGTTGCAGTAGGTGCCAGTTCTTTTGAAAGATTTTATGGACCATTCGGTTGTTGCAGGAATATTGTCTAATCATTCTCACTTTGTCCTTATCCTGGTTACTCTACTTGTGTTTTTCTGGTGTTAAAAATGATGTGCGTTTTCTAGTGTTACCCTTATCTTTCCCTTTGGTGATGCAGTTCCTCTGGTATCCTCGTGTTAAAAACCTGTCTTCTATGAGCTCACATTCTTGTTTGTAGATTCTGCCTTTGCTACAGTTTCTCCTAGCTCTGGTAAACCCTCCTATCAGGATATTTTGAATTGTGCTCTTCAAATGGCAGCTATCCGCATGTAGGGTTGCATTTACTTCAGTTTTCTTTCAAAAAGTCCTACTGTGCAGTGGTCCATCCTCAACATAGATATATAGGTCAAGAAAAGTTATTCCAGTTTGACTTTTTTCAAGTGTGAATTGCAAGCCAAAAGCATTTAGGTTCCAGTATTCACAGACGTGTCCAAGACTAGTTTGTTGCCATTCCATATAATCAAAATATCATCAATGTACCTGTGCCAGTTAATCCCTTTTTTAGACAAAATCGGGTGTACAAATGCATGTTTCTGTTCAAATTCACTTACAAACAGGTTCGCCATAGATGGTGCAAAGCATATGCCCACTGCTATACTGTGTCATTGAAGAGAAAACATTGTTTAGAACAAAGGCCAACAGTACTTTTAATATTTCTACATACAGAAAATATGAGGCTGATACCTTTTGGTAGATATAGTGTATGGTTTTAAGTGCATGGTCTATAGACGTATATAATGCCTTGACATCCGTAGTAGCCATTAAATAGAGTTCTTTCCAGTCAACTTTTTTTAGGTTTTCCAGTACACGCATGGTATCTCTCGAGTAGGAGTTCAATTTATATACCGCTGGTCTAATGATGCCGTCAATAGATTTGGACATGTTCTGTTGAAACATTTCGGTTTCTTATATGAGGTACCCATGACGGGCTGGGGTTAGCAGATATTTTTCGACCATAGTTTTCTCTTTTTACCTCGTGCACTATTCTTTATTGGTGTGTACATCATACATCACAAGCATTACTCGTCTTCCCAACAGGTTACATTTCAAGCGTTATTTGAAAAATTAACATCCTTCCCCAAATACTCCCGTAGACTCCCATTGTCATTTACCTATTATGAATTGCTATTCCCTTCCAATGTGTACCCCTAATAAACCCTGTAACCTATAACTTGTAACTTGCGCCCACCCTCGCTCAACCCTCCCCCTCTTCCATTATCCCCACTCCCTCAATTCAGCAACCCTCCACTATAGAATCTTTTCCCCCATTGTTAAAGAATCTCCACCCTTAATCACTCTCAATACCCCTGTAGCCCCTTCCCCCCACACTTTACGATGCTTCTGTGGGCACCCTCACATTTTATACACCAGCTTTTACAGTCCCATAAACCTATACATCCACTCTACCCACATTCGGCAGGAAGATCCCCCCTGTCCTCACTTCATTGCGATACACCTCTTCACCAATGCTTAGGTCAATCCTATCAGGCTTCTTTCATGTGCCGTGAGATAAGAATCCCCCATACCCCCAGAATGCACATTTTTGGGGTTCCTGCCCAAATCATCCTCTACTAATGTGTTCAGGATTTCTATAACATCCCTCCATACACTGATCATGAACATAAGGTCCTTAATCAGTAACACGTCATGCAAAGGATGGGGTGCAGAATAACTCTTACACCAAATAATTGCACAATTCTTTGTAACTCTCCTTCTTGTGGATAACAGTAATCAAGAATCCACAAAGGTCTGGGGGAAGCCTATCAGTGGTTCTGCTTTCTTGTAGCATGTCAATATTAAGCTCACCTGGTCTCTGCGGAGGAGTTGGGGCACGGTTGCAGCCCTCCCTGAACTTGAATCACCCCCTTCAGGCCTCTCCCTCAGTAGAAAAGCTGTGAGCGGTGGTACGTGGTGATACTGCTCCTGTGTGGAGATGAGAGTGTGTGAGTGCACCAATATGTGATTGTTGTACCTCTCGAACCCTTCACCCCAAAGTACCGTTTCTGTGAGCATACGCCGGCCCATACAGCTCACCTGTGAATTATGGAAAATAAGCTCTCCGTCCTGCTACTTCTGGCAGGAGCGCGTCGAATGGGATCTAGTTCCTTCACTGACCCCTGATAAGGATTAGTCCAGTCCAGCTGCGACTATGCTTCTCCTTATGATTGGTAAGTCTTTCTTGAGCTCTTGTGATGCTGTTCGTTCTGTTTAATGTCTTTATATGTTGCTCCTATTTATGCCTGCAGTAATGTCTCTCTTCTGTTTTCTTCCCTTAGATGGAAAGGCGGCCTCAATGCAGCTGTGAGACGTGAGATGTGGCCGGATGGAAGATGGATGCTACCGCCATGTTCGACAGCAGGTAATTGATGGTTTAAGGAAAGCGCAAAGTATGGCAAAGCGCAACCTTAAACTGACTGTTTTTTCGATGGCTAACCTTGTCTTCTGTATTTCCTTGCAGGCGCTGCTGTCGACGATGGAGTGCGTCGTGCTGCGGTGCCAAGATGAAGATACCAGCGTTCCAGAAAATGTAAAGATGAATACTTGGTTCGCTGAAGAGATGTACAGGTAAGAACAGCTTTCCCCAGTTGGTAAGTATGCTGGCAGGAAGCAGGATGTCCAGGAAGCAGGATCTTCAAAGGTCAGTCTGACCTCAGGCGACGGTTATTGTTACGCTGCTTGCAAGTGCAGAATAACGCGAAGCGTCTGTCTTGAAGATCGGGGCAGCTTATATAGCTGAGATCTCGGGCCTGCCCATTAGGGCTGGCTTCCCAGCCACACCCTGCCACTCCTAGAGAGTGAGCATGTGCGAAGGCAACCCATTAGCAGCCACACCCAAGAATACACTTGGGGCTGCTTAATGGATGGAATGTTCAAGGTTAATGCATCCTGCTTAAAGGATGGAATGTTCAAGGTTAATGCATCTGAAGTGCTATGTCCATAATAAAAGCTTTTTGGTGTTAAATGGATGTTTTTGTTTACTTTTGTTCATGAGCCTGGTGCCAAAGGCGCCAGGACAGAGTCCACCCAGGTCTCCTGTGCATGCGACCCATGCATGCCTGTGCCCCTGTCTTTATGACCATGACAGTCAAACATACAAGAGTCTTCCACAGCTCCATGGTGAGACCATTAGGACCAGAGGTTCTTCCGGACTGCAACTGCATTATGTTGCATTCTGTTTCCACCAGCATCAAGTCCTCTTCTAACATCTCCCCCTGTACCAATTTAACCCTGCGCAGCCAAATGGCCTCCAAATAAGTCGCCATCTGTGCCTCATCCCGAGTCAGTGATTTTGCATACAATATGGCATAGAAAGCTGCAAAAAATATCTGTCATCTCCTGGTCTTTAAGCCTTAATGCCCCCCCCCTCTTCCCCAACGGCTGCTACCCATCTGTCCTGATCCTTCTGCCTGGCTATCCATGCCAGCATCCTGCCGCTTTTGTCCCCTTATTCGTGTATCCTCCCTCTACTTAGCTAAGTCCTGTGCTGTGCGTCCCCTGTGTCCTGTGATGAATCCTGCAGAATCTTCACATAAAAAAGCCGGCCTAAATTCTCCTCCCAGGTGGCCAGGGGAAGGCAGCCGCTACCTGATCCTAACCCTGGGAGAGGTGATAGCCGAGTGGATCACATGGGTGGAGAAGCCCCCCAAGGGAATAAGAGGACTCCTTTAGGGGAGACGCTGTATTTGTTTTCTTCGCAGAGAGGGATTTATATTGTGCCAGAATATGTAGTGGCTTCTTGTCAGAGTGAAGTTTCCTTTTCCTAGGCCATCCATCCTATTGGTTGTAAAAACTGTTATAACGACATAGGAAAGAGAACATTAATACCCAGGCAATTTATGAATCTGATTCTCCCTTAAGTCTGAATACACCACTTATCAAGGGAAAACTTCCCGTCACAAGGTTGCCCCCATTGATAGTAATAAAACCTCTTGTGATCAAAAGGAAAATAATAGCTGTAAACATCAGAACACTTACATCTTAAATTCTGATAAAGCTAACTCTGCTTTAAATTCAACCCAGTCATTAAGACCTTTTTAAAACACTTCATGAAAATGAAATGTAATTAATGATAAGAGTAAAGTGAGTGGAGTTGAAGACAAGATTCAGAATAAAAGAGGTAATTCGAATATTGAGGACTACAAGTCTCACAATGCCCAAAGTACTGGGACGAAGAAGAGGGACTCAGAGGCACTAGACTGCAAGCTCAAAGCTTAGGATGATTCACTTTAACTACACTCCCCCAAGCTGCAGTCTAATGGTTCTAATGACCCACACCTGAGAGGGACTGTTGAGTATATAAGACCCCCCAGGTTCAGGCTGTAAGGATAAGCAGGAGGTGAGGTGGTTGTCGTGCAGCGGAAGAAGAAGGGAAGCAGAGATACCAGAGCCACCGCTAGTTACAGAGCGGATATCGGTTCTGAGAGGGTCTGTAACCCTGATGGCCTTGTATGTAGAGGTTGTGCAGCGGGAAGCGTTGTTGTGGAAAGCTTTCCCCCATGTGAAGTGTGCTTTGGTGGCAGGCGAGCACTGCAAGTGCTCCTGGAGCAAGGAATGCTCCTTTCCCAGCTAGCGCGGGCCGCGAGAAGTAAAATGAAGCAGGTTGCCATGCAGGAGATGGCAGAGGAAGCAGAAGGGATCATGGCTGTGGAGCGACTGGATGCGTATGCAACAACCAGTGAGCTCACCAGTATTGAGTAACCCCGGCACGCTCCGTAATCGCCCACTGGCCACTAGTGTTTATTTGGAATACCGAACTGATGTAAGAAATTTGAAGTGGCATGATAAGAACCTTTTAAACAGACAAGAAAAGAAAGGTTATAGTTGTTACCCTGAGAGAAAACGAAATTGCCAAAGTCAAGAAAGAGTAATACAAAAACAAGTAACAAAAACAATCATTGCCAAAGCCAAGAAAGGGCAATTTTAAGGTGAACTAACAATAATTCACATTGCCAAAGCCAAGAGAGGGCAAAGTCAAATCAACCTAATTATAAAATGCATTGCCAAATTGAGAAAGGGGCAATAGTTGGAAAATAACTAAATAAGCATTGTCTAAGCCAAAGAAGAGCAACCGTGCTAGAGAGCCATAATCAACCTTTATTTGATGTAAAAGTGGGAAAACAAGAGTGGCAGGAGAGCAGCCTTCCTGATAGAAAATATTCAGGAGGAGAGGAGCATAACCTGCATTGCATGTGGCAATCACAAGGGTGGAACAAATAGCACCAATGTGAATCATGTCTTCACAGAAGAACTAGTAATGTTTTGATGTCGTTGAAAGTCAAAGACTTTGGTTTGAAGCGAACCTCAACAATGCAGTAATGTTAGGAGTTTTCTTTAGCTCTGGCAGGTTATTATACCAGAGCAGAGACTTTGTAGTGGTAGTTCTGGCACATCAGTGAACCAGAAATCATTAAAGTTGGATGCACTATCCGCTGTCTCCGGGACCCCAATTATCGTAAGATTATTTTGCTGTCACCTGGACTCCAGGTCATCCTGCTTTTCCTGTAGCTCCTTGCACAGCTGGACCCCCTCCCTAGATTTTGCAGAGGACCGCTGATAGACACTGCTCTGCCTCATCCAACCTGTCAACGTGCCTGTTGAGTCGGACCTGCATATGGTCAGCCTTACAGGTGAGTGTATCATCTTGTTGTCCAGGGAGGAGATGCCACTCTGCAGCTGGGTCAGCATGTACTTAATGTCTCTGAGTGTGTCCAGCGAGGGTTCCACCCTTAGTTCAGCCACCTCCTCCACCTCCTACACTCACCGGGGTGCAGCCTTAGATTGTGACGGGGTGCCGTATTGAAGCTTGAACTGCGTTTTATCATGCTTCCCCATTTTGACACAGTGATGTTACAATCTAGGATCTCCTCAGGTATTTACTGGGACCTTGATACACTCAGCAGACTCGCCGCAATGTTTAGTGCTCCTTGCGGGAGCTATCCTCGGCAATCTGACATTGCCTGCAGACCCTCAGTCAAGGCCTACTGTCTCTGTGTTAGTGGCCTTTCGGTATCTGCAGTGCTGCTCAGGGCTACATATAGCACTGATTTGGTTGGCTCGGGATCCAATAATTGTGTGGCACTCTGCTCAGATCCACCTCTGCAAAGTCACTCAGGGTCAGTTCTCCCCTACTGTATGATGTGATATGATATGGCATTTATAACGTACCTATACAAAAGTGTTTCAAGGCGCAACGAGGCAAGGTAGGGGGAACAGAGGCAATACAAGGACAATGATCTTACCAGGCCAGGTGTCATTCAGATCGCGCAAGTGCAGGGGAAGGGGAAAAGTGCGGGGGGAAGGGGACAGTGCAAAACATGCGATAAATAGAATAATTAAAAGTACGTCCAGCTGGTGGCAAGTGCAATGGAAGTGCAGACATCAGGTGTCAAGTGCTGGTAGGGGACTGTAGGGATACAGAAAAAGTCCCCAAGTGCAGGATTTTCCAGGGAGGCAGTGCAGGCATGATATGATAGTTTATTTATATAGCGCCTATACACAATGTGTTAAGTGTGCAACTGGTGGGGGAGGGAATCTGGGCCAGAGATCAGAAGGGTGGCCAGGTACCCAGTGCAGTTTAGTTTCAGCCAGGAGTTCAGCAGGGGAGAGGAGGAGAGAAAGCAGAGGAGATGGTTCTCCTCAAGTTTCAGGGAGGCAGGGAGGCCCCAGCCGAAGAAAGAGATCTACCACCAACTCGTTGCTTGGGGAAGCGACTGACCCTGAGGGAGTTGAAGGTAGATGAGCGAAGAGCTCGAGAAGGAAGATATTTAGGAAGAGGGAGTTGAAGGTATTGAGGCAATGCAGAGCGTTTTGAACTTAAACCTTGCAGCCACTGGGCGCCAGTGCAAAGATTTCAGTCCTGGAGAGATACGATCCCTGGGATTGAGGCCAAGGACAGGTCTCACAGTCCTGTTCTGGATGAGTTGCAGAGGGCAGAGAGTAGAAGCAGCAGATTTAGAAAGAGGCTGTTGCAATAATCCAGCCTAGAGAGAACCAGAGCTCTGGAGACAGTGAGCTTCTGGGGGAAGGAGAGGACAGGAAGAATACCTCTGAGGAGGTGCAGCTGGTAGTGTAACTTCTTAAAGACGTCAGAGATGTGAGGGGAGAAGGAGAGTGGGGAGTCGAAGATGACCCTAGGGATTTTAGCCTTGCAGGTGGGAGCAGGAAGAGGGCCAAGAGAGGCCGGCCACAGAGTGACAGGAGAGGAGGGAGCAAGTGTGCTGATGAGGAGAATCTCGGTATTACTGGCATTAAGGCAGAGATCATTGGCGGAACACCACTCCTGGATAGCAGACAGTCAGAGAGGAGAGGAGGAGAAGAGGTGGATGAAGGTAGCCTGAAAATGAGCTGAGTGTCATCCGGATAGCACTGAAAGTTGGGGCAGAGAGTGGCAATGCAGTGGGCAAGAAGTGCCAGGTATTGGTTGAACAGCCAGGGAGAGAGGTTAGACCCCTGGGGAACACCACAGGTAGAGATCAAGATAGAGGAGAGGAAGGACCAAGTTGGACCTGGGAGGGTCGATCAGAGAGGAAAGAAGTCAGCCCCGCCAGGGCCTGACCGGTGATACCCATGTTATCATGGGATGGTTGAGCAGGATGGCATGGTTGACCGTGTCAAAGGCAGAAGAGAGATCAAGTAAGAAGAGGACACAGGGGGTGTTGGAATCAAGGTTGGAGAGCAGGTCTTCACGGATGTTCAGGAGAGCAGTTTCTGTGCTTCTGGCAGCTCTGAAGCCAGACTGATGGTCATGAAGACAACCAACAGATTCAGTGTGAAGATTAATCTGGGAGATGGCCAGCTTTTCCAGGAGTTTGCCCAGGAAAGGAGTGACAGAGATTGGGTGATAGTTAGCCGGGCAGGACGGGTCGGCAGAGGGTTTCTTAAGAAGATGGTGCACAAGGGAGTGCTTCAGGGCGGATGGGAAGACTCCAGTGGCGAAGGACTGGTTGCAGAAATCGGCCAGAGCATGAGCCAGGGAGTCAATGTGGTCCTTGATGGTTTTGGAGCAACAGGGATGAACCTGTTTCTACGAGAATTTCATAGATCGGACTTGTCTAGAAACCTCATCTGGGGAGAACAGGGGAAAGGCAGAGGAGGATGGAGGAGAGGTGGCCGAAAAAATGCCTTTTAACCTTTTGCAGCTGATCACTCTGCCTTTCCATGCTACATGGCCTCTCCAATTCAGGAGATATCTGATTGATGAAGATATGATGTGATGTGATATTTTATTTATATCGTGCCCATACACAAGTGTTTCAAGGCACAATGAAGCAAGGGAGAGGTACAAGGGAGGACAAAACAATGATCTTACTAGGACCAGTGACATTGAGAACGCGCAAGTGCAGCAGAGAGGGAAGGGGGAAAGTGTGAGGTGCAGGGGAGGAGTGGAAAGTGCGCAACACGTGAACAAAACAACAACAGGTAGTGCAGCCAGCAGGTGGCAAGTGCAAGCATTAAGCGCAGACAACGGGTGTCTAATAAGTGCAGGTGAGGGGACTGTAGGGTTGCAGATACAGACCGAAGTGCATGGGTTGCCAGGAGGCAGTGCGGTTATGTAGTTGGGTGGGCAGGGATCTGAGCCCCAATTCAGAGGCTAGCCAGGAGCCCAGTGCAGAAACAGGCAGAGACCAGGAGGGGAGAGAAAGAGAAAAGGTCAAAGCAAAGAGGAAGGTCTTGAGGTGCTTCCGGAACCGAAGATGGTTCTCAAATTTCAGAGAGGTAAGGATGCTGTTCCAGAGGGAGGCCCCAGCCGAAGAAAGAGATCTGCCACCAACTCGTTGCTTGGAGAAGCAACTGAACCTGAGGGAGTTGGAGGTGGAGGGGCGAAGAGCTCGAGTAGGAAAGTATTTACAAAGGGACAGTTGAAGGCATTGCAGACCCAGGTCCCAGAAGGCCTTGTGAACAATGCAGAGGGTCTTGAACTTAATCCTTGCAGCCACTGGGCGCCAATGAAGAGATTTCAGGGCTGGAGAGGTACGATCCCTGGAATCGAGGCCAAGGACAAGTCTCACAGTCCTGTTCTAGATAAGTTGCAGACGGCGGAGTGTAGTGGCAGGCAGATTTAGAATAAGGCTGTTGCAGTAGTCCAGCCTAGAGAGAACCAGAGCTCTAGAGACAGGGAGCTTCTAGGGAAAGGAGACGAAAGGAAGAATGCCCCTCAGGAGGGGCAGTTGGTAGTTTGACTTCTTAGAGACTTCAGAGATGTGTGGAGAAAAGGAAAGCGTGGAGCAAAAGATGACCCGAGGCTCTTAGCCTCACAGGTGGGAGCAGGAAGAGGGCCAAGGGAGGCTGGCCACAGAGTGACAGGAAAGGACATAGCTCTCAACTCACATGCTTTTGGCGGGTGTCACCCGCCTTGTAAAGGGCTGACTCACCCGCCAAGACTCCTGCACGCCCATTCATTCCAATGGGCGTCTCACCCGCCAAAAACAAAATCGGGTGATTTCACCCGCCTTTGCAACACAAATGGTTGAGAGCTATGAAAGGAAGGTAGCAGTGTGAGACTTCCAAATCTCTTCAATCATACTCCCTCCATACTGCACTCCACAATTAGCCACTTAACTGATGATAGGGTCATTCATGTTCAGGCAGCGCATCACTGGGCTCCAGGGCTGCATTAGTTGTATGTGGGCATTTGTTGTCTCTCCAAAGCTTATTCTGCCATACAGGGGACAAGCTACGGAGCATTTCAATGGCTGTCCCGAAGCTCCCCACTCCTCCGGATGTCAAAGGCGGTGCCTCCTGACCTTGCTTGCTGGGCGCGCTCTCCACTTATCATGCGTCACGCTGCAGCAGCTCACCAGTGATCACAGTTTAGCAGGGGCTGCAGCATATTGGAGCGCCAGTGCCGTGAACCTGGAAGGGGCGCCCTGCACTGGGGGACCAGAAGCCTGCCGGCCAACTTCACTGCCTGTCAGGAGCCGGAATCACGGTATGCACCTCACCGGGGCGCCCCGCTGAATATTCAAGCAGCGCAGATGCCTCCCAGGCTGAGCTCGGTTCAGGGAGTACCTTGGAGGGGGGGCTTCTTGCCCACCTTTCCCCGCTCACAGCCGCGGATTCCAACTTCCCAGCCCCCGGCCTCACCGGACACAAAGCTGTGATGGCCCAGTGCAACACCCCCCGGACTCCCTCGGCCATGCTACCACCGCACCTGCCGGTCCGAGCAGTGATCCGCGGCAATCACCGTCAGGTGGGTACGCTCACCCTCAGGTCAGCCCGGTATCCACTTCCAGGCATCTCAAGCAATAAACCAAAGGATTTTTGGGGCTAATCATCCATTATCGGACAGGATTATGAACAGGTCTATGGCAGGTCCGCTGGAGCTCACATAAGAGCGGCCATCTTGGCACTGCTCTCGAGCGCCTCTTGTAGAATGACATTCTTAAGGGCATTTTTGGCTGTTGGTGTTGCAGAAAGACAAGAGTGGCAAAGAGGCTGCCCTTCTTGAAGGTGAATGTTCAGAACAATGTATTTATTTATTGGATATTTATTCAATATTGGAGCACTTATACAGCAAGACAGTGTTTCAAAGTGCCACAAGGGAAGGGAACAAGGAAGCAAATAAACACAGAAATTGACAATAATAAATAGAAAATGAAAGCAATCCTACTAGGTCTTGTGACATTCAAAGCGTGCAAGTGCAGTGAAAAACGAAGGAAAAGAAAGGGGGAAGCTAGGTAGGGGTAAGTGCTATTACGGTCCCCTGTGGGATGAAGTGCCAGAAGTGCACATTGGGGAGGTAGCAGGAAAGTGCATGGGTGGAGACATCCCTGGTGAAGAGGGAGGTCTCCAGCCCAAGAGGTAAATGCAGAGCAGAGGCAAACCACCCAACTGGAAGGTGTGGGCCCAGAGGGTAGTGCAGGGGTGGAGCTGTTGGGGGTGATTGGGCAAAAGGTCAGGATCCTATTGGACTCTTGAGGGACCGGACCCCCAATCTCAGTGACAGTGGGGATGGTAAGCACTGGAGGGGGAGAGGGAAGGAGGAGGAGAAGAGAGAGGTCTTGAGTTGTTTGTGGAACTTGAGGTGGTCTGGTTCAAGATGGAAAGAGAGAAGGAGGCTGTTCCACAGCAGGGATCCAGCTGAGGAGAAAGATCTGCCCCCAGCTCTCTGCTTGGAGAAGCGTTTTATCAGCAGAGAGTTGGAGCCAAAAGATCGAAAGTATCTGGAAGTAGAGTATTTAGTGAGAGAGAGTTGCAGGTAGCGTGGTCCCAGGCCCCAGACAGCCTTGTGGATGATGCAAAGGGTCTTGAATTTGATCCTTGCAGCAACCATGAATGCATTGCTTACTTGGAAGTGTTGAGGGCACTAAAGTGAATCACGTGGTTTCTGAAAAGTTGTTGAAAGTAACAAAGTTGCAAATTGCTGAAGCTGTGGCAACACCTTTGGTTGTCAGTTGATTTAAAACTTCAGAAGCACTGGTGAGTGTGGAACACTATCAGGTAGGCGAGTACACCCGCAAGGTGAATCCTTGTAGAAGTGGACATAGTATGAAAGTCGACCATGTGGAAATAGGTGTGCTGTGAAGTCATTTTGACAAAGATATAAACTGTGATTTATAGTGCTACAAGAAAGAGCTGAGAAGAGCTAACAAGAAGTTGTATTTCTTTGAATCTTACAAGAAGAATTTTACAAAAAGTTTTGTTTCTTTAACCCTTATCAGAAGCTGTGTTCCTTTGAAGCTTACCAGAAGCTGTGTTTCTTTGAATCTGACCAAAAGTTGTGTTTTCTTTAACATTCATAAGTTGTGGCAAAGCTTCTTGACCAGGAATATCACTTATCTGGGTTACTCTCTATTAGATGTGGACTCAGTCAAAACATGGGCCACACGGCTAAAAGACAAAGCTCGTCCCTTGGCAGCACAGATGAAACTTCTAAACAAAAGATATTATAAGTTTTCCTTGCTTCCGATCATCACATTTTATTGAGCAAAGGTGGAACCAATACTTTTGTACGGGTTAGATTCATGCCTACTTAACTTGGACACTGTCTTAGATTGTATCCAAGCACAATTGTGGAAACACACCTTGGGACTGGCAGCAGCGGTGCCGCAGTCGATTATCAGACACAAACTAGGGCTGTATTCCTTGTCATCTAGGCTCACATGGCATAGACTGTGAACGTACGCTAAAATTCTTGACCCAGCTCGTAACTCTTTGTATCAGGACATCATTTACATGCTTCACGATGGTCATCCAAAGTCAGTAGTACGTTTTACAGAATTAATGAATACAATCGTAGTGCCGATTAACTCAACAATTGATGACCTACGTTCTGGTCTCCCCAGTGTAAAATGTAAATTGTATGAGTGGGATTGTATTAAAACTATAGTCTTGAACAACTCCTATAAAACCTATACTGAGTACGCTCAATTTTTTAGAAAAAGAATGGATCTCGTGGCATACATTACAAAATTTCCCTGTAATAAATCTAGAAACAACTATATGAGGTTCAGACTGAACCAGTTTCCCACTTGCGAACACGTTGCGAATTGGCACAAATCTTCTTTATTGGAAACAGACAAAATTTGTCGTTTCTGTAAAGATGAATTTGTGGTTGAAACACTGAAACATTTGGTTATAGTCTGCCCGCACTTTGAGAATGATAGGAGTACTTTGTTGGGCTTGTTTAACCCAGTACATAGTGAGGTAGCCAGACAAGGCTTTTGGATTAGATGTATGCAAGGAGACAATCTAAGTGTCATGGCCACAGGCCCCAGAACACAAAACCCACACCATCTAGTGATGGGGGCGATGGGTCACTTGACTCACTTATGTCCCTTTGGGACCTATAAACACAGGGGCCCTGGCTGGACTCAGTCCTGGCGCCTTTGGCGCCAGGCTCATATAGAGATGTGAGCAGGAACACTTTATTTCAGTGCAGGAGTGCTTTTACTTTATTTCAGTGCAGGAGAGCTTTTATTTTACAAGAACTTTCCAGTAGCTGAAAGCCTTTATTGCAGAGAACATCCTCATGTGCTGACTCATCGGGTGTGGCTCCCTAGGCCTGGTCTTCATGTGCTGACTCATCGGGTGTGGCAGGTAGGCTGTACCTGGTGGGCATAGCTTCAGAAGCTCAGCTATATAAGATGCTCCATCCTTAAGGTCGGAGCTTTGCGTTACTGTGCACTCGCGGCTCGCGTGCAACGTGACGCTCAGCGCCGCTTGGACCAGTTTACTTACCTTTGAAACCAGGCGTTCTCCTGCATACTCACCTCCAGGAAACCGGTGCTTTATTGCTTGATCTGCAGACTCATCTCCTGACATCCAGTGATCTTGATCCCGACGCCTCAGCACTGCACTCTGCATCCACAAACTCAAACCCTGTGAAGAAGAAGAAAGATAAGGTTAGAACATCCGTCTTAGGGCCGCGCCGCATTTGAACCCCGCACGTCCCCTGGTTAACAATTTAGCAGCAACTGTACTGCTGCAGCTTCGTTCCTCATTCCCTCCGTCTGTTGTCTCGAGCTCCGCAGCTTCTGCCGGGTCGGCAACATCACCTGCAAGGGAAGACAGCAAAAGAGCAAACATCAAAAGTGGAACGGACAGCAATATAAGACAACAAACTTTACAATACAACAAAAACAGACGAGGAAAGACAAAGGCAAACAGGAGCACTTACCTGAAGTATAGTGGCTTAGTTGCAGCAGGACTGGACTACCACCTGCAAGGGACCAGTGAAGGAACTCGGTCCAGATCATACAAGCGCCCCTGCCAGAAGCAGCAGGACGGAGTGCTTGCCAAAACCTATCAACAGATGAGTTTTCCAGGGACAGCCCATCCCACGGGTACCACAGTTTGGGAGAAGGGGTCTGGAAGGGGATCAGGCGCACAAGCTGGCATACTCACGCCCCCTATTCTCCACGCAGGAGCAGTCCCGAGAAGCATCACCTATTACCACCAGTCACCACATAAGCACAGAGGGTTAAGTCGGACCCGAGCTACCTCACCCCCGGGAGGGCTGCAACCGTGCCCCAACGCCTCCGCAGAGACCAGGTGAGCGTAACACTAAGATTGATATTGACTTTGATGAAACTACTCTATAAGATTGAGGAAGCTATGTGTGTGGTTAATTAGACACTTAGGTAACTCATCATAGCACATCAGTCTCCTTCATGTAAATAACATCGTAAATGCAATATGAGCATACATGTTTCGTTGAAGGTGTCAGTTGTGATGATATGGGCTTTAGGGATTGTAGTAGGAAAGGTCTACTCTTACCTAGCGAGTCCAGTCTTGGAATGTTTTGGTTCCGAGTATACATATCCCAAATAGTGCTGAATGACTGAAAGCATGTTACGCAGGCTATAGGAGTAGTCTGTTATGTTGCGACTAAAGTCGCACTAAGTCAAACTATAATTTAGGCCACTATATATTTTATGAGCAAAAGTTAGAAAGTGCTGAAGTATATGCTTAATAGCAGCTATGCTATAGATCTTTAGGTGATTTATATTAATGATGTGGAAATGTTAAAGCTGTTGAATTGACTTGATGCGGCTATTTAATGGTTCTTAAAAGCAAAATTAGGTGTTGAATCAATGTGTCGTTGTTACTTAATGGTTTTATAAGTAAAACTGTGTGTGTAGTGTATTTTATGCACATACTTTGTATGAACTATGTATATTAATAATTGTGCTACCTCTCGATAAGAGAGGCTGTCATTTTATAAATTTTTTTGTAGCTTCTCATGTTGTATTACGATGAAATTAATGTACATATGTAAAATGGAAAGGTTGGTGCCGATAAATCTAGTAAGAGTAATAGGGCCAGCTTCCCCTTGTCTTTCAGGTCTTCAATTTGTGTTTTTAGGTCGATAAGGGCGGTTTCGGTTACATGCCGTGGTCGATAGGCCGATTGTCTGAGGCCCAAGAGTTTGTTGGTTTCCAAGTAGTCTTGGATCTGAAGGTAGGATGCTCGATCCAAAATTTTAAGCAGGAATGTTACAGTGGTGATAGGCCTGTAATTAGTTGGTATGCTTGCGTCCAGTGTAGGTTTTGTAAGAAGGGGTATAACCCAGGCATCCTTAAGGTTATCTGGGACAATACCTGTGTTAAATGAGGAGTTTCTAAAGGCGGTAATGAATGGAGCTAGTTTGTGAGATGCCTCCTTGATAATAGGGGCTGGGCATGCATCACCCTGGCAGTTGGAATGTTTGAGGGTTGTTAATAATATTTTCAACCTGAGTGATAGAGAGAGGCATAAAACTGAATGTTTTATGAGTGTGAGTGCAAGGTTTAGATGCAACATGCTGGGTGTTGCATTGAGGGTCAATCTGGAGGCACATTTTTTTATCGTTAATTTTGGCTTGGAGTCTGGCAATTTTACCCAGGAGCACTCTTTGAATATTAGCGCACCAGATGCTGTCTTTACTACAAGTGTCCAGAGGTGCTGAGTGGGATTCCAGTTCTTTTAGGATATTAAACAGCTCTTTGATGTTTGATTTGGCTTGTACGATCCGCTTATTGTATGTGTCTTTTTTAGTCTGGAGGATGGCGTCTTTATAGTTCAGGGAGGCTAGGGCGAGACTAGCTTTATTCGTTTCAGTAGGATTGTTTTCCAGCGAGCTTCTAGGTTCTGTTTTTCTTTACGGAGAGCTCTCAACTGTGGTATAAACCAGGAGTTGAGGTGAGCCCATGGTTTAGGTTTCCTGGATTTAATGGGAGCAATAAGGTCGAGAGCTTTCAGCATAGTCTGATTGAGCGTGTCTACCAGGACAGTAGGATCAGTGAAGGTAGAGGAGAGTTTGTTGAGAGTTGGGAGGAGGAGTGGAAGCAGTTTTTCATATGTTATGTCTCTCTTATTTCTTGAGCGGATTGCAGGCGCAATGTCCTGTGTGGCCCTGATGTTGTTAGCCGAGATGTTGAAAGTAATCAGGCGGTGATCAGTCCAGGCACACGGTGGGTTAGACTCAATATTGATTTTGCAATTTAGATCAACTAACCAGTCAAGGGTTCTGCCCTTAATGTGTGTAGGATTCCTGATGCGTTGAGTAAAGCCTAGGTTAGATAGTGAGTTAATGATGTCCATGGCTATGGTGTCATTAGGGTCTTGAAAGCCAAGGTTAAAATCGCCTAATAAGATCATTTGCGATTTAGTTTTGGTGTTGTCGGCAAGGATGTGTGAAATGTCTTCTGCAAAAGAAGATATAGGTCCAGGAAGCCTATAAATAAGGTGCAGTGTGATGGTTTGGTTGGGTGATGTGGCTAGTTTCACTGAGAGTAGCTCGGCTAACGTGATCTGTTGGGTGGGAGTGATACGAAGATTAATTGAGTTTTTATGTATGAAGGCAATGCTGCCTCCTTTGGTTTGACTGGTGTTGCGATCGCTTCTAATGATGGTGTATCCAGTGGGGATAGCCAAAGAAAGAAGTGGTCCTGAGGCTGCATTGAGCCAGGTTTCTGTGATGGCGATAAAGTCGAGGTTGTGTGTAGTGATCAGATCAGCCATGTCGAGCGCATGTGCTGTGAGGACCCTGGCTTTAATCAGGGCACCCTTGATCATGTTTTTTTTGGGGGTAGATATACTAGCATCAGGTTTGATGTTCTTAGTGAAGGTAGGTAGTAGGGAGGCAGTGGGGAGTAGGGAGGCAGGGGCCATTGTAGTTTGTACTATCGAATTTGCATGTATGGTATGACATGGGTGGCGCTGGGAGACGCGTGGGAATCTAGAGCCAAGTCTGAGGTTCCTAGTATGTACGGTACATGGTTGATTAGGGGTGGGTTTAGTGGCAAAGTGTTCTAGCCAGAGGGCTGGTGCATTGAGGTATGGGTTAGCAGTCGGTAGTGAAGGGGACAGTGCTGGAATATAGTGGGCCTGCGAAGAACTATGCAGATTAGGAGGCAAGATGACCCCTAAGTAGATATCGTGCAGTATGATATGGAGGAGCAGGGGGTGCAGGATTAGAAGCATTGCATTGCAAAGTAAGGCCAAGACATAGTGCATAAACATAATGCAATGTATTACAGAGTCTAGAAGAGATGCCACTGAATGAAGTGTGTAGGAACGGCAGTGTAGTACTGAGTGCAACCAGGGCAGTGAGTAATGCTAGGCAACAGATCAAAATACATGGATGCAAGGCAGCAGTTCTAAATACAAGAGTACTAGGCAACAGAGCTAGATACATAAATACCAGGCAACAGATCTAGATACATAAATGCTAGGCAACAGATCTAGATACATAAATGCAAGGCAACAGATCTAGATACATAAATGCTAGGTACATAAATGCTAGGCAACAGATCTAGATACATAAATGCTAGGCAACAGATCTAGGAACATTAATGCTAGGTACATAAATGCTAGGCAACAGATCTAGATACATAAATGCTAGGCAACAGATCTAGGTATATAAATTCTAGGCAACAGATCTAGATACATAAATGCTAGGTACATAAATGCTAGGCAACAGATCTAGATACATAAATGCTAGGCAACAGATCTAGGTACATAAATGCTAGGCAACAGATCTAGATACATAAATGCTAGGCAACAGATCTAAATACATGAGTGGTAGGTGCATATCGAGGGCCAGTGCAAGATAGCATGCAATCAGGACTGTGCGCAACGCTTGGCGGCAAGTGTCTAAATATACAAGCAGTAGGTACTCGTACACATGCAGTACTGTATGCAAGCAGGGTCCTGTGAAATACTAAACAGAAGACCAGACTGAATGTAGTCAGAGAGCTGAAAGCAAAAACAGTGTGTGCAAGTTCAATAAGATATGCAGGATGCAGTTCGTAGACAGATCAGATAATGACTAGGTCATACGGTATCACGTGTAGCAGGGCGTTACAGGAGAGCTAGTCAGCAGAGCTGGTGGAAGACATGAGGGATACAAGGAATGCAAGTGCTGCAAAAATTCAACGGATGGAAGTGTACACAAAGCAGTGTGTGTAGCAAATACTTTATAGGCAGAAGGGGTGGGGGTAGAGTGCTATGCTAGATGTGCACAGGGAAGTATAGGTAGCAATACGTTGCAGGCTAGATGAGCACAGAGCAGTAATACAGTCGATGCTTGTTATAATAACAAAGAGGCAGTATAATACTATACTATTTCTATTTGGATCAGGAAGGAAATGATGCAAGCATTGGACTGGCTCATTTATAGAGCAGCACAGTGGAAAATGCACAGTGAGCCAGATATGCAGTATACCGGTTTGGTGTTAGGGTAAAGCCCGATGGGTATTTATCAATATAACTCGCTATCAAAATAAACCTGTATGCAGCTGCAGACAGTAATAGGCGCATAAAGTAAGTAGTCCAACAGAATCAGAGCAAACGGTGTTAACGCATGTTCGACATTGTTAGAGGAGTGGGGAGCATTCAGGAGTGCCGTAGTAGGAAACATAGACTCAGGGTCTCATTCATAAAGCTGGATGGCATCGGAGTACAGGAGAGAGAGTTTGGTCGGGGAGCATTCAGCTGTGCAGTAGTGGTATATATTGTCTTATGGTGTCAGTCGGTAGGTGCGTTGTGGCTGCATCAACGCTGTTTCACCATGCTACTGAACATAAGGGTAGTTAGAATGAACGGCTTGCATACGGATGTGGCTGGTACATACTCCTGTAGCTAAGTTTGTAGCACATCACAGTGGATCAAGGGTGTGCGGGAAGTCTTAACCAGAATCTTGGCAGATGAGTGACAGTGGCAAAGTCACTAGTCTAAGACACTTCAGGGACTAGTGTCGACCGCAAAAATAAGGTGAGGGGGTTTAGAGTCGGGCAGACATCCAGGCCTCCTCCCGGCTCGGACAGGCTCGGACAGGGTGTTAGCCTTAGTTGCGTGCCTTGGTTGCAGGGCCGGCTTTGCCTTCCGGAGATTTGCTATTGGCTTCTTGAAAAGAGTCGAAGCCAATCAGCTGACTAGGGCGGGATTCTCGGCTCAGCAGTAGAGAGTCCTAGTTGGGTCAAACGAAGACGGCAACCATCTTGCAGAAGTAGAACCCTCGTGGTTCTTAATGGCGCAGTGGAAATGGAATGCTTTTTCGTTTCTAAAGCTGCTTTGCATTCAACCTATGCTGGTTAGCAGTAATGCCAGGAGACGTGTGCAGGCAGATTGCACTTTTGAGCCATTCGCGCTCGGGGCACAGATGATGCCCGCAAATGGGTGGTGGTGGTCCTTAGGCTTACCTACTAAGCAAGGTAGGGTGAAGATGGTGCTGCTCCTGCAGCACGATGTGGGCTCCAGCTCATACAGATGACATCCTCCCAGCATTCTTCCTCAAGACCCTTCCCGCAGAAGCTCTTCTTCCCTAGTTGGAGATCATCAACAGCTCCCTAACTCAAAGCACCTTCCCATCAACCCTAAAGACAGGACAAATCCTCGCTCCACTAAAGAAACCCACTCTGGATCCCAACAACCTAGGTAACTATCGCCCCATCACTCATCTTTCCTTCCTAGATAAGATCATCGAGAAAGCAGTAGCTGCGCAACTGCAGCAACACATCAACACCAACAATCTACACCAAACTTACCAATCCGGGTTCAGACCCAGATGCAGCATGGAGATGGCAACCATGCAGGTGGTCAACAATGCGTTCAACATCCTTGACAATGACCACCTTTGTCTCCTGGTTCTACTCAGAGTTCTAGACACAGTAGACCACCAAACGCTCATGGACACCCTACATCGGCACATGGGGAACAGCAAACTTGTCCTACACTGGTTCAACCCCTACCTCACCAACCGCCAGCAGTTTGTTTAGATGGACTCCTCTTGATCACCAATGCTACCATTCACCTGTGGAGTCCCACAGGGTTCCATCCTTTCCCCAGTGATTTTAATTCTATACACGGAACCGCTGAGAGCCTTCCTAGCCACACACAACATCCACATGCACCAATACATCAACAAAACACAGCTATACCTCAAGATCAACTCCACCAAGAACATCCACAGGTTCAAAATCTGCCTTTCACTGATCCAGTCTTGGAGGTCTAGTGCATACTTGAAGGTCAACCCTTTTAAGACCAAATTCCTACTCCTCACCAACACAACCGAACACGCAGACATACAGACCTGGCTATCAACCATGAACCCTGAGGGCTTCACACCCAAGCTCACTTCCTGCACCAAGTCCCTTGGGTTCTACATCGACAAACACCTCTCCTTCAAGACACAACTAGCTAAGGAACCTAAGACAGCTTTGCATCAGCTCTCCCTCCTGCGAAAAGTTAAGCCCTTCCTCCCTCCAGACAGCTTTAGATCCACCTTTCAAGCACTGTTCCTATCCCACCTGGATCTCTCCTCGAAGGCCTCGCGTCATTCTCCCTTGTGCCGCTGAGAAGTGTCCAACACGTAGCTGCACGCCTCATCAAGGGTCTACGCAGGCATGACCACATCACCTAGGCCCTCATTGACCTTCACTGGCTCCCAATGCACGCACACATCACCTTCAAGTCTTGCTGCATCACCTATAAGGCATTCGCCCTCATGTCACCCAGCTACCTCGTGGAGAAACTCAGCATCTTTGGCACACAGCGCACCACCAGGTACCAGGACACGTACAGACTTGAAATCCACCGCTGCAAAAAGGAAAGGAACTGGTACTGTCTCGTGGCACTGCAGGGCACATTCCTTCTCGGGATAACACGTATTGGCAACAGTTGTGGAACAAAGGAGAGTTTCTGTGGGAGATAACAGCGTGGGTCTCTCTATCATCAGCGCTTCGGCTTGTTCAGGTTTCTTCGTTAGGGCCTGAATGTTTCTACCATAACTACAAAATGGCACCTGTTTATAGGTGCACACCAAGTCTAAGCATCTACATTTCACATAGTATTGTGTTTGTGCAGGGTCTCTTAATATGCCCCGTGCCCCCTGACACATCACAAGTGTATATATGGTATTCGCCTTACTCTAAAGTGCCTAGGGGGGTGGGATAGATTCATCTCCTTTCTAACATTCACCCCTTTTGTTACCTCTACAGTAACAAATTCCTCTGCATACATGCGTTCATTTTACCTTCTTAGAGCGGCCTCACTTGGTGGGGGTTCCCTTTATTGGCATCCAAGCTCTACATACTGACAGCAAACTTTCTACTTGTGCATATTCTTCGGGTGCGCATGTCATATAAATACACCCCCATCCCGTGCTAAATCTACCCATACTTCCTCATAATTTTCAGGGTCAAGGGGTGGGCCAATGATGGTGTGGTATAGACGGTCTAATTAATCTCCATAGGGGTAGGGAACATTCGAGAGATGGGGTGGTTGGTTTGTATTTCAATCGCTTTAGTATTGCGAGGTATTTTAGAAACACCAATTGATACCATCATCATTGCGCTACTAGGCATGGCTTTGGCACAACAGCAGAGTCCTATTTGCCAGCTGAAGAAGATGACTAAGATGAACATGATGACAGGTACCAGCATCTTCACGATGGTTCCTAACCAAGAAGGGGCCCAAGCGAAAGCCAGATCAAACCAGTCCCCCCCTGTATTCCTCCCTTTTTCTTCATGCAAACTCCTAATCCATGCACTGCTGCAACTATATGAGATAGAGACCCATTCTCTGCATCTTCTGGGGGCACGAATGTGCAGCAAGAATCACCAATCTTGCAGCAAACACCTACTTCCATCATCATCAGCATGTCGAACACATATCTATTCTGCATCGTCATCAGTCTTAGTACTCTCAGTTCGACCTTTATGACGTTGAATCCGTGTTCAGTATCATTTGCCAGCTGGACCAGTTCCCAGCGCACAATTTGCCGCAACTTAGCGTTGGGTGCTGCTTGTACAGTGGATAGCAGGAGTGAAGCAAAGAATGTTTCTGCTGAACTGAAAAGTCTGGATTCATCTGGGATCTCGGCTAGCAGTTCAGATGAGTCTTTGGATAAGTAGTTTGACCTCTTTCTTCTTTTCAGTTTCTCATACTGCCCCCTTCCAGGTAGGATGCAGAACCCAGGCAATGGTAGTGGGTTTTGTTCTTCAAATGTTGGAGGAACGGTTGGGGCCATATTTGGGATCGGCCCCCCTTTCAGGTGTGCTTCTGTGACTACTAATAGCTTGGAGTGCAGCGTGGCCAGCAAACAATAGCCTCTCCATGATGGTGGGAGGTGCAAGTACGCTTGTTGGCCACAGACCCAGTAATAGTTCTCACTGCCGCTGTGCCCATTTTCAAGTCTGGAATCAACAATGTTGTAGAGGAGGTACCAAGCACGATTCACACACAAACCGCCCATTTTGAAGTACCAGGAACATTCACGCCAAAATGTGTGACGTATGATGAACAAATAAACCAGCAGAGAGCCACAGTTGGGCTCTGTCCAGAACCTATCAGAAGAACAGCACCTGTTGAAGTACCGACACCGAAGATAACCTGACAGTAAAATACCCATTGAGAAAACCATATCGACAAATGAGACAGAATGACGATTGTCAGAATACAATACCTGAAGAAGCTAAAAAGATGCTGAAGGAAGACAAATGATGACGTCATAAGAACCCGGACTGATCACATATAGAAGATATGATGACCTATGAATGATGAAAAGAGACGAAACACCATGGATAAGTGACATCCTGAGCCTAAAAGTGAAATAAGTGATTTCAAGATGTCAGAAATTATGTCACATGCACGATGAAGATATTCAGTTAGTTTAAACGTGTACATATGCAAACTAACTGCAAGAAGCACAGAAATTGTGAGGCTTGCTTATGCTTAGTTGTAAGATAGATTGCGGAAACCACCTGTTACGCTCACCTGGTCTCTGCGGAGGCGTTGGGGCACGGTTGCAGTCCTCCCTGAACTTGAATCACCCCTTTCAGGCCTCTCCCTCAGTAGAAAAGCTGTGAGCGATGGTACATGGTGATACTGCTCCTGAGTGGAGATAAGAGTGTGTGAGTGCGCCAATCTGTGATTGCTGCACCTCTTGAATCCTTCACCCCAAAGTACGGTTTCTGTGAGCATGCGCCGGCCCAAAAAGCTTACCTGTGAATTATGGAAGATAAGCTCTCCATCCTGCTACTTATAGCAGGGGCGCGTCGAATGGGATCTAGTTCCTTCAATGATCCCTGATAAGGATTAGTCCAGTCCAGCTGCGACTATGCTTCTCCTTATGATTGGTAAGTCTTTCTTGAGCTCTTGTGATGCTGTTCGTTCTGTTTAATGTCTTTATATGTTGCTCCTATTTATGCCAGCAATAATGTCTCTCTTTTGTTTTCTTCCCTTAGATGGAAATGCGCCCTCAATGCAGCTGTGAGACGCGAGACGCGGCCGGATGGAAGATGGATGCTACCGTAATGTTCGAAAGCAGGTAAGTGATGGTTTAAGGAAAGCGCGAAGTATGGCGAAGCGCAACCTTGAACTGACTGTTTTTTCGATGTCTAACCTTGTCTTCTGTATTTCCTTGCAGGCGCTGCTGTCGACGATGGAGCGTGTCGTGCTGCGGTGCCAAGATGAAGATTCAGGCGTTCCGGAAAGTATAAAGATGAATACTTGGTTCGGCGACGAGATGTACAGGTAAGAACAGCTTCCCCCCGTTTTTAAGTATGCTGGCAGGAAGCAGGATGTCCAGGAAGCAGGATCTTCAAAGGTAAGTCTGATCTCAGACGACAGTGAGCGTTACTCTGCTGGCAAGTGCAGAATAACGCAAAGCGTCTGTCTTGAGGAGCGGGGCAGCTTATATAGCTGAGATTGTGGGCACGCCAATTAGGGCCGGCTTACTAGCCACACCCTGCAACTCCTAGAGAGCGAGCACGTGCAAAGGCATTCCATTAGCAACCACACCCAAGAATACACTTAGGGCTGCTTAATGGATGGAATGTTCAAGGTTAATGCATCCTGCTTAATGGATGGAATGTCCAAGGTTAATGCATCTGAAGTGCTATGTCCATAATAAAAACTTTTTGGTGTTAAATGGATGTTCTTGATTACTTTTGTTCATGAGCCTGGTGCCAAAGGCACCAGGACAGTGTCCACCCAGGTCTCCTGTGCATGCGGCCCTTGCATGCCTGTGCCTCTGACTTCATGACCATGATAGCACTCCCCCTCAAGGCCCCTCTCAAGGGTGGTTCTCCTCCCGGCTCTGGTTTGGTCGGATCATTGCGATGGAACGGTCTGATTAAATGCAGAGCATGGACGTTTTCACTGGCTTCCCAAGTTCGGTCTTGAGGTCCGTAACCTTTCCAGTCAATTAGGTAATACAATTTTGATGGAACCACCTTGGAGTCGACAATGGATTTGATTTCATATTCTGGTTCTCCATCTATTACTTCGGGCTCTGGTGGAGAACTAAGCCGTGTATTGGACTTCATTGGTTTGTGGAGAGAGACATGAAATACGGGGTGAATTTTCATGTGAGACAGGATTGATTATGGACTTTATAGTATAGGGGCCCAGGTATCTTGGGCGGAAAGCTCTTGGCCCCTTCAGGGGAATATATTCGGATGCTAACCACACCTTTTCTCCAATCTGGTAGGCGGGAGCTTCATTCCGATGTCGATCAGCAAACAGTCTTTGTCTTTCCTTAGCCTTGGTCAGATGCTCTGTCGCCTCCTTAAGAACCTGAGTGATGGTTTTATGCAAATTATTTATGGCTGGCATTTCCAGGGTATCGGGTGGATCAAATACTGATGTCCTTGGATGTCTTCCGTGCAGTGTAGAATGGAGTTTGCCCTGTGCTTGTGTGAAATGAGTCGTTGTATGCATACTCAGCTATCCAGAGTATATTTTTCCAAGAATCCTCGGACTGTTGCAACATGCACCTGAGATATTGCTCCAAAGTTTGGTTGGTTCGTTCAGTTTGCTCATCATTTTGAGGGTGATGGCTTGTGGACAACCGAGATCGATTTTGGCAATCGTACAACACTTTCTCCAAAAGGCAGAAACAAATTGCGTTCTGCGATCAGATACTAATATTGATGGAAATCCATGCAATCGAACAATTTGCTCTAGGAACACAGAAGCGAGAGTTGACGCAGTTGGGAGTCCCTTCAGAAGTGTGAAATGGGCCATTTTGGAGAATAAATCCACAACAACTAATATGGTGTTGTAGCCTTTGCAGGATGGAAGATCCGTGATGAAGTCCATCGACAGGGTATGCCAAGGTGCTGGCGGTACTGTTAGGGGATGTAGTAAGCCAGCTGGGTTCTGTTTCTGAGACTTGTGTTGTGCACAGACACCGCAGGTTTCAATAAATTGGGCGATGTCTTTTCGCCAGGTTGGCCACTAATAGCTTTGTTTTACCTTCGCCTGAGTTTTGGCTATTCCTGGGTGTCCTTCCACTAATGAATCTTGGTAATTTGTGATGATTTGCTTTTGCAGTTCTTGGACATATAATCGTCCTTGGAAATATGGTAGATTGTCTTTGATGGTGTACTGGTCACCTTTTAACAGCCATTCCTGTTGTGTTGATTGATCCATTGGGGATTGCAAACTGGTTCTTTGGTCATCCACACACGTGGTGGCAGCTATTCTGGTTTGAATCCTTTCCTCAGGAATTACGGCCACGGGGTCGGATGCTGTAAAAGCCTCTTTTTCTTCACTCATGCATGATAGAGCATCTGCTTTCCCATTGCGTACTCCAGGTCTATAAGTGATAATAAAATCGTATTCCGCGAACAAGAGAGCTCAATGAAAATGACGCGAGGATTGTGCTTTGGCGGTTTTCAAGTATTGCAACTTACGGTGGTCTGTGATGACAGTGACTGTTTCGCCCCAACAAGGTAATGTCTCCAGCCCTTGAAAGCTGCTTTAATCGCCAGCAATTCCTTATCTGTGATTGCGTAGTTCAACTCAGGGGTTAAATATTTGCGAGACCAGATGCGACGGCATGTAGTTGTCCTGTTTCAGGGTCTCGTTGTGACAATACTGCTCCCATGGCTATTTTTGAAGCATCTGTCTCAGTTATGTAAGGTAGGTCTGGTCGTGGGTATCGAAGGACTGGTGCTGTAGTGAATGCTAGTTTCAACTTCTGGAAGGCTTCTTCAGCTTCTCTCGACCAATGGAACTTTTGATTTTTCTTTAACAAGGAGGTAATTGGATGTACAATTTGTGAAAACCCAGGTATAAACCGACGGTAAAAGTTGGCGAATCCAAGCAAGCTTTGCACTCCTTTTGTGGATGTTGGTGAGGGCCATTGAAGGATTGTATCCACCTTTCGTGTATCCATATGTACACCTTGTGGTATGAGCATGAAACCGAGAAACTCAGCCTTGGTTACATGAAAAAAACATTTTTCCAACTTGGCATACAATTGGTGTTGTCGAAGCTTCTCTAAGACTGCCCGGACATGGCCTACATGTTCTTCCATGGAATTTGAGTAGATAAGAATGTCGTCAATGTAAACAAGAGTGCAAACGTCCAGTAGTTCACGGAGTGCATCATTCATAAAGAATTGGAACACTGCAGGGGCACTGCATAGCCCGAAGGGCATGCCCTGGTATACAAATAGGCCGTACTTCGTGCAGAAGGCCGTTTTTCACTTGTCTCCCTCTTTTACTCTTACAAGATGGCATGCTCCTCTTAAATCCAGTTTTGTGTAGATTTGAGCATGTTTCACTTGGTCCAGGAGCTCTGGTATAAGTGGTAAAGGATATCAATGTTTTACTGTGATCTGATTGATGGTTCTATAGTCGATGCAAGTTCTTAAGTCCCCCTCCTTTTTAGGCACGAAGAATAAGGGCGAGGAGGCAGGTGACTTGGACGGGCGAATTAAACCGTTCGCCAGGTACTGATCCAGGTAACTTCTAAGATGCTGATTTTCCTGTTCTGTCAGAGCTAAATTCGGCTGCAAAGTATCTGGGCTCTGGGTACAAGATCTATTTGACAATCGTAGGGTCTGTGCGGGGCAAAACGTTGGCTTGCTCTTTTTTGAAGACATCCTGGTAATCTTGGTATTCAAGCCGTAAGGAGCTGATGAGGCCCAACACGATTCCTTTCTTTGGTTTCAGATTGGTGTCATCTTTTTTGTAACATGTGTCGGCACAATCATGAGGAAATTTCAGAACTCGTTTTCACCAGTTGATCCTAGGATTGTGGGTCTCCAACCAGGGCATTCCCAATATGAACTGAGGAGCACCGATGAGATCGAAGGTAATATCCTCTTGATGCCCTTCCTGACACAGAAGCTTGACTTTTCGGTGTATAGTGTCACCGGGCCGGATCATAGCTGAGAACCATCCACAGCAGTGACTTTTCCGATTTATGCTTCTGTCAGAGAGGAAGGCCTATTCGGAGAGCCAATTCTTGGTCAATGTAGTTACCCACAGCTCCACAATCAATATATGCCTCCAAGGCATGTATTTTTGATGGTTGCTTGTGATTCAAAAAGCACTGGAAGGACTAGATGTGAGGTCTGTACGGATTCCTTTTTCATGCTCGACAAGTGGACCCCTACACTTGCAGGGCATTGGCATTTACCGAGTTCTGTTCTTCTTCTTCATCAGTTTTGTCTGTTGCCCCAAACGTTTTCTTGGGTGGTTTTACTGGGCAGTCACAGAGGAAGTGACCTGCTTGTCCACGATATAAGCATAGCTGTTGTTGTCTTCTTTTTTCCCTTTCTGCTTTGGTAAGGGGACTTCATAATCCACCAATTTGCATTGGCTCAGACTGTTCATGTGGTTTAGTCTGCTTCTCATGAGGTCGTACGTAAAATGATCGTCCCTCTGATCTAGCTCGATCCATTTTCCAATTCTGCAACCTATGATTGAGTTGCACCATCCGGTCTATGTAGTCAGAACACCTCTCAGGGGGATTCACCACTTGCGCCAACACAACTTTAAGTTCTCCACGTAACCCTCAGTAAAAGAGTGTAGTCCTCTTCTCTTCTGGCCAGTTGGTCTGGGCTATGAGACGATTGAAGGTTGCAATATAGGTTAATAGAACTTGACTCCCTTGTCTGAGTGACAACACGTTGTCCAGAGCTTGTCCTTGAATATGACGGGCAAACAATTTCTCCATCTCATGTTGGAAATTCCCAAAGTTACGGAGTAAAGGGCCATCTTGATTTACCAAAGGTATAGACCAGTCCACCGCACTACCTCCTAAATACAAGAGTACAAACGTCACTTTGGCTTGGTCATTAGGAAAGGCTCCTGGTCTGCACAAGAAATGAAGGCGACATTGGTTCATAAATACAGCAAACTTGTTTGGGTCACCGATGAAGCGTTCGGGAGGGGCTAGAGGCACTGCTCCTGGAAGAACCACCTGGACCTGTGTTGATTGATGTGGTGTGGAAGAATGAGAAGAATGGGTCACTCAAGGCAGTGGAACCTGTCCTGCTTGTGCCTGTAGCATTTGTCTTGCCAATTCGTCAGTTCTTTCTCGAGTTACCATAAGATCCCTCCATAATGCATTGGTTTCCTGTCTTGAAGCATGTAGTTCAGCCCGTAATTCCCCTAGTAAGAGTGCTAAGTGATCTGTTTCTGAAGTTTCTATAATGCCCAGGCAGAGAGTATTAGAGGCTTTGCGTTCTATTACGCTCACCTGGTCCCTGCGGAGGCGTCGGGGCACGGTTGCAGCCCTCCCTGAACTTGAATCACCCCCATCAGGCCTCTCCCTCAGTAGAAAAGCTCTGAGCGGTGGTACGTGGTGATACTGCTCTTGCGTGGAGATGAGTGTGTGTGAGTGCGCCAGTCTGTGATTGTTGTACCTCTCGAACCCTTCACCCCAAAGTACGGTTTCTGTGAGCATACGCCGGCCCAAAAAGCTCACCTGTGAATTACGGAAGATAAGCTCTCCGTCCTGCTACTTCTAGAAGGGGCGCGTCGAATGGGATCTAGTTCCTTCACTGATCCCTGATAAGGATTAGTCCAGTCCGACTGCGACTACTCTTATCCTTATGATTGGTAAGTCTTTCTTGAGCTCTTATGATGTTGTTCATTCTGTTTAATGTCTTTATATGTTGCTCCTATTTATCCCCGCAATAATGTCTGTCTTCTGTTTTCTTCCATTAGATGGAAATGCGGCTTCAATGCAGCTGTGAGACGTGAGACGCGGCCGGAAGGAAGATGGATGCTACCGCAATGTTCGACAGCAGGTAAGTGATGGTTTAAGGAAAGCGCGAAGTATGTATGGCGAAGCGCAACCTTAAACTGACTGTTTTTTCGATGTCTAACCTTGTCTTCTGTTTTTCCTTGCAGGCGCTGCTGTCGACGATGGAGCGTGTCATGCTGCGGTGCCAAGATGAAGATTTCGGCATTCTGGAAAGTGTAAAGATGAATACTTGGTTCGCCGAAGAGATGTACAGGTAAGAACAGCTTCCCCCAGTTGGTAAGTATGCTGGCAGGAAGCAGGATGTCCAGGAAGCAGAATATTCAAAGGTAAGTTAGGCGCCGTTGAGCGTTACGCTGCTTGCAAGTGCAGAATAACGCAAAGCGTCTTTCTTGAGGATTGGGGCAGCTTATATGGCTGAGATCGTGGGCACGCCCATTAGGGTTGGCTTACCAGCCACACCCTGCCACTCCTAGAGAGTGAGCATGTGCAAAGGCAATCCATTCACAGCCACACCCAAGAATACACTTCGGGCTGCTTAATGGCTGGAATGTTCAAGGTTAATGCATCCTGCTTAATGGATGGAATGTTCAAGGTTAATGCATCTGAAGTCCTATGTCCATAATAAAAGCTTTTTGGTGTTAATTGGATGTTCTTGTTTACTTTTGTACCAAAGGCGCCAGGACAGTGTCCACCCATGTCTACTGTGCATGCCACCCCTGCATGCCTGTGCCCCTGACTTCATGACAGCGCCACCTATACATATATCTACCTCAAGGAGCACTTTATATAAGTATACTTCCACTATGCACACGAGCAGAATCAACCAAAGGTTACTAAAGGTCTCAAGAGGAGAGTTTTGCAGCAAACAAATAGATAATTAAAGACGGAAAGAAACATAGACGAAGGCAACCATGCCAAGAAGCCAAGGTCGTATCGGCTGAAATAACCCGACAGGATAATAATGGATACAATGGATATAATTAATGAGAAGAAGAACAGTGTATCCTGTTCATAAAGGTCAAGATAAGCCACAGATGGCAGCCGAATGGCAGAATTAAATCAAATACACGCAATTGCATGAAGAATAAGACGATTTCACGGTGTCGGAATCACGTAACCAGGCAAGCTGAGGGGATGAAACTTTCACACCTACGCATGGACCTTGGCCAATGACGGACGCCTTAACTTTCCCAGACCAAGAAGCAGACTTGAGGCCAACCACAAAGAAATAATTGACACATGACCACTGAAGTGGTGATTGATTGTAGCAATAATTGGAGGGAAGCTGGGGGTGCAGACAAACTCCCTGCACCTGGCCGGCTATTCTGCACACTGCTAAGCAAGTAGAAAAGTATGAGTGGGGTTGATGCCAACCCAATCATAATGGACCATGTAATCTAGGGTGCTATAGTTAGTAGAACCAATGAGACGTCGTACTTTTAGTGAAGTTTACAGTAGCCATTTTAAGGAAGGGCTTAGTTGCCCCGCCTGACATTGTTTATCCAATTCCCTCTCCCCGTTACCATATACAGATATAGTGCCTATATTAAAGTTATCTTCCTAGAACCAATCAGGTTGCATGCCAAACTTTGAGAGTTACACATCAGTGGTGACAAGTTTTTAGTATAAATGTCATGTTTTTTCTGAAATTAATTGGAGTTGAAGCAAGAAGGAAGATTGAGCGATTGCTGATATTCATGAACTCCCTGTTTTTTGTACTTGTCATTAAACGGACTCCCTTTGCCAAACTATTGAGTTGTCATTATTTATTTAATGCGAGAGTATTAATCTGCATCACCATCCATCTCAAGGATGCTGCTACTCCTCTTAAAGTGCTGTTTGGGAAACCCCCAGTCCTATGGGCCAGCTGGGGTCTCTGAAGCACAATGTTCTGTTACATCGTTCGTTAGAGCCGATGAAGAGAGTCCCTTCACTGTGGAAGCAGAGTTAATAAGTCTCCCCTCTGTGCACCTTCACTGGCCTTTCCATTGCCGCAATCCATGTCTGTTTTGAAATGTGCCCTGTCCATATTTGTGCACAGGTTCTTTCCATTAAAGCCAGCAGCCCGAGCGTTGTTTCTTGCCATTTGTTGTTTATGTATTTCATTCCATCAATTACGAAATATGGTTGCTGTAGGCAATTGAGGTTTCTGGGGTTGTTGCTGCATTGCTGGGTGTCTGGAGCCACAAGCTCTGGTCACACGCTGTGTGCCTGGAAGGTGCCTTTTATTCTACATAACACAAGAAGAACCAGGCTTTATGCATCTATAATTGGAACTTCCTGTGGTAATAAAACCGTTGGTGCCTCCGATGTGTGTGGTGTTAATGAGCATACATAGCAGCTGCCATTGGTTATTTGTCTTCCAACTGAACTCATGTCAGTGTACCAGCTATTGGATAGCTCAGGGTGTCTAATATTTTCAATAGCATCCAGGCCTAGGCCCTGGTATAAATCATATTTAAGTCTACACGCTTGCCTTCTCATTCTATCATACCTTGATATATATCTTTTCGTTAGTGTACTACTGCTAACATTACTGCTGGTATTTATGTTGCAGAAAATGTTTTGCAAAATGGTAGGAAATACATTTTCAAATATTTTACTCACACTGTTCCGTCCAGATATATTTACTTGTGTACCGACACTGTTATTACTCCCTTGGGAGATGTTATAAATATTTACAGTGGTGTTGCTGGTTCTGTTTAACAGTATAATTCCCTTTACGTTCTCCCTACACCCCTCTTTTAGATGGCTTGCCAAGATAAAAGATGTACCCCAATAAAGGCCTAACACAAACATTAAGATAGTAAATAATAAGACGCTAAAGTGTAAGTTCTCTTTTTATTATATAATGAATCATTTAATGTTGAGGGTTCAATTTTCTTCGCTCCTGTAGAAGTAACAAAAACAGGGGTGGGGGAGAAGAGAGAAAGAGAGAGAGAGATGTTTTCTTTTTATAACCTGCTGATGTTTTTAGCAGCTATACATGTTTATTATCTGGGACATGTAGTTAGGTTATTACTTCTGAGGTTTTTAGGTTATCAAATTCGAGGTAGATAGATAGTATTTTTAGGGTAATTGTGAGGTATTTGGGGGAGCCCTGTGGACATCTGAGAGATGAATCCAATATAGAAGCCCTTTCACTTTTACAGCGAGAGGGGTAGAAAACACAACTTCATAGGGGCGATGGAACCTGGTGTTGTTCCACTTACACACAAAGCTTTTGATGTATATTAGTTCTCCTGGCAGTAGCGGTGGAGTGGGCATGAAATCTGTGGGTGGTGGCTGTGCAGTGTTTGGTGTGTCTTCTAGCCGGGGTGGTGCAATCTGTCGGGAGACGTATTTAATTACACGTGTCAAGTTTGTCAAATAATCCTTGAATTCCTCCCCCAAAACCGCTACAGCCCTATGGACATCTAATGCCCTTCTAACTCAGGGGATGGGCATATGCATGCGTCTGCCAGTTACTATTTCATGGGGTGAAATGTGGTGGTATTTACTTGGTTGTGTGCATAAGCTAAAGAGGGCCACGGGCAAGCAGTGTACCCAGTTCTTCTTTAATGTGGAGCAGAGCTTGGAAAACGCACTTTTAAGGAGGCCATTGATTCTCTTTAAAACTCTGTTTGCTTGGGGGTGGTAAATTGAGCACACCCAGTGTTTAATGCCAAGTAGCGCGGTGATCTCATCGAAGAACTCATTGAAAAAATGGGTGCCATTGTCAGACTTCAATACATCGCACACACCCTACCGAGGGAACACTTTGTGCACCAAACATGTTGCAGCGCGTTTAGCATCTGCATGTGCACAAGGTCCAGCCTCAACCCATTGTGAAAAAAAGACATTCTATAACAATCAGATATCGGGAACCATTGCATCTTTCCCCTATGTCTGCATAGTCTATGTATAGCTCATGGTACGGCCCAATGGGGCGAGGCAGAGTGCCTCGTAATGTCCGGAGAGTCAAGCCAGTGCTGAAAGTCTGGCAGGTGGTGCAGTGTAAAATCATGTTCTTGAGATGCTCTTGAAGGTTTGGTATAAACCAATCTTCTTGTATGTCTGCTGCAATATGTTGTTTGGAGCTGTGGGATGGGTGGTGTAGCTGATCGAATGCTATTGCCAAGAGCTCTACAGGCATATCTACTGTGCCAGTGCATTCCTGTCTCCATAGTAAGTCAGTAGGGGACTATTTATATCCCCTCTTTGACCACAGTTCTTTTTCTTCATTTGGTGCCTTGCACTTCAGTTCGATGAGCTGTGTAATGGGTAACGCTGTATATGGTGGGCTCTGTTGATCGTGTGTTGGTGTCGTTATGACATACTCTGAAATTACTAGGGCAGGGAGATAGGCTGCCATTTTGACTGCAGCATCCGTGGCAGCATTCCCTAATGAAATTTCATATTTCATCAGTGTTATTGGTGTGGGTGGAGCATTTAACGACCACCACCACAGAGGGTTGCTCACCGGAAACCTCTTCTCTTCCATCATGACAACCTGGCATGCACTGTTGTAGTGACATATGCCAAGTCAGAATAAATGGTCACGTGTCATCCATATGATGCATGTAATGCCTCGATAAACTCCACAAGCTTTGCTGCTTGTGCTGAATAGGGCATGGCTAATCTCTTCATCACTAGTGTTTCATAGTCTCCTCTTTCGAGGGGCACAACTGCCGTGCCCATATGATTTTTTCCTGTGTCCTGGTCAATTGTCGCTGAACTGAATCTTTTCCTTTGGGGATGTCGTCCTCTTCACCTTCATATGTGGCACAGTTGTGTCATTGCAAGTCTTTGTCTGTGCACACTTCTGTTGGGAACATGGCGGGATTGACTGTTTTGCATCGCACAAAATAAATGTTTGGGCTTGAGATGATAATCTCGTATGCCGATGCTCTCTGTGGGGTCAGGGTAGACTTAGATCTTTCTAAGATGGCGAATACTGAATACTCTACGTAAAGAGCATCCCATCACAATTGTGGAACTTTTTTCAATTGCAAAGGCAGCTGCAGCAAGTACCTGTTTGCATGCAAATTGCCCTTGCATAACTGTATTGGGCGTACCGCTGTAGTATGCCAATGGATTGTGGCCCATAGTACTTTTGGGTCAGCATGGCGGTCATAAGTGTGTCGTTTGAATGTGAGAATGTATAGAATTCTTGTGTATAGTCTGGAGTGGGGCTGTGGATATCGCTTCTTTCAGATCATTGAAATGTTGTACCATGTCTGCTGTCCATTCAAGTTTGTGATTGCCTTTATGTGCTTCTTTGAGACCCTGTAGAAGCAGCTTCGTGTATGCTGCATAATTTAGAATCCATGCTCTGCAGTAATTACACAACCGTAGGAACCTTTGCATGTCCTTCACGGTCACAGGTCTGGGCATGGCGTGCATGGATACTGCTCTGTCTGGTATTATTCTCTTGCCGTTTGCTGATGCCAACTGAACCAAATACAGTACTTCCTGTTGGCAATACCTGAGTTTGGTCCTGTCATCCTTGAGACCCTTTCAGGCTAAAAGTTGTAGGAGAGTAATGGAGCCCTTCAGCAGTCCGGCTCCCTGCCACTACACACAAGCAAGTCGTCTATGTACTGAATAACCATGCTGGGCACTTGGATGTTACCTAGGTCGGCGTGTAGTATTCTGTTAAAGATGGTTGGACTATGCAGTACCTTTGGGGCAAACAACTGTGTTCGTAGCACTTTCCGCCATTGGTAAAGGCGGTAAGGTATTGTGAGCCAGGGTGCAAGGGTATTGAAAAGAAGGCGTTCTTTAAATTGACCATTGTAAAGTGGATCACTTCTTTAGGGATACTACACAAAATGGTGTTGGGGTTCAGAACTACAGGAAAGTCTTTCTGTACCACATTATTTAGTGGGCGTAAACCCTGGCTCATTCTCCAATTGCCCCCCGTGGCCTTTTGACAGGGTAGATTGCAGTATTGCATGGTGAGGTGGAGGGTACTATTATCCCTTGATTAAGTAGGGGCACCTGTATCGTGTCTTTAATTTACTCATCTGCCTCCCTTGATAGTGAGTATTGTTTCACTCAGGGTAAGACTGCTCCAATATTTAGTGTAATGTGTACTGGGGTCACTTCTTTTAGAAGCCCTACGTCATGTGGGTTGGTCATCCACAATTGTGCGGGCACATATTCCAAGTCTGTCTCAATGAAGGGAGGTGGTGCAACAACGGCCATTAGGGGGCACTACACCCTTCTGTACTGCACCATGATCTCACATGGGATATAAATCTCTAGTATTATCTCTGCGTCATTGTCATTGAAAAGTTCTGCATCCGTTAATTCTCTGAGGGGATTCGGTCGTTTTGATGCACAGTACTGTATGCCATCTGCACCCTTGCCTGTCTGTACAGAGGACAACCACCCTTTTTGCAGACATCACCAGCCTTTTTAAATCTAGTGACAGGATTGTACCTGTCACCAATTCTGGGGACACTGCAAGGTGAAAAATGAAATCGGTTGACACTTTACAGCAGGCCTTGGCAATTTGTGGCACTGCCTCCATGAGTACTGTTATGCCGTAGATAAACTTGTCTGGGTCTACGAGTATGCCTGGGACGACTACATCAACTGCCATGGCATGTATTACTGACCATCGCTCTCATTGCGCACATCCCTGGTGTGGCGCAGACAATGCCGTGATCAGTAAATGAGATTGCCATGTTCAACTTGCTAATGTGAGGGAGGTATGGTATCAAAAGCATGACACTGACACAAAAGGTACCATTTGTAAAACCTTTGAAGTTTCAATGCGGTTGGAGAAACTCTTACTCTGACCTATAGCTAAGTAGTCCTGATGATCAAATAATAAATAAAACAGTCCTAGTTGAGTCTGTCAAATCAAAGTGGACTATATTAACAAAACCCTAATGCCTGCCCTATATACAAAAAGTGTGAAAAGGAGAATATGCATGCAAGGAAAGTCAGTGTTCAAATATAAAGAATAAATGTGGCTGAGTCAGCTCTCCTCCCCACGTTGGACAACACATAGTAAGGCGGTCCCTGTAGGCAAGGTGACACACTATGACTCAGGCTCTTAACACAAAAGCAGTACAAGCCGTGGATTCCATGGTAAAGTCTTGCTAATTTCCAAAACACAGTTCAGCAAAAAGGTTCACGTCAGTCCCCCTCTGTGTCGGGCTTAGACCTCTTAAAGCACAAGTTCACATTTGTCTCCCTCAATCGGGCTCGGAACCTCTCACTGCGCAAACAGTTCAAAAGAAAAAAACTTGCAGGTGTTCCCTTCTCAAAGCTTAATTCACCTCCTTTATTACACTTTCGGTCTCCCTCTGTCAAGCTCGGACCGTTTCCTGATGTCGAAGACTTTCGAATGTGCATGGCTTTTTTTTCTACAGACCTACACAGGACCACTTTTACTTTGCAGCATTCAACTCACACTCCTTTGTTATTTGCCCCAGTGTTTTCTGGACTAGGTAGTTCTCTGTACTACGTACCAAAGTTCAACATTCACAATTTACTTTCCCCTTTTCTCTGGGTAAATTTAAATCACTTCACTTTTATAATTCATTCACTTTATCGCTATAAACTTTTTACCTTTCACAGAGACTTTCGAGGGGGCTAATTTCTTTTACTGGACCTCTCAGTTACTCAGTTTCGCTGACTTTACAGCTGTCGTTATTTTAAGGTTCATTCGCAGGTCTGTCTTTCTTTGCGTCTCATCCACACACATGCAGCCTTCAATTGTGCGATATAATGTTGCCACTTCAATCTTTCTTTAACACACTCCGGTCTCTCACGTAATTTGCCAACTCACTGTCTGTGTGCGTTTCTCTCTTCTATTTACTGTCTTCCAGTTTACGAGTCAAGGCTAGTACCACAGGCTTGGCCTCGCCTCCCCAACTCTGTAGTTTACCCGGGAGAGTAGCTGGCGTCGTTGAAACACAATGCAGCCTCCTTGTTTGGGACTCAGCCTTCATCACGTATATCCCGTGGCCTTTTGGAGGCAACAACCTCCCGCAGGGAACTCCTGGGTTTCTTTACCCGTGGCTCTCATCCCTCGTTCCGGTGCTCTACTCCAGTAGGTTCACCTTTGTCCTGGAAGTTCTGCTCGTACTCATGTTCCATCTTGCTCAGAGTGTGTATCTATGTTTTGCCTTTTATCCGTGTGAGGAGAGCTAATTGGTAGCAGATGTATGTGTGCCTGACTTTGCCTGACCCAATTTGCGGGACACATCCAATGCAATGTGTAAGAGGTCCTCTTTCTCGGTCCAGTGTTTGTGTGGAAAAGGGGGAAGGGAGTTGAAACATCGGAGAATGCTATCAAACAGGAGGGATCATGGGTACAGGAAAGGGAGGAATACAGCGTCTCGCCATAGGCTATCTCACCCCCACTCCCTGAAGACACCTCACCCAGGTGATCATCCTGCACTGGTCCACCCCGGGAACTGGTTCCAAAAGCAATGGCTGTGTCCTGGCCACGTGGATGACAAGTCCCAGAGGACTAGTGGGCGAGACACCCCCTGGGTTCTCACACTAAGCAGAACCCTACCGAGCAGGTTGACAGGAGAACTCTCCGAGTACAATAGTGGAGTGTGCACCACCTTCCCCCCCTCCTTTACATCCAAATCCTTAGTATATGGAATCATAGAAATAGCCCCAGAGAATCACTGCATGTCAAGAGTTTTGCCAGAAAATGACAAGTCCCCTTCACTGATGGATGATTTCTCAGCAGCCAAAACAACCATAAAAATGAATTGCGTGTTTCCTATCTCTGCCCCCACCAAGGGTTCCAGTTCTGGTTTAAGGGCCATCGACAGGAGCAGACATCCAAGTGCTCTCTGTGGGCTGTGCTAATCAGATTATGTATTTGTCCCCGGAAATGAAAAGGGGTTTCCCCACCACGGTTGCGCCTTGGAACGGGGCATCCGTACCATTGGGTGCTCCGTTAAAGGGGTTGATGTTACCTGTCTGCTGGAAAGTGTTGTGGGGCATATATTGTTGCATTGTTTTCTGTGGTTGCTGCTGTGAGGGAGAGCCTGGTATCTGCAGGGGCAACTGCATGTAGGGTTGGTATATTTCGTGGGGTATGGAAGTCATTCTGGAATTCGGCCCTTGAGGGGCCCCTTCAGGTGGCGTACCATCATTTTGTTGATCGTAACTGTACCCGATCCCCTCTCTGATTCTACACTCTTGAAAAATTCCCCCATTTTCCAAAGTTCCAACATTGTGACGGCCCCATTCTTCCTCCCCTGGACCTCGTTCCTCTAAACCCCCCTCCCATTGATCCTCAGAACCCACCTCTGATTGATTTGTTTTCACTAATACTGCGATGAAATCCAGTCAATTTCAAAATTGTGATGTCCTTGGTTATTTGCACTAGGCAACTCAAAAAAAGTTGTAAGTTGGCTGAGACTTGAAATGTGCTTAGTTGCTGTCACTAAGTCAAGGTTGCGAGAGTAAATTCATAGATTTGGCTGTGGCCTGAATGGTTGAGCGATCCTGATTTCTGGTGTGAGTACAATTGCATACTTGCCAACCCTACCGATTTAGGCGGTAGGATACCGCTTTTTAAGCAGTCCTACCGCCTACCGATTTTTTGACACCAAATACCGATTTTTTTGGTAAAAAATTTTTTTTTTTTTTTTTAATATTTTTTTTTTTTGCCCACGCCAGCTCGGGGGAGTCTTTCAAGGGCTCCCCCGAGCTGGCGTACCGGGAGAATGCCCGGCATGCAGGCTTTTAATGTCAAAGGCACCCACGGCGGTGGGCTAAAGTGCCCCTCCGCCGCGGGTGCCTTTGGCAAAAGGCGCCATTAGTCCCCCACCACGCCAGCTTGGGGGAGTCTTTCAAGGACTTCCCCGAGCTGGCGTAGCGGGAGAAGGCGTGGCATGCAGGCTGTTAATGTCAAAGGCACCCACGGCGGTGGGCTAAAAGCGCCCCTACGCCGCGGGTGCCTTTGGCAAAAGGCGCCATTAGTCCCCCACCACGCCAGCTTGGGGAGTCTTTCAAGGACTTCCCTGAGCTGGCATAGCAGGAGAAGGCGCAGTATGCAGGCTTTTAATGTCAACGGCACCCACGGCGGTGGGCTAAAAGCGCCCCTCCACCGCGGGTGCCTTTTGGCCAAAACGCGCCATTAGCCCCCCACCATGCCAGCTCGGGGGAGTCTTTCAAGGACTTCCCCGAGCTGGCGTAGCGGGAGAAGGCGCAGCATGCAGGCCTTTGATGTAAAAGACGCCCACGGCGGTGGGCTAAGGGCGCCCCTCCGCTGCAAGTGCCTTTCACAAAAGGCGCCATTAGCCCCCCACCACGTCAACGCCGGTGAGTCTTTCAAGGACTCCCCCGAGCTGGCTGATGGCAGAAGGCGTGGCAGGCGCCTCATTGTCATTGAATGCACGCGCGGCTGCGGGCTCATTCAATGACAATGGGCTGCTGACGCGCCCTATTCCTATCATTACCTCCTCGCCTGACTATTTTTGAAACTTTAAGATTCCTACAGATTTTTGGTCACAGAATGTTGGCATGTATGCAATTGACTCTTAAATTGAAATGTTGCTTTAGAAGAAGGGTCCTGTGATGGACTCCATTTAGGTGGTGAGGAACAGAACAAAACAATATGATTCCTCAACACGTGTTTCCCCGCCGTATAATTACGGCGGTTCTTCAGGAGGAATGTTGAATGAATCGGAACTAATGTGGTCTGAGAGGAAGAAGAGAGAAAGATGGAGGTCAGATATGGGGGAGCATGGGGTCTAGTGCTGTAATCAACAATGTGGCTCAATAGGAAGACAAAGGTATAACAAAATTAGTACTTACATATTTTTGAGATCAATGTTATGAATGTGGTAAGTTCCGCTTGATCAAAAGAGGTCTGTCTTGGTCTTGATTCAAAGTCTGGTCTGTAATGATTAGATCATGAGTATTTAGGAGTAATTATTTAGTGGAACTGACATAACAATATGATGTGTGCTGCAGTCCAAAATGCAAGGCTGAGTGTGTACACTCATTTATTACATAGAAGATATTGACCACTTACTAGTAAGGTAAAGCTAGGATAAGTGGGTTTCAATTGTAAAGGTAATTTAAGAATATGAATGAGGTGTTAGAAAGGTAAGGTTCTTGAGCACATGGTAAGTAGATGTTATGTTGAGCGGTGGAAGACCAAATGAGTATAAAGTAGAAAAAAAAAGAGAAACAATGTGTTACTTAAAATAAGTGGCAGAAAAGGGTTAGACATGGGTCAAAGTAGAATGTAATCTTGCAATTTATATGTGGAGCTGCTTACCGCTATAGAGAAATGATGAGTGTCCTTCCCGTTCGGTTTCTGCTGCTTTTCTAATGAAGTGCAGTGTTTATATAGTACTAATATCGCGTTAAAACGCAGGCGCGACGATGTCACGCGCATGCACGTTTTTGCGCGATGACATACGCATCGCCGCGCCGTTGCCGACTTTATGGAAATACAGATGTGTTGCTTTTAAAACGTATGTTTACTTAAATATATAAGGTGACTTAAGCGGATGTAAGCTAAACATTCAGGGGTTTTACAACTATATATTTGAAGTGGCAGGTGTGAGTTGAGCTAAAGAAGGTGAATCACCCCACCGTCCTTGCCCTTCTTCTGACCACACTTCAGCTATTCTGGCGTTCACGACATTAGGGGTGTATCCTGCCACTCTGTGGTGGTATCGATACTGACGCCTCCACAGCGACCTTAGCTAATTTATTTTGTACTAGTTTTGATTTCTCTGCTTGTCGCCTCTGAGTCGTTTCCTTGTTACGCTCTTTATTCTTCTGCAATGGTGTACTATTATGCTCTGCATTTCAGGCCACCCCTTTGCCTCAACCCTCACAATTTTGTCAAGTGCTTTCTGCACCTCTTTTGGCAGGCCCTTTTTAACAATGGAGTAGAAAAAGGGTATTTATTGATCCCAAGCTTTACCCTTTTCTGCTCTTTAAGAATAAAATTAGCAGAATCTTCATCATCGCCCATAGTACATTGCATGATAGACTGTAAATCGGGTGTGTCTGGAAATGCTTGCCGTAGCGTGTCACATATTTTTGCTCAAAATTTATTAAATGATGCTCCGTCATGTGCTTCGTTTCCCAGAGTTACTCCTGGGTACTGTGAGAAATCTGGATGTGTCTCACACGCTAGACCCCAGGGATCTGTTATCCAGGTGGCCAGGACACAGCCATTGTGGGAGGAGCACCAGGATGGGGGGTCCTCGGGGAGTGGAAGCAGGACACCGACAGGTGATACGCGGTACTTCCTTCCCTATAACACCTTTTCCCCAGCCTATTGGGAAGGGGATACCGCATCTCACCCTCTGGTGTTCCACCTCCACCCCCCTAGGATCCCTCATCCAGGTGATCCTCCCACACTGGTCCAGCCTCAGGAACTGGATCCAAAAGCGATGGCTGTGTCCTGGCCACCTGGATGACAGATCCCCGGGGCCTACAAGGTGATACACCTTCAGGTTTCTCACAACTCCTAATGCTCATAGACCGGACAGCAGCTTTTGATTTGGTAAACCACTCTATCCTTGTCTCCAGCCTACAAGATTGTGCCTCCTTTTCGCTAGAGGCATCCAATTGGATTAAGTATTTTTTGTCCGACCAGACTGCTAGAGTGTTCCATGATGATGCCACAGTGGATGGGTGCTTGGTAGACTGCACAGTTCCACAGGGAGCCTATGTGTCTCCACCCTTAATCAATATCTTCACTCTGCTCTTATTTGAGTTCTTGGGTGCAGAAGGTGTAGTGTATGCCAACTACACTGACGATACCCAGTGCCTTATCCCACTCTCAGGCAACTACAGCACGGACACCAACACCGTCAACAACGTCTACAAGCTTATCTATATTTGGATGATTGACAATGGGTTGGCTTTAAACAACGCAAAAAAACTATATTATGATCACTGCACCCCAGTTGCATAAACTGGATGCCAATTAGCAATCCTTCCAAATTGCTGAATGCATCCTGGCTACCTTGCCAAAGGCAAAGACTCTAGGGGTTGTCCTCGAGTAATCTCTTTAAGAGATTAACATGAAGGCTCATGTCAACAGCTTGGTCTCAGGCACCTCCTACTACATCAAATTGCTAGCACAACTTAGAACTTTTCTTGATGCCACCAACTGCGCTACACTGGCCTGGGTAATTGTTGGAGCACGCCTCGATTCTGTGCTAGCATCCTCCCGGTTGAAATCAATCGGCTTCCGGCGGGTCAGAATAACGCAGTTCGTGTGGTGATGGGCCTGCACAGATCTGAGCACGTGACTACGGCCATAAGGGCTCTACACTGGCTTCCTATAGATAAACGCATCACCTTTCGAACATTGTGCCTTACGCACAATTGTCTATACGGGAAGAGCCCAGTTTATCTATCCAATAGACTGCCATGGCTTCCCATTAGGGGAATGCTTAGGTCAAACACCTCATGTCTGCTACAAATTTCAAAAGCAAAACTAGCCCTGATCACCAACAGATCTTTTCCCTATGCGGTACCAAGATGCTGGAATGCCCTACTGCCAGATGTCAGATCAAGTTCTTTGTCGGGACATTTTAAGTAGGGTCTGAAAACACTGACTAATTATCCCTGGCTTGCCGGCACATGATTCTGAACCTAATTTTCCTCAGGACCTATCTGTTTTATGGTCTGTTTGTTCTGTCTAGCGCTACTATGGCCAAGGGCTTTTTGCATCAGCCCTTTAGAAATAAATAAATAAATGACGATGCACTTCCCCTCGAGGGAGGGCACAAAGGTTTTCAGGGCTAGCCTGGCTGCTCGCAGCTCCAGTTTGTTGATGTGCCACCAGCTCTCCATTAAGCACCAAAGGCCATTCACCTGCTAATCCTTGCAGTAAGCAGGCCGACCTTTCAGAGACACACCCATGATCACCCTGTCCTGGGGCCACAGAGGCCAAAAAGGTTCCCCCCCAATCATGTTGAGGCTGCTGGCCCACCAAGAGAGATCATCAGCCACCAACCTGGGCCCCTTTTGGACATCCTTCAAAGGGCCGAAGAATTGGGACCGCTGACGCCTTAGTAGCCACTGCAGGGACAGCATCCGCAGTCTGGCCTCTGGCACTAGAAAAATACAGGAAGCCATGCGGCCTAACAGGTGGAAGAAGGAGACTGCCAGCAAACTAGCGTGGTTCTGAAACAACTGTACCATCTGCCTGACACTGGCAACTCTCTCATTGGGGGTGGGAGGCCTTCCCCTCCAGAGTGTCCAGGACTGCTCCGATGAACTGGAGCCTCTGTGTTGGTGTGGTGTGGGACATCTGTAAGTTCAGGGAAAAGCCCAGCTTGTGTAGCAGTGACCAAGGGACCCCGAGGTGGGACGAAACTTGCTCTGCTGACTCACCTTGGATCAACCAGCTGTCCAGGCATGAAAACACAAGGACACTGGATCTCCTGGGTGAGCCACACCCCCCACCATCAGGTTGGTGAAGAACCTGAGAGTGGAGGTCTACCCAAAGGGGAGCACCTTGAACTGGTAGTGCATGGCCCCTATGTAGAATTTCAGAAATGTCCTGTGCTTTTGGTGGATTGGCGCGTGGAATTAAGTGCCCAAGAGATCTATCGACACCAGCCAGTCCTGAATCCTGAGAGCTTGGAGAATTTCTCTCAGCATCACCATCTTGAACTCGTCTCTTCTCAGGAACTTGTTTAAGGCCCTGAGGTCCAAAATAGGATAAAGTCCTCCCCCTTTCTTGGGTACAGGAAATACCGGTCATACCAACCTAATCCTCTCTGCTTTGGAGGTACCTCTTCTATGGCACCCTTCAATAATATGGCCCTTGGTTCTTCCTGGAGCTCTTGTTCCGGATGTTGAGGCGGTGAGGATGGTTTGTCCAGTGGTCTCTTTAAGAAAGGCAGACAGTACCCCCACCGGATGAGCTGAAGGGCCCAGGCATCAGAGGAAACCTCCTGCCACTGGAGCCAATGCTCTAATATCTGCCTTCCAACTGCGGAAACATAGGGGGGGGAGAACTCAAAGCGGCTTTGAGAGTGGAACTGCCCCAGCCTCTGCTGCCACCGTCTGCTGGCCCCAGAAGGCCCCCCTGACCCTTCCAGAGCACAGAAAAAGTCTCTGCCCCTGCCTGGGTTGCAGGAGCTGAGATTTCCTGCCAAAGGGGACATATCGTCTGTATCCTCTCCCCCTTGAGCCAAAGCTAAAGGCCGGTTTAGCCGGCTGCTTAACAGCTAGTTCCAGAGATTAGGCGGCAAGCTTCAAGTCCTTACATTGTTCCAAGGTCTCGTTGTCTTGGGGCCAAACAGATTCTCGCCATCAAAGGCAATGTCCAGCAGATTGTTCTGATCAAGGTCAAAGGTCTGGCTGGGGCACTCCACCACCCTGTTCAGTGTGGCACAGTATTTTGCATTATACTGCCCATAAGGATGAGCTTGCTGCGTCTCCAAAGCCCGCCTGGTCAGCGGATAAATATCTGCCTCCAGAGCCAGAGCATGCATAAGCAGGGTCAAGGCCAAACAACATCTGGTCATCATTGTCATCGAAGATTGTCACCATAGCATAAGAAAACTCGGTTCTTGAAGACATGACGAATGAACAGTTGGATATCAGCGTTGATTTTGACGGTCCTGTGTCTACCAGCGCTGTAAGAGGCTTAATCCTGGGGTCTCAGTGGCAACAATCAGCGCTTGTCGCAGGGGTTACCAGGCATCACTGGAGCCACCGGAGCCTTCTGATCGAGGTGTCAACCGTACTCGCAGCCACTTTCTGAAATATGTTGCGCATCTGCTCTTTGGATGCCTCCAAGTCGGCTCTGGATGTAGGCTCCATCAACATACTGGTTTCTCCTGACAAATTGGAATGGGAGGATAGCTCAGTCGGAACACGCTCGCCTTGGAAGCAAAACGACACGGAGCAACACAGGTTTGGTCTCTGCGTCCACACTTAGAAACCTCTGGGTATTAAGCACGTTATCAATTACAATTACAATCTGTACTCGGGGCAATGACACTTGTTTCTTTTTATGGGAGGAGAAGGATGAGTGGCTCCGAGAGTGTGATTTATTTTTTTATTTTTTTCAATGTCTATCCTCCTTTTCAGAATTGGGTCCCTCAGTATCGGGCTCCGATGACCCAACTGTCAAGCGGGCCGGGGATTTAGGTGGGGGCCTACCTACCACGAGTTTCGCAGCTCTCTCCCGTAGTGATTTCTGGGTAATTCTTGTACAAGAACCACAGACCTCAGTGACGTGACTGACACCAAGGCACCAGACGCAGATGCTGTGTAGGGCCATGATGGATATCTTGGAACTAGAGTTCTTGCAGCGCTTGAAACCCGACACCTTAGTAGTGGACATTGTGTCAAAGCGCAAACAAAAGATGGAAATTCGTCGGCTACAAATTCTTGGGAGAGTTGTTCAATGAGCAGCATGCTAAGCGCACAGAAAAAAAGAGCGGATGTATGGGGGGCTTAGTGACGCAGTATATGAACAACAACCAACATCACGTCTGGAGTTGACGACCGCCACATCGGGTCAAGAGAGATCGAAGGCTGAGTCGAGGTGCACTACACTTCCTGTTGAAAGGTTTTGCAAGCAGCAGATGCTGGAAAGGATAGCTATCGGATGAGGAATCTGCGGGAGAAAAGCAATCCATTGGAAGACATGGTCTCACCTGCTACAACTACACAGATGACCCAGAAATCATCTACAAAATCAACACTAGTGGAGAACAAGACACCGCCAGACACACCGGACATCAAAGGAGCCCGTATTAACTCTCGATCTCTAGTTGCCTACGCTCTAGACATTGCAGACTTCATTACCTCCAACCAAATAGACTTTATGGCCATATCAGAAACTTGGGTATATCCAGCTGCAGGTCCATCCTTAGCACTAGCCCTCCCTGACAACTTTACTTTTATTAGAGCAGATAGAGACATGGGAAAAGGGGGCGGCGTCACCTTCATAGCCAAAACTAGCATTGGCTTTAGAGAGTTCTCAAGTACTCCCCTACCATCAGCCAAGCTTCTCTCCGTTAAACTTCCGCTCACCGCTACCCGCACCTTACTTATGCATCTCATCTATCGGCCCCCTGGCCCTATCTCCTCATTCGAGGAAGACATCTCAGTCCTGCTGACACAGAATACTAAACCTGGCTCTCAGATAATCCTTATAGGAGATCTGAATTTAGGCCTTCACGACCTCAAAGATGTGAATGCCACAACTTTGGAAAACACTATCTCACAACTAGGATTCAAATTACGCATTAAAGAACCAACCCACATTAAAGGCAGAACCCTGGATTGGCTGGTAGACCTCAATTGTTCCACCACTATCCTCAATAATGAACCATGTGCCTGGTCCGACCACCATTGCCATACAAGAGAAAGCCTGCCTCAATTCTAGCGTAACTATTACTCCCCCTACTTTGTCGAGGAACAAACGTAACTTAACCTTTGACAACAGTAGTGTATAGGTATGGGTAAAGGGCATAGGGTTGTGCGCTGTGTTCACCTGAAAGAGTTGAAGAAATAGGAGGCCTGAGCTTCATCACCAATATTACAATATAGGTGTACCCATTAACGCCTAAACGTAAGAATTTAAGTAAAGTGTAACAGGTGCTTCGCGCTCAAGCCCTGACTTAGAGTTCAAATTTTCAAGTTCATATGCTGTTTGGTTGAAAAATATCTCATCAATATCTTTATTGGTATAGGATGTCAGCCGACACGTGTTTCGACATTCAGCGTTATCAAGGCAATCGTCCTCTGTAGAATACCCAATATGAGTGGGGATTCCGACTTTCAATGTCTAGTGTTGCAAAAGCTCATCCATGGTATAAAAGACCATTAGTTAAACAGTTGTGCTGATTCAAAATGCTGGATAGTGTGGAGTCCTGTTAATTTGCTGTCTGGCATCAAAATGTTAACTGAGGCCGTTGCGCCATTAGGCAGTTACGGCCTCAGTTAACACTTCATTTTTGACAACCCATGGCCCTTACTACAGCCCCTTGCCAACCTACCCCACAACGCTGACAAGGACCCTGCCTTGTTAGTAGAAATGTATAATAATACCATGGATTGAGCAATTAACAAAATTGCACCACTCAAACTCAGAAAGGGCAAACCTTCAACCCATCTAAACAAATGGTTCTCAGCAGACCTAAAACTGTTCCGCTATGCAAAAAGATCGGCTGAAACCATTTGGAGAAAGACCCCTTCTACCCCCAATAAAGAGACATTCTCCTCAACTGCCTCGACCGGCAAAGCAGCCATTCTCAGCACCAAAAGAGAAATCTATAATGATATAATTCAGAACGCGAAGTCAAGTTCAAAGGAACTCTTTACCATATTAAGAGAACTAGAGGCTCCTGCACCTCCTGCAGAAACCTGCCTGAAAGACGCAGCCTGGTGTGCAAACATTCAGAAGCCCTTTCAGACAAAATAGCCTTACTACAAACAAAAATAGAAACAAAAAAATAGCCTATCTATTAGTCCTAATAACCTCAAAACACCTGACCTCCAACAACCGTCGTGTACCCCTTTTCACTTCTTTCCAGTCACCATCAAAGAAGTAGAAAATATCATCTTAGGGATCAAACCCTCTAATTGTCAGGGAGATCTATGCCCAGCCCGGTCATCAAGGATGGAGCAAGAGAATTAGCACCATTCATAACAGCCTTGATTGACTCCTCTTTTAAAAATTGCATTGTCCCCAACAACTTAAAAGAAGTATGGGTCATGCCGCTTCTTAAAAAACCCAACTTAGACCTTAACATACCAACCAATTATAGGCCCATAACAACCGTACCTTTCCTCTTAAAATTTTTAGATCATGCTGCCTATCTCCAAATACAAAAACATTTGCAAGACAACAATTTACTAGGCCTTCGACAGTCCGGCTTCAGACCAAGACACGGTACGGAAACCGCTCTCTTAGATCTAAAAATCCAGATGGATGAAACCAAAGACAAGGGCAAGCTGGCAATCCTCCTTCTATTAGACCTCTCAGCAGCATTCAATCTTGTCGAACATAAAATCTTGACCAAACATCCAGCGTCAGCTGCAGCTTTTTCACTGAATGCCACCAGTTGGATCCAATACTTTCTTTCAAACAGAACTACCAGAGTTTTTGAGCCCTCAGTGTCTTTGCCCTCCAGTACCCATATACTGTGGAGTAACGCAGGGATCCTGCACTTCACCCACGCTTTATAACATATTTACAAAGCTCCTCTTTGATCGCCTTGGCAACCTGGGTGTCACCTACACAAATTATGCTGATGACACCCAGGTCCTCATCACACTCTCTCTGGGTGCTATGACAAAGATGCCAAAATGATAAATGATATCTATCTTGAGATTCAAGCCTGGATGGCCGCTCACAATCTTTGTCTAAATGACGATAAAACCAAACTATTGATCATCGGCTCTCAAGCTCGACTAAACAAATCAGACAAACGTTACACAGCCTTCAATATTGACGGGAATACCATAAAAGTCACTAACAAAGTTAAAACGCTTGGGGTTTACCTAGACTCCAACTTATCTCTTAAAAAACAAGGCAATATTACAGCCTCATCCACGGCCTACACAAAAAAACTCATAAATGCCTGCAAACCATTCTTATTGACCAACAGCTGTATTACACTAGCCAGAGCCCTGATCCTCTCAAAGCTTGATTATTGCAACACCTATTCATAGGTTCCTCTGCACGGAACCTACATAAACTGCAAGTCCTGCAGAACAATGCGTTGAAATCGGCCTTGAATATCCCATGCTCTTCTCATATATCATACCTCATGCGGGACATACACTGGTTACCCGTGCGTGACAGAATTACTTTACGATCCTAAGTCATCACGCATAAATATCTCTCTAACACAGCTCCTAAATACCTGACAGACACATTCTCTAGGACAGACCCACCAGATCTGGTTATCTCAACCGACTCATCATCCCAAAATACAACTTAAAAACTGCAGGAGGCTCTAGCTTCCCAGTGCTAGCGGTCAAATGCTGGAATTCTCTCCCCCCAGCCATTAGAGCAGAATCCTCCTCCTGGGCCTTTAGAGCCAAGACAAATGATTGGCTGCTATCCAAGCGCCTGCCCTAGCTCAGCTTATCACTAAGATTTTGCGTAACCTACTGTATATAATTGTATGTCAGTTGCACATTTTGAAAATTCTTTGTTACCATGGTTCCAGCCTGATATTGTAACTTTGTAAATTTTGCTCTCAAGTGTACTTTAAACCTATTGTAATGATGGAACCTGCCTGATATTGTAACATGTACATTTCTATCTGTATTGTGTCCTGTAACATACCATGTATCTAATTAAAAGTGCCCAGATACCCTTGGATTACGTGCGCTATATTAGTAAATAAATAAACTAAACTATACTAAGACCCAATCCTTATCAACTGCCTAACAGAAATAAACCACCACCAGCCTTACACTCAACCCGGACAAAACCGAAATTATGATGATGCCCAATGACCCATCAAACTAACACCACATTCCATGACCTACCAAAATAGGAAATCGACTAGCTCATTCCAACGTGGTTGAAAACCTCGGCATATTAATGGACAACGACTAAACACTCGAACCTCAAGTCAATGCACTAGAAAAGAAGTGCTTCTTCCACCTACACACAATCAAGCAGATACTACCTTTCTTCACCTTCCCACATAGAACACTCGCCATCATCACCCTTGTCATGTCAAGAATAGACTACACCCACAGCATTTATCTCGGAATGCCGGATTACCGTAACAAAAAACTACAGCTAATATGGAGCGCAGCAGCAAGACTACTCCTCAGACTAACTCAGACAAAACACATCACACCAGCACTGAGAACCCTACATTGGCTACCAGTCAAAAGAAGAATTTTCTTCAAAACACTCTGCATAACTGACAGAGCAAGCCATGGCCAAGGAGCAGAATTCATACAAGGAAATTCTCCATCTACAAACCAAACCCAAGCCAATGGCTCAGCAATGATATTCGCCTTGAACCAAAACAATACTGAAAGCAGAAATTTGGTGGATCCGAATTCTCCTGCTTCTCACAAAACTTTGGAACTCACTCCCGAAGAAAATACAAACAACCTAAAATTCCATAAATTGCTAAAGGCATCACTCTATAATTCACTGAGTTCAACAGGAGACACAGTTGAAGGGAAATGGCCAGCACAACACAAGAGAAACAGCCCCAAACAACCTAAATCCAATTAATCAAATCCTGGATGCCCCAAACAAATAAAACATTTTAACATAACCACCATAACAGAATATGAACCCTGCCCGACCAAAATAACCACTGCACAGAAGAGCAAAGACTAACCACTAACTAACCATACTAAAAACTTTCCAATATCCTGCATACTCACTGTCAAACACCCAACAAAACACACACATACCTTTGCCGCAGCAGAAATCTACAACCACCACAATTCACACACTCAGCAACACACAACAGAAAACTAAACCAATTATACACAAATCACCCTACAGACACTCATACAACAAACATCACCTAACCCGTACCAACTAAAAACAAACTCAGCACACAGGGACTGTTTTTTTCCAACTGAAGCTGCCTCGATGGCCATCTTGGTTATACGCCGTGATGTTTCACCGCCCGATCTCGGATTCGATTTATGGGGGATTTAACCCGTGTTTCTTCCCCTCCAGACCTCTACTTGTGGCAACTGTCCTTTCCGCACCAATCCTGCTGATTTTGGCAAACTTTATGGGGCTTCTAGTGTCGGATTTTGACAGGATTTCAGCTAGTGGAGCGGGAGCTCCGTGGGACTATGTGCTCATCCCACGCCGGCAAGCCACGCCCCCCTCTGGCTGATGTTCTTGACCCTGTCCTTGGGAGGGGAAAGCCTTTCTCTTTTGGTAGGACAGGACTGCTCTGATGAATTGCTACAGTGTCACCTGAGATGTCTTGAAGCACAGGGAAAAGCCTTATCTGTGCATGAGACTGCAGGTCTTGTGCAGTGTCTCTCAACCTGTCTGGCCGCTCCTGTCTGGCCACTTCCCCTCTGGGCAGAGGATGCCTCATAAGACTTTTTAAAACAGTGATATTTTTGTTGGTGTTTGCTATACATACGCCCAGGCTTCAACCACAAGGTTGTTAGATTGTATTGCACTGATTATCCCTAATACGGGTAAAACCAGTACGCAGTTCTCTGCAGACTTGAGAACGGTCTGTCTTGGGCTGAAAAATGCTATGTTTGAAATAGCACTGGTCTATAGACAGACATTTTCCTGGAGCAAAGACCTGGAGTTTGATCTAGTTTGAATGTCTATAATGCATTGCCCATTTGGCTCTGAACTGGTGGTGAACTTCCAGTGACAGCTATTGGGTGGTTCTGTGTTGTGTGTGACTTGGCTCAATTGCCTTATTCTACTTTCTATATTCAGTTTCTGAAAGATTTTTGTGAGGAAAAACTCGAGACGTGCTCCACGAAGTATGCTGAGCACGAAGAAAAAAGGACCCGAGGTCATGGGGTGGAGTTGCGGTGCAAGGCATATATGGCTGTCTTGTCCCGTGTCGATCAGCAGCACAGGGAGATATCGATGCAGGAGTCACACTACTCCATCTGCTGCTATACCATTGTCTATGACAGGGGTGTTGCTAGGTCTGAAAAAGATCCAGGGCTACGCTAATGTCCAGGCTGTTGGGGCTCGGGGCTGGGTAGCCTTTTGGCTGTAGCCCCTGAGCTTCTATCCGGGGCTACTACCAAAAGATCCAGGGCTATATCCCCATCAGCACCCCCCTAGCAATGCCCCTGGTCTGTGATTCAGCCGATGCTGACGAATGTGCCTGAAATGAGGAATCTGGTGGGAGGACACAATCCAGTAGTGATTAGGAGTTTGATCAGCATGAACATTTGAATTAAAGTTCGTTGAAACGCATGCATGTGATCTAAAAAAACACCTTATTCTTGTAGCTAGCTAGAAAAGGCTCATCCACAGGGACAGCCCAGAGTTCACTTACTCTTGGAATGGACGTAATGTTACTAAGTAAGCAACCATGTATGTAATGAATTTGAGAATGTATGGTGGACTCAAAAGGGGGTTCCCTAAGCTTATACCGCACTGTATTGAGATCACACTGGATTCGCCACTGGTGGTTATATAGAGTAACCTGGGCTGGTGCAAAAGGTGTTTCTGCCATAGGAAAAATGTCAGCAAAGTGGCGGCAAAGTGAAGCGTTCTGTCTGCATTATTGGTTGTGTCTATGTTTCGGGCTCCTGCTCCAGATGAATTGAAGCTCCTCCCTGTCTCCTAGCTTCCTGCAACAAAACCTGCGGGATCCGCAAGCGGATGGCGAAGTGGCTGCAAAGTGAAGCGGTCTATAGCCTGCAGAGTCAGAGGAGGTCTGCACTGTAGCTCCTATCATCAAAAAACAACAAAACCGCCACCAGTCAGAGTTGGCACGTGTAATATAGCTCAGTGGCAAGGTGCTCAGAAGCAAATCGCAGAGCAACACAAGTTCGAAACCCTTGGTCTTCGCTTAAAAACGGTGGTAGAACGCCTGTACTCAAATGAGTACACTTAACCGCTATTATTTTTCGGACTACATGCCCCTGTATAAACACAAATAGAACGGCTTCTCATTTCATCTCTAAAACCCATGACATCCTGTCCACCCTCTCGTCCTCTCCTCCTCTTCCCACGTCTCTCTCTCCTCCTCTTCCCTCTCCTCTCTCTTTCTCTTCCTTTCCTCTGTTCTCCCCGGATGAGATTTCTAGACAAGTCGGATCTATGAAAGTCTCCTCAAAACAGGTTCTTCCCTTTTCGTCCAAAACCATCAAGGACCATAAGGACACCTTCGCTCCTGCCATGGTCGACTTCTGCAACCACTCCTTTGCCACTGGAGCCTTCCCTACCCTCTGAAGCACTCTCTTGTACACCCTCTTCTCAAGAAACCTACTGACGACCCCTCCTGCCCGGCTCACTATTGCATGATCTATATTACTCCTTTCCTGGGAAAACTCCTGGAAAAGCTGGCTATCTCCACCGAGGCCGGGATAAGAGAGGATTCTGTTGGTTGTCTCCATGACCATCAGTGTGGCTTCAGTGCAGCCATAAGCATGGAAACTGCTCTCCTGAACATCCGCGAAGACCTGCTTTCCAACCTTGATGCTAATGTCCCCTCTGTCCTCATCCTAGTCGATCTCTCTTCTGCCTTTGACACGGTCAACCATGCCATCGTGCTCAACTGCCGCCATGATAACCTGGGTATCACTGATCAGGCCCTGGCCTGGCTGACCTCTTTCCTCTCCAACCGACCCTCACAGGTCCAACTTGGATCCTTCCTTTCCTGTATCTCACTCTCCACGTGTTGTATTCCCCAAGGGTCTAACCTGTCTCCCTGGCTTTTCAACCAATACCTGGCACCCCTCGCCCACCGCATTGCTGCTCACTGCTCCAACTTTCAGTGCTATGCGGATGACACTCGTTCATTTTTCAGGCTCCACTCTGCCACCTCTTCTCCCTTTCTCATCTCTATCTGTCTGCATTCCAGGTGTGGCATGCTGCCAATGACCTCTGCCTTAATGCCAGTAAGACAGCGATCCTCATCATCGGCACTCTTGTACCCTCCTTTCCTGTCACTCTCTGGCCGGCCTCCTTTGGCCCTCTCCCTGCGCCCACCTGTGAGGCTAAGAACCTCGGGGTCATCTTCGACTCCACGCTTTCCTTTTCTCCACACATCTCTGACATTTCTAAGAAGTCAAACTACCAACTGCATCTCCTAAGAGGTATTCTTCCTTTGCTCTCCTTCCCCCAGACGCTCACTGTCTCTAGAGCTCTGGTTCTCTGCACCCGCCTCTTTCTAAATCTGCCTGCTACTACTCTCCGCCTTCTGCAACTCATCCAGAACAGGAGTGCAAGACTTGTCCTTGGCGGGAAGCCCAGGGATTGTATCTCTCCAGCCCTGAAATCTCTTCATTGCACTTTTCCCCCCTTCCCTTTCTCCCTGCAATTGCACATTCTCAATGTCACTGGGCCTAGTAAAGATCGTAGTTTTGTGCTCCTTTGTAGCCCTCCCTTGCCTCGTCGCACCTTGAAACACTTGTGTATGGGCGCGATATAAATACAATATATCATATTATATTACTTTTCTCTAACGAGTGCACAAAATAACGTTAAAGTTCAGCACATTTTTGTGGGGGAAGGGTGGTAAAGGGCAGATAAGTGGTTGGGGGGTTCGGGTATAGTTAAAAATAGGTGCAGGAGGAGGGGCTACACCCCAAAACAAAAAAGAAATTTGATGACCTTTTTCGTTCATTTCATACACATTTAAATTGTAGGCTTTGAAATGCCGGACGATGAAAGGACATCAAACCCCCTAAAACTTTCATGGAAGCCCAGGAACAGACAGGAAACCTTTTGGCCTCGAGAGGGGGGGACTGCAAACTGTGGTATTGCGATTAGTGATGTTCTGGAAATTCGTGTGTCAGACCATCCTCGAAAGGGATAAAGGGCTTGTAACCTCAAAAAGAAATCTAAGAACCAGAAGCAGCCCAAAAGGAAAAACGCGTCTTCCTGAGAAATCTAACCATAGTCAATATTTGGAAGTTCTGGCCAGAAAGCAGCAACTGTTCCAGGACCCACGTTTGGCGTGGTTCCATCCAAGATGGCAACCTCACATTTGTTACTAACCTCTACTGAGACCTGTGATCTCTCGGAAAGGGTGGAAGTTAACCCTTTGTTGGTCTTGTGCTGAGCAGTTGACAGAGTCGCCCGTGGGTGTACAGTCTTCCACCACTGCCACAGCCAGTGCTCAAATAGATTTATTTCCCGACTTTCGATTTGGGCCGCTACCTTCCAGTCAGCAGGAGACAGCCACAGAGGATTTTGGGCGTTCACGGGCAGACGCGACTGTGTAAACTGACAGAGATGTTGGGTCTCTGAGTGCAAATGTACATCCTACTTGCCTGGAAACTGCAGCTAATCAAAACAGAGTATTATCTTTTCGGCTGAGTAACCAAGGTAGAACATCAGTCCGTTTCACTACTGGTTCAGTGGGGGAAGACCGGGAAAGCAACAGTAATGTGCCTCTAAACCCCAAGGTTAGTGTTGATTTTAACAGGCTGTTGGGGAGCTTCTACTGGCTAGTGATGTTGAAAGAGGTCGAGAAGCCCGTTTCAATAATAGCTAAGCCTTGAAATGACTGTGGAAGTGTGCGGAACCAAGACAAAAGCTTGTTTATTAAGCCTTGAAAGACTTGTTTGCTAAACCTCAGGTCGCCACGACGTACCAGGGCAACTGTTCAAACCCCCTCAGTGTCTTGCATGGTGCCCAAAGAGCTGGTGTCTAGTTAGGCCAATCTACTCACGCACTCAGTCATGAGGAACCTACTACTGGCTATCAGGCTCACTCACCCCCAAACATGATCAACAAGTATAACAAAGTGTGTATGTCCAGTACTTTGGAGTGTGGTGCAGAAGTCTCTTTAAATAGGTCAAATGTTGTAACTATGTTTTCAGAAATCCCAAATCTGAAAGCAATCTCTTTGTTTGACATAGAGAGGATAAACTTCCCAAACCGCTCTAAGTCAGATAGCTTTGTTATCTTTTTCCATTCATGTTTAGTCTCTAGACTTGTCCTAACTGAAAGGTCCCAACTCAATGTATTGGCATTCAAAATGGAAATATGGTACTCTCAGTACACCCGCACGGATGGGAGGAATGTACCCAGTGGCTTGAGGTTATCGTTGAGTCTGGGACCCTCGGTCACACAGACAGAGTTGCCCAACTCACACATAGAAGGGGAGAACCATTGTCAAAAGTAACATCCGCTGTGTGGGGCAAGGAGAGTAAATGACCACAGTAGTGGTGCTGCGTTAAATGCAATTGCTCTAAAATGTGTTTCTTGGAATTCCCGTAGCAGTACCCATTTGCACATCAACAAAGACGCCCTGGTTCGCTTGGAGAAAACAAAGCTGTATATTCCTGCAGGATACCTGGTTAACTACTCACCCAGTATTAGATGGGTACCAGGTATTCCCTCAGGTGGCAAAAGTGGGTCGGACAGGTTGTTATGTAGGTGGGTTTAATCACGGCGATTCCGAGCGGCCATGGCTCGACACTAAAGAGCTCCCCTCCTACAGGCTGATGCTAAAGCAATGGTTCCATTTTTAATCAAAAGGGACATTTGTTTCTTTTGGGCCATAGCTAACTCTTTAGACTCAGTCAAGCCTCTTGGTCAACTGAACAAAGTCCCAAAGAATTCTTGGGTAAAACATTTCGAGGAACTCTACTTCAAGAAGCCTCACTCTTTTGACATGGCCGAGCTTAAACAAGCAGAAACAGAACCCACTAATCAGATCCCGAAACCTGATCCTGATGTAATCTGTGCATTAATAAGACAGACAAATCTTTTGAGGCCCTGGGCCTTAATGGCCTAACAAATAATGTCCTGAAGAAAGATCCCAGTTTTTGGGCAATAATTCTATCTTTTCTGTTTTCTAGTGTCATTGACAAAGAGAGTTTCCCGGAAACATGGAGATCCTCCTATGTGGTCCCCATATATAAGAAAAGTCTGATCCCAAGAGTTATTGCCTTATTACACGTGGAAAGTAAAATCTTTTCAGCAGTCCTGTTAGGGTAGTCAGAGGATTGGGTTATGTCAACAGGGAGATTAGATCGGTTTCATACCAGTTTCCGTAGGGGACATTTTATGAACATTTGCGCCGTAGTCAGAGACTTTCAGTCTCATGAACCATCGGACGCGTCCCTTCTGGACTTCCAGGTCCCTGACACATAGGGGCTTGCACTCAGCAGTACTCCCAACATGGCCGTCAAACACGGAACGCTGTTTACCAGTTTCCGCGTCGGACGCATCACGTTCTATAAAGCAGACACGCCCCCGCGGCCCTACGCGTCTCAACGCTACCGCTTGCAGTGGCTAGACGTGTGCTGCCGTAGTTCGCTCTTGCTAACTTCTTTGATTCCTGGTTCCTGGTCCCCTATTATTTCCTCCTCATTCATTCCTTCCCTTTTTGTCCTCGCTTGCATCCCGGATCTCTGTGTACTCGCTTTCCGAGTATACTCTACGCTGTTTCCAGGACTTCCCGGACATTCTGAACAATCCATGAGTCGGGACGCTGAACGCACTCTGGAACCCGAGGACATACGCACAGGGTTATACAAGACCCGCACTGTGCGCAAGAAGACTCCATCGAAGAACTCCAATAAACAACACAGACAGGTGAGAAGGGGGGAAACCTGTGACAGATTGAGACGCCAACAAACTGAAACTGATACGGACTTGGAGGCGGCAGTCCAAGACCTCATGCGCGGCATGCAGGAGTTAACAACAGAAGTTCAGAATCTGTCATGATGCCTACCCCCGGAGCACCAGGCCAGGCCCAGCACCCCCGGGAGCAGGCATCACGCCCCCCCTGTAAAAGCCCAGCGGCCCTTTATAGGGGATCTTTGGACTCTGTCCTGACGCCGTTGGCGCCAGGCTCATGTTGGACATCAGTCCTGGCGCCATAGGCGCCAGTCTCATAAGGGGAAGTGTTTGGTGCACTTACCCGAAGCAGACCATGCTGCACATTCACCTGATGCAGACCATGCTGCATGAAGAACCAAGCCAAATGAGGCTTAGGAGGGACTATTTTTCTGAAGGAACTATTTTGTTACTTGGGTGGGGCTGTGGAAGAATACTCAGCTGGAACTTCTACCAAAGCTATTTAAGCCACGCCCGGACAGCCACACGTGCTTCGCGTTGTTCTGCATCCCAGCAGCTGAACGCTCACCGTGTCTGCTCCTGCACCTGGACTCCAGCCACGCCCGCCTCGAACCTGGAACACCTGTAAGGGAATAAGAGAAGAGAAAGGTGAAAACCAAGAACTTATTCAACCTTCTTACCTGCATCTGGAATCTTCACGCCAGCATTCCTGAAGGAAGACTTCCATTTAAAAGCACCGCGTTGCTCGCTGCAGCGCCGCGCTTCACTCACCTGTTCCCGAGACGCCGCCCGCCTCCATCGCGGCTCTCAGCACCGGTCGCCACATCTCTGCACCTAGGGGAGAGAAGAAGAGATAAAAGTGAGCAAGGGAACACAAGAGGAAAGCCGAATTTTCAGCCATATTACTTACCGGATTTTCTTGGTGAACCATTCCACATCTCGGGTCGCCGCCGCATCTTTGGCAGGCATCGCACCCCGGCCCCTATGGGGAAAGGACAAAAGACATTACTGGGGAACTATAAAGACATTTAGAGGGGGTCACCCTCATCACTAACTCACCTGATTTTACCACCGGCAATTTAACCCCTCAACGCATCGCCTTTGTTCTGCACCTGAAATAAAGGACAGAAAAAACAACATAAAAGGAGGCTCACACTTGAACTTTTGCATCTTCATACTTACAGCGTATCGCTCAGAAAAGTCAAGTGGATGTGCCAGCGCCATTCTGAAAACCAGTGAAGTAACTGGACGAACGCACACCCCTGCACCAGAAGCAGGATGGAGAGTTCATCCTTCCAAACCATAAGGTGAGCTTAAACCGGGGGTTTTGGAGGAAGTCAGAGAAGAACGAAGGGGGAAAGGGGGGAGCAAGCACACTATTCAGTAGACAGTTAATCCCCTTTCTCATCTGCAGAAGGATATTCCTACGAGCCAGACAAGCAAGATTTGGGGGTCCTGTTCAATCGGTGGTCCGAATTCTGCGCATCACGCTTGAAGAGGCCACAGCAACCCAGACCAGACCAGCGCCTCCGTGGGAGCCAGGTGAGCGTTACAGAATCTCAAAGCCGAGAATGCTGCATTAAAACAATTAGTCCTGTCACGTGATTCCGCGACCAAGGAAAGTGTATTGCTGGGCGGAGTAGTGGATAAATATGATGGTTCATCAAAAAACCTTCGCGGATTCCTTGATTCGTGTTTAGTCCACTTTACCTTTAAGCCCTACTATTTCTCTACCCCCAGGGCATAGGTGGGCTTTAGGATTTCGCATCTTTCCGGGAATGCATTAACTTTGGCTTAACCTTGGTTAATTCTGGATATGCCCTCCTGGATGACTATGATGGGTTCGTACAGGCTCTAAAGACCATGTTTGACCGCCCAGAACAGGTCTACAGTGCCTAGGAACGCCTACTGGATTTCCAACAAGGTATCCAGGATATGATTACCTATGTGACACGCTTTTAGCAACTGGCCAAGGAAGCAGATTGGTCCTCGGAGGCCTGCTTTACCCTTTTTCGAAGACGACTGAATGAAGAAATAAAAGATGAGCTAGCCAGGGTAGCTCGCCCAGGTTCCTTCCAGGCTCTTATGGACCTCTCTTTACAAATAGACTTCCGTATCCAGGAAAGGAAGGCGGAAAAGAAGAAGACTAAAGTGCCTTACCAGAAGACATCCATAGTACCTTCCTCTAAGCCTGAGCCCACTCCTGCTCCCACTACAGACCCAGAACCCATGCAACTGGGGGCCTTCTGCGGACCCATATCCCCGCAAGAAAGAATGCGACGGATTCACACTGGGCTGTGTATGTATTGTGCCTCAGATAAACATCTTGTAAGAGATTGTCCCTTAGCTCCTCCACGGCGTTCGGGAAACGCCAGCTCCCGATCCTAGATGGAGCACAACTTCAGGAGTGTCAGGGATACAGGCAGACAGAGACATGGACATGCTATGCACAGGGGAGTTATGGGAACTATTGTGGTAGAACAGGCTTCACATGGAAAGTTGCAACCATATAAAAGGCTGCTTTGCCCTATGTACAGGAAAAAGGCACTAAAAACTACGTTGCCCAGCAGCCGGCGCCAAAAGACTACAATACCCAGCATGCTTTGGGCCAATTCGGGCCAATCAGGGACCAGGAAGGGCACAGCAGCACCAACGCGCATGCGCAGAGCCCCAAGCACGGGGCTTGCGCTTGAGACTGCACGACGAGAGGACGTGTGGACCGGAGCTCCAGCAAAATCACACGCGAGGGGCCCAGCCCCACCCGAGCAGCAGCCCGGCCCCTCGCCTTCACGAGATAAGTACCATGCTTAAGCCTCAAGGGGATTGAGGGGAGAGTGCAGGGGGCCATCGTTTGCCCATCCAGAGCCCCTGCACCATTACGAAAAGCTAAGTGGGCAGAACTTCGCCGCCGTAGGCGCTGGCGGCATATTTTGGGAGGAATTAACCCGTGCTGGGGTTCGCATTGTTGTTGGGGTGTTTCCACCTCCTGGAGACCACGAAGGCCCGTGAGGTGAAAACACCAGAGACACCTTACTAAGTTGGTCGCAACAACATTTACGAGGGTCTGCAGGAAGACCGCTTGTGCAATCCAGTGACGACTTTAATCACGTTCGCAGGGGTCTGCAGGAAGACCGCTTGCTACTAGTCCTAGACTCAGCTGCACATAACTTGCTTTTGGTGCATTATTTTGCACAACCCGGGCCCAGGAGGCATATCTTGTGTGTCTGTGTGTGTAAGTCGCATGGTGTGAATGCTAGCAAACTCAAAGGGCCCATTTTAATGCTTGTCATTTCTTTTAGCTTGGACCATTGAAGACAACACTTCACAGACGTGCTCAAGGACTCGACCGCCCTTCAAGGACAGGACTCTGAAGACCAGAGCTAAGTCTGCATGCTAATTCTATTGTTGGAACTGTGTACTGGTCTGTTGACACAGGGTTAGGTAGCGTAAGGGTGAGCTTATGTGCAAATTGGTGCTCATGTAAAGAATAGCTATAAGGGCTGAGGACACAGAACAAAAAGTGTGCAGCAATCAACCTCACCCTATATTCCCCCTGTCCGGTCCATAAACTCTACCTTACCCTCAACCCGGTTTACCTAACTTCCCCCTACCTATCCAATCATCGAGACCCTAACCCTCCTTCCCTGCTCTGGTGAAGGAAACCCGTGTAAGCTCTGACTTGCGGGCTCCACGACCACAGTGGGGGTGGTTGGTACAACGTCGCTCCTGCGCCTTGGATCTGGGTATCGTGACAGGGAGAGAGATGTTTGCTCCACATCCATTCCATCCTTGAACTCTCCTGTACAAAACAATCTTGTGATCTTGCAGGCCTTTCTATCGCCATCCAAGAAAGAAACTTACCCCATTTTGGCATTGGTGGATTGTGGGGCCATGGGGATATTTATAGATCAAGATTGGGTCACTACCCACCACATTCCATATGAAACTCGAGGCATCATGCAACCTGTAGAGGCTATCGATGGAAGACCTCTCTCTTCAGGACCCATAACCCTACAATTCAAAGAGATCCAGCTCTCGATAAACCATCATCGAGAGATGATCAAATTTGACATCATAAAGTCTGCCCAATTTTCAATGGTACTGGGTATGCCCTGGTTACAGAAGCACAACCCATACATCAACTGGGCAGCAGGATCCTTGTTTCTTGGTTCCGAGCATTGTATGTCTCACTGTCTATCCCTGGATTCTTCATCGACATCCTCTGAAGGTACGCTGACAGACCAGCAGGGCCCATTCACGGTCTCAAATATTATCCAGGTCCCCAGGGCCTATCAGGATTACACTGATGTGTTTTCAACTGCCATAGTTCAGGTCCTACCCCCTCACAGACGTGAAGTTTGTGCTATTGATACTGAACCCTCAGCAGTGATTCCTTTTGGAAGGATGTTCATTCTATCCGAACCTGAGAAAAGGGCCCTCTGAGAATACTTGGATACCAACCTTGAAAATGGCACCATACGACCATCCAAATCTCCGGTGGGAGCTTCGTTGTTCTTTGTTCCCAAGAAAGATACTAAGGAGCTTAGGCCTTGTCTTGATTATCGTGGTCTAAATCAATGCACCCTCAAGGACTGCTACCCATTTCCCCTAATCTCGGATATCCTGGAAGTGGTGAAAGGAGCTGTAGTCTTCACGAAGTTGGATCTCAGAGGTGCCTACCAACTGATCCGTATAAAGGAGGGTGACGAATGGAAAACAGCCTTTAGAACACCCTTTGGTCACTTTGAATACCTGGTCATGCCCTTCGGACTCGCCAATGCCCCAGCGGTCTTCCAACGTTTCCTGGGCCTGGTGTTCACCGATATGCTGTTACTCTTTGTCATAGATTACCTGGACGATATTCTGATATACTCCAAGGACCATCTTAAGCATGAAGAGCATCGTAAGGCAGTCTTACAGCGGCTACGTGAACATAAGCTCCTGGCTAAACCCAAGAAATGCCTTTTCCATGTCTCTACTGTTCACTAGCTAGGATTTGTCCTTAGTCCAGAAGGAATTGGAATGGACCACTCAAAAGTAAAAGCCATATTGTCCTGGCCTGTTCCAACTACCGTGAAACAGATTCAAAATTTCCTGGGGCTTGCCAACTTTTACCAGAAATTCATACCTTCCTTTTCTGAGATAGTTCAACCGATCATTACATTGTTGAAAAAGGATACTCCCTTTCTCTGGACAGCAGCCCAAGATGAAGCGTTCCAACAATTGAAGGCGAAGTTTACACAAGCCCCCATCCTGGCTCAACCTGACATCGATCGACCTTTCCTAGTGGAGATGGATGCCTCCAACTATGCCATCGAGCAGTTCTAAAGCAGGAATTCGAGGACAACTTAGAACACCCCATAGTTTATCTCTTGCGAACCCTAACTACCTGCAAGACTCATTATTCTGTCTTGGAAAAGGAACTGTTAGCCATCCGTCAAGCCTTCACAGAGTGGCGTCATCTACTCCTGGGAGCGAAACATCCTGTTCAGGTCCATATGGACCATCGGAATCTTCAAGTTTTACAATCTCTGGAATGTAGAAATAGTCGTCAAGCCCGTTGGGCCTTCTTCGCCCAGTACCAGTTCCAAATCCATCATGTCCCTGGAACACACAACATAATTGCTGTCGCCTTATCCCGACGTCTCGACTATGAAACTCTTGAAGATCGGACCTTCCCAAAGATGTTTCCCCACACACTTTTTGTAGCCCAAGCAATCAGCCTCCTGGAAGACATTCGGATTCAAACCCAGTCCTCTGAGATCTGGAAGGAATTTACAGGGAAGAATTGATGGAATCTTCGAACAAAGGACGGGTATTTGTTCAAGGATAATGGCCTGGTCATCCCCACACAGAGACTACGACAAAGGATTATGAAACTCTGTCACGATACCCTTCACTCAGGACATCGTGGCATCACCAACACTCTCCGTTTAAAACAAAGACAATTTTGGTGGCTAAAAAGTTGACGTCCAACTGTACATCCAAGCCGTGCAGTCTGCAATCAAAACAAGCATGATAACAAGAGACCGGCGAACTCGGTGGAGCTAGCTTCCCTGTACAAGCTTCTAAACTATGGAACGCAATCCCTGCGCTTTTGCGACCAGAATCTTCATTTAACCTATTCAAACACAACACGAAGTGTTGGCTTCACAACATGGACTCTATGACAGCCAACTAACCTCCTGATCCCAGCATGATTGACTGCTGACGGCACACTATTGTAATTAATGTATTTATCTTAGACTATGTATGTATGCATTTGCAATACTAACTATGTACCTACCTGAAACTGTAACGTAACCCTTGTTGACTGCTTTTAATTGTAACTGTAACCAGATCTAACCTACGCGCCCGTATGCCCCCGGGCCTGGCTGCGCTTTATAAATACAAGTACAAATACTTCAACCAATGCAACCAACAAGGCCCTTTGCTACGGACTTTATTGTAGAATTGACACCCTCCAGGGGATACACGACTATCATGTTCACCATTGATTTATTCACTCACATGGCTAATTTTACGCCATTGTATAAACTACCATCTTCCTCAGAACTCGCTGGAATCTTCCTGGAACACATATTCCGACTTCATGGACTCCCTTCCAAGATCATATCAGACAGAGGACCTTAATACATATCTCAATTTTGGAAACACTTCTGCCATATACTAGGAATCCAACGTACCCTCTCCTCAGGTTATCATCCACAAATTAACAGAGCTACTGAACGTGTGAACCAAACCCTAGAGGAATATCTTCGTTGTTTCACCACCAAGGTCCAGGACGATTGGTCACTCTTAATACCTGTGGCTGAATTTGCCTACAACAATTCGGATCACTCGTCTGTCAAGATCAGCCCTTTTTTTGCAGCCAAGGATTCCACCCTTCGGTTCTACCAGCCATTCTCCCACATCCTACACCAGTACCTACAATCGACTCCTGGATTGAAACCCTCATCAACGTACACAAGGAAGCCAAAGAACACCTAGAAAGGGCCCGAACTAACACCAAGCATTATGCGGACTCCAAAAGAAGACCAGGGCCTTCCTATGCAGTGGGTGATAAGGTCTGGCTATTCTCGAAACTACTGCCTCGACACTTACGACCGAATAAGCTGGCTCCCCGGTACTATGGCCCCTTTGCCACAAAGGAAATTATTAACCCAGTGGCCTTCCGACTCAAACTACCAGACTCCTGGAAGAGGATCCACCCAGTGTTTCACACGTCTCTAATGAAACCATACGTCCAGTCCTCCCGGACTGCTCCAAGGTCTACCCCTGTAATTGTCGATGACCAGCTAGAACCTGTTCCTCCGGGTTTGCCCGGGTGTATAAAATGATACCTTTTGAGTAATCTGGGGGCATTTAGGTTTGAGATTGGTTCCCAGGTGCGTTCACTGGGAAGGTACCCTTTCCACTCAACCAGATACTGTAGCTGACCACGTCTGTACCTGGAGTCACATATTCTGGACTCTTCGTACGAATATCCAGTCCAGAATATGTGACTCCAGGTACAGACGTGGTCAGGTACAGTATCTGGTTGAGTGGAAAGGGTACCTTCCCAGTGAACGCACCTGGGAACCAATCTCAAACCTAAATGCCCCCAGATTACTCAAAAGGTATCATCTTATACACCCGGGCAAACCCGGAGGAACAGGCCTTCGGAGGAGGCATGCTGTCATGAACCATCAGACTTCCTGGTCCCTGACACATAGGGGCTTGCACTCAGCAGTACTCCCAACATGGCCGTCAAACACGGAACGCTGTTTACCAGTTTCCGCGTCGGACGCATCACGTTCTATAAAGCAGACACGCCCCTGCGGCCCTGCGCATCTCAACGCTACCGCTTGCAGTGGCTAGACATGTGCTGCCGTAGTTCGCTCTTGCTAACTTCTTTGATTCCTGGTCCCCTATTATTTCCTCCTCATTCATTCCTTCCCCTTTTGTCCTCGCTTGCATCCCGGGTCGCTTTCCGAGTACACTCTTTGCTGATTCTAGGACTTCCCGGACATTCTGAACGATCCAGGAGTCGGGACGCTGAACGCACGCTGGAACCTGAGGACATACGCACAGGGTTATACAAGACCCGAACTGTGCGCAAGAAGACTCCATCGAAGAACTCCAATAAACAACACAGACAGGTGAGAAGGGGGGAAACCTGTGACATTCAGGTGAGTACCTGTGCGGAGCGAAATGTACATACGCACGTGGCCTCGATTGACCTCTCAGCAGCCTTTGACAGGGTAGACGGAGGTAGATTATGGTCAAAATTAGATAAAGTAGTTCTTCCATGTGGCCTCTTACGCCTCCATGAAAACTCTGGTATCTATGTTTGTTTGAACTAGCCGGGTATCTCCCTCGCTGAATAAGTACTGACTCAGGGTTTTTAATCTCTATGCATCAGATGTAGGAGAGACACTGAATTCAGCTGCATTTATTGCTCCTAGATTTGGGAAGACTGAGACATCATGGATGGCCTACACGGACAGTTTCTAGTCTTCGACTGCTCCAGGATTGTAATCAGAGGTTACTATGTGCATTTTCAGACTATGCAAAAGAAAAAAATGGTTTACAAGTGAACCCTTTAAAAACCAAAATCGTGGAGCTGTCTGGGTGGAGGGAGGGGATAGAGGGCTCCACACAGAGTCTGTTCAAAATGCTCCCGTACGTAACATATTTGGGCTACCATTTTTCAAGGTACCAAACAATGGGAGAAATACAGGCATTATCTACCATAAAAGCAAAGAAACTAACCAGCTTGTGTCAAATGATAGGAATTTGGTAGGTTCTCAATAAAGGCGGCTTTTCAATTCTATGAGGGGAAGATGACAGAATCACACTCTTGATTGGACACTATGGAGGGGAAGAAGTGGAGACGAGTTTTGAAAGTCTCCAACGCTGTCCCGGTGACAGCAATAAGATATGAGTAGGGGCTTCTATCTCTTAGGGCCTGGGTTCAGTGGCCAACATTGCCCTATGCCGAAGGATTGTTGCATCTGTTATTGGCTTGTACACAGAAGCACATTTAGTTTTACAAGCTAAGGACCAATCTTGATCCGCCTCTTTTAGCTTTCTTGGCAACCTGAGAACATACTGTGAATTGCTCCTAAGCGAGTTCGAAGTGGACATTGATTTACTGGTATCAAGGCCAAAGAAGGTTAAAGAAGCTTTGTATAAATGGGACTGGACTAATACCATTGACTCTTTTCATGGTTATTCTTCCTTGCAGCATCTTTCTCATGAATAGAAAAGTAGGGGCATGATTGCCCCATACTTACTTCTCTTTCCAAACATGTATTATCGATCCCTCATAATGCGATTTCGTTGGCACCTGCTGCCCACAAAGGAGATACTCTTAAGAAGAGGGTTGATGGATCGATCTGAGATCAGGGTTTGGAAAAATGAAGCGGTTTTAGAATCTGTTAAACACTTGTTCATAGAGTGTCTGGCTAATAATAGGTGATTTGGTTAAAACAATCTGTGGAAAAGATGTCTGTATACTCCCTCTACCTCTGATAGTCTCGCAGTAGCGGGCTTTATACAATCATGGGAAATAGCTGGATGATGAGACCATGGTGATAGCTTATCTATTTCCGGCGGTTGCTTTGATCTCATTTTATTGCATGCTTTTATACATTTGGCATTGGTATTTAAATGAAATGTTTGTATTAATTCTGTATTTTAACTGATGTACTTTATGATGCCCAGCGGTTTTATTTTTGATCGTAAAGGTTTGTACGAACCATATACCAAAATATATATTTTTTAATGTCATTTTTACACCCCCACCTACTCCATCCATCATGTGCTCTGGCCGACCAACATTTTGCCTTCTGCTATATATGCATACCTTGCTAATTTAAAAAAATATATATTATTTGTGAATTGGTGAAAATATATAAACCTTACACATTTATCAAAAACAGTGGAAAATACACACATAACATACACAAAACAGTTTGGTCAAAATTGATTAAATAGATGAATCTACTTAATTCATACTATATGAATTCATCAACTTTTAGTTCATGATCCTTAAACATTGTCAATACAAAAGGAATAGCTGCCAGCGTGAGGGGAGTGGGGACACCAGACAGAATCCTTGACCAGAAAGCATCTGTGTTGGGTGTGTATACATGTGTATGTTGTACACACATGTTATTGTTTATAGTTGTGGGCAGCCTCATTCAAATGGCCTGCATGCTCCAGGTTGCTCTACGCTATTTACTAAGTTACACCTTTACCAAGTTGCCAGGCAGCTTGGAATGTTATTGCAGTTACTTAGGAGATGGCATGCCTGCCCAGAGTTCCAACCATGGGTATAAAGTAGCCAACCCATGGAAGTGGAGACATGTATCCAACTCACTATTGCAGGAGGGCCTCATACTGCTGTATATTAAATAAACAGTTTAAATCTGTTAACTGGATTGGGCCTTCTTCAACCCAGCAGTTTTGGTGACAAGCTCTTTGGACCTAGAGGCCCTCCTGCCCTTTCCTTGAAGTGCTGGCCCCTCTTGGAGCTCTGTGGTTCTCTGCTTGCCTGCGGGTTCCTGTGTCTGGTGGAGGCTGTGCATTGCTTGCACTGCACTAGATCCTTACTCGAAGCGGTTTTCTCACCAGTGCCAGCATCGCTGGCGGCCCGCTTGCTTTCAGGCTGGGGTTTTGTCTGCACTGTTTGCCGTGGGTCTTTGTGCCCTTTGGTGGCTTACCACTCCTGTCAGTGCAGTGTACGGGCTGGCCACCTTGCTGTGGGTTCCTGAGGGGATGTCTGTTGCCCTGAGTGTGCCGACTGTCTTGCTTGGCAAGCTGCATCTCTGTTCCTCGCTAACTGGAGCGTTTGTCTTGCTTCGTTGGATTTCTGCGCTTTTCGGCTCGTACGCCGGTTTGGAAAAGGGGACCCTCACAGGTGTGATGTCACATATTCCCCTGGATAGGCTTGTTGTTGGTGCTGTGTATATCCCTACGTGCAGTGTTTCTTCATCCCAATATAACGGTCTGGAGAAGGTTTGAACAGATTGTTTTACTTTTTTTTGTTCTTCTTTATTCACCTGCATCTTCCTGGAAAAATCTGAATCTGCATGTGGCAGCGTCTGGCTTGGCAGGCACTTCCTCGATTGGCAGAATTAACACCCTACCTGCACAGTTTTTTCCTACTACAGGTGATCCAGCTCTCAAGTGGAATGCCTGGAAAGAGGACTTTCTGGACTATGGTTTAGCAATTCATGGTCCTAATTACAGCATTGAGCAGCATAAAGCGTTCCTGATGCACTCGCTGGGTCATGACGGCGGGTGAATTTTCAAAAGACATCCAGATTTGTAGCCACCAGCATCGGGCGCTGTAGAAGGTGAGGATGTACTGTGAAGGCATCATGAAGCAAGACACAGACTACAGATTCAATAAAACACTTTATTAACTTAAAGGTCAGGATGGAAAAAGGCCTAACTTGCCCTACCTAAATGAAACTAAGGAAAGTCTGAGTCAAGGAGTTCAATTTAAGAATCTGTGTCCAAAAACCTATACTTGCCCTCACAACTACATATGTACAATGTGTAGGGAAGTCAGCAACCAAAAGAAAACAGTGTTCAACACAAATTTCTGAGCTTCTTCCAACTCACAGCTTTCTTTCAGCTCCATTCCCCAAGTGTTAACACAGTTCCAAAAAAAGTCTCAACATTACCTTACCTGGATTCAAAGTGATATATAATATTCGGGGTTCCCTTCCACACGTTCTAAGCAACACAATTCAAACACAAGGCAACCTTGAGACCTCGTCCTCAAGTCAGTAAATATCTCAAATCCCAAAGGTTCCCTTCCCCCAAGATTTAGTTTTGTTAACATACACAGTTCAAAAGAAAGTATCCTTGTCTTATTAATTTTAGTTTCCAAAGTTCAATTATTTCTGCTTTCAAATATTTGTTTTTGTAGTTAGTAGCTTTCACACAAGTTGGTATAATTTTAAAGTTCCATCGTAAATCCAGCTTCAGTATCTTTTGTTTCACTTATTATTCAAAGTTACATTCACTTCAGAACTCAGCATACAGTGGTTTTAATAGCTTTTCAAAGTTATATTAATTTCAGAACTCAGTATACAATGGTTTGCTTGAATTTGAGATTCCATTCTCTTTTTGGATTCAGAATGTCTTAATTCTGTTGGTTTGCAAAGTTTTGATTCAGTTCGGTATTCGGTATTCAATAATTTTGCTTTAAATGCATTTTCCCATTGTCTGCTGTTCAATATTCGTTGGCTTTGCTTTAATTGAATGGCCCAGTGTTCGGAGACCTTCGAAAACGTGTTTGACACACGCAACCACTCCGATACAAAGTATTCCCTAATAATAACGTTCACACACTCGTGCACTGGGTTTCTCATTAATCTGTAACTCACTGGTTGCTATAACAGTTCTTGTTGCAGCGCGGATCACACAGCCTCCCGCTTCTGATGCCAGGGTTCCAGCTCCTGCCTCTCAGGCACTCCTGTGTTAACCCTTCAACACAGGGGAACAAGTACCTTGAGCATAGGGAAAGTGACCGCCTTCCCGCACAGCTCCCTTCACCCTGTTCAGTCTGCTCCATGAAGTCTCAGCTCCCACGCTACGCTTCCATGGATCCCCTCTCCCTGCAGTCCCCAGCATCCAAGCGTCCTGCTCCATTAAAGTGCCCTGCTGCTTGCACCGGCCTCCTTGCTGCCTCTCCAGTCGCTCTCTTCCCTGCTGCAGTGGTCGCCTTGACAGGCTTGACAGGCTGCAGGTGTGAAGGTCTAATTAGCCCTGCATGACCACAATCAAGGAGGCATACCTGACCCTCACAGCTCTTAGCAGGCATCTTTCTCATCCCAGTCCCAGAGTGGTAAAAGAGTATAGTCTTAATTGCACTTAGTTGCCTCTTCTTCGTCCCAGTACTGGCAAGTGTCAATTGTGGAGAAATTAGGGGCACTGGCTTATAACAGCCCATGACAGTTGTGGAAGGGTTGGGTTGGTCGTCAATTGGAAAAGGGCATACCATGTCTCACCCAAGGGCACCCCACTGACAGTCTTCAAGGACCCTTCACACAGGTGATCCTCCCTCACTTCTCTTCTCTGCCTCACCACTACTAGGGTCGGGATACAATAGCAATGGCCTTTTCCTGGCCACCTGCGCAGAGGATCCAAGGGGGTTAGGAGTGAGAATACCCTCAGGTTTCTCACAGTACTTAATCCTCATGAGGTGATGTTAAAGAAGATGGATTTGCACTTCGAAAAAAAGTTCATCATCATTTTGCAGAGGTATCACTTTTCTACTAGAAATAGGGGCACCGAAGAATCGATTGAGGATTTTCTGACTGCATTAAGGGAACAGGCAAATATGTGTAATTTTGGTGTTACATATAGTGTGAGAATTAGCGACCAGTTTATGTTGAAAGTTAAAGAAAACAAGATAAGGGAAGACATTTGGGCCACCATACTATACCCAATCTGCTGATAATGTCTCACTGCTGATGTACCACTCAGCTTGCGGAGAACAGCTTTACCAGCTATTAAGAAATAGCCTGCTAGGGGTCATGCACTGAGTGAGAATAAATTCTGCACACACAAGAGTGCTCTCACCCCCAATGCTAGAAGATGTTATCGGTGCAGGAGTGCTGCTCATTTTGCAAGTAATGTTGAATGTCCTGGTTATAAAGTGATTTGTGGAAAATGTGGTGGGACAGGTAACTTCTCTAGGTGCTGCCAACATTTTCAACAAAGAGGGGTAAGAGAAATAGTTGATCTGGGTGAGTGTGAAGTTGTCGCTGATGTTCATTCTGAAGAAGCCGATTTGGGCATCTGCTAGTCTGCGAGTGAGGGGGTTCTTAAAGAGGAGTAGAAACGAAGCCCCATGGTGTAAATGTAGTGAGTGGTGTCGGAATAAGACTGTTGATTGATTCGGGATCGGATTATATAATCATCAACAGGGAAGTTTGGCTAAACAAATTTTCTAGGTGCCGTAAAATATTAAAGCTATTTTGGAATTGGAGACAGTTGTTCAGCTCACTATTGCAGGAGGGCCTCATACTGCTGTATCTTAAATAAACTGGTTAAAGCTATTACCTGGATTACCCCTTCTTCAACACAACAATCAGGTAACATCCCATTAACATTTTGCACAAACAGGTACACTGTAACAATGGTATGCAGTGATTATATCAAATTTAAAAATAACAAAATTAACGAATATTAAATAACAAATTTCTTTAATAACTAATTACAAAACTAATTAGACTAATATTAAATAACGAATTATGCATGTCAACCTCAATGTCTTTAAATAATTATATAATTGTAACTTCTGAAATTAAACATAAGATGTACTATGATATTTGTCCATTGGGTGTCACTCGCGTCTGTGGACGTTTTCAATGTAACTTAACCGGAAATTGTTATACACCATTTTCGTCAATTTTCCAGCTCCGATCTGTCAAGGGTTTTGACCCATGTTGAATCCTTAGACTGGGTAAATGTGGGGATGAGCTGTCGCCGTCCATTATTCTATCCCAGAACAAACTAAATCAATAGACTGGGTGGATGTGGGGATGAGCTGTCGCCGCCCACATTCACCCCAGAATCCAGGAGAACTGCGCAGTTGGCACAAGACCACTCCAAAGATAAAACCTTCTTGTGGGGGGTTCCACATCACCACTCTACTGTAAGGATGCCATCAAAACAATGTTAAGCAAGGGTCCTATACTAACAAGCAAAAGACCACTCTATTGAAATGCAGTAATTCAAGACAGATCCCAAAAATGGATGCAGTACCGGTACTCACCACTATCAGAAAGCCGGCGTTTTAAAACCACCAGACTTTTGTGTAAAACTGAACAAATGAACCGAAACCAGGCCAAGGAAAGACTTGCTAAGAGGTGGATACAATGTAAAACTATACTCTGAAATGACTTGAAGGAAGTAATTATTTAATGTATATGTAAAAATTGTAAGTTTGATTTAAACTGGGAACTAAAGTGACATTTAGCTGAATTCTGCCTGACAACTACCCCCAACAGGAGAAACCTGCTCAGCCACTCTTCCCAGGCCTAGCTGCATCCTGCTTCCCCACCAAAAGGAGTTGACACCTCACAGATATGATTAGGGGAGGGGCAACTGCAGGATGTTGAACAAAGCCTTGTCCTGGACTCAGGCAAATGTTATATTGGGGGGGCCATAAAGTGGCTTCCTCTTGGGAGAAGTGGGAGGAGAAGTGCCTCTGGGAGCCACCCGAGCTGGAGGCGGGGGCAGACAGAAGCTTCCCCCATGTGCTTTGGAACCTAAACCACACCCATCTGGGCCAGAGCATAATTTTAAAAAAGATGGATAATTCGTAGTACAGACTTGTCAGACTTATATAAGTAATACCATTATTCTTGTGATTTTTCTGTGCACGTTTTAAGAGGTGTTAGGACTTGTGGTGTATGCTGGGGGGTTGCTAGCGGAAAATAGGGTCTTACTCCAAATGTCTGCATGTTAAAAATCTGACACTTAATCAATTAATGTCCATACTCCTTGCGTTGTTAAAATCCGTTTGCAACCTGGTAATAACTCATAGAGCATTGCTAAAGTGAGCCTGAACTAATACCAACAAGCATCTCTCACTCACCCTGAATCTCTAGAGGGAATTAAAATCAGTTAGCACAATTTCTCATCCATTGCCATCACATTTAAAAGCATTTTGGGCCTGTGTTTCAAACTTCTACCTGTTTCCTCTAAGCTTGCTGGGGGGGGAACTGAATTTCGTATTGTATTTGATTGCATTCCTGAGAACTGTGTGCTCATCTTTCCATCTCCTTCCATTTCTTACATTGCATAGGGGGGGGGGGTGAATTGCCAGCGAAAAAGTGATTATCTTATCTTTTGCTAAAATCATATCAAGTATTTCTGTACTGCATTTTATTCCTCATTGCTTTTCCCTTGAAACCATAAAAGTATTTTTGCTACCTTATCCATCCTATACTAACTCCTCATTGATTGTCAAGAAGTGTGCTAGTGCCAGATTACCCATTGTTGATAAACATTATATCCATAAGTGTGATATCAATTATTAATTTATTATAAAAGTGTGATATATATCTTGTTAATTTTTCAAATAAACCTTTTAATTTGCAAAACAAACCTACTTCTTGGCTCAGTGGGGTCAGGGGGATTCTAAGAGGGGGGTGTTATACAAGGGTTGTCATCCAGAGTACTGAACTGGACATAAAAATACATCAATAAGGGTTTTCCTCAGCATCCCAGACTAGGCATTGACTTAGCTGTGGTGTTGATTGAATATCGCTTACAGATCGGTCGTGTTGGTCGACTTTCCTGGATTTTTTACACTTTTTGGAAAAATCATTTTGGTCTACTTTTTTGGATGTCAATGGATTCTTTATTTGTGGATTTTTTTGGGATTCTCTCCTGGATTTTCAGTAATTTTTCTGGGATCGGGCATGGTTTCTATGACTTTCATGGATTTCATTTTGGATTTTTCCTTTTCGAATTGGATTGTTTGTTTTTGGATGTTTCTGGATGCCTATTTCTGGATTTTTGCAGCCTTGAAGTCTACATTGGTAAGTCATATTTATTTTCTCATTTTTTGTTTTTTGGTGTTTGGTTTCCTATTTTTTCCATTATGAAGCAGTTTATTCTTCTTTTTTGGTTTAGTACTTTGAGTTAAAAGCCATACTTTGTAGATTAAGAATGCTTTCTTTTAATCTACTTGCCGAATCTCTGTATTTTTCTCTGTGTATTCCTGATTTTTCTCCTGAAACCACCTGTACAATCAGTAATTCTGAAAATGATTGTTCATTTCTCAAATGTTTAACCTCTTAAGTGCCAAGGACGAGTATGCTTGTCCTTTTTGCTTAGACTTGCATAATAGCCTGGCACTTATATGAAGCTCCACGGTGACGGATTTATTGTGTTGAATGTGTGGCGTAGACCATTGTGCCAGTCTTCATTGGAGTTGCTTGTTTTTGGGTTTTCTTGGATGGTTGCTAAATAGCAATTCCAAATACCTTTTTGAAATCGTGGTTTACTTCTCTTCCCACTTCTACTTAGCACTCCTATCCACTATGTGTCAAAATAATCGAGCAATGGTTCAAATAGCTCTGCATTGTTTTTGAAATAGTCTATTTAAATTAGTTTCTCATAATATTCTTCCACGTTTTGTTCAGGTACAAATGCTAGTGAAAACAGTAGCTTTATACTGAATTCAAACTCTGTGTGCTCCCTCCGCATAGCGTGCTTGTAGACCACTTGTTTGGATTTTTCTCCATATAGCCTGTGCAAGAGTGGAAAAAGAACCCTGTATTTTTGTATTTCAAAGGATTCTCTCACTTTTTATTTGCTGAATTTCAAAATCCATTATTATTGTCTCAGGTTGAATCAGTGAAATTCCATTTTTAATTTATTTATTACATTTGATGGATGTCTCTTAATTATTATTTGGCATTAAACTGTATACTAATGGAAATAGATTGCTGTTGATGTTCCCATGTACCAAATAAAACTGAGTAAATGGCTTTGGGCACACTTTGAAAGTTCCATCAACATGCCAATTTTTCACATGTTTTAAATAATTCAAACCTTGCTCTGTTCCGAAAATGATTAGTCCCCCTTCTTCTCCGTAAACTGTAATTCCATGGGAACTTTTATTTCCTCATATGACTGTGGAATGAGTGGTAGATTTTCTTATTTCTGTCTTTTTACTGCAAATTCTCTGTTGACGTAGTTTAACATTCAGCATTTGTTCCATAATCTGAAATGGTACACTTTTACATAGTTCTCTAATGATGGACCCACTTGCTTATTCATTATCGCGTTCTGGTAGTTGTTAGTTTGGCAAGTGTTTTTATATTTGCACATTAGTTTCGTCCGGAATCTGATTATGTTTGCTTTCATGTATCAATTCATTGCCATTTGTTATGGCTCTCCCACGACAGTCGTGAGTAAAGTAGTGAGAACATCTCTAGTATATTCGTTCACCCTTTTCGTTATCTTTATTGAGCACATATCAGTGTAATATCATTTGTCTTTTTGCAACAATGTGAATTCCATTTTCCTTCTTTCAAAAATTATTTCTGTGTATTCAAAAAAGACATGTTAAAAGTCTGAAATTACAATTGATTTTAACCATCCTTTTTCCTTTCTTTGCGATCTTGTTTTTTTTAAAAAAATGTTTTAAATTATTTTAAACAAACACTCCAAACATTACAACCATTTAGGACGTTCGTGATCAATGTTAAAAGATTACATTATAAAATGCTCTCCTCCGTCCTCCCCCCTCCCTCCCCAATAACTTGAGCCGTTGTATCCGTGCCATCCACCTGGGCATCTTCAGGTGTCTCAATTATCATCAACTCATCCAAGTCTTCCGTTTCGTGTTTGGCCTGGTGGGGGTTTGCCATTGAAGTCACCAATTGCCTGCAGGCTATCAGGGGACCCACCTCTTCCTCCCCCCCTCTAGTGACTGCGTCATACCAGGCCGCAGTTTCTGCCTCAGCCCATTTCAGGAGGTCTGCCCACCACATCTCTACTCTAGGCCGGTGGGCCGCTTTCCAGCACATTGCAATTCTGCACTTGGCCAAGATACAAGCCAGGTCTTTCATCTTGCTAATATGCTTTAGATTGCGTGGCCTAGGAAAGCTCCCAAGCATACATGCCCAAGCAGACCGCACGTCAAGCACCACCCCACTGCTAGCCATTCTTGTCTTCAGTTCTACCCAAAATCTATTCACTTCCGGGCAAGCCCAGAACATATGCAACAGCCCAGCCTCCTCCTCCCCGCACCTGGGGCATTTCTGTATAGCCGAGCCACCAAACCTGGCTATTCTGCCGGGGGTCAAATATGCTCTGTGGGTGACATATAGCTGGATCTGCTGGAGTCTCGCATTCCGGGACACCTTCTTGTGGTACCTTTGGGCTCTATCCCATTGTCCATCTGTCATGGGTTCCCCCACCTCCTCCTCCCAGTCATGCCTCAGCTGAAACAGCTCCTTCCCCGCCTTCGTACTCAAAAGCTCATATATCCGAGATATTTCGTGCCCGCCCTCCGAGACATCATACATCATTTCTATGGTGGCATCAGGTTCTTCTGCAAGTACTGTTTCGGGCCATCTTTCCCACACCCGTTTCATAATCCTGGAGTAAGTAATATATTGGCCTTTATGCACCCCGGTCTCCTCCCGTAATCTCTGAAATCCTTATGCCTCCCCCTCCTGCCATATGTCTCCAAGGGTGGCCAGGCCTACCGGTTCCCAGTATCTGCGGACCCCTTTAATCAGTTGGAAGTCTCCCCCCACATAACACCACCAACGGGACCTGCTGAGAGAGCGGGTCCGGGTCACCCACAGTTCTCCATGCTCTACGCCAGACCTCCCAGCCCAGCACCAACACGCTCCCCATCTTCGTCACTTTCGTTTTGTGCAGCCACACTGTCTCTTTTAGGAAGTATGGGGCAGAATCATCCTGCAAAAGCCTGGCTTCCGCTGATTCCTCTTCAGACAACCACCTAGCTACATATAGTAGCTGTCCCGCCAAGTAATACAATTCAAAATTCGGCAGGTTTATGTCCCCTTATCACACGGGTTTTGTAATTTCCAAAGGGCCACCGTGTTCCTGGAATTGTGCCATATGAAGCCCCTGCACAGGCCATGAAGTCTGACAAAGAAACGTCTGGGGATCAAGTACGGGACATTTACAAAAAAGTGTAGCAGTCTGGGAAAAACCACCATCTTGAGCAATGCTGCTCTTCCCATCATGGCAAGGGGCAATCTGGACCAAAACACCATGCTATTTTTGATACCTTGAACTGCTTTCTCCGTGTTGTATTTGTGCTCTACCTCTATCTTGTGGTATATGTTTATGCCTAGATATCGAAACGTCTCAGTCTGCCAGGGTATCTGCAGAATGGGCAGTTTTTCTAGTGGAATACTCTTGTATCTCCCCAAGGGGAACACATTGAACTTCCTGGGGTTTACGGATATGCCCGAGAGGGTGACGTAGCGATCCATCACCTCCAACACATATTGCAGGTTCTCTTCCGGGAAGCGCAAGTAGAGGAGCATGTCATCGGCATACAGTGATATCAAGTGTGTGCTTCCTGTCGTACGAATCCCCACCTCACCGTATTGTTGCCTAAGGCAAATTGATAACGGCTCCAACGCAACAATATATAACATGGGTGACCAGGGGCATCCCTGTCTAGTCCCCCTGCTGAGTCACCATTTGTCTGAGATTATGGCACCGGTTTTAACCCTTGCCATCGGGGAGCTGTATAACATCTTGACCCATCTAATGTACCCCGGCCTATCCCGTACCCTTTCAGGTTCGCCATCAACCATGGCCACCTCACTGAGTCGAAGGCTTTGACCGCATCCAGCGATACAATGGCCAGCTCACCCGGGTCTTTCTCTGTTTGATCAATAATATGATGTAGCCTCCTGTGATTATCCGTGATGTTTCTGCCGGGGACATAGCCTGTTTGGTCCGGGTGTATAAATCTGCCAATTACTCGCTTAAGCCTGTTGGCAAGCACCGCTGTGAGTATTTTGCGATCTTGGTTGAGCATCGATAGGGGCCTGTAGGAGCACAGTCCGCATTCGGCTTGCCGGGTTTCAAGAGCGGGATGATCACCGCTTCTCGAAGGGATTCTGGCAACTCCCCCTGTTCATAGGCCTCATTGAACATGGCCAGCAGCGGCTGGAGTAACTCCTGCCTGTACACTTTATAGAATTCGCTGGGTAACCCATCCGACCCAGGCGCTTTACACGTGGGCAGATGTTGGATCACTGTCTCCAGTTCGTCTGAGGTGGTTGGGGCCTCTAAGTCTGCTTGTTCCAAGTCGTCTAAAGTGGGCAGACCTATATCTTCTAATGTTTCCAGAATTTCTTGACCCATGTCCCCACCTGCGTCCTCATACAAGCGTTTATAATATCTGAGGAACTCTTTGTTTACACCTTCCTGGGTATTGCAGATCTGGCCGTCTGCATCCCTGACTTATCTAATCACTGGTCGGGGTGTCTCATTTTTGTATAACCAGGCCAGCAGTCTGCCCGGCTTGTCTCCACCCGCATGTTGCCTTTCTATATATTTCTTATAATTCAGTTTACATAACCTATCCCAGAGCTCGCTGCTAGCCTTTTGTAACTCCCTTGTTTTAGCACTGTCTTCCCGGGTGGTCCCCCCCTTCGCATCAAGTCCTCTAACTCTCTTTCCGTTTCCTGCAACTCTCGTTCTATACCCCCTTGGAGCCCCTTGGACTTTGATATAGCTACCCCACACACCACCACCTTGAATGCCTCCCATACTGTTCCCATTGATTGCACACTGCCGGTATTAATGTCGAAATATTCCACAATGGCCTCCCTTAGGTCCTCTCGGAATCTGGGTCCTGTAGGGCCTCAGCTCTGAGCCTCCACGTCGGGATTTGCGCCCCAGGGGGATGGTGCTGCCACTCCAAGACCAAAGGTGAATGATCTGAAAGCACTCTGGCTTTATATTCTGCGCCCACCATTTCTCCCGCTATCTAGGCGGCAGCGAACACATAATCCAGCCTAGTGTGCAGGTCGTGCGGCGCTGCGGAATGCGAGTATTGCCTGTCTGTTGGGTGCAACCGTCTCCACACATCTTCCAGTTTGAGGTCTGTCAACAGTGTCCCCAACGCTTTCGCTGCTGGAGTGGGTTTTTCTAGCTTACTATCTGACCTATCTATCCCGGGGTTCAGGGTGCAATTAAAATCACCTCCCCACAATATTGCGCCGCCTAGCAGGGGACTAATCTTACTATATAAAGACCTAAAGTAAGCTGCGGTATCATGGTTAGGGGCATATAAGTTTATGATGTTCACTTCTCTGTTCTCCAAGAGTCCCTTCGCCTCCACCATTCTACCTTCCGGGTTGGTCGTCGACTGGAGCAGCTGAAACGGCACATGCGGTGCCACCCATATGACCACCCCTCTTGCATACGCTGAGTATGTGGCTCCTGTGACACTTCCCCACCATTTTCTCCTAACCACCTCCAGTTTCTCTTTGGTGAGGTGGGTTTCCTGTAGTAAGGCTATATCAATCCTCATCCTCTTCAGGTACATTAATACTTTATTACGTTTTAGGTAACTATTGAGGCCCCGCACATTCCAGATCACAACTCTGAGGTTACCCGACTCCATTGACTTGGTGTCCTACCTCTCCCCTCCGCTTCCCATGTCGTTCCCGATGACTCAATGTCTGGCTCACTTCCTTCCCAACCCCAACAACTTCCCCGTCCCTCCCTCCCCTTTCCCTCCCTCCCCCAACCACACCCCACTGCACACAACTCTTTCCTTCCCCCCTCCCTACCCAACCCCAACAAATGCCCAGCTCCATCCCTTGATTTCAAGCCCACCCTTCTTTGCGATCTTTAAACCATTTTATTGTGTTTTCCATCTCTTACCTTTTTCTCACGCATTTATTGTTCACACAAACGATAACACTTCTCTCTTGCCTATTTCTCTAATTAATAGCTATTGCAATGACCTCAGTCTGTCAACCGTTTTTGTAAATGTCCTTCTGTGTTAACGAATCCACTACCGATCTGGGTTCTTTTTTCAAGCTAACTGGATTCCATTTGCCATGGTTGGAGTTTGTTGTTTTATATCCGTAATGTTTTCACTGTCACATTGGCATCCATTCAATTTGATTTTATTTCATTAGTTATTTCAGTTTCGTAATTTTTTCCATTCGTTATTTTATATTCGATTAAATCACATGTAACCGTAAAAATAGGTGCTGCAAAGTTCCAATCTCTCTGGATTTTCTTACATTTTACATAATCTTCATAATCTCTCTGGTTTCAGGAATCTCTTTCTCACTCTTAACACTTCAAATGTAGGATGCGTTTGGGAATTTAAGCATATATCCAGGTAATTATCTCAACAATTTTTCCACAGAGCATTGATTAATCAGGTTTAATTTTGCAATTTCGTTTCTAGTGTGTATCGAATCTGCTTGTTGGAATTTTTTAGTGGCCAGGACAGGATTCTTTATAGATCGCTCTATGGACACACTAGCCAAGGCTAGTATTATCCACAGATTCCTGATTCCAAGCCAAAGGAGTACAAGAAGGAAAGTCCTAAAGCGCACAATTTATACCCACACACAAAAACATCTCTGGAGGATCATAAATCTTAAATTATAACATTATCATTTTCCAATTTACAATGAATCCAAGTGAGAGTAATCCCAATGTGTTCCTGATAAGGGCAATCGGTAAAGCGGGTGGTAACCCCTAAACCCACCTCCACAAGAGGCCTTCCAAATTACTCCTCATTTTAGTATCTCTATTGTAATTTCAACACCACAGAGTAGAGTTTGAATATCCTTTGATTTATAATAATTCAGAATTGGCAAAAGGGAAAATATGCCATATGTTTTATTAATGCGCATCATTTGTGATGAGAAAGATACTGTCTTTTCCCTTAATCTTTGGATAAGTGGTGTGAATGGTCTTCCCAATATAGGAAACCCCAGGTATCGATACTGGTCTACAACCTCTAACGTATTCTTATTCAATTCACACAAACACTTTCACATTTATTTGTTCCTCCTCTCAAAGAACACCAGTATGTTAGATTTTGCTTAGTTTATTTCGAAATCATTAGCTTTCATGTAATTATTTATAGTTTCCAATATTCGCTGCAGGCCAGTCGATATAAAGTCCAAGAGGACCAGATCGTCTGTACATAACAACCACTTGATCTGATCTTTCCCCAACATTGGTGGAAATGCCCTCAAAGAGAATCACTGAAATCCGATATACACAAGCTTAACAGGCGAGCCAAGACGCAGCCTAGCCATTAAATGCCACTTTTTATATACTGGCCAAATGAAATACTTCTCTTAACTACACAAAATATCTCACATTCAAATATCTCACATTCACGCAGTATTAGAAATTACCATTACGTCTTTTCCATCACCGTATAGCTTTAGTTCGTCTTTAGTCATAAAAGTACAGATGAAATACATTCACATTATGCACAAGTTAAATCGACAATACATACATGCATTTAATCTTTTCAGTTCCATAGCATTATTCTTTCTGCTGCTTGGTCTCATAATATTCTAAAACACTGCCTCTTCATCCAAGGACTGAGGCAGCAACTCCCCGCATTTGTTTGCCCTTTTGGGTAAGTCAAGTGCAATGATAGCTGATGCCCCAGCATGGCAGGAGTGGCCGGGGGTCAGGGGGGTGGGGGGGTGACTGGAGCATGGTGGTGCTTTGGGCAAAGCTACTGTGAAATGTCTTACTGGTTTTTGTTTTTGGGTAGGAATGTGGGTTTGGTGGGCTCTGTGGCACTCCCAGAGATACATAGAATGAGTGCTGATGCCCCGTGTATATACACCCGAACTAAGCCCCATCCGTGCTCCTTCCTTCCAGGTGCCACCCGTAGCTCACCTCTTCCCCTGCCTCCTTCACCTCTGATTGGTCAGCACAGGAAGCCTCTTGAGACCCAGCTAGCTCCCCAGTTAAGGCTGCCCTAAAGGCAGCGCCCTTTCCCTGTTCGCCCCCAGGGTGCCCTAGCCAAGTTCTAAACTGTCCGCAGCAACCATCATTTAAGTGGCGACATGTTTATTTCATGCTATATAATCAACATAGCTGGTGTTGGAGTTCGGTGCATGTTCAAGTACACCCACAGTATTGAATGTCGGGTGTATGTTTCGAGCATAGCTAACCAATGTCACTCCATAGCGAGCCAATGTATTGCACTTTAAAGAATTTGAGGGTAGCCAAAACACTGCACTTCGATTTTAGGGAGTTAGTCAATGTATTTCACTTATGTTTTAGGCATTTGTATAGCACCTTTTACCAGTGATCTGATTCGAAAGCGCTGGGGGTTGGCCGCACTCGAGGACCGCAGTCCAGGTCAGTGCAGTGAGTAATTTAGTAAAACGTGCTTGGGTGCACTCAGTACGTGTGCAGCTAGTGTGCAATGGTTGTGAGATCAGTAGAATGTGTGCAGCAAGGCCCATGGGCTTGGGTATCTGCATTCTAGTGTGTGCAGGTACGCTGAATTCGAGGGGTATAGCTGCATTCCATTGTTGGTTCAGAGGAAATAGTTGGCATAATGTTTAGTGTGTGTGCTTTCCAGTGGGTCCCTGTGAGCAACTCTGATTATAATAGCCTATTAGTTGTACTCACCTAAGTTCCTTATTGAGTAAACATATCTCGATTAATAATTCATCTTTCATTAAGTCTCTCTTATTTTTATGAGTTCTTTTATTAGTAAATTTCTGTAAACAATGAGAGAGGGTAACATCAGTTTAACCTGACTCTTTGTATCATTTTTCAAACTTCATTCAAATGCCCTCTTTAGAGCAGTCACATTTATTGTAAAGGTAGAGCTACTGTGAAGCTCTCCCCCAAAGTTCCAGGATACTAAAGTTTTAAAATGCTGTTCACACCCACAGTTATATCAAAGAAATTAAATTAAATTGAATTAACTTTTATTTTTACTTGGTACGATTGCCTCCAGTCCGCCATAGTCCGCGCTACCTTTCAGTGCTATTTTCTATCCTTTATAAAGGCCGCAATCGTGTAACGTCACCACGTCACGTTAAGCGATGACGTCACACGTCATGCTTTTACGTCCGGCGGCCATTTTGTTTCTCTATTTCTGCCATGAAACCATAGTGATTCCTTTTTATAACGTTTGTCTAGTTCTAATGTATCCTTCCTATGGATCCTTTTTTTCGGGTAATATCAAACGGATCCATTATTTCAGATCAAAGTGAAAAAACAAGGGAAAGCTAGGAAAGAAAAGGATCAATAGAGCAAATTTTAGAAGAGACTTATTTCAAATTATAACCATAAGGTAAAAGGCATTTTTTTGGGAAAAAATAAAAAGTAAGTAATTTTACTGCAATTCCACACATATTTTCATAAAACATGATTAAAAGAAGATATATCAAAACATGATAGTGCTTGAAACTTATTGGATACATTTTGGACAGCCTTGCATTCTATTTTCATAATTCAGCTTCTTTATAGCCAATAGGCCATCTCATGTTCCGAATTCAGGCCAGAGTGACAAGTGTCCAGAATACAAATCCATTTGGCTTCTCTTCTTCTTAGCTGAAGCTCTCTATGTCCAACTCTTTCCATTGTGTCAACTCTTTCAATGCCTAAAAATGTAATATCTTTTATTTCAGATATTTCATGATCTTGATTATAGTGCACTGCCATAGGGTATCTTATATCATTATTCTTAATGGCTCTTAGATGTTCTTGAAGTCTGATTTTCAATGTTCTGATAGTGCTTCCCACATATCTTTTTTTGCAAATGCATGTAATCGCATAAATCATATATTTTGCGTTACAATTAATGTATTGTTTTATTTTTTGATATCTTCCATTTGGTAGTCTTATTTCTTTAGTTCCATTCTCCATTTGATTACAAATTGCACAATTCCCACAGCTGTAGGTTCCTGTCGGTGCCGGCACTTTAAGGAATTGACTGAGAGTCTCGGTTTTTTCTTCTTTGAGATGACTTGGGCTGATTTTTTGCTTCAATGCTGGAGCTCTTCGATAGATAATCTTTGGTTTGGCTTCTATATTGTGTTTAATAGTATCGTCGCTTTGCAGGATATTCCAATGTTTTTTCAGAAGCTTCTTTAGAATGTATGCCTCACTATTGTAAGTAGTAATAAAGTCTACCTTTAATTCTTTGTTTTTCAATTTTGGTCTATGTCGCTAGAACAATTCTTCTGCTTCTACTTCTCTTCTTTCAAAGATGTCTGCCATTTTTCCTTTGCCTTTTTTTCCGAAGATAAAAAGTGCACGAGATCTGCCTTTAGGAAAGCCTATAATCAGAGTTTTGTTTAACTGTTTGCAGTCCTTTTCAGCTTTTACTTCCTCTTTGGGCGATTTCTAAGTGCAAATAATAAACTGTTGTTTGCCTGGATGCTGCACCCTTAAGTGAGTATTGCGGCTGCTGCAATATTTATTCAAATTTTCTTTTTGGAAAACACTTATGTGGATTGCGCTTCAGGCAAAATAATCTATCCGTCACACCAGCAAGTTCACTTTTTAAGTAATATTTATTTTTTGCATTAATAGCATGCAATATCCTTTTTTCCAAACATTAATTCACAAACTGATAGTTTTTTTGCCTCTCAACACGTGTTTCCCCACGTCTTATGCTTGTGGTTCATCAGGAGAGATGCTAAATAAAGAAAGAATATGAAAGAAAGTAAGAAATAAATGAATGAGTTATTTTTAAAATTATTTTAATAATTAAGTAGTGGTGGTATGTTGGGTGAGCAACTCTGATTATATTAGCCTATTAGTTGTACTCACCTAATTTCCTTATTGAGTAAACATATCTCTGATTATTAATTCATCTTTCATTTTGTCTCTCTCATTTTTATGAGTTCTTTTATTAGCAAATTTCTTTAAACAATGAGAGAGGGTAACATCAGTTTAACCTGACTCTTTGTATCATTTTTCAAACTTCATTCAAATGCCCTCTTTAGAGCAGTCACATTTATTGTAAAGGTAGAGCTACTGTGAATCTCTCCCCCAAGTTCCAGGATACTAACATTTTAAAATGCTGTTCGCACCCAAAGTTATATCAAAGAAATTAAATTAAATTGAATTACCTTTTATTTTTACTCGGTACGATTGCCTCCAATCCGCCATAGTACGCGCTACCTTTCAGTGCTATTTTCTATCCTTTATAAAGGCCGCGATCGCGTAACGTGTGACGTCACTGTGTCACGTTACGCGATGACGTCACACGTATAGGCGCTAGAGACCTCCTCGGTTGGTAGTTATGATAGATTACCCGGTGGATAGTTCTGCAAAATACATTCCCAGAAAGTTGGGTTTGGCGAAGAGTGGCAGACTGCCCTTGGTATATAATTCTGCTCAGGATTTCTAGATGTATAGGATTGGCATCCAGTCATTTCCTGGACTGATAGCGAAGTGCATGGCAGGGAAATGATCAAGTACACAAGTGCTGTTAGAACTTGGGTTGGTAGTATTGCTAGATTCCTGGTAGGTAGTTCTACTGAATGCATTCCGAGGTGGGTATAAATGGCAAAATGTGCTAGAGCTGCCCTGGTATCTAGTTCTGATAATGGATTTCCAGATTGTATTTCTCATTTATATAGCGCCATTTCCCCATTTTGTATGGCCCTTGAGGCACTTTGTGGTTGTAATGCCCTCTGGGACCATAGTCCGTGTGTGGGAGATTGTAAGAGTTGATTTATAAGATGCGTGTGTGCATTTTGCCAGGTTAGGACTCAGGTGGGCTAGCTTAAGCTCCAGTAAGTAGCCCATATGTCAGGAAAGCGGGCACATGCTGTTGGTGGTTTAGGATGGAGTGCTAATGCTGGAGATTTGATGTGCCCAGCTAAACCAACATTTTTCATAGGTTGTTGTGGTACGTCTGCGGTTTCCGTGTGGTCCGATGTGGTTCAGGGTATACATACCTTAATCTCAGAGGGAGTTATCGTCGATGTCGTTTTTCTAGATCCAACGCGACTCGCCAGTTGTGTTCCCCCTAGATTGAAAGCCTGAGCAGTGGGAGGGGTCCAGGGAGGGGTGATACGGTAGTTTGTGCGAGAGGAGGGGGGGGGAATTTATCACGATGGGCCGCAGCAAACACCTAGATTTGGGATACATGGAAAGAAGGAGAAACTCCTCAAATAGGGATGCAACAATAACTGCCCTGGCACCTAGATTTGGGAAATGCCAAATGCTAGATCATAAATAGCAATGTAGCATCATGATCCGAGCGAGAGATCGAAAACTAATAACCTCTATTGTTTAGCTAAAAAGGACAAACAAGGGTGAGCGGATGAAGTCGGTGAAGTGGATGAAGCGCGTAGTGCGGATGAGTGCGCAGAGCGGATGAGTGCGCAGAGCGGAATAGGGCGTAGAGCGGATGAGGGCGTAGGTTGTGGTGCGGATATAGGTTCAAATATATTGAATAGAACGTATTGATATGTAGATGAAACGTGTGAAGTGGATGGATAAAATGAAAAATAAGGTTGGAACGGAGGAAGTATGAAGTTGGAACAGGTGAAGTATGCGAGTGGAACGGATGGACTGGGTGGAACGGATGAAGTATATAGATGGAAAAGGTCAAACATGGGGAAGAAACGGGTGAAATATGGGGAAGGAACGGGTGAAACACGGGGAAGGAACGGGTGAACTGATGTAGAATCGGTGAAGTGGGTGGAACGGGTGAAGTGGGTGAAATGGGTGGAACCAGTTAAGTGGACGGAACATGTGAAGATGATGTATGTGGACGGATGATGCATGGAGAAAGGATAACATGGGGTAGAACAAATGAAAGGAGCAGTGCATAAAATGGTTGGAGTGCATAAAATGGTTGAAGTGCGTGGAACTGATTGGAGTGCTAGGAACGGACTGGAGTACAGTCGCGAGTGCATGGAATGGACTGGAATGCATGGAATCGGACTGGAGTGCATGAAACAGATTGGAGTGCATGGAACGGATTGGAGTGCATGGAACGGATTGGAATGCATAGAATGGCGTGACTTACGTGGAATGGTTTGGAGGGCATTGAACGTTTGAATGAGCATTGAAAGGAACGGTTTTGAGTGCTTGACACAGTTGTAATGCATGGGACAGTCGGAGTACATGGAACGGATTGAGTACAATGAACTATTGGAGTGGGCTCGGTATCAAGCACCGAAGGTAAACCACCATATTTACATCTCCACGCTTACTCTCTTCTTTACACCACCACTCAAATAGAACACAGCGATAATATGACACCATTCGGTATAGCTGTTCTCATACCATCATTTGCCTCATACTCCCCATAACCCTAACTAAACACTGCTGGTTACACACCCTCCAGCCTAGGCGTTTCTCCTCAGACCTAACGCAGCCAAATCGGTCTGGATAACAACCTGCCAGAACAAACAAATACTCTTGATCTCTCAGCCTCCACACCTACAGCTAAGAAGCAGCTATTACACGATTGCCACACCAGCTGCACACATATCGGGTGCTCACACGCACCTTTTGACTCTCTCTACTGACCTGAACTTCGGTTCCTGAGGGTGTTCAACCTACCAGCGCCTTGAGACCATACCAATGGTACATAAGGCGCTATATAAATGCAAAGTAACATAACATATCAGAGAGTATTACAAATCCCTGTTCTTGGGCACAATACACCACTATCTAATCACCTTAGTACGGTGAGATAATTACATTGGTGATGGACACATTATCAAAGGATTGTAACATAGCATATGTCACACAGTGGACATTGATCAACAAATAGGTCATTCCGGGAAATCTAAGGTGTATAGGATTGGCCAATATAATCAAATGGTGTCCGAATTAAGCTTACCAATGTCCGGATGGATCTTCTCCTTGGTGGGATAGCGCTGTGGGAAAACCTATTCAAAGAAAGTGCCACTTGTGAAAATTAAGTGTTCCAACAAATATTCGGCCAGTGTTTTGTAAGTCCAGGGATTGGACGTCCCCCAGAAAATCCACATAACACTTGTGAGCCCACAGTTTGGGTTTAAAGGGTCCCCACTCCCTTTTCCAGGTCATAGGATCTTTTCTCCTGGATGCTTAGAGCTATACTTGGATCTTTGGTGCATTGTATAGGTTTGGTCATGAGAGGTGGATGTCCTAGCATGGATTTAACCCAGAATATGACCCAGGGGGCTGCCGTAAAACTGGGAAAGGTTTCTTACTACGTCCTTCCTCTCGGTCAAGGTTTCTGGTTCTCCATCAACCTGCTTCAATCCCTTTTTCCTCCCCGGCATCTCATCTCCAGTCTCGCTCCCATAAAGCTTTTTACTGATAGCTACTCTACAAGAGGGAGCCATATTTGTCTAGGTCCAATACCTTTTCTTCAACAACATTCCCATCCACACCCCTCTGTACTACCTCCTCCTCTAATCCTTAGCTGGTTTTCGTTTCCACCTCTTCACTTCCTTCTACTTCTTTGTGGAAGTCAACCAAGGTGAACCCCTCACTTCTTTCTAACATAGCCTTCCCGAGGTTTCTCCGATCCTTCACCTTGGTCAACCCTTCCTTTTCCCACTCTACTTTAATTTCCTCTATTTCCTGTTATTTCCTCGCCCATCTCTCATCACTGTATCTTCGTATCAGCTGTCCATTTTCCTCCCTACCTTCTTCAACCCTTTACAAATCTTACTTAGAACTATTCAGGCTTTCCAGTTCCCCATTATTTATCTTTCTGTCACCCCTTTAGGCACCACCCATAGGCCAACTCAGATTCTCCAGTTCCCTCTTCTTCATCCCTTTTTACACCTCTCTTCCACTCCTCTGATACTCGTTTCTCCAGACCCAATGTTTCAACCTCCTCTTCCCAGCCATCTGAGTCTTGCTGTACCAGCCCACTGGGTCTCTTGATACCCCTCTTCCCAGACCCGTGCTTATCCATGCTCCTAGGTCCTCCCCGCAGCCTCCAGTCTCGTTACACCAGCTTTCTCCTCTCCTCATGTTCTAGGAGCACCAGTTTAAGCCTCCTCTCTCTTCCTTTCTCCAGCCATCACCAAAGGAGCTCTTCCTCTTACCAACACCACCACTACCTGAGCCCTGGAGGGTTGACAGGGCTTGGGCCACGTCTTTCAGGCTCCCTCTGGTGGGATTGGGGATCAGTTTGGCATGGGGAACTTGGGAATTGTAGCTCTCTAGGCCTGGATGGGTCTGAAAGCTGCTTTGAGAACCATGTCTGCCATTTTGGAATTTGCAACTCCCTCTTGTTCTTTAAGCTGCCTCTTGTTCTTTAAGCTGCTGGTTGACGGTCTGAGGGATAGCTCAGTCTAACTGAGGGCCCAGACTGTATTTGTAATGGATTCTGGAGCAGCTTCATCACCCACGCGAGAGGAGCCGAGCATACCAGCACTGCAGGCCCCACGAGAATGCTGCTCCTCAACTTTCTGAAAGGCCAGTGTAGCAACTGTTATCCTATGACTAGGTGCCCCTTTTCCGACTCCACCCACTTAGTCAAACAGGACACTTCATCGCACATAATATACTAGTCCAAATGGTCTCACAAATTCACTCTTCAAATTGTACCCAGAAATGTGGTCTCTGGTGTTGAAGTTTTTAAAGAAAAACTTTCTTTATTGGCATTTCACTTAACAACAATACCAACAGTCAACATTCCCCCCACCCCCTCAATCCGGTACACATACATTGGTGTTGGACTAGTCTATGGCAAGGCAATCAACATATGAGTTACGAGTATAATGTTGCAAACATTAATTTGATGCCATTCGTAACACAATTAATAAATCCATGAGTTTGCAGATAACCTTCTCAGAAAGCTGGAGATTAATATGCCATCCTTCCAATTCCAGCGTCCTTATGTCCCCAGAATCTCAGTCCCTTGGTCAAAGTGAACCTCGGCTAGGGCATCAAGGCAGGCAGGCGCTCCCCTATGAGGAGGGTTGATGCGAGAGATCATGTGGGGAGTGGGGTTCGGAGTCTCCCACACTTGGTTGCTTGAGGAGATATAATGTATATGCGTCTCACATCTGACGGCTTCTCCAGCCATTCCTTTGCATTGTGCCCCATCTGGTCTCCATGTCATTGCAGTACAAGATGTCCTGGGACCAGTGTGCCGCCAATGGGCCTCGTTTCTTGCCCCATCCCATAGCCACTCTGCGTTTTGGCAGAATTAGAAGAAGGCCTATCAATTTCCGAGTCCCTTTAGAAACCTGTTTGGTGTACCCAATTAGGGCCTTTACAGGGTCCGGCATAAGCCGCTGTCCCGCTATGTCTCCAATCACTTCAAACACATACATCCAAAACTGCCTAATTTCCTCGTATTCCCAAGCCACGTGGAGAAAACCAGCAACCTCCCGCCCACATCTGATACAGGCCCCGGACCTTTGGGGGAAGTACTCCTTCAGTCAAGCCGGGGAGTAGTAGTATTGATGTAAAAACTTGAAATGAATCAATTTAAAATTGGTATTGATCGCACCCTTTCGGATCATCTCACAGCAATAGTCCCATGTGGCCTCTGGTATTTCCATACCCAATGTCTTCTCCCACACCTCCCGCGGCGACTTTGCTGTTGACAGCCTATGTTTCAGAGCCATTGCATACATCTCCAAGACTACCCTCTGCCCTAAATTCCCCCCTATTACCTTGTCAAGTATCTCCGCCTTCTGGGGTTGTGCAGGAAAGGACGGAAGTAATCGCTGCAGTGCCACCCTCAGCCTATAGTACAAAAATACATCCAGCGCAGAGAGAGCCCCTTTCTCCCATAGTTGAGCGGAGGAGATGAACTTCCCCTCTGGGTACAAATCTGCGAATGTAGTTACTTCCAGCCTTTTCATCAGTGCCACATATCTTGCTTCACTAGTTAGGGGAACATCCGGAATAAATATAATCGGGTGAATACAGTATGCTACCTCTGGGTTTATGTTCCAATAGGGGGCAAGCTCCACACATCAACTCGACCAGATTCCGGTGCTCCCGCGGGCAGTTCGGGGCAGTTAGGATAACCAACCTCAACAGCGCTGGGGATGCAATCGACCACTCTATTTCCACATGCCTACACTCAGCCGCCATCCCATACCAATACCTGGAGGGTGCTTGCTTGCACCACGTAATATAATACAAAGTCTGGCAGGGCAAGACCCCCCTCCCGAACAGGTGCAATAAGTTTATCCCACAAGACCCGTGCTTGTTTGCCGGCCCAGATGAATTTCGACACCAGCGAGTGGAGGTCTCTAAAGTATTTCTTGGGCACTTTAATTGGCGTGTTGAGCAACACATACAGAAATCTGGGGAGAATAGACATCTTAACCACAGAGACCCTGCCGAACAGGTTAAGAGAGAGTGAGCCCCATCTCTGCATCGCCAATGTGGCCTATTCGTCTGCATACAGCGTAATTACTACCCTATGGGTATGCAGCTGGATGCCCCGCTGTATGTGCTGCTCTCTAACCTTTTCGACCCACGGTTCTATTGCTAGGGCAAATAACAGAGGGGGCAGGGGGGCAACCCTGGCATGTCCCCCTCTCAAGTGGAATGAACTCGGTTGTCTGTCCATTCACCCTTATTCTAGCTACCGGGTTTTTATATAATAGTGACACCAAGGAGATGAAAAACCCTCCCAAGCCCAACCTGTGCAATACCGTAAACAGCAACGGCCATTCGACAGAATCAAATGCCTTAACGGCATCCAGTAGAACTACTGCTGCTGGATCATCCCTCAGCAGAGCTGCCATTAGCCCAAACATCCTCCTCAATCCAAATGATGTCGACTGTCCAGGAATAAATCCTGCCTTATCAGCCCTGACCAGAGTTGGTATCAACGGCGCCAATCTTGCTGCTAGGATCTGAGCCAAGATCTTATTGTCCAAGTTAATAAGCAATATCGGGCGGTACGAGGAGCAATCTCCCCCAGGTTTCCCTAGCTTCAACAGCACAACAACCACTACTTCTTGGCCTTTGGATACTGCTTCCTGGTATACCTGTAATAAGTGTTGTGCCAATTTGTCAATATAGCATTTATAAAATTCGGGCGTAAAGCCATCTGGGCCCAGAGACGTCCCCACTGGCAGCGTCTTAATGGCCTCTACCACTTCCTCTAATGTTATCTGTCTGTTCAGCCAATCCCGTTGCTCCTCCGAGCACCAATACAGTCCCATCTGATCCAGATAAGCTTGTATATCTGCTTGAGTAGCCTGCGATTGGGCGGAGTATAAGCGACTATAGAATTTATGAAACTCGTGGACTATTGCCTCATCCTCAAAGTGGTCTCTCCCCCTCTCATCCGTGATCACCGCAACTCTATTCCCCTGATTACACATCCTAGTGGCTTTGGCTAGTGACCGTCGCGGGGCCTGACCTTCACCACATCTCCGGGGTGCCGCTCTATCCCACCCATACTTCACTTCCCGCTGGGCCAGAGCATGAAACCCTTGGAGCTTCCGCATTATGTCCCCTTGCTGGGTCCTAGATGGGACAGGAGCTGCCTCTTGTAAGGCGCGCATCTTCTCCTCTTTGTTAGCCAATTCCCTTCGTATCTCCTTTAGGATTCACGCTTCCTTGGCTATGCACCCTCCCATTTCACACACTTAAAACCTTCCCACAGGGTGCCCACCGAGGATACCGACCCTTCATTAATCTCAATGTATTTGTCTATGGCATTCGACACCACCTCTCTAAAGACAGTATCCGTAAGTTCATCACTCCTGAATTTCCACGGGGGTCTCAACCCTTGCTCAATTTCTTAAGTGGATAGTGAACAGGACAGGGGCATGATCCGAGAGGGTGCAAGCCAAAATCTCCACCCCTGTGGTCTGACCCATGATCTCGCGGGACACCAGAAAGTAGTCCAGCCTTACGGCCGAGTTATGTGGGGCAGAGAAATGTGTAAACTGGCTTCCCAGCAGATTTTTCACCCTCCATACATCTTCCATTCCCCACATTATAAGCATGCCCTGGATTCGGACCGAACTTCTACTACTCGTGCGCAAAGCAGTCCCCACCCGATCCATGGACGGGTCCAGCACTGAATTAAAATCCCCTGCCCATATAATTCCTCCTTCAGGGATAGCACCCAGCTGCCTCTCGACCCACACCAGGGATTCCATTGTGTCTTGATTGGGGCCATAGTAACAAATCAGTGTGTACAGTTTCCCTTGGATGTGATCACCTGTACTACTAGTACTCTGCCCTCCTGATCTCTCAGGACCTTGGTCTGCCGGAACCCCACCGGGCTGTGCACCAAAATGCATACACCCCTGGAATATGAAGAGTAGGAGGAGAAATACCACTGGCACCCCCAACTCTTACCAAAGTTAGATTCTGAGCCTGCTGTCAGATGGGTCTCCTGGAGGAAGGCCACTCCCACTTAATGTCTTCTCAAATATTGTAAAACTTTCCGGTTGACGTTACTTTTTAATGACATATTAAGATTCTGTACTATGCCTTCATGGAAAGAATTTATAATCATTCGAGTGTTCAAGAGGGGCAATGAGTCTGATCCTAATAACGATCGCCTGATTGCCCTTTTGGATTGTGACAGCTAAATCTTTGCAGCACTAATTTTGGAGAAATAGAGACTTGGTAAAGGTAAATAACATCTTATTCAGATATCAATGTGGTTTCAGAAAAGGTCTATCAACGACACTTAATGGGCTGATTCTGTCTGTCATAAAAGATGGAACAAGGAATTCAGTGAAGGGTATTCCTGATCAGGTCTATGTTTGTTTAATAGACTTTTTAATTTTTTTTTATTGGGTTTTCAGGTATACATAATATAAATCAAAATAAACAACAATTCCTCCTCCCCTTCTTCCCAAAATCCCTCTACCCCATCCCTCCTCCTGCGTCCCTTTACCCTCTCACCATCCCATGTACACAGGATGAAAACTATCGCTAAATTCATATTATATTCATTATTCTTAAGTTCTGCGGACAGTGTTGTTCCATATAGTCCCCATGAAGGAAGTTCAAAATCGGTGCTCATTATATTAAAAATGTAGCCTGCTCCCCTTGATTCATATAGGTGACCCACTTCAGAGATACGAAATTCCAAAGTTTATGATACCATTCTTATGTGTGGAGGGTCCATAGATTTCCAATTCTGGCCTTTTACCAACAAAGCTGCCAACTGAAGAATGCCTTCCTCTTATATTTCGGCCAGAGTTCGTTATCCTGTTGTGCCAGGCCCAAAAGGCTTTCCCCGAGAGCTCTTTCCATCTTGAAAGCAAACATTACCCTCGTATTTTCCTGCACTTCCTCGCAGAATTGAGATAGTTAAGCACATGACCACCATACATGTAACCAATCTCCTCTCCCCCTCAGATCCCCTTCAACAAGAGAAAGGAACCAGCAATTGTATGTTAACATTCAGGGGTATAGTGCCATTGACACATTAATTTGAACTAAAATGCCCTGATCTGTATGGTCCTTGTCATTCTTGGCATATCCAACCATAAACAGGACCATGATTCCTCTGCAGGCATGTACCCCAAGGTCTCTGCCTAGGCCAATTGAAATGTAGGAACACTTAGTGGAGGTTCATCATTTAAAAGCCTATATAATCTAGAAATCAAGTGTTTTTCCCTGAGCTAGAAGTTACAAATTGCTCAAATGATGCAAGTGATCTTAAGGCTGCTGACTTGTTGGGTGGGGCCATCAGCCAATGGTGAACTTGAAAGTATTGGAAGCAGTGACTCTCCTGGAGGGCCAACTCCTCTTTGCATAAAGAAAAGGACTTAATATCCTGCCCCAAAAACATGTCACAGAACCTTATACATCCCTCCCTTTTCCATTCAGGGAAGGAGTTAGCAGAAACTCCTGAGGTGAACTGTGGGTTTGCGAACAGAGGGGTGAAGTGGGGAAATGAACTAAATCGATGTTGAGGGATGGCCTGATCCCATATATCCTCCACCAGCCCATTAATAGCACTATGATGTATATCCGAGGTCTGTCTGATCTAGGTAGCCATCATTTCTCTCTCATTCTAGGACCCACTATAGCCCTTTCCATCTGTCTCCATATTTTATTTGTGTCTTCCCTGAACCAGTCCTTTATGACTTGCAGCTGTGCCGCTCGATAATAGTCTCTAAAATTAGGGAGGCCCACTCCTCCTCTGTTTGGGGGAAGCATTAGTGTTTTCAACGGAGTGCCGGGCGTTTTGTTTTTTCCATATAAAGTTCGATATTATTTTATGCAATGTATGGAAAAAGGAAGTCTGGCTTCGGATCGGGAGGGCCTGAAACAAATACAACACCTTATGTAGGATCACCATTTTAACTGAGTTAATCCGTCTGAGCCATGATACCATTAGGGGTCTCCATGACTGGACAAGCGTCTTAATTTCGACTAGCAGGGGGTGGAAGTTAACATAATATAGATCCCCAAGTGAACGTGTAATGTTTACTCCCAATACCTGAATGCTGTGTCACTTCCATTGTTTTGGATAGTTCGCCATGTATGAGCCCCAGATTTAAAATTTCGGACTTTGTGATGTGGATTTTAAGACCGGCCACTTTACCTAACCTTTCCAATTGAATGAGTGCCGCAGGTAGTGAGATACTTGGGTTAGTGATCGTGAGAAGCATATCATCTGCATATGCCATCAACTTATGAGTGTCTCCCCCAAAGGATATGCCTTCTATTCCTTCCGAAAGTCGAACCCCCGATAGTAATGATTCTAAATGTAATGCATAAAGAAGAGGAGAAAGGGGACAGCCCTGTTTCAAACCTCTACGAAGAGAGACCTGAGGGGATAGTCAACCATTTATGAGCAGTCTGACAGAAGGATTCACATAGTTAGCACGTACCATCGCTAAATATTTGGAACCAAAACCCATAGCTCGCAAGGTATTACATAGAAAGGACCACTCCACACGGTCAAATGCTTTTTTGGCATCTAATGACACCAAGACCGCCGGGTTCTTCTTTTTAGCCACTTATTCAATTAAATGACAGATTCGCTGTATTTTATCGTGGGTTTGTCGCTCTTTTATAAATCCCATCTGGTCAGGATGGATGAGATTAGGCATAAGGCCCTCAAGGGGGTTTGCAAGAATTTTTGTGTATATTTTTGCATCAATGTACATGAGTGCAATCGGGCGATATGTTCCGCATTTAGCTGGGTCTTTCCCAGGCTCCGGAATTAGCATTATTTCAGTCTCTTCCATTCAAGCTGTTATTTTACCACTCATAGTGAAAGAATTAAAGAGATCGGTTAATTTCGGGGCTACAGTTGCTCTGAACTTTTTATAAAAGGAGGCAATATACCCATCCGGTAAGAGCACTTTATTTATTGGAAGGTTAGTTATAACAGATAGGACTTCCTCTCAGGTAATATCATTATCTAGATTTAGTTTGTCTTCTTCTGAGATTTTCTCCATGTGGATTGATTGCAAATATTTTTTTTTGTGCTAACTGGTCTGGGAAATCTGACTTAGATAGGGCAGAGTAAAATACTCGGAACTGGGTTATAATTTCTTCTGTCGTCATTACTTTCTTCCCCAATGTATCTTCCACCCCTTGATATTGTTTGGGATGCTATTTTCTGTTTTAATTGTCTAGCTAACATTCTGTCTGCTTAGTTTGCCTTAACGTATATCCTCTGCTTTAAGTACATCAGGCTTCTTTCTGCCTTTTTAGTTCGTATTAAATCCAGTTTACCCGTAGCATTCCGATATTGCCTTTGAAGATTCGGGGATGAGTCTACCTCCATTTGATTTGGGGTATGCTTTACTTCAACCTCCAGATCTATTTCTATTTTATGCCTAAACTTCCCCCTATGCACCAAGTCGCTTTAAACGCATCCCAGACCACATCTAAGCCCGCTTCCCTGTCAAGATTAAAATTTAAAAATTCCTTAATTTTTCCATCTATTTCATTGCAGAGAACTGGGTCCGACAGTAATTTGTTTGGGAATTTCCAGCTCCAAAGTGTCTTTGGGGAAGTTAAGGTCTATAGTCAGAGGGGCATGATCTGAGATGGTAATTGTGTGTGTTTCAATGTGTGTCACTCTTCCTATCAATCTAATTGAAACCCAAAAATAATCTATCCTGGAAAAGGATTTGTGAACGTGGGAACAGTAAGTATATGCCCTTTCCTCTCCTTTCAGGGTAGGCCACATGTCTTTAAGTGTCAACTGATTGAATTTCTGTCTAAGGGCTAATGAAAGCAAGGGACGAGCAAATGTGGTGTTAGAACTTCGGGCTCATAAAGGGTCCCATGCTATATTTAGATCCCCCCATCAAAATCATTTCGCATTGATCAAACTGTTCCAAATTGGATAATGCTGTCTTCGAAAAGCCCCCTTCGCCAGTATTTGGGGTATATAGAGAAGCCAAAGGTAGGGTCAATGAACCCAGCTGCACTAAAATATAGAGAAAACGGCCCTCTTTGTCAGCCTGCACCTTCATGATGGAGACCTGCATAACTGTCTTGAAAGCGATAAGTACGCCAGCTGTCTTCCCTTTTGCGTTAGCCTGCCTAATTATTGGGTATTGCTTTAGTTTCAACTTGTGTCGATCATGATATTTGATATGTGTTTCCTGTAGGGATATACGATTGGGCTGATGTGTGTTAAGTAACAATTCCAATTTCCTCCTCTTTACGGGGGTATTAAGCCCCCTTATATTAAGTTCAAACAGCAGAAGGTAAAGCCAGTTTGCAAAATCGCTACTTTAGATATGCAGCTCTAAAATCCTTTTTCTAACCCGCTGTCTTCGGTCCTGTGTACTATGCCTCCCCCCTGAACTTTCCCACTCAACCCCCAACCCGTACCCTACCCAACTCCCCCCACAACATACTTCCCCTCCTCCTTGGTTCAGTCCATCCTTGCTACTCGCTTTTCGGACTACGTCCTCAGAGATGGCCCACCACTTAAACCAGGGATAAATGCAGGATGTCCTAAAACCCTCTTTTTTTGTATTTAGTAAGTTCCAAGATGAGCCTCTTCCGTGCCCAAGCTTTACACAATGTCATTCTTTTTTTTCTTCTTTTTATAAATAAATGTATTTATTATTTTCATGAGCAGAACAGACAACCCCCCCCTCCACCCCCTTCCTCCCCCTGCCGGAGAATATTCTCGAAGTCCCCTGGGAATCGCTCATGCCCTGAACAAGTCCAATATTCTTATTTTGTGTGGGCACCACTGTTTCATGTAATCCGATTGAAGATATTCCAATACCGTTCCCCATTCTTTTGCAAAGGAGCCACCAACGCCTTTCAGGGTGTGGGATAGTTTATCCATTGTGACTAGTGTCCAGACCTTCTGCAACCAGCTGAAAATCAATGGGGGATCCGGCTGCTTCCAACTCTGGGCTATAGCCGCCCAGGCCGCTATTAGCAGTCTCATAAAGCACCTCCATTGAGACTTAGATAACTCTTTTGCAGCAAGATCCTTGAACTCACACATCCACACCCGTTCCCCCATTCGAGCCACATTCGGGAAGATCCCCTGCATCTGTCCCTTTATTTCGACCCAGAAACCCTGTATCCTTTTACAGTCCCACCAGATGTGCCTCCATGTGCCTTCGCCTCCACACTCTCTCGAGCACTGATTGGACACCTGCGGAAACATCCCTTTCAACCTCACTGGATTCAGGTGCCACTGTGTCATCACCTTTACCCACATCTCCCTCATCTGGACTGACCGGGTCAGCCTTGGAATGCCGCCCCATAGTTCTTCCCATTGCTCCATACTGATGGGCTCCCCCAAGATTTGCTCCCATTTCACCACATAGGTCCAACTGACCCTTTACCCCTGCACATTGATGAACGTATAGAGGGTCGATACCAGCTTCCTGGTTCCTGGGTTGGTTACAGCGAACTTCTCAAACTGAGTGAGGTCCCGTGTCACTGCCTGTTTAATCGTTGGGGTATTTAACCAGTGTTTAAGTTGTTCATATGTAAAGCTATCTAATTCCCTGAGATTCAGGCTCCTAAAGCATGTTTCAAACGGAAGCTACTGATCCTCCATCATTTCCCCAATTTTTGTACACCTCGCCGACTCCCAGTTCCTATAGGCATCCTTTTCCATACCCGGTGGAAATTCTGGGTTCTCAAACATGGGGGTGAAGGGTCCCAGCACCGTTGTAACTGCGCCACTTCGTGCAAGTTCGTCCCACACGTCCAGCGGAGCCCTCATAACCATGCTAATTCGCAGGGTTGTGCGTCTATACTGGCTTCCCTTCCACAGCAGTTCCCTCAGTGGTGTTCTGGCGACCGCTCTATCCTGTTCGGCTCAGACCTTCTGTTGCTCCTCCCCCATCCATTCTTTCAGAACCCACAGCTGAGCTGCCTGATAATACCTGTAGAAGTGTGGGAGAGCCAAACCTCCCTCCATTATTGGGGCCGTTAACACCGCCCTTGATACCCTTGGGGCTTTCTTTTTCTATACAAATGAGGTTATAGCCTTTGCCAACGCCCTGACGAAGGACCTGGGGATCTTTATCGGGATAGCTTGAAAATAATTTAATAGTTAAGGGAGGATAGACATCTTTATCGAGGATACTCGCCCCCACCATGAAATCGCCAGCGGGTTCCACTTCTCCAAGTCCCTCTTGATTACCCCAACAAGTCCGGGAAGTTCTCCCCATACAGTTGGTCCACCCTGCAGATAAGGGTTATCCCTAAATATTTGATCCCCTTATCTGCATACCTTAGTCCAAGTGGTGCTGCCCCCCTCCTCAGTTCCCCCACGTCCCCTGCCAGTGGAAGAATTTCAGATTTATTCCTATTTACCTTTAATCCCGCTATCGTCCCAAATGTCTCCAACTCCCTTATCACCTCTGGGAGACTGCGGGTCGGGTCCGCTATGATCCTCAACATATCGTTCTCGTACGCGACCACCTTATGTTGCTTACCTGCCATTTCCATCCCCTCTATCGTCACCAACCCCCTAAGCCTGCTTGGTAGTGGCTTCAGAAAAATAACGTATATTAGGGGAGAAAGGGGGCACCCTTGCTGCGTACCCCAGGAAAGCTCCACTCTACCCGTGACCTCACCATTAATGCCTATCCTGATCGAGGGGGAATTGTAATTAGCCCTAATCATATTCTGAAATTTGTCCCCAAACCCCATCCGTTCCAGAGTTCTAAAGAGAATGGACCATTCCACCCCGTCAAATGCCTTTTCGGCATTGACCGCTAGCAAAATTGCGGGGGTGTGCGTGATACCGACCTTCTCCACCAGATGCGCAATGCTAGGTTGTCATGAGTTTGCCTACCTGGTATAAATCCTGACTGATCTTTATTTATCAGGTTGGGGAGTAGCGGGGATAACCTAGAGGCGACAAATTTTGTGTAGATTTTCGCGTCCTGATTTATCAATGCAATTGGGCGGTAGGACCCTGGGTGTGATGGGTCTCTTCCCGCTTTGTGGAAAACCAGCACCTTCGCTTCGTTCATTGTTGGGGTCATATTTCCCTCCTCTCTGAAGGAGTTGTACAATTTTGTCAGGAATGGGACCAAATCCTCTGCGTACTTTTTATAGAATGCCGCGGTGAAACCATCCGGCCCCGGCGCTTTACACGTCTGTAGCCCCTTAATTGCTTTCCCTACTTCTTCCTCCCCGATATCCCCATCCAGTTCTTCCCTGTCCTCTTCAGTTATATGCGGCATAGTGAGAGAATTTAGATAGCTATCTTGTTCATCCCCACTCGGGTTCCCTGTGGCATACAAGTCTCGGTAGAAGGCTCTGAACTCCTCTCCCATCTCAGTGGTACTGGTAAGCTTCTCCCCTGGTTTGTTGCATATTTCCCTAATCATTAACTTCTGTTGCTTGGCGCGCAATTGCCTCACTAAGTGTTTGTCAGCCCTGCTAGCCTTCGTATAGTACCAATGCCTAAGACGTAGGAGGCTCATCTCTGCTTTTTAAGAGCGTAGCACGTCTAACTGCCCCTGCACATGTCTCAGAGCTCTTTTCAGAGAAAGTGTGGGTTTCTTTATGCATTTCCCTTGGATATCTGCCAGTTTCCTTTCCAGTTCTCTTTCCCATGCATACCTCTGTTTGTCCTTGGTCGCCTTCATGGCTAGGAACTGTCCCCTAATGACCGCCTTTAGGGCCTCCCATACCATTCCCAGCTTTAGCCCCCCCCCCGTGTCATTAATGTCTACAAATTCTTGTATCTTCCCCCTGATGTCTTCCTCCATAACTGGATCTTGGAGAACCTCATGCGGGAGCTTCCATCCCCATAGACCCTTAGTCCCGCTCGAAGTCCTCATATCTAGCCACAGTGGGGCATGTTCTGATAGCGAGATCGGCCCAACTTCCATTCCCTGAACTTTCCCCAGTAGTCCTGCCGAAACCCAAAAGTAATATATTCTCGACATCGAATTGTACACGTGAGTAGTGGGTATAACTTCTCTGCTGATCATTAAGCACTCGCCACACATCTCCAAGGGACAAGTGGTCCATCAATTGGATGAGACGTTTTGAGGGCGCCCCCTGGCCCTGACCTCCTCCCAAGCTCCTATCTATTGCTGGGTGCCACGCCATGTTCAGGTCGCCCCCCAGGATTATTTCCCCCCGCGAATCCCTCCAATTTCCCCAGTGCTTCCCTCAGGAAGCCATCTTGCTCGTATTCGGAGCATAACTAGCTGCTAGTGTGAGGCGGAGTCCCTGTATCATGATGTTTGCAAATATAAATCTACCCATCTTGGCCGTTATCGTTCCATGAAGGTGGACGTTACTACTTTCGTGGACTGCTATCAGGACTCCTGCCTTTTTGTCCAGAGCTGTGGACTGCCCTATCAGGCTGTATCGCTTTAAGCGCAGCTTATCCTTATCGCGCTGTCTGACGTGGGTCTCTTGCAGCATTATAACGTCTCCTCCCTCCCTTCTCAGCATTCCCTCCACTTTCTTCTTTTCCATGGGGCTATTTAACCCCCTGACATTAAATGTTAGGAGTTGCAGCTTACCCATAAGCCCGATTTACCAGTGAATTTTGCCACCCGCTCCCATACATCTCCAACCAACCCTCTAGACCCACTTCTCTCCTGCCCCACCCAACCGTGACCTCCCCCAACATTTATAACTCCCCCTCCCCCTACCTTTCTACCCTCCCACCGACTTCCCCCAAACAACCAACAACGGACCCGAGGAAGGTCCAGGGGACTACCGTTGCTAGGGTGTACCACCCGTCGCTCCTGACCCTCTGCTTACTCGGGTGAAACTTTGCAGGGGATCCTAAACCCTGCATTTACCTCAGTCTTCCTTGGATTCCAGCTCTAGCCCTCCGCCGGGCAGCCGGCCCCTCGTCCAATGAGCTGACATTGACAGCTCCTTTTGCCACCTTGGACCCTCCTCCCCGACTCCTGCCCTCCATGATTTCTTTCAAGAGTCGGCAGTGGGCACCGCGCCCCGCCTCCCTCCATTTTGTAGGGATTTCTTATTCTGCACCAATTTCCATCCCGACAGATTCCTACAGCGTTCTTCCCTTGACCGCTGGGAGTTCTCCATACCACTTTCCTCTTGGAGTCCAATGACCTGCAGACCTTCCCCACATGTTGTGACCCTTCTGTGCCTCCCGTCCCACGTGAAAAGGAGGCCAAAGGGAAAAGTCCACTTATATCTTATTTCTCTGGCGTTCAGCTCCTTGACCACCGGTGCCATTCGTCTCCTCTTCTGCAGTGTTACCAGGGCGAGATCCTGATATAGTTGGATTTCCACCCCATTCATCCGAATGTGGTCCATGCCCCGCGCCATCCTCAGGATCCTTTCTTTTTGGGGGTACGAAGATAGGGCAACCAGCACATCTCTGGGGCACTCTCCTGGCTTACTTGTCCTCCTTGGGCCCACCCTGTGAACCCTGTCTATTCCAACGTCTTCCTCCCCTTCGGCAGCCAGGATGTCTCTGAAGACCTCTTGGACGGCAGATTTGAGATCTTTATCCTGCACCGACTCAACCATATTTTTAATCCGGATGTTCGACCTTCGACAGCGGTTCTCCAGATCCTCGTACTGCAATTCCAGGTTGTGGGTTAGGCTCACCAGTTGCTCTTGCAGTTCCCCATTTTGTTGTGCTTCCTCTTCTACATTTTGGACAATCCTCTCCAGCGCGTCCGTCCACTCTTCCAAGTTAGACTCATCTACTCTCAGTTCCTGAAATGCTTGCTTCATGTCCTGTCTCAGCGTTCCAAATTGGTCCTGCACCCTGGTTATGAATTTATCCTGTAGTTCCCTGAACCATGTATGCAGGTCTTCCTTCAAGGCTTGTGCTTGAGGTGGGAGAGTCTACGCTGTCTGTAGGTCCTCCTGACCTTTCCCCCTTGAATTTGTCGTGGACTCCGAGGCCCACATTTGAACTAAGTTCAAGTCCTGCCTGGTGGAGGAAGTTTGCAGTTGGGATACCCCTCCTTTCCCCTGTGCCTTAGACATGCTGCTTGAGTTCGGGGCAAGCTTTGCGACGCAAGATTCCTACCACCTTCCGTTCGCGGTGATCCTTCGACTGTCACCCCTTTCTCTGGATCTCCCTCGGTTGGTCGTGTGCTCCTATTGTGTCTGGTTAGTCCTCTTCTCTCCCCCAGCTCCCTGCTATGCTCTTATTGTTTCCTCTCCTGTGCATGGGGAGGTTTCCGCCAGGCTCTGATAGTGCTGTGCTAGGGCTGCTCTCCACGACTTCCCCCACCCCACCGCCACTAGTCCAAAGCTGTGGTCTTAGGTGAAGGGGGGCCTGGTCACCACCCCTGCGACTGAGTTAACGGGATGGGAGCTGCACCTTGCTTGGGGGGATCCTTCCCCCCTCCCGCCTTCCTTGACTTGCCCATCACCTTCACGCGGCCTCCTGCTACCAATGTGGGGGATGCCCATGTCAGCCTCCTTTCCTGGGGTATATATCGTGCAGTGTGCCTCCTAGGGGATCCTCCTGGTCGCCACTGCCAAGGATTCTGTGGTGCTTGATCAGGACACGCTGGGGGGGCAAAAATCCCCCCAGCCCCCTGTTCTGAGATGGCGTGTGTTCCAGGGGTCCTCCTGCCTCTCCTCACATTCCTTGCGTGGGACCGCAGGTGGAACGTTGTCTTCTTGTCTTCTCTCTGGCCGGCCCCGGGTCCTGCAGCGTCCCAACCACTGCCTGTTAGGAGGATTTCACCCTCCGTCCAGCGTTGCGTTCCCCGCGGCCTGCGCCTTTCCTTCTCCCAGGTGCTTGTGCCTGGTCGCGCTGTGGGCTGTGCCTGCGCCTCCGGCGGTCCTGGCGGCTCCTCAGCCTTGGTTCACCCGTGTCTACCTCCACACAGTCCCCGCTGCTCCACTGCCTCGTTCTTCACCATGGGAGCTGAAGTGGGAGGGCTTTCCCCTTCTCCGGCAGCCTGGGCTTCCCGGCCCCTCCAACAGCGCTGCATCCGCTTATCGGCAGCCTCGTCTCCCGCCGCGGCAACGCTGGGGGAGGTGCCATTGCTCCAAACCAAGCTTCTTTCGAGCAGTGCCGCAGTGCAGCCAGCTGCCTGTTCCCACACAGCCGTCTCTGCACAGTGTCGTGTCACGGAGAAGGGGTGAAAAAACATTTTCCAGCAGCTCAGTGCCTTATTTGTCCAACTTATTGTCGCGGCCCGGCGGGAGAGAAACTTGAGCCCATCTGTACACCACGGCTGCCAGCTTGGAATCCCCCACAATGTCATTCTTAATCTGCGAAAGTGCACCTTATTTCACCATGACGTCGCCACCCAGGTAAGTTCTTATTCTTTCAGGATTCCAGGGGCTTCTCCACCGGTCGAGGGCCTTTTTGATTTCTTGTCTGAGTCTGTTGTACTGTTGTCCATTCCCAATGTTGCGGTCCTCAGTAACGTAAGCCTGCATCCCAGTGCTGGGGCCTGGTTGCTCCTCCTGGTCTATCCGCAAGATTCGGGCCCCCTCCTCCTTTGTTGTACCACGATGCGGTTTACCCTCCCAAGCAAATAAGAGACTAAATGGGAAAGTCCATCTGTCTGGTATCTTCTGGGTTTGTAAATATTGCAGGATCTCGCGCATGTCTTCTTTTTTGTAGCATCATTGGGGAGAGATATTGTTGGATTTCATTCTCGTTAAGTGTAATCTGTGTCACTTTCCTGGCTTCCCTAAGAATTTGTTCCTTCTGAGGTAACATGCCAATACCACCAAAGTGTCTCTTGGGCCAGCGACCGGATCCTGACGCTTTGGTACTACTCTATGAATCCTGTCTATGGGAATGGTTACCTCTGCATCCGTATTTAGTAGATCTTTGAAGACTCCTGTAACTTCCTCTCTTAGGGCCGAGTCGGTCACTGATTCCGGAACGTTTTGTATACGAATGTTGGACCTCCTCGATCTATTCTTCAAATCCTAACATGGCAGCTCCACATTATGTGTTGACCTTGCCAACTGTTCAAGAAATTCCTCCGATTTTGTTGATTCCTGGGACAAATCTTGTAGTGCCTGCTCATTAGTATCCATTCTTTCCTCGCTCTCTCGTGTGATAAGGGTCTTTTTGGGCCTCACCCAACCTAAGCCAGGTGCTTATCGGATTCTCTTTAGGGGGGGTGGGAGCGTAGAAATTTTATTTATTTTTATTTATTTATTTAATGTGATACAGTCTATTTAATAAACTTTACACATATTAGTAAGTAAGCACATATATAGATTAAACTTCCATGAGCAGAATAATAACAATATAACTTCCATGAGCAGAATAATAACAATATAACAATATGATACATAATGAACTATTTACACATATAAAATCAATCTCAAAGCTCAAATAGCATGTAAAATAAGAAAGGTATAAAGAAAAAAACATTACATATTTATACAATAACATCCCCAATGCTCACTATAATATATGGATAGCAATACAAAGCAGTAAACTATACTTAGTTCATTTCTCATAACTACCATACCAAGGACACTCATAGCTCAGCCGTTTACCTCCTCTTAGGGCCGGGGCAGTGACTGTTTTAGGATACGAGTACTAATTTCAAATCTGAATATTCAATATTTCTTCTATCCTAATCCAGATATTGAAGAGAGCTAACATTTCTCGCATACTCTCAGAGTTCATGCAGTGATGCCAGAATAATGACGTTCCGATTGATGCTAGATTATGGGAGAACTTCCCCAGATGACAATGGATTACATCAATCATAGTGCCACATTCTGTCAAAACATGTCTTGCTGACTCTAATACATTGCTTCCTTCACACAACCGACAGGTGCGTTGTTCCAATGGCAACTGCAGACTTCTGCCCGTGACCAACAGGATAGGCAGTTGGTCCATCCTTAATAAAAGGATAAATCGTCGCAGTTTTTTTGAAGGGCAGAGATTGAGATACCCTTGGGGTTGCAAGAATGAGTACAACCTTTACTGTACAAATGCGTAGCTTTTCAACGCGCTAAGGTGAGCGAAATTCTCTAGCCAATCCCACATTTCTACCCTCTTATCAAGTGCATTTTGAACTTGCTTAGAATATGGGCCTTCTCGCCAGGTCCATCCAATTGTAGCAAGAAGTTTTATCATCATCACAGATGGTGACTGAGGATTTTGTTTCTTGCACAATTCTTGGAAGATAGTAAGCAGGAGAGGGTTAGCTGTTGTACTGCGCATTTTCAAGAAGTGCCCCAATCTCCTTTTCATGACGATAGCCTTCATAGAGGGTAGCCCTAATTCTAATCGGATAATTGCCATCGGAACTCCCGGGCCCAAGCCAAGTATACGACGCCAGAACTTCCCCTCGATGATTTGAAGCCAGCTAAGATCTAAGTCTAGAAGTGAGTCTAGACCATAAGTCATCATAGGGATGAATACCTGCATGTATAATTGGCGCGTACCCCACAGAGAAAATCCTCCTTGCTTATTGGTAAAGTTGGCTATTAAAGATGTTACTTGTGCCGCTCGCATTGTACATGAGAGCTTAAGAGCCACGTAATCCCCATTAGGCTCAAAATCAATAGCTAGATAACGGTAGAGTGGGGCGTATGGAATCAAGTTATTATTCACCGAGAGGTTCACACGGGACACTTTTTTGCTGGTAAATCTCAATACCTTAGTTTTGTCTAGGTTAATAATGAGACCATTAGATTCGGCGAACTCCCATAATGCAGTGGCTGATCTACGTAAGCCACTAATAGTGTGGTCAAAGATGACCAAATCATCAGCATATGCCATGACAGTACAGGCGGAGTCCCCGATTTTGGGGGGGCAATTACGGGTAGAAGTTAGAGCAAGCGGAATATCATGCACATAAAGATTGTACACTATGGGGGCAGTCACACAGCCCTGTTTGACCCCCCTATTTTGATATACCTTACTAGTCAGATGTCCCTCCTGGTCCAATTTTAACCTGACTGAGGTATTATGATGTAACAATCTGAGAAAATATAGTACGCCAACGGGGCAGCCTAGGGCAGCAAGTTTAGACCATAGGTGTTCTCTAGGTACCAGATCAAAAGCTGCTTTAAAGTCGATGTATAGTGCATACAGCGGCGGCTCATCTCTTTTACGGGCTCTTGTTCTCAATAGGTTCATTACCATCAGATTATACCCGGTGGAGTAGCCTTTTCTAAAGAAACATTGGAATTTAGATAATATATGGGCCTCGTCTACCCATGTCTGAAGGTCCTTGAGCAACAGAGCGGCAAACAATTTGCCTGTCGTGTCCAGCATAGAGAGGAGTCTGTAATTATTCGGGTCTAGCCGGTTTCCCTTTTTAAATACCGGGATCAACACGGCTGTTTGCCACGACTTAGGTATCACCCCTTGGCTCAAAATTTTCTCAAACATGATTGCCAACAATCCTGCCCAAAACTCAGGTTGGGCTTTGATAACTATATTGGCTAGGCCATTAGGGCCGGGAGCTCTAGAGGATTTTAGAGTTTTTATCTTACAGAATATCGCTGTGTATGACATATCAAATGATATACTAGATCTTGGAGGAAGCGGTGGAAGCCTCTCCTCTGTCTGCACGATGGCATTACGATTCAGGAGGAAATCCTCCCATTCCTTTGCACCGATGGGGTTTGCCAGTTGCCCCTTAGCTGTTTCCCTAGCTTCACCCAGAAGTGCCCAAATGCTGCAAGTGTTTTTCGAGCAGATGGTGTGTATCAATTTCTGATATGCCAGAGTTCTTTCGGTAAGCCGTAGCTTTTTGATATTGGTTCTATATTTATTCTTGCATTTCCTAACAGCCACCCTAAGATTTTCTATAGGTTCGCTCCTTTGTTTGATCGTGCGCAGCTCCCTTCTAAATTCCCTCTTAGTGTCTCTGATCTTTTTGTTAAACGGGGGTATCCCACCCTCTGGTCTAGTCATACTCCGATTGGGGGCTGAGGCATGAGTATTAGAAAAAGCACTGATCCAAGTTTCTATAGCTTCTATAGACATATCGTTGAAGTTGGGTATTTGGGGCCAGTTCTCAATGTTTAGTGCTTCTGATGCCAAGTGTATATTCTTGGCAGTCCACCTGATGCTAGAGCCCGCTTTGTTTACCCGAATTGTACCCATATTACTCTTTTCTGGATTAGTATGGGCAATATTTAGTACACACTGAAGTGCAGCGTGGTCACTCCATTCATTTAAAGATACCGTTAGGTCAACAACACATAGCAACATTTTAGGGCACATAAATATATAGTCAATTGTACTGGAAGAAGACCCATTAGCCCATGTTTGTTTTCCAGGATGGTCACTAACAGTATAACCATTCACCATCGCCAAATCCCAGTCATCAAACAAGAGACGCCATTGCGGGCCTTCAGTGTCTTTTTTGATATGCGTAAGTAACCGCTTGTTTCTTAGCCTAGAGTTTTGTGGGTGTAGCCCTCCCTCCCCCGGTATTCGGCAATTGAAGTCGCCAACTACCATTACCGCTCCGTTTCCCTGAGTCGCTGACCAGAATGCCAACAGCTCATGAAGGGCTGCTTGGAGTGGTTCACTTAACCGGGCATAAGGAGGATTATATAAATTTATCAGCGGTACCTTTTCTCCTTTGCCCTTAGGCCCATATTCAACTTCCACTGCCAGCAGATTATTGTCTTGGCTACAGGGTATCTGTTTCGAGTTCAAACAGCTTGCCACCCCAGTAAGCAACCCACCGAATGGTCTACCCTTCTCTCCCCTTTTCGCAAAAGACTGGTAAGTCACAAAACCATCCAGTAATAATGGGTCCATCGCCCAGGACTCTTGTAAACATATTAGCTCATGTTTGGCGACAAAGTTTACTGACCCCTCAGAGGACAGCAGATGCGCAAAGCCTCTGCAATTCCACGATAGTAATGACCAGGTTCAATGATTGGATAAAGCTTCGGGAAGCGATTCGGCCAACCATTTTAGCACGTGTTGTATGTCCGCCACTTCCACTTTCTTTCCCTTAGGTACAATCGGGCAGACATCTAGATCAGCTGAACCACTTGTTTCGCCGTTATCGACATAGGGATCAGGTTCATCCAAGTCTGCATCTATCTCCACGTCAACTGCCCATAGTTTGTCTCGATATTTCCTGATCAGCTGTGCGGTTGAAAGGAACTTGCAATGCAGGGCAGATACACACGAATTCTGCCCCTTCAATGGCTCCACAAACTGGAAGTCATCAGATTGCAACACTCGCAATTCAGGAACGGAGTAAAATCGGGTTAGGAGTTCTGACCGAGACAGCCATCTGCGACCGCCGTTATTGTAAAGGTTCTTGATCCGACATATCCTACTGAATGGAGTGCCCAAACCCTCCTCTGTTGGTTTGATAGGAGGCTGGATGATTTTAGCCTGAGGCAGCAGAGGCTGGGATGATTTCTCCGGGGGCCCACATAGCCTTTCCTCTGTCAACTGAGCATCGACTTCAAGTTGTTCCCACTCTTCGTCCAGCACTTCTAGGTCATCCAGGGTCAATGTGCCTTTAGCCTCAGTACCCTCATCCTCCCTTGCAGGCATTAGCGGCTCCTTCGACTGTTCCTTGTTCTGATCTTGGTCTGTAATCAGCCAGCTAGTCAGGCAGCCACCTCCAATGCTGTTCCTTTTCTTAGCTCGGGCAGCCCTTTTCTTTGCTTTTTTGGAGCGGCCCCCGATTTTCACAAATTCTTCTACTGAGGGGCACACTGACAGTTTTTTCCTGTTTTGTTGAGCCTTCTTAGCCAGTGTGCGCTGTTTGCGAGAGTAAAAGACCATCTCGCTCTGGTCCATGTTTACAGAGGCTTCTTTAATGGGCATAGCGTTTATCTCCTCAGCTATGCCAATTGCCTCCGCTAAGTTGATTTCTGCCTCATCTTCCACAGGATTTTCATAAGTCCGGGGAGTAATCGGTGCGGTGGTATTGGCTAAGATGCGTCCGGTCATTTGGAGCAGAATTTTTAGGGCAAACTGAATAGAAGTTACAGAAGATTGTATCTCTGCTAGTTCATTTGCTCCAGGAAACGGGATAGATGGATCCACATCCTCATTGTCCGGGACGTCCTCCATTGATACCATTACTAAGTTAGGGGAGGCAGATAATCTGCCCCCCTGCTCAGAGTGGCCCGAGATAATGACAGGAGAGGCCGCAGGATTCGTTCCCTGCGTCAGATCTTTATCATCCTGCCTCTTGGGTATCAGGGGGGTCATCCCACGTTGTATGCTCAGGCATAGATCAAGTAGAGAATTATTATCGATATCATCGAAGTTAGTAGTACTCAAACAATCCCCCCCACCCCCGCCAATGTATGTTGATTCCTCTATGATCGTAGAATTAGTTTCAGGTATAGAATTTGTAGGGAAGAAACCAGTAATCTTCCCTTGTCCTGGGAGGGTGGTCTTTTTGAGCTTCTTCATGGCGATTTCCTTGGGACTGCCCATCTCCTCACTCCGCAATGCCTCTGCTTCTCGGGCTTTCGGCGTCTTCCGTAGATTATATTTATTTTGTGCTGTCTTTGTCACCGATCACCAGTGGTAGCCCCCCGCGGCTCCTTTCTCGCAGCGTGTACTTGCCTCTCTGACCAGGTTCCCCAGTCCCCCGGCAGCATGCAGGTCGCTCCAACGGCGATCAGACGCCCAGCGCCCAGCTTCCCCACAACACTCCGAGGGCTGGCGGACTCAAGTGCTGGAGGACCAGAGGAAAGAACCTCTCTCAACGGCCGGCAGACAGTCAAGCCGCACCGCGATAACAATCTCTCTCCCAGTCAGTCAGAGGATTGGGCGGCCGCTTCCGACTGAAATCGTAGAAATGCACTCTTTACTTTTCCCCCTGGTTCCTGACATTGAGCGAGTGCTCCCCTGAAATTTCCCTGCCATAGATAGTGGTTAGATATTTCCGTTTGTTTCTGAATTCCGTGGTCTTTTACCTTTTTGGGAAATGTTCACTATGAGTAATGTAGCAGTTACATTTCACTGATAAAAAATATGAGGGGCTTACACAGCACACACAACTTGCCCACCTGAAAACTGGGTCTCTTCTCTCCCAGGCATTGTTAGAACAAGTGGGTCTCACCTGTATGCGTAGAAGTACATAGGCAGCTGGTGTGCGAGGACTACCCATATCTTCTGTCCCCCTATCTTCCAAAATGCCTATACAGTGTTTGTAGTCATCCCGGGGGTCCAAACTCTATTTCCTCTGCAGCCCTTGTTCCCTATGTTTCCCAGGGTCTCTGCCTTATCCCTTGTTGCCAATATAGTGATTTCCCAATTCAGGGCCTGACAGCATATCCCATATGTCATTGGGGACTCACCGGGAGATCATCTCCCGCAAATCCCAGAGCGCCTGCTTTAGTTAATTCTCGCCAATGACTGGAGAAGGAGTCAGACAGAAGTTATGCAGGGTTGAGCCTCTTCCAGGCCCAATATGGCTTGCTGGTCTCCACAGGGGCTCTGTGCTGCTCCAGATAGCCACAGGGGCCCTGTGCTGCTCCAGATAATGTTTTGAGCGATATAGGGATCACTCAACAGTTGTATGCTGTAGAGCCCCGCCCAGATCTGATGGGGCCTAAGGGCTCCCTGTAAGCACTCTCTTATGCCGGGCGGTGTCCCTTTTATCCCGCTGGGTCTGTGACACTCAGGTTTCCCCTTCCACTTTGGGACTCTTCTCTGCAATATCGGAGGTGTGAGGCAGGTCCTTCTGTGCCTATGTCCGCCTTCTGTGGGTTCTTTGTAGGCTCTGTGTGTTGTCCCTCAGCAAACCGGGTCTACTGTTGACTCGTCTGCTAATCACGACTCGCAACAGTTCCACAATGTTGCAAATCCAGTGATGCTCCCAAAATCAGCTTCACTACCTGTTGCGCAGGTATGCTGGGTGTTCAATCCATATATTGTACTTTTGAAGCTTGCTCCGCAGTTCAAGGCTTTTGATGGGGCACAGAGCTCGATCAGCTGTGTCCTTACTGCTTGGTGGCCATCTTGGAATCTAATAACAGACCTTTCTAAGGCCTTTAACCTTGTAAATTGTCAGCTGCTCTGGGTTAAATTGAGAAAGTGGGGCCTCCTAGCACCTTTGCTGGCCATTCTAGAGTACATGCATGAGGATACATCAGTGAGGGTTAGGCTGGATGCGGGGGTCTCTCTCAGGCTCCTTTCCGACAGCCAAAGGGTTGCACCAGGGTTGTATGCTCGCCCCATGCCTGTAAAATCTGTATCTAGCTGATTTGAATGATACATTGGGGAAAGCTGCATTGATTAGTCTGAAAGTTAGGGGCCAAGGGATCAGCTGGCTATCCTATGCTGGTGATGCGGCACTCTTGGATGGCTCACCAATAGGTCTCCAGAGGCTGCTAAAAAGAAATGACCTGATTAAGAATCAGAAGAAATGTCATATCATTACATTCTGCAATACTAAGAAGGATACCGGATGAGTGAAATGGTCCATTGCCAATATTAGGCTTGGCATTAGGAAGGAAGTTGTGTATTTGTGGTTTAATATCTGCAGGTTCTCGAATAAACTACATACAACTCATAACCTCTGGAATAAAATAGACCAACTGTCTTTCCAGATGAACAAATTCTAGCAAAAATGTGTAAATTATCCATTAAACCTTTGATACATTTGTATGTAGGAAAGGTTATTCTAAAGATCATGTTCGCCATATGACATCCAGTCGGATAGATTAGAGGGCAGACTATGGAAGAAGGTGTTATGTCAGCCCCCCTCTCTTCCCATAGCATCATTACGCTTTGAATTGGGTTTGCTGTCTCTCCGCTACTGGTTCAATTGGCGAGTAATGTCCATTGTTGGGAAAATCGTGTTGCCCTTACCAAATACTCTTGTTGTAAATTTGCAAGAATGTTTGAAAAAGTATCTCCATTTCTGAATACAATAGCATTATTGCAAGGATTGCTGAATCAAGTGAGTAAAGACCGCTCTGAACTAGCAGGTAATCCTTTGAGTATAAAAAAAAACATTAAAGGAGTTGGATTGGATTGCAACAATTAATAAAACAAGAGGATATACACTGCATTCAACCTTCCAGTTAATCGATAAACCACTTGGAGATCTACCTAAATATCTTTGCCCAGTTACACAACAGCAGTTCTTGAGATTCCAATTGAATCTTCTGTCCACAGGTTAAACCCAATATGTCCGATCTGAGAAAAAAGAGGGCCTGAATAATATTTGTCCCCATTGTAATCTGGTAGGAAAGCCAGAAAATCTCCGACATATATTGGTGGAATGCCCTAACCTGGCTGAAATTAGAATAAGACACTTGGGTCTTTTTCTCGGTAAACAAAATGAATTCATACTCCTTGATGATTTATGGAATCGTATGTCTGTAGGATCGGATCTATTTTTAACATATGTACAAATGATTGATGAACTAAATCTGTTTAGTTACCTGGTGAATTTTGATTTCTTCTTTTATTTATGTGTGTTAACAAGGTTCATGAGATGTATTTGTAGCTTATATTATGTCTGTTCTAATTTAATCTTTGTATTGTACTTTTATATTTGAGTGTAAGATCAAATACAAATTCACTATAAAAGAATTTTATTTAAAAGCATACTAGAATGATTATGAAATAATTCCCATCAAGCAACAGTATTACTACCCCATCAGACCAAACCACATGCATAGAAAAACGGACACACACACACGTGCATGTACACATACACACAATGTAAGGATAGCAGCTGTGCTCAATTCTGCAAGCCAGAACCATTTAAGATTCTTCCAGCTGTGCCTGCCAGCGTATAGGACGCTTGCATATGTGCTTCCAACAGCAGCGGTCCTAGTGGTGTAGGAACCAGCACAATCCGAGATATTGTGTGTAGTTAAGAGAATTATTTAATTTCACCAGTTCATAAAAATACCATTCCCCTAGGGTGGCAAAATCATTTGCACCAGTCCTGGGTGTGGATGGCAGGAAGAGGCCTGCTTACTGATTTAAGTTTGGAATGTGTATGTATACCAAAGCAAATGTTTACTTACACTGACAACTACTAAGAACACTAACTAATGCCCTCAAGAAGAGCTAAGCATCTTGAAACACTTGTTGGCGTTTGTGTTGCAATTGGTATCTATATAATCGAATATTTCACAGTATTTCAAATCATATGGATGAATATGTTTTGAAAGAAGAGCCTGCTGACCTTTACATAAGGAAAATGAAACTAATGTTCTTATTTTAGGATAAAGCAGTTTAAGTGGGTAATTCAGTGATGGCACAGGGAAGCCAGGCTGGGGCAGATTACTTCTTTACTTTGATACAAATTTCCAGGATAGTCGGTAGCAGGCAATTACAATAGGATCTTCAGGTAAATAAAGACATAGGAGACATCCACTGGCCCCCATTCAGTCCAGCAGCCCACTTCCAACTGCCTCCAAAGGAACACACACACACACAAACACTCTCCCAAAATTCCACAGGCAGGCATTCTACAAGCATTCCACAGCACCCAGGCGGACAACACAGAGACCGGAGAAAGTAAGACATAACACAGTTCTAACCTATTCAAGTAACAATTTTTTTTAAAGTATAACAAATTCCAGTAAATCTATAGTGCGAGGCTTAAGAAGTTCACACGACTACTTTTACGGTCCTTTAGGACCGCGCTCCTAGGTACTCTCGGGCTCAAACAGTTCCCGCACCCTTCTAGTTTTACAAGGGGAGCCCTGTCCTGTGTCTCAGTACCAGATCTGGAGCCAGCGGGTGAGCACTAAGTAGGGTTTTGTGTGGTGGGCCATCCACAAAGGATTAAAGCCACCAGATGACAGGTGGCTGCCCTTCATTCTGGGAAGGGGTCTCACTATTCCCTGTTATCTCTCCCTTATGTCCCTCTCTCCCAGGGATCTGGTTCTCAAGCCACCTCCCCCAGATTCTCTCCCCAACTCCATGTCTTGTCTGAAGTCTTGTTCCTCCACCTCACCTAGGTTTTACACTTTTGTAACTTAGGATCCACCAGATTCTCTGTCTTGGTACTGTTTATCTGCCTTTCTATTAATCGACAATGTTCCTCCTAATCACGACTAACAATATTCCGTCCCCTCATCACACATACTCTATCCAGTCCTCATTCACCTCTATACGTAACTTCCTTCAACTACCACCTCCTTCCCAATGTTTATCTTTTTCGCCAACTCTTTCAATTACTCAACCACTAACTCCTTCTCTTTCCACTCTCTCTTTTCTTATGCACCCCAGCAGTGTTCTCTCGCTCCAGCTTTTAACACTTTTCAACCTTGTTCCACACCTTTGGGCACTTCCTGTGTACCAATTAAGCTGAATGTTGCTGAGGTTAAGTGAAAGTCTGCACATCTTACTTCCAAAGTAATCGTTTTTCCAGAAGGCAGATCTGATGGATCAGAAGTGATGTTGCTGAAGGAATGGACATACTTGGGGAAGCCCAAGGGTCTTTTTTTTTTCTTTTCAAACTCTTTTTATTAGTGGAAACATAGGAACGGAACACAAGGCATCTCATTGTCTACAGCATACATTTCAGAACAGAATATTGGCGTCATGCTTACAGCATTTACACATATTTACATAGATTTGTCATCATCGGAGGACAGGTTGCATAGGTAAGTTCTGAAAGGACCCCATATGTCTTTAGGTCTGCAGGCTGTGGGTCGGGTCATTACATATTGTTCTTCTGATTCATTTACATAGGTCAGTTCACGTGGAAATTGGTTCATACTGGGTGGGTAAGCATTTTTCCACTTAAGGAGGATACACATTTTAGCAACTGCACATGCAACATTGAACAATCTTTTCAATTTCTCTGAACATTTACCTATGTCCCCAAACAGATATTTTGGGGCTCCAGGTCTGGGGGGGGGGGGAGATCTGTGTGATTTCCTCTAGCATTTCAGCAACTTCTTTCCAGAAGTTAATCACCACCCGACATTCCCAGCACATGTGAAAGTCTCCTGCCTGTGGCATATTACATTTAGGGCATGCATCCGACGCAGTTGGGGTGAATTTCGCAATTTTAATTGGAGAGTAATGTAGCCTGTTAAGTATCTTGAATTGGATTAACCGCAGCCCAGCATTCAGGGAGACCTTCTTAGTCAAGGAACAATATCTATGCCATTTCACGTCTTCAATGGGTATCTGTAGGTCTCGCTCCCATTTTTCTTTCACATGGTTTATCGTGGGGGTGTGGGCTTGAACTTCCGCATATAGTCTAGATATACCCAGGCCTCCTGTTGCGGTTATCATCTGTATATATGGGTGTGGCTGGGGCTCATCAGGGAATAGTGGCAATTTTCCTTTGGAATTCTGCACGCATGCGGTAGTATTGAAGTGTTATGAGTGGCCCACCCCCAAATGCTTTTGTTATTTCCCCCAGGGTCGCAAATTTTCCATTTATAAACATATCACCAATTTTCATTTCCATATTGGAGTCTCAGGCTCCTTGTATTGTGCTGTCATGTGTGGGGGGTATACCAGGGTAGTTCCAAAGAGGTATCTCTGGATTGTACGGTGTCTCAATCTGCAATCTTCTATATATGGCCTCCTATGCTTTAACCGTACAACTTACCGGGTTGTATTCGCAATTATCCTTATACTGTGTATCGAATATGACATGTTGGACGCTCGTGGGATGTGTTCCTCATGTGTGGTGTATTCCTCTATTAATGCATGAGGTGCCTCTTGTGCAGTATCATACAAGTGCTTTGCAAATTGTGCTTGGGCCACATAGTAATGGAGCTCAAAGTCAGGAGCCGCTATACTGCCCGTGGAATATGAATCAGTCATCTTCTCCCAGCCAATCTTGGCCGTCTTCCCGTTCCAAAGGAACGTCACCACCATGGAGCGAAACTTAGCGAAGAAGAGTCTGCCCAGCCATATCGGGATATTAACAAACAAGTAGAGCAGTTTAGGGAGGATTACCATTTTGAGGACCGCTACTCTACCATGTAAAGACAACGGCAAGTGACCCCAAATCTGTAGCTTAGTGGTGATGGACTGCAGTGTGGCATCGTGATTGTCCAGGTATAGAGTGGTCCTGTCTCTTGAAACCAGGATACCCAGATATCTAATATGTTGATCCAACCATTTGAGACCGTGTAGCGTTGCAGGGCACTCATTGTTTGGCGTGAGTGGAAATATTTCAGACTTAGCTCTGTTAACCGTGTACCCCGAGTACTCTGCAAAATTTGGTATTTCCGTCATTATAGGGGCTATATTTACGTTAGGTCCACGGATATATAACAAGGTGTCATCGGCATATAGCAAAATCAATTGGTTAGATCCCTTTCTGTTTATGCCTTTATCAGTGTGTCTCAGTCTAACCGCGGCAGCCATAGGCTCTATGGTCAATGCAAACAACAGGGGCGAAAACGGACAGCCCTGTCTGGTGCCTCTACCCAACAAGAAGAGTTCAGAGATGGACTTATTGGTCAGTACACGAGCTCCCGGCTCAGTATAGAATAGCTTGACATACCCAATAAAGCCGGGCCCCACCCCAAACACCTCCAGCAACTTTAGGAGATAGACCCAGGAGACCGAATCAAAAGCTTTCTCGGCGTCTAGGGATATTGCGGCAGCGCTTCTCTTGGGGTCTATTTGCGCCATTAGCCCGAACAGTCTACGGAGATTCAGGGCTGTTGACCTAGCGGGAATGAACCCATTTTGATCAGGGTGGACCAGCAAGGGGACCGCCGGTAAAAGTCTATTGGCCATTACTTTTGCAAGTATTTTAGCATCTGTATTTATTAGTGATAGGGCCTGTAGGAGGACACATCTTGCGGCGGCCTTCTCGGTTTGGGGAGCACTGTGTTCACCGCCTATCTCATGGTCGGGGGCAGTATGTTGCATTCAAGGGATTCCTCCCACACTCGAAGGAGTATCGGAACCAGTTCCTCACGGAATTCCTTGTAAAATTCTGTCCCTATCCCATCGGATCCCGGTGCCCCACCTGATGACAACCCTTTAAATGCTTCCACCAACTCTTCTGCCGATATTGGTTGATCTAGCGTCAAACGATCTGCCTCTGCAAGTTGGGGGAGGTTGAGAGCAGCAAGATAATTTGCAATGTCTGTGGGGATTTTTTATCTTGGTTCGAGTACAGTCTGGTATAGAATTTGACAAATTCTTGGTTTATCTCCTCTTCCTTTAGGTGTGCCTCACCCCGTGGCGTCTGTATACTAGTTATTTGGTGTGGTTTCGTATCGTGTTTGAGAAGATTAGAGAGGGTCCTGCTGGCCTTATTACCTTCCCCGTACCTACGTGCACGCATGGGGGCAGCCATGTACTGCACTTCTCTTGAGGTCAGTTTGTCGAACTTCTGTAAGTGTGTGTGAATATCTGCTAATAGCTCCCTATTCTGTGTTCTAGTATATCTCCACTCCAATACCTCCAGCTTATTTTCGATGTCCGCCAGTTCAGCGCAAACGCTTTTCAGCATGCCAATCGTCTTGGACAGCAACACCCCCCGACCCACACTTTAAATGATTCCCACACAGTGGAGTATCTGTTTACCGTTCCCAAATTGTTTGTGAAATATTCAGCTATCTCAACATGTAGTGTTTCCACCACTCTGGGGTCGGCCAGCATACCACTCGGCATCCTCCATCTGCGAACGGGACAAGGGGTGTCCTGGATTTTAAATTCTATCATCACTGGGGAGTGGTCAGAGAACGTACGGGGCAAGATTTCACAATTCTGCAGCGCAGTTGACATGTCCGATGTGACAAACCAGTAGTCTATCCTGGACTCAGAGTTGTGCACCAAGGAGTAGTAAGTGTACTTCCTGTCTCCAGGGTGCATCATACGCCAGGCATCTACCATCGACAGCTGTGTAAGGATGCCACCTAGGGTGGAGGTTGTTTTACTGGGGGTTCTAGTGACCTTGGAGGACCTATCTAATACAGGGTCAATTACCACATTGAAGTCCCCACCCCATATCACATTAGATAGTCCATTGGCAGCAATCAGTTGATACATGTTTACATAAAATGCAGGGTCGTCTATATTGGGCCCATATGTATTAACTAGAAGCATTTGCTGGCCAGCGAGCCTGCCCCATACAACCACATATCTACCCTGCTGGTCCACCTTATGCCCCTCGGGCAGAACCCCAAGCTTGGATGAATCAGGGTGATTACACCCCTGGCCTGAGTGGAGTAGTCTGTGTAGAAACGCTGAGATCCCCATTTAGGCAGTATGTGTATGTTGCTGGTCCCCATCATGTGTCTCTCTTGCAGCATTAGTATCCGAGGGCCATGCCTGGTAACATAATTAGCCATTTTTCTGATCTTAATCTGGTTGTTCAGACCCCTCACATTCCAAGTAAGCAGTTTTATTATTAACCCGTCACCGGCACTATGTAGTGGCAAATCTTTCCGATTGCATGACCCTCAATATCGTGTCGTATGCACCAGCCGACCAGCGTCGCTCCCAATGCATCCACTTTTTTTTAAAACTCAAACAACTTGATAACCATAGTCAAACCAAAGCCTGGGTCACTCTTTGCCAGGCGCTCAAAGAATAACCAATACCCCTTACTCCCTTTGCCCACCCACCCTCATCGTCAACCCTAACTCGACGATGTGCCCAAAATAACTCTTGGATCACTCCAGGGGGAGCCGTGTTGCATCACATGGCCGCCCAATCGTTCCACGACTCCGTCGATCACGTAGAGTGGAGCCGCCATGATCAAGTAACTGTCAGGGCTATGGCCCTGTTGGTATGACAGTACAGACAGTGTACAGCTATAAAAGTACCTTAATCCTCTGGTCTGGGCCTGTTGTTTTGGGCCGGCCTGCCCCCTCTAGGTGGCAGGGGTATAGAAGACTCAATGTAATGCGTGGCCTCAGCTGGAGATTCGAAAAAATGTGCCCTGCCCGCATGCTGAATCCTCATCTTGACGGGGAACATTAGAGCATATAGTATCTGCCGATCCCTTAGGAGTCTCTTGACTGGTTCGTAGGATCTTCTACTCGCCTGGACACCAGCCGAAAAGTCTGGGTATATATGAATCCGGTTTCCATCATGTTCTAGTGTTCCAGCCTCCCTAGCCATACGCAGGATCAGATCTCTATCCCTATAATTAAGGAGCCTGGCAATTGTGCGTGGCGGAGCTCCTGGCTTAGGGACTGGGGCTAGTGTGCGATGCGCCCTCTCGATCAAGAAGTGTTCAGAAAATGCATCCTGGCCGAATATCGTTTTGAGGAGCAGTTCAAGTTGTTTTTCCATTTGGCCTCTCCCGAATGTTTCCGCGACGGCCACCACCCGGATGTTATTGCGTCTGGATCTGGATTAGAGGTCTTCACACTTATTTTGCATTTTGGACATAGCCTCTTTTATTTGGGTGATTTCTTGACTATGGTGTGCAATCGCATCTTCGTTGGTGCTTATTCTTTGTTCTGCTTCAGTTACATGTATACTCTCTTTGTCCACCCTGGCCTTCAGGGAACCGATGGTGGACACGATGTCATCCAGCTTCGTATTGACTGCCCGGAATCCATCTTGCACTATTGTTGTTAGTCTGTCCTCTTTCTCGCTGTTCTCTGGACTCAAGGCCTCGGCGTTATTAATGGATATGTCCGCCACAACAGATTGTGTTTGGCTGGCCGTGTATACGTCCATAGGGTCTTTCTTTTTGTTGCTGGGGGTCTTGGCCGCCTTACCAGTTTTTTGAGGTTCCCCCATAATTCTGTCCTTGGTTTGCTGTGCTAAGATATCTTTTCCCTGGCCGTAGCCCGTGTCCACTCTGTACAAGCTCGAGCCCAGCACTCCGCCTTATCTCCTGGCTCTTGGCGTGTAAACCGCAATGGACTCCCACGTCTTACCAAATGTAGTATGGTTCTAAGGAGCGCTCGAGTGTTACCAGTGTCCAGTGCAGCTACTTCGCCAGAGAAGGATCTTTGTCTGCCTTGCCCTTGTCTGCAGAGCTGTGTTCTGACCAGGGGGTGCCCTCCAAGAAATCAGCAGAGGATGTGAGTAGGGCGTGCAAGTAGGGAAGGGCCGACAGAGCCCACACCCCGATCGTAGTACAGGTTAGCGGGCAACAATCTAGTTAAGCGGGAGCACAGTCTCTTCCCCGCGTCGTGTGGAGACTGGATGCCGGCCGAAGGTCCCAGGCACGGGCTTAACACCCGCTCAGTGTTTGTTCAGGAGTGCCCAGCTGTGCGATGTTCCGGGCTGATGGATTGGCAGCCGGGTCGCCTGCAGCCGTGGACCCAGCTATCGCCTGTATTGTCTCACCAGCGATTCGGGTGTGTGGGGGAGGCGCGGAGCACCAGCGTCCAGGACGGGTGGGGTCACGACCCCAGCAAGGATCTCGGTCAGCGCCGCCCCGAAGCAGCACGGGCAAGCCGTGTTATCCGGGCGGCGAGTTGCCGGGCCTTCTTACCCGATGACGGTGTCGGAATCCCCCGTCCTTGGGTGCGCCGATGGCCGCCCTCCAATCCGCCCAGTCCCGGCGCTCTGCACGAGGTCGCCGCTGTGTCGCTCTCGACCGGGCGTTCTTCAGTAGCAGCACTGGGGAGTATCAGCGCTGATCTTTCCACACCGCCGGGGCGCCTTCCAGTACTCCGTGCCCAGCCTCAGAGCGTGGGCTAGATCCACAGGCCCGCCCCCTTCGGCCAAGCAGCAGGCCGCGACCTCGGGCCTCAGTTGTTACCGCATGGAGCTCTCAGGAGGATCGCGCTCGCAGCAGCGGCCGGCAAAACCTCCGGTCTCCACAACTCCAGTATTCCACCCCGCAGCAGGTCAGGATTTGTAGGGCCCGCGGACGGGTCTATAGCGCTTCTGCACCTGAGTTTTGGAGTTCGGCGGCGGCTCCGAACAGGATCCATTTTTCATAGGATTTTAGGACGGAGCGGGAGCTCGCAGTTCAGGTGGCCATCTTGTCAGTGCGCAACAGCGCCCCCCCCCCCAAGCCCAAGGGTCTTAATGATTTCACTTAGAGGGGCAAAGGTAACTACATTGGCAATTTGGAGGTCCACTTAATCCGGCATCTGGCAATCTAGGGCTAGCCAGGAGATTCTCCCACTCTCTGCCCCGGTCAAGCATAACCAGGTGGAGATATGGCCAGTGTGGGAGCCATGCTGTATCAGATGTATATATATATATATGGATTGATACACACATACAGACACACCGACATACACGGGATACATTACTCACCGTAATTGTATTTCTGATGCTTGTATCTGCTTAGATTCACATGCTATGCATACGCTGACATCTAGTGGTAGCCACAGAGAATTCAATTTTTTGTTTTGGCAACTCAAAGGGACGTCGACAGGGCGTGACAGTAATACTATCCCTAGTGTGACATCTCCTGTAACTTTGGGCCTTCACACGTCAAGGTCCCTCAGATTGTTTTGTTTCTGACGTGAGGAAGCATGAACTGTCGCGTGAGTACAGATGTAATAAAGCAGATAAGAGTAGATCAAGCCACAAAACATCTATGCACCTTCTACTCCACAGGGGAGGCAGGGTGGGCACATGTGAATCTAAGCAGATATAAGCATCAGAAATACGATTACGGTGACTAATGTGTCCCTTCCGAGGTTTGTGGATGTGTTGAGTTCACATGCTATGCATAAATTAGGGAGCAGTGTCTGGAGAAGGTGGTGGGTTGCGAGAAGGTACAGTGGCAAATATGTTTTAGCACCGCTTGCCCCACCTGTGAATCTGCTTTAGAATGCGTGTCAATGCAGTAACGCGGAGTAAAAGTATGTATGGAACTCCATGTAGCTGCTTTGAAAATGGCATCTAGATGAATGTTTGCAATGAGGGCCAAAGTAGCTCCTGTACCCATGGTAGAGTGAGCTCTTGATGTGAAAGACAGAGTTTTGTTTGATAGAGTAGCAGAGCTGTATGCATTTCACTATCCATCTGGAGAGGGCGTTTTTAGAAACGTGATCACCTTCCTTGGTAGCTGTTATGGAGACAAACAGTTGGTCTGTTTTTCTTAGCGTTTTTGTCTTGTTTACATAGTAAAGAACCATCCACCTTACATCCAGTGTATGAAGGTTCTTCTCAGCAGAGTTTGAAGGATTTTGAAAGAAAGAGGGTAGTTCGATGGATTGGTTAACATGGAACTTGGATATGAACTTAGGTAAAACCCTAGGGTGGGTTCTTAGTAACAACTTGTCTCTGTGGATAACAACACTGGCAAAGCTTGTAGCTCACTAACTCTTCTTATGGAGGTGATGGCTACCAGAAAAGCTGTATTGTGTGTTAGGTGTTTAAGGCTCGATTTGTGCATAGGCTCGAAGGGAGGACCTATGAGCTTTGAGAGTACCACATTGAGATCCCACCCTGGAGGTAAGTTGGAAATGGGGGTTACATTCTCTTTACTCCCTCCATGATATCCTTAACAGGGACTTTCCACCAGGACACCTTGCTTTGAGAAGTGGTGTACGTGGACAGAGACGCTAGGTGAACCTTGAGGGAGGTGAATACTAGGCCAGAGTCTAGCTAAGTGGAGCATGTAGTGAAGAATGTGTGATGTAGTACATTCAATAGGGTTTACATTTTTTGACTGGCACCATAGTACAAATCTTTTCCATTTGTTAAAGTAACAGTGTCTGGTGTTAGGTTTACATGCCTCCTTGAGGATTGCCATACCCCTTTGAGGTTGTTTTAAATGACCAAACTATGACTTCAGGAGCCAAGCTGCCATGTTCATAGATTGAGGATGTGATTGTAACGTTGTCCCCCTCTGTTGGGTGAGCATGTTGAAGGGGCACGGGAGCTTGATTGGGTTGCACATCGCCAGTTTGAGCAGATACGGAAACCAAGGTTGTCTCACCCACATTGGAGCAGCCAGGATTAGAGTTACTTGTTCCTGGTGCATCTTGTGCACTATCCTGCTGAGGAGCGGTGTTGGTGGAAAAGTGTAAGCACATTTCTTTGACCAGCTCATCAATAGGGCGTTCCCCTTGGATCTGGGTTGGGGAAACCTGGATGCAAAGTCTTGGCATTGTGCATTTTGGTTTGTGGCAAACAACTCTAAAGGAGGATAGACCCAGAGGGAAATTATATAATCTAAAACTCCTCTGTTGAGTTGCCACTCGTGTTCTTCAGGTAGGGGATCTCTGCTTAGAGAGTTTAGTAGAGAATTGAGTTCCCCTGGGACGTGTTGAGATACTAGGAACATATTCCACTTGAGTGTCCACTTCCACATTTTCTGGGCTAGACTGGACAGACTTGGAGAGTGTGTGCCTCCCTGCTTGTTTATGTAAAACATGGCAGTGGCGCTGTCTGTGAGGACTTGCACTGTTTGATCGGTTAGATGCACCTGAAAGGCTTGTAGGGTCTTGAGTACAGCTAGTAGCTCCAAAAGGTTGATGCGATTTTGGTCTGTGATCTGTGTCCATAGGCCATGCGCTGTGTGGTGAAGGTAATGGGCTCCCCATCCAGAGAGGGAGGCATCTGTTGTAACTATCTCTTGCACTAGAGGATTGTGAAAGGGCTTTCCTTTTAATAGATTTTCCTTTGTCCACCAGTTTAGCGCTTGGACAAGGGTTAGCGAAACAACCACTATATCGTCCCACTGACCGCTTGCCTAAGACCATTGTTTTGCTAACCACTCTTGCATTGGGCGCATGCGCAACCGTGCATGTGGAACCAGGTAAATGCATGAAGCCATCATCCTGAGCAGGCGCATTGCTTTGCGTACATTTTTTTGGCGACCGGCAGATACTGAGGTATTTGCAGCAGTGTGTTTTGTACTCTTTCATTTGAGGGGAAGACTAGCACCACTTCTGTTTTCATGATAGTTTCTATAAACTGTTTGTGGTTTTGCTTGGAACGAGATGAATTTTTCTTGTTGATTGAGAATCCCAATTGGAACAGAATGTGGATTGTTCTTTGTGAATTGGCCTTGTACATTCAGGGGGATTCCCCAGTTATCAGGCAGTCGTCCAGATAAGGGTACACTTGGATTGATTCTCTGCAAGTGCGCTGCCACTACAGCTAATATCTTGGAGCGGATGCTATGCCGAAAGGTAGCACCTTCAATTGATAGTGTTGATTTTCTATTCTGAAGCGAAGGAACTTTCTGTGCGCTGGGAACATTGAAATATGAAAGTATGGTTCTTTTATGTCCAAAGGTGCTGTGTAGTCCCCTTGTTTTAGCAGTGGGATTACTTCTTGTAGCTTAGTCATGTGAAATTTCGGTGGCTTGACATATGTGCTCGCAGGATACATGTCTATGACGGGGCACATTGTGAATTCTTTCTTTGGCACAAGGAAGTACATTGGATAGATACCTTTGGTCAACTGGTTTGCTGGGACGATTTTTATGGCGTTCTTTAGTAGCAGTGCTTTGCCCTCTTCCAGCAGAATGCGCTGTTCCTCCTGCATCATTTGTCTTTGTCTTGGCGGGTGGTGTTTGAATTGGTTATATGCAATAGCCTCCCGCAAGGGTGGGAAAGAACCCACTTGTCTGACGTGATCCTCTCCCATGCATGGGTAAAATGGGAAATGCAACCTCCTACTGGAGAGGCATGGGAGGGGACCTGGAGTGGGTAGTCTTTGCTTTGGTTGGGTGGAGCCTCTGGAGGAGGAGGATCTGCCTCTACTTTTCGACCTTCTGTGGCCCCTTTGAAAATATTGTTGGGAGGATTGCCCCTGTGAGGAACCCCAAGATGAAGTCTGCCCATCCTGGTTGTAGTTTGTGGACCGCTGCAAGTTTTGTCCTCTGAAACGGCGTGTATAATATGTGCATCTCTACACAAAGGCTTTGTTTGTGACCTGTCCCAGGGATTTGAGCGTGTCAGACTCCTCTTTAGCACTTTTCAGTTCGTCCTCGACTGCTTTTGCAAATAAGGTGTTCGGCTCAATTGGCATATTTAAAAGTGTGTCTTTGGCTTCCAGCTTGAAACCTGATTGACGTAGCCATGCAAGGGGCTTGATGAGGGTACCCTCAGCTACTATCCAGCCTGCATTAAATCTGCTGCGTCCAGATTATTTTTAAGGATGCAGCTTGCCACCTGTTTACCTTCAGCTACTGTTTTTAAAAGCTGTGTTTTCAGGGGCTTTGGGGCTTAGTAGTATTGTTGGCTATCCTTACTTGGTAAGCAACTGAGGAAGCTACTTTCCTGACCAGTGTACACATTTATTTTCTGGCCTTGTCAGGAGGGGCTTCGGCAGAGGCTAAAGCTGTGCCCGCTCTCTTCCTTGTGGTGGTCACTACGAGATAGTTGGGCTTTAGCTGCCCCCTGATGTATAACGGGTCTGACAGGGCTGGTATATACATCTTCTCAATGCGAGGGTTGACTGCCCTCGCCAGGTTGAGGGTTCGAAAAGAAGGCTGAATGCGCCTTTGGACGGATTGTAGCAGTAGAATGAACTGTGCCGCATATCTCTTATCCCCGAGGATGTCCTCTACAAAGTCCTTGTCGACTTGTGCCTCCTGGGTATCCATTTTAAAATGTTCTCCAGCTCATAAAAGATCATTATACTGCAGCTAGTTATCCACATGGGAATCAGCCACAGGTTGGTCAATATGGTTTGGAGATTGAATGATGTATATACATCATCATCATAATAATAATATTGGTCTGTATCCTCTATGTCCCCTTGGTCTGCTGCTATTATGCCAGGGTCCTGCAAACCTGAAGTGTCAAAATAGCATAGGTCATCAGATATGTTTTGAGAGGTGAAGGTACTAGGCTGTGCAGTGTCTAGTTGGGGTCTTTTGGCATTGGGCTGATTATTAGCTGCTCCGCCTTGAGCGGGACCTTGGAGGTTGGACAGTTGATCAGGGTGTTGATCAAAAAAGTTAACAAAGCTAGGCATTATCCTCATTACTCTATCAAATTGTTCCGGGGTCCATTGAGTGGAGCTTGGTAAAACTGTGGGAACAGGGGTATGGAAACGCTCTGGTGTAGAAGGCTATTTGGGTTACATTGCCCCTGAGGGTGTCACTAGGGGCAGAGTCTTCTTTATCCTTTGTAACCAGAGTTTTTGAGGATAGGGTCGTCGAAGATTTGGAGTTTTTTGATGTCCTGGATTTGAGGAGTGTGTCTGGGACGTGTTTTTGAATGAGTTCTCTAATTTTTGAGTTATTAGCAAGATCGGTCGACATGTCTTTCGATGCATGGTTGCCGGTACCTGAAGACTTGTCTGATTTGCTCAGTGTCGGGAACAGACTTCGGCATCTGTTTTGGGGGCATGTCATGTGGCGAACGTGATGGCCCAGAGGACAGGGACTTTTCGGACCTTACCTTCGACAGCGCATGTGGGGTTTATAGGTCGATGACGCAGTTGACGGTTGGCCATGGTGGGTGTGTTTAGTGTGGCGTGCAGTGTGGGTGCCTGAGCTGCCAGGTGTCGTCTCCGTAGCACAACCGTCAGCCTGCCTGTTGGAGTCGGGGGCTCGCATGCGGGAAACAGTCGGTTCCCGATCGCCCTCGGCGTCACTTAGGATGCCAATGCTGCCATCGTTGGAGGCTCCCTCGATGTCCATGGCGGCCTCGGCCTGCATGGCGTGGTGGGCCCAGTGTGTAGGTTTCCAGTCCTTTAGTGTTTTGGGCCGAAACAGTTTGCAGGACTGCACTGTTTTTTTCGAAATGGTCCCTACAAAGGCAGAAATTACACACCCTGTGTGAGTCCTTCCAGGGAAACTGTCATGGCGTTGCTGTTCTGGCGGATATGGAGGAGGACTGGCTGCCATTGTTGTGCTGCGCGGATGTCCACAAACGTATGTACCGCACTGATGGCCACTGCCAAAGGAATAAGTCAGTGTTCTTTTAGCTACGGTGGTACATTGCAAACCGCTTTCTTCCTTCAGGGTAAGATGCTCCCCCGTTGTCACTATTTTCCCGCTTGCTTTTGCCTCCTCCTTTTGCCTGTGTGCTGGCCCTTATTTTCCATCTCCTGCTGATTGCTTGCTGCCTTCGCTGGCTTACCTGACTTCCTTCTCTTCACATTCCGCTTCTGTCAGGTCCCTGCATTCACCTAGTCTGCCTTGCTATTTCCACATGTGCCTGACTACCTGCTTCGCTTGCTGCTCATTGTCCCTCCTTTTGATCATACTCTCAAGCCTATGTTTATGAACCGTACATGTCAGGATTACAAACTAAGACTACCTGTGACAACTTCCTTTTGGAATTACCAGCGCTCCCCAAGCTACTTGCCTTACCACTAGAGAAGAATCGTCAGGATTTATTTGCACTTTTGGCTTTTACCCTTTGTTTAAGTGCTCCAGGGAGTCAGCCTCTTGCCCGGACTGTTGTCAGGCAGGCATAGTGACTACTCCTTGTGGCAGGCCATATCGCTACCAGGAATGCAATACTTCAAAGAAAAAGAATAACAAGAAGGCAATCCAGACAGACTCTTCTCAGCTCACCTCTTCTGAAGACTCAGGTGAGGAGAAGGAAGGGGAATTTGACAAATTTCAACGCCAGCACATTATGGCTACCGCAGAGCAGGTACAAGAACTTTTGGCTACAGTACAAGGCTTGACATTGGAGATCCAGAGCCTCAAGACCGAAAACACCATCCTGACACAACTAGTTACAGCCAGAGAACATAATCCCACAGACCTTGCCACCATGACCTTGGCGTCAGGGAAATTTGATGGATCACCCAAGAAACTCAAGGAGTTTATTGATGCTTGTGTGGTACCGAAGCAGGTCCCTCAAATTCACTGAAATCATGTTCTGCCCAGACCGACACCAGTCTTATGATGGTACGAGTCCAAGTTACCTTCAAACAAAGGGTTGTAAATACCGTAGCACACATAGATAGTGGTGCAGCTGGGAATTTCATAGACATTGTTTGGGCAGAGAAAGAAGGTATTCTGCTATTACAGAGGAAAGAAAAGCAGTCGGTGGAAGGAGTCGATGGTACCCCTCTAAGTTCTGGTACTATTACACATACTAATGGACATTTGAGCATGAAGACAGAGACCTTCAGATTTGACGTCATCCGTGCTGCTCATTTTGCGTTGATCTTGGGTACAGCTTGGTTGAGACAACACAATCTCAGCATTGATTGGACCAAGAACACTTTGTTGTTTGAATCGGACTATTGTGCCATACGTTGTCTTGAAGAAATCCTGGAGAACACGGTGTTGGCATGCCCTGACCAATCCACCTCGGCCATAGGGGTGCATTGTTTACCTCACGATCTTAGTGAATTTGTCAAAGCATTTCAGGATAAAATACCTAAGGACCTACTCCACAGGCCGATGATACCCAGATTCTCCTCCCACTTTCCAGGGATTACAACAAGGATTTGGCCTTGGTGAATAGGGTGTACATCATCATGCAGGCATGGATGGCAACCCACAGTCTATGCCTGAACGATGATAAAACAGAGCTGATCATCCTGGGGACACATTCTAACCTCAAAAAACTTAGCCAGGACTACACCTCATTTGAAATTGATGGGAATATCATCAAGGTGTCTAAAGATGTGAAGACACTTGGCTTCTATCTGGATGCCACCCTTTCCTTCGACAAACAGGTGAAGTCCTTGGCTTCGGCTACTGCTACTGCAAGCACTTTCTCTCTGACAACAACTGCCTTATCCTAGCGAGAGCATTAATCCTCTCGAGGCTCGACTATTGTATTGCCCTCTACATTGGAGCTAATAAATCCATCATCCACCGAATTCAAATCCTACAAAATAACGCCCTGCAAGCTGCCCTCGGTGTGTCTAAAAGAACGCACATTTCAAAAATAACTGGCTGTCCACCCAAAATAAAATCCACTTAAAAGTAGCGTCCCTGGTTCACAAAGCCCTGAACAATGCCGCACCAAGCTATCTCAGCAACAAACTCACAAAAAGAAACCAAATGCGCCCAGCCAGAACCTCAAATGCCAATAGCCTCATCACTCCAAGATTTAGGCTAACCAAGGCGAGGGGGTAGCAGATTCCAGGTTCAAGCGGCCGAACTATGGAACTCACTTCCAAACCTCCTATGTGAGGAGCAGCCCTTTCCGAAATTCAGAACCAACTACATTAATCTGCTGAGGTCTGTCAATGATTAGCGCATTAGTGCCAACTGATCCTCATGCGACCCCAGCATATACACATCACTATCCTGCTCTCCTTGACCCTATGGATCTCCTCACTCTGCACACCTGGCCGATGAGCTTAAGTCCATTCAATGCCTGTACATATACTGTCCTTATTGTACATATACTGTCCTTATTGTACTTTGTACTCATTTTGCCCGTGTGTGTAAATTGCAATTTCCCCTACCTGTGATATATTGTATTTTGTACTCTGTATGTAACCCATGACCCTACCCTGTAACTTAAGCTTCGCATTTTCTGTACTGCTGCGCCCGGCTTCCTTCAGGTCTGTTGTGCATTATAAGTGAATAAAACAAACAAACAAACCTCATCGACCAGAGGACTGTTCCATCGATCTAGTTCCGGAAGCTCTTATACCATTTGGATGTATGTATCATCTGTCAGTCTCGGAAAGGTCCGCCCTGCATTCTCCAAAATGGTCTTATCCAACCCTCTCGTTCACCTGCAGCATCAACCCTGTTTTTCATAGCAAAGAAAGATACCAGAGAATTGAGGCTATGCATTGATTACCAGGGTCTCGATAAGGTTACCATTAGAGACAGGTATCCCATGCCCCTCATAAAAGATATCCTGGAAGCAGTACATGGATCAGTGGTGTTTTCCAAATAGGATTTACGCTGTGCCTACCATCTCTTACTCATAAGAACCGGAGACGAATGGAAGACGGCCTTCTGAACACCGTTTGGCCAATTCGAGTACCAGGTGATGCCCTTTGGACTAGTGAATGCCCCATCTGTGTTTCAACGGTTCATGGATAGACTATTCCCTGATCTGTTATTTCATTCAGTCGTGATCTATCTTGACAATATTTTGGTGTTTTCTACTTCTCGTCAACAATACTTGGAACAACTTAGAGAAGTACTATACAGACTACGTGAGCATCACCTTCTGGTGAAACCCAAAAAGTGCCTTTTTGGTGTGTCCTCTGTACCTTATTTGGGCTTCATTCTTTCCGACCAAGGTATTGAGATGGATCAACACAAAGTGTCTGCGATTCTTGAATGGTCGTTGCCCAAGACGGTGAAGGATATTCAATGGTTTCTTGTGCTTGCAAACTTTTATCGTACGTTTATTTACATTTTTTATTTTTTTTATACCTGGATTTTCAGAGCTGGTGCTCCCCATCACTTCACTTCTCAAGAAGAATGTTCAATTTCTTTGGAATACATCTGCTGATGAGGCCTTCGGTCGCCTCAAGGAATTATTCTGTACTGCTACGGTTTTACTACAACCCAATCAAGACCTACCTTTCATCATAGAAGCCGATGCCTCAGCCAAGGCATTAGGGGCCGTGTTCAAGCAAGAAGTGGACAAACCGGAGCACCCCATTGCTTACTTGTCCAAGACGCTTTCCTCTAGTGTGTGTAATTACTCGGTCATCAAGAGGCCACTATTGGCTATCAAATTAGCCTGTGAAGAGTGGCATCATCTTTTGCAAGGAGCTAAGGACCCATATGAGGTACGAACCGATCATCGAAATCTCAGGATCTTTCAACAAATGCAATGCATTAACCCAAGACAGGCTAGATGGGCACATTAATTCATGCATTTCGATTGCAACATACCTTACATTCCTGGAACTCAAAACACCACTGCAGACGCTTTGTCATGCATTATGACTTAGAATCCTCAATCACCACATTTACAGACTCTATGTTTCATAGGAACCTCTGTCTATTTGGTTTCCTCCTTTCTTCAGGAAGTCAAGGCAGCTTGTTGTCATTCACCTTTTTCCGAGGATGGTCATAGAGGAGAACCCTTTACCAGGAAAGAAGGTCTGCTATTCTATCGGGACGTTTGGTGGCTCCAGAACCGTCATTAAATGGAGAAGTACTTACGTGGTGCCATGACAGCAAGTTTGCGGGTCATCAAGGATTCGCCTCCACTCTGGAACAGGAACGCAGACATTTCAGGTGGCCTGGAGTTGCTGGGGATGTCAAGTTCTTTGTTACTGCTTGTCCAGTTTGTGCTCAATGTAAACATAGCACCAGAAGACCAATAGGCATTTTGGAGCAAGCACCTGTACAATCCCGACCTTAGAGTCACCTATCCACCAATTTCGTGGTTGATTTACCTACTTCACAAGGGAACAATGCTATCATAGTCACCATGAACTCTTTTTTCCAAATTAGCCCATTTTGTTCCCTTACCTGGTCTTCCTACAGCAGCCGAAATGGCCAGAATCTTTCTCCAGAATATTTTCAGGTTGCACGGACTACCAGATATCTGATCGTGGATACCAATATACATCAGCCTTCTGGAGCAACCTCTGCAAGCTCTTGGGCATAAGAAGGGCCTTTTCATCCGGATATCATCCCCAAACTAATGGACAAACCAAAAGATTGAATGCTACAATGGAGCAATACCTTAGTTGCTTCACCAATGCGCAACAAGACGATTGGGTGGACCTTCGCCCAATGGCAGAATTCTCTTACAATAACGCCATTCATACCTCCACCAAGATCCATGAAATATCTAGCCAGATGGGCTCACCCCTCTAAACTCTCTCCACGGTACATTGGACCATTCAAGATCTTGGCGAAGATCAATCCGGTGGCATTCTGGTTGCACTTACCCGAGAGACTTTGTAGAGTTAATCCGGTCTTTCATGCCTCCCTACTATGTACGTGGGTACCTGAACCCTACTCCTGACAGAAGGGACAAGACAATGCAGTTATTGCTGATGCCGAAGACTACGAAGTGTCCTACATTTGCGATTCTCGGTGTCGCAGAGGAGTCCTACAGTACCTTGTGAGCTGAAAAGGGTATCCACAGTCTGAGAATTCTTGGGAGCCAAGTTTTAACATTAATGTACCCAGACTCAACCGTCGATTCTACAGACTACACCCCGGTTAACCTGGAACAATCAGGATTACATGGGGCACACTGTCACAGCGTCGCTGTTCTGGCAGATATGGAGGAGTAGGACTGGCCGACATTGTTGTGCCACCACGTTCGTTCCGCGAACCTATGGACTGCACTAGTCTTCCTCCGAAATGGCTGCCACCAAAGGTAAATGTCAGTGTTCTGTTCGCTGTGGCGGTGTGTTGCAACCCGCTTTGTTCCTTCAGGGTAAGACGATCCCCTGTTGTCACTATTCTCCTGCTTGCCTCTGCCTCCTCCTTTTGCCTGTATGCTCTTCCTATTTTTGCATCTCCTGCTGATTGCTTGCCGTGCCGCCTTCGCTGCCTTACTGGACTTCCTTCTCTTCGCATTCCGCTTCTGTCAGGTCTCTGCATTCACCTAGTCTGCCTTAGCACATGCTTTGCCTGACTGCCTGCTTCGCTTTCTACTCATTGTCCCTCCTTTTGATCATACTTTCAAGCTTGTGTTTACAAAGCGTCTGTGTCAGGGTTACAAACTAAGCTACCTGTGATACCTTCCTTTTGGAATTACCAGCGCTTCCAAAACTACTTGCCTTACCACCAGAGAAAAATCTTCAGGTCTTTTTTGCGCCTTTGGCTCTTTCCCCTTATTTGGGTGTTCCGGGGAGTCAGCCTCTTGCCTGGACTGTTGTCAGGCAGGCATAGTGGCTACTCCTTATGGCAGGCCATATCTCCACCTGGACCGTAAGACTTCAAAGAAAAAGAAGAATAAACCAATCCAGACTGACTCTTCTCAGCACACCTCTTCTAAAGACTCAGGTGAGGATATGGAAGGGGAATTTGACAGAAACGTCCCGTTATAGGAAGGACAAATGTAAACAGTGTGTTTTCCATAGTATGGAAATATGGAAGCTCGGTGATGTAAAAGGAAGAATAGGGAAATAGGCATTCTTTAAATGAGACAAATTATGACCTCCCTCCTCTCTCCCTACTGTGCAGGGCCGAGGCCCATTGGGGCCTAGGTAGGCCGCAGACAAAGTTTGTTGAGACAGGTGAGTAGTTGTAGTCGACGAATGGTCTTGTCCTCAAAAGCTGTCACCGGAGATCTTGCTGTGTACGAGTGTTGAAAAGATAGATAGTCTAGATTTAAACTTCGTATAACCAAAGGCGTTAGCCAGAAGAAGGAACTCTGCAACTTGCGTCTGACTAGGATGGCAGAAAAAAACAATCTGAGGGACCTCTACGTGTCTAGGACCATGGGTACATGAGACATCACACTAGGGAATAGTATTACTGGCGCGCCCTGTCAACGTCCCTTTTTTCGAGTTTCAAAAACAAAAAATGTAATACTCTGCGGCTACCACTAGATGTCGGCCTATTCATAGCATGTGATCTAAGCAGCTCCACAAGCTTCAGAAATATATATATATAGGGTTAAAACAAATAAACCTAGAACTGATTATGCAGACAAAGCTAGCGAGGCAGCTGTACTTGAGGAGCCAGAGAGGTAACAAGTAACTTGAGAGACATATGAAAGCAAGGCAGGAAACCCTCTTATAGCTGGAGAAACAGTGGGTAATTGATGTAATATTGGTGTGCCCTGACCTGCAGAAGGTGTCCAACAGAGACAGAGATGGAAAGTCAGGTGCAGCTTCTGGAATCACCATTCTAGACTAGAAAGTCTGTGGCTGTGACTAGACAGGGCTGAGGATGCAGAGAGATCCTGTAGAAGCACTATTTGCATCGGTTTGCCACCACAAGGGTAGGAGGACCAGAGCATGGAACTATACTTGGATCATTGGATTACTGATAACCTCAAGGTAAAATGCTCGTCTAATTTCTTTACAAATGAAAGAGTGCAAAAGGTACCTGGTCGCAGGCCGTCGACTGCCCTACCTCCCAGAATGATGGTCACAAAGATCCTGAAATTTAGAGATGTTACAGGAAGGCAAGTGAAGCGGCCCTATATCGTATGTCAGACCAGGGTTCAGTTCTTCCCAGATTTCACGCATTATGTAAAGAAATAGTGAAAGACCTTTGAGGCTGGTAAACAGCGTCTAAGGGACCCGATATTCCATTATGTGATGTTCTTCCATGCTAAGCCATGAGTGATTGCAGCACTTTTATCATACATTTTCAGGAAGACACAGGACTGTTTAGACAAGAGAACACATCAGTCTGTCCCTTGCTCCTGAATGAGGCTAGCAGGAGAAACAGGATCCTCAGACAAGGACACTCGCTTTAGGTTAAAAGAACATGAGATGTGTGCCCCGCCGAATCAGGACAACAAAAGGGCCGGTAGGACTAGGGTGAAGGAAGACTTCTCTGGACATGGATACCTAGTTCACGAGTGATATGATATGATGTGGCATTTGTAACGCGCCTATACATAAATGTAATGCTATCAGTATAGAGTTGCTTCTAATGCAGCTTACAATAAAACTATTGATTTGCATGTTGAAACTGAGTATGATGATATATGATGCCCTCTGGTCATTGATGATATAATCAAACCTGAGTCGGACCACCTTAAATTCTCGAAGCAGTTCAAGAACTTCCTTTTCGCCTCAGCTTTCTCTCTCTCCTCCCCTGCTGACCTATCTGTCTGGCTCGCTGACTGGATGCCTGGCTCCCCTCAGAGTCTCTCTGGGTACCAGGCTCCTCCATAACCAGGTACACCTGAACTGCCTCCAGCCCTACCGTGCACTTAGGGGCTGTAACTGTAACCTTACATTTCCCAGCCTCCATGCACGTACCCAGAGCCGCGCTGCCCTGGCTGCATGTACTCAGAGCAATGCTCCCCTGATTGCACCCCCCCCCCTCCCTCTCTCTCTGGCACTCCCCTCCCACTGCATTTTGAGTTACTGCACGTGCATGATCTGAATGACACAAGGCCTAGTAAAATTGTTTGTTTTGTCCTCCCTCTGTCTTCCCTCCATTGTCTTGTCGCGCCTATAAATACTTGTGTACAGGCGCGTTATAAATGACTAGTATCATATATCTTATCATACAATCAGAATTCTGTTCTTGAAACTGCTACATGCTGCTTTGGTCAAGGTTGATCGAGAAAAAAACACTGAAGAAATAACATGCATATGTTCCAAGAAAAGTGAACAACTGACTTGAGAGTCTGGTGGAGTAACAGGCCCCGATTTCGGTCCCTCTATGTGCAAGTAGGAAACAAATTTGGTCCCTCCTATGAGGAAGTAGAACACACTAGGCGGAGTGGGAGTTTTAATCACATTGTACCGGGTGGGCTTTCTGTCCCTTGCTTGAATCTTGTATGGGCTGCAGTTTGTGGTACTCAACACATCTATGTGTGGGCACGACGCAGGCTATACAGGAGATCAATAGGATTTATGGTTTGGAGACAGTTAGGGGGAGGTTGTGATGCGATTGTTTCATCTTGTTTTGAAGGTTAATATGTACAAGAGAAGAGTTGAGTTGGGTCGGAACTGTTAGATGTATTACTGTTTTACTGCAATTTGAGATAAACAGAAGCTGCATGGAACAGAGGAACCGCGAGAATCAAATAATTTGATGTATCAAAAAAATTTGAATTATGTCACATCTGAATTGTTTGAGTTGGAATGTCAGTGGTTTAAATGGGGTCATTATAAGAAGCAGGAGTCACTCATACTTGGAGGAGGGGTCTATATAGGGATGTCGAAGGTGACCCAATGCTAGAGAGTTGCTGAAACTAATGGGATTTGGAGATTACATCAAGCATCTTTTATTTAATGCTACATGGTTAAAACAAAGAAAGTTTAACCTTTAACATACTTCAATTCAATAAACAGTAAGTACACAAAGATAAATATTCCCATCAAAAAACATAAATATACATAGCAAAACATCTATAATATAAATTCATCAATAAAACTATAAACACCTATTAATAAGATACATTAAATAAGACTTTTGGCACCAATTAATTTCCAAATGTAAAAAACCTGTCTCAAGCGGAATTCAATTCATAACAGGGTGGCAGCTAAACTCCTCCATGTGCTTACCTTCCATAATGCATTACTCACAATAAAATGAATTGTCAACCACCTAAATCAGTATCAAAACAGAACAATCAAGTTAGTCTAGTTCCTGAGTTCTGGGAAGGTTTCAAGAAAGCAGCAACAGCCACTACGGTCAAGGTTGTACGTCCTGCAAGACAACGGCGCCACAGTTTCTCCATCTCCCAGTGTAAACAGATCTTCAAATTTCTTTTAGCAGCGTCCATCGTTTACCTTGTATCGCAGTGCACGCTACCAATAAATGTTTCAAAGTCTTCCTCTGGCCTCAGGATTTACAAAATATACAGGTTGCCATTTCAGAAAGCAGCAGTCCATATCTTAGTAGGATTTCTTTTTTAAAATCAAATTACATCGGAACCTTAGAAAAAGCCATCTAATTTCCCTACCTGAATAATTTGCAAGATAAGGGGCTAATACTCCTAATTGTTTATGCTCTAGAAGTAGGTGACTCAGTGACTCAATTATGCAAACCTTCTATTGTGGCTACCAGTCTGATTTATATAACATCCTCTTCACCCGACATGGATTCTCCATAAGCTCCAGTGTTGAAGAGTCAATTTTACACCGGAGATTGAGGCAGAACTCGGAGAACCCAGTTAGTAAGCTACTAACTTTCTTTTTTTAAATATCCTTCAGGTCTTCAAATAAGGAATTTTCCAGGGTACACAGAATTGTATTATACAATAAGAGCAATTTCCAATTAACTCTGGAGAGCATTGAACTGATACCAAGCTCATACCAAATAGCAACTAAAGGCACCAAGCTCGGGATCCGTAAAGCTCTCCTCCTAATCAACCCCTCCAAGTAGGGCAGAAATCCATCAATGGACAAGGCTTGAATCCCAATTCTGTATAAAATCTTGGGGATCATTTTCCCCTCGTAAAATGTAACAATAGGGATCAGAGAATATTTGCCATACCTGCCATTAACCCAACTCAACTGATTCGATAGCGATATTGCACGGTTTTTGAGCAACACTGATTTCTATTTTCTGTGGTTTATCAATAGTTGGGAGTCCTAGATAGGCCTCAAGTTACACATTTTTGGGGAGATAAAGGAAACAGGTTTCAGGTATTGCCCTATATCTGCCATGTAGCGATTAAATAGGCAGGGAGCAAGTACGCAACCCTGCTGAACCCCACGAAAGGTTGAAATTTGCCTAGAGAGTAGTCCATTTTAATTTAGCTAGACCCGGAAAACTTTTCATGAAGGACAACCAATATACGCAATAAACCTGGTGGGATTCCCCAATTCATTAGTTTGGACCACACAATGCATCTGTCGACAATAGCAAATGCGGCAGAGAGGATGATTGACACAATATAGATTGACTAATACTTCCACCGCCACGGCTACATTTTGGAGTCATTTTAACATAAAACCGTTCAGAGATGTTCCTGTGTTCCTCCTGAAACTAGTCTGCATTCCTTTATTACACCTCGTTCTTTTACCCATACTTCAAGATGTTGCCATTTTTTTTTTACATTTATAAAGTGCACAAAGCGGCCCTGGGGCATCGTGGCGCTGATACAACCAGGCTTACTTAGTTACATGAAAACAACAGGAACGCCTGTCTGTGGTTCTTGGTTACAGTGAACCTGATACAAGACACTTGATGGTTACAATGACATTGACAGCGTGGGCAAGGTCACAATGTAAATGTTTCCAATGTTACAGCGGAGCCAGAGATGGATTTAAGGGCGGGAATCATGTGGGTTGGCTGAGCTAATTGAAGAACTTAGTTTTGAGTGATTTGCGGAAGGATAGGTGGGAGGTCTCATTCCTTAGGGCCATAGGGAGGGCATTCCAGTGTTTGGGAGCTAGGAATAGGAAGCTGGCGCCTTCCGCTTTGGCCCTTTTTAAGGTAGGGATGTTAAGCTGATTGGCGTGATGTGATCGCTTATAGTACAGATGCAAACACATTGCCGTCGGCATCCAGTATAGAGATTGGCCGGTAGTTAGCTGGGTCCAATCATGCCCCTTTTTTATAGATATGAACTACATATGATGTAGACCAGGACTTGGGTGCACAACTCCACCACCTATTAAATAATGAGGACAGTGTCACAGCCTATGAAGCCGAATTGCCCTTAAATAAATAGCTGACCAGTTTATTCAGGCCAGGTGCCCAAGAAGTATCGTTTTCTTTTTTCACCATTTTCAGCACCCTGTAACAGTCGACTTCCAGCTTCCAGCCATTATCATCTCTAGGAAAATGGTACATTTGGTCAGCTACCAATGTCTCTGGTTCAGCACATGTTATGTTATGTTATTTGAACTTCTAAAGTGCACTGTCACTTGGCGCTGAGGAGGAGATGAGGAAGAACAGCCAACAAAGCCACATTGAATTAAAATAACAAGGTCTTCCAAGGATTTTCTAAATGCTAAATGATTGGATATAGCCTTAATCGACGGGGGAAGGTTATTCCACATTTGAGCTGCCACAATCGTAAAAAGCACAGCCTACAATGCATTTGCGGCGGTAAGAAGGAACTACCTGCAGTTCCGCTGTGGAGGAGCGAAGCATACGAGCAGGATGATAACAAACAAATTTAGACTGAAGGTATTTTGTACCCAGTCCGTAGAGAGCTTGATGAACAATGCCCAATGACAAACTCAATTCTTCGACTGACCGGAAGCCAGTGCAAAGCACGTAGCACCGGGGAAATATAGGCTCCATAGGGAGATCCAGTGGCAACACGAGCTGCCTGATTTTGGAGGCGCTTAAGCCGCTGGACTAAACCCTTAGGTTGCGCGAGATACAGCGAATTACAGTAATCCAGACAGCTAAGCACCATGGCTGCAACAACTGGAGGATGAAGAGTAGAAGGAAGAAGCGGTACAACCTTTTTCAAAATTTTAAGATGGAAGTGGCCTGTCTTGCACACAGCAGAGACCTGATCGTGCATTGAAAGAGAAGCAGAGAGAATAACACCAAGGTTCCTAACCTTTGTCACAGGAAACAGCAGAGAGCCAAGAGAAGAGGGGCAGAACGAGGACACCCAAATTGAAGGATCAGGGGGAGCACCAACCACCAGCACCTCTGTCTTGTCCCCATTCAGCGTCAGCCAGTTCCGGCTCGTCCACTCACCTACAGCAGTCAGGCGCTGTCATGACCCTTGCCCCTGGCCCTCACTGGCAAGTCAGCCTTCCAGTTAGGGCCAGGTCAAATGCCTTAAAACCTCATCCAAGACTCTCTTGGAGTCAGTCGTGGCGCCTTTGGCGCCAGGCTCATAACCATCATGAAGACCAACATTAGAATGGGACTATTTACTTGGGACTATTTAACTGGGGGGGGGGTTCAGCCAACATGGAGGCACACACATAGCTCAGTTACAAGAAACTGAGCAATGCGGTCTAGTCTTTTGGATGTGGCAGGCCTGGGACTACTTTACCTGGACTACTTTGGGTGTGGCAGGCCTGGGACTATTTTACCTGGACTACTTTACCCGAGACTATTTAAACCACACCCAAACAGCAGAACATGCTTTGCGTTATTCTGCTGTGGGCAGCGTAACGCTCACCGTGTCCAGTTCTTTGATGCCAGCTTACCTGAAACCAAGGACCTGCAGAGAGAGAAAGAACACTACGAAACTTACCCTGAAGGTACGAACTCCATCATCTGGCACCGCATGCATCCTGGAATACCATAACCTGGAAAGAGGTGAAAGAAAGACAGCATTAGTAAGCGTTTACTCACGTTTCCTCCCTAATGAAGAAAGCCACACAATTCTTACCTGGGTAGTCATCTCCTGGTCAGTATCATTGCTGGAACATTACGGCGCTCGGCGAGGAGCATCGCAACCTGCAAGGAGAGAAAAGACACAGGTTAGCAATATAAAAGGCGAAACAGCGCCGCGCATCGTGCATTACTCACGGACAGCATCGCACACACCGTACTTTCGCCTAACGGCCCATGCTCTTCGTCAAACTGCATGACCACACCAAAAACCTTTCCACACCTAAAAGGAAAGAAGCAAGACATTATTATTCGAACTAAGAGGAACGTAAGAACTGCATATAAAGACTGTAAAGCAGCAAACCTACGGAGTTGCAGCAGGCCTGGATTCCCACAGGGGGGCTTGCACCAGTGAAGTAATTTGGTCGCTGCTCGCCCCCCACATCTACGCGCCCCTGCCACGAGGAGCAGGACGGAGGATCCACCTCTTACAAAAATAAGGTGAGGAGAAGGCCCAAGGGGGAGGATGGAGTTGAGGCCAACAAGGGAGGCGGGAAAACAAAGACAATCTGGTATTGAATCCAGCTCTCCTATATTGCAGACCCATCTTTAACCAGAGGCCTTACCAAGGGACTGGGAGAGGGTTCAAGAGTGCAAATCATCCAACCAGGGCTGGGTGGCGTCCTCGTGGATACCAGGTGAGCGTAACAGGCACTGGTGGAAGCGCAACGACACCTCAGTAGGAGCTAGGTCAAAACGGATTAGGAATTGGGTGTCATCGCCATAAGAATAACACTTGACGCCGAGAGAGCGGATGAGACAGATAAGAGGCCAGATGTATATATTGAAGAGAATGGGTGACAAGGCCAAGCCCTATGGCACTCCAAAAGTGAGATTAAAGGAGCGAGACAGAAAAGGAGGAAGAGAGAGCACCCAAGTGCGATCAGACAAAAAGCAAGAAAACCACGAGAGGACCTGCCCCTTAATCCCAATCTGGGACAGGCGGGTAAGCAGGATGGGGTGATCAACCGTATCAAAGGCCGCTGAAATATCCAACAAAATCAATGCCTCAACATTTAATACCCAATCTTGCTCTGAAACAGAGTTAATTTGCTGTATTGGTTGTGCTATATCTATGTCATTAATCAACCTCCAAAAACCCTGTTCATTTTTTTTATTTTGCACGGTTAACATGGCTTCTGCATTCCTTTGGCTCCTTATAGCCCGACTTCCCGGGAGCCAGATCTTATAAGACTGTTTCACCTTCTTAATCAAAATACTTATTTCAAGAGTGGACTTATCACCCTTACCCTTTATACATCTAACCTTTGCTCAGTATCATAGATGTGAGTATGCTTTTTAAATCTCACAGGCATGACAGGTTTAACAGGAGGCAGAATGAAACATATCTCCCCCACAAAGGTATCAAAATTGCTCACTGTAAAGGTTTCATACTTCCAATCATGGGAGGCAACTCAGAAGCATTCTACCAGGGTAACATGGACCTGCAACACTGATCCCTTGTTCCAGCTAACTCTATTGCCTGCTGGATTATCCATTAGGTCCCGGGGACCACCTTTTCTCTCCCCACCTTTCTTCACTAACAGCCCAAATGATATTATTAGCATACTGTGGTCCTTACAGTTAGTTGGTTTGGTATGCAGAATTTATATCGAATATATTATATAGAATTAACATATATAAAATATTTTATAACAAACATTTTTATAGAGAATGCATTTAGGGATGTGGTAAAGGGTTAAATATTTTTGGGAAACGGTTGGGGTGGGAAACTGGGTTTGGCAGAGGACCCCCCCCCCCACACACTTTTTTTTTAATGCATTCTCTATAAACATTTTTGGTATAACGTATTCGATATATGTTCATTTTTTATAAAATATTGCGGTATAAAGACATGTAACCATGGGTTCCATCTTAAGTGTCTTCCTTTACCAAAGAGCCATTTGTCAGTGAAGATCTAATCAATTGTCGAGTAGGAGGTTCCATTCAACCAAGTAGAATTACTTGGCACATCATCTGGTACAGTTCCATTAAAAACCAAAAGTCCAAGACACTTTCACCAATAGCCCCCGTTTTGTTGTTTTGCAGTCCATACCACCCCTGGGGCCATGGGGCAGCCCACAGGATTTCCCCCTTAAAACATTCTGAATCTAAATCTCCAGATAGGATATGTCCCCCCCAAAAACTTGTAATTTCAGTTATTAAGAGTCTTTGAGGGGATTTTCCATTATCCTTTTACAAGAGACTTGGCTGACTCAATATCCAGAGATTCAAATGCAACCTGAAAACCGTCAATCGGCTAGTAAAGGGGATACAGGCAGCCAGCGGACGGGCTTCTCATTCTTGTTAATTTTTGTATAGGGCTTAGAATGGTTAATTCCCGCAAAATCACCTGTTGGGAGGGGGGAGCGAGTGATGGCTGTGGAGATTGAGCTACAGGTCTCGAGCGAGTCTGGGAACTTGCTTATTGTCAATGTGTATTGGAACCAGTGGATATGCTCTACACAAGATGTGACTCAGAAGTTAATGGGTTTTGAGTGATTGGTCAGTGTGAGGAATCCTGTGAAATCCTCACTGAAAACCCGGTATGGGCCTCTTCTCATATGGCCAGGGGAAGGCAGCCGCTACCGGATCCTGACCTCAGGGGTGGTATTATGAGGGAGGATCATATGGGAGGAGACACATAGTGGGGGAAAGTGGTAACTCCATTAACACATTATTCTTCCAGTCTCCCTGAAACACTGATGGTGTATTGTAAAGCGGAGTCAAGTAGTGTAGCACAGAATATTCACATATCTTCTGTTTCTGCCAAACAACAACTGAAACAGTATAGCTTTGGAAAGTGTAAAAACATTATGGACTTCAATTCCCATAATACCTATGGTAGTGGGGTGACGAAGAGGAGAGAAGAGTCAATGTGGAGCAGGAACAACCTTAAGCTAAAGATGCAGACTAGTCGTTCTAAGGATCATCAGCGGTGCAGGAGTTAGAAAAAATGGAGCGTCTTACTATGCACAGGAGTGTGCAGGAGAAGAGGTGGTGCTCGCAGTCTGAAGGAGCGGAAAGCCACGGATGATGCGGAGCGTGAGACAAGCTCGGAGGCAGAGTCACCGAGGCAAGCCATGCTGAAGGAGGATGCTCACAAGCACCTGCCTTGAGGCGTCTCATACTGGAGGAGAGAGGCTCCGTCTAAGTCAGCTGCTGAGGACCTGACAAGACACAGACTTGCAGACGGCAAAGCTTCCATTGGCAGAGGCGCGAGAATCCGATGCAGGAACCAAGGGAGACTCTGCAGAACTGGGGTAATCGGCCCAGGAACGGTTCTTTGTTGCAGACGCACGTTAAACCGGTGAGTCAATCGTTGGGGGTCCCGGGATGTTTTATAACGCTAAAGGACACTTGGGGAGGCAATTCGAATACCGAACAAGTAGAACAGGAGGGCAAAGAGGGTACACTTCTCACATAAGATGTCAGTTTGGGGAAACCTGGAACCTGCAGTGACATTAGCCAAGAAACTTTAAAGAAGAGACACAGAGGCAAAGAGGGTACAATTCTCCTCACATAAGAAGTCAGTTTGGGGAAACCTGGAGCCCTCATGACCATATGCAAAGAAACAGGCAAATATTGTGAGATGTCTGTGTGGAGAAACCTGGAACAAACATTACCACAAGCGGAGAAACATTAACAGTTGTGTGAATTTGAAATCATTCCTGGCAGCCGAGTAAACCATGAAAGGAAAAGTTGTGTGAAGTTGAATCCATTCCTGGCAGCCGAGTAAACCATGAAAGGAACAGTTGTGTACAGTAGAAACCATTCCTGGCAGGCGAGTAAGCTAGGAACGGAGCAGCTGCTTTAAGGTGAAAACATTGTTGTTACAAAGCGTGTTGTGGAAAGAAAATATTTGCTTTATCATTCTGAAAAACAATTGTACAACAAGAGACATTTGCTTTGCCATTCAGACAAAAGTATTCTATGAAAAGGACTGTTACATCCTTCCAAGTTATCATTTTGACATTTTGAAAGGAATACTTTATGAAAGAAACAGTTTATCTGGTTTTGAACAAGTGTTCTATGGAGGAGACTTTTGCCTTGCCAATTTGAGGGATGTGTTGGATGAAAGAGACCTCTTCCATTGAACTTAGTAGAATATTGCTGGAACAAACCTCTTGCGAAGGCCTTCCTGAATTGATTTAGGGGAAGGCAGTCAATCCCTGGACACAAGGATTACTTTATTGGAGTAATAATGTTGAACGTTTGCACCTTTTTGTTGAACTGGAAACAGATACATTTAGCTTGCACACCTTGGTTATATATGTTAGTGTGAGGGTCAGATACATTTGGACACAAGGTCATTTTCTTTTCGTTTTAGTTTGCTAGGACAGATGGGCCTTTATCCCATCCTCTTCTATTTGAATGAACATGTGAAATGTTGCAAAAATTACAACTTTGTGTCCGTCTCTCATTTCTGACACCTCACATAGGTCAGACATGGTCATTGACTGGCATTAGTGGGAAGGGATTTTTTTTCCGACTGCATGCAAGAGAGCCCTAAAGACACAGATATATTGGTACCATCGGGCAACATTCAAACAGGCAATAAATGTTGGGGCTACAAGGGGGTGAATTGAATTAAGGCGCTGGGTCTACATTTGTTAAATGGTGCAGTGTCCGGAAATATCCCTTCCCGGCATACATGGTCGCGGGTGTGGGCAAAGCCAGTTTTGGATTATTGTTTTACAGATGACTAGATGTTTTTTAGATGTCGTTCTCTGAGAATGATTGCGAGTAACCCGAGTGATCATTGTTTGTTTGTTTGATTTGTACCGCGCACCGAACCCCGAGGTAACTGGGCGCCAAAAGCTTGGGTGAGAGTTACAAGCATATAGATGAATTACAAGAACAGTAAGAACAACGATAAGTGCAGTCGACCAAGGTTATATGGCGGTCGATGGTTGACAGGAAGTGTGATCATATCAAATTGTTACAGTGGGTGAAGTATACAAACGGGAGTAAGCAGGCACAATATTTTTAGTGGGAAGCGAGCCGATCACTAGTGCCTCTTGTCGAAGAGCCAGCTCTTTACTTTGGCTCTAAAGGTCCAGAACAAGGGTTCCGTTCGGAGGATGAGAGGTAGGGCATTGCAATGTTTGGCAGCTAACACAGGGAAGCTTGCTCCGGCGGCTCTTTTTAGGTTTCAATCTGGGGATGGTCAGGCTATGCAAAATAAGGGGTTCTAGTCAGTCTGGTTGATTGGTGCTTGCTGAACTTATCTACCAGGTATTTGGGAGCCGAGTTTGTTAGGCATTTGTGAGTGATGACAAGTGTGCAGAGGGAGCTACTATCTCGTACTGGGAGCCATCGGACATCCTGTCTGTGGCTGGTGATGTGGGAGGATCTACGGATGCTTAGAGTGAACGTTAAGGCATTGTTTTGAAGGACCTGAAGTTTGTCGAGGTTCCGTTCCGAAGTGCCTAGGAAGAGGGTATTGCAGTAGTCAATCTTGGAAAGAACTAGTGCCCTGGCTAGAGTAGAGCAGCTGCTAGGGGGAGAGGAATGGTTTGCCAGCATTAATGAGCTTATTGGTGTAGGCCGTTGAAGAGGTGGCATTCAGTTGCCTTTTGAGTGCTAGGGTTGAGTCTACGTAGACCCCCAAGGTTTTGATTGTTCAGATTCCCGTCAATGTTGACAGAGGCATATCCTGGGTCTAGTTTGTTTAGGCATACTTGGGAGTCGACGATCAAGAGTTCGGTCTTCTCGTCATTGAGGCATAGGCTGTGGTCAGCCATCCAAGCCTGGATCTCCAAGTATACGTTGTTGATTAATTTAGAATCATCTTCATAGCTCCCTGTGAGCGTGATGAGAACCTGGGTGTCATCAGCGTAATTCGTGTATGTGACACGCAGGTTGTCAAGACGGTCAAAGAGGAGCTTAGTAAAGATGTTGTATAGCATTGGCGATACGCACGGGCCTAGTGGTACACCGCAATAAATAGGTATTGGGTCTGCTGAGGCTCAGGGTGCAAAGACCCTTGTGGTGCGATTGGACAGGAAAGATTGTATCCAGGTTGCAGCGTCGCTGGAGAAGGCAGCTGCTGAGACCAGGTGATCAGTAAGGATCTGATGATTGACGAGATCGAATGCTGCTGGTAGGTCTAGCAGCAGTAGCATAGCCAGCTTACCCTTGTCCTTCGCCTCATCCATTTGGATTTTTAGGTCCAAGAGGGCCGTTTCCGTTCCATGTCTTGGCTTAAAGTCAGATTGTCTGAGGCCCAGTAAGTTATTGTCTTCCAGATGTTTCTGGATTTGAAGATAGGCCACTCTAGCCAAGAATATTAGAAGGTAGGGAACGGTGGTGATAGGCCTGTAGTGGTGGGGGTATTAGGGTCTAGGTTTTTTTTTTAAGATAGGCATAACCCAGGCCTCCTTGAGATTGTTGGGGACTGAGCTGGTCTTGAAGGAGGAGTTGATTATGGCAGTGATGAAAGGTGCCAGATCCCTGGCGCCTTCCTGAATGATTGTGGATGTGCAGAGATCTCCTTGCCATCTTGAGGGTTTTAGGCCTTTAAAGATGCTTTCCACTTCTTTGGGAGAAACTGGAGAAAAGGAGAATGGTGGACCTGCGAGGGGTGAGCATACTGGGGTACTGTGTGTCGAGGTGGAGGTGGCAGTGGCGTTCTTGGCCAAGATGTTCTTTTTTTGCTCAATTTTGTGTTGGAGCAATGCGATTTTGTCTGCGAGAACTTTTTGTATTTTAGCGCACCAATCTGTCTTTCACGCAGGCTTCTGAGGGTGGGGCTGGGACCTCAAGTTCCCTGAGAATACTAAAAAGCTCCTTAGTTCTGGATTTGGCATTGAAGATTCTGTTATAGGTATCTTTCTTAGCGTTAAGGATGGCTGATTTGTATGATGTGGCAGTCGAGGTGAAAAGCGTCTTGTTAAAGGTATTGGGCGTTTTCTCCATGTAGCTTCTGCCGCTCTCTTGGTGTTCCGGAGAGATTTTAGTTCCGGGGTAATCCATTTGTTGAGCTGGGCTATTGCTTTAGCTTTAGTTAGTTTAATTTAGAGCTGCCTCCATTGTTTTATTGTAGAGGTCAACCAGTTTGTTTGGGTCTAAGTCTTCGAAGTTGGCTGGGTCTAAGATGTTCTGAATCAAGGGGCGTAAGCTTTGGAGCGTCATGTTTCGGTTGTTTCTGGTGAGGACTTGCGGGGTGATAGATGGATTAAGGTTGGCGGGTGCCTTCCCTTGGTAAGGTGGGGCTATTGTACTAAAAAGTGGGAGGATGGTTGCCATAGTAAGGGTTGCTCTACGAGCGGCGGCCATGAGGGCGAGGGCGTTTCAGTGATGAGTTTACAGGTCGGAGGTTGGTGGGCCATATGTGCTAGTCTGGGGTTTAGGCACTAGGGCAATTTGGCGAAAGTGCAGTGGGCTGATTCAGTTTAGAAAGCCGTGGGCAGATTAAGCACAGATGCAATAGGCTAGTTCGACTTCAGTGCAGTGGGCAGGTTAAACACAATGCAATAGGCTAGTTCGACTTGGGTGCAGTGGGCAGGTTCAGCATGAAGCAGTAGGCTAATTCGACATAGGTGCAGTGGGCAGGTTAAACACATTGCAATAGGCTAGTTCAACCTGGGTGCAATGGGTAGGTTAAACACAATGCAGTAGGCTAGTTCCACTTGGGTGCAGTGGGTAGGTTAAACACAATACAGTAGGCTAGTTCAACTTGGGTGCAATGGGCAGGATGAAACAGGCTGGTTCAACATTTCAGAGCATTATGCTACATCCAGAGGAATACACTGGGCATGATCAATGATCCGGCATCGATTCACTAGAACCACATATATAAGCAGTATAAAAGTCATTGTATGGTAGTGGTTAAATATGATGGCTCTATTGAAGTGGGAACTTTGGGTATGGCCCCAATTGTGATGGTGAACCCCAGTAATAATCATATTGCCTGAAACGGGGCAAAAGTATCGTATTTTAACAGGAAAATGTTATTTGTTCTGAACAGTACTACACTGGACTGGAAGTTGAATATATTTAATCTAATTTTGAGGTTTCTTAATATGCATTTTATGAACTGCTCCTTACTGAATTATTCAAAGAACAACTAAGGGGTTGTGGTGCGACATTCCCATTCCTTTGATCAGGAGGTGGTAGGAAAAAAAAAAGAGGGCTCTACAGGCACAAGTTAGAACCATCAGGAGCTGCCCATGAGGCGGTAATTTTACAGATTAAAAAAGCAGGATGAATTTATTCCATCTGGAAAAAAGGTCATAGGGCTTGTCTCTACCAAAGGGACTCTGAGCAAGTGCTGGGGATTCTGCAAAGTAAGGACGCATCTTTATTTTGGAAGGTTAATAAAATGGGGGTTTCACAATAGAGTATACAACTCAACGCTGTGGAAGAGTGTGTTTGGGTTGATTACTACCAGAAAGTGTTTGGAGCAGTTCAATCCCATGAGTTTAACTTGGATCTGTATGAAGTTAACAGGGAGCCGAGGATGTCTTATCAAGAATGCATCTTTAACCTGATTACTTATTCTAGCAACTCATGGGCCCGGGACCAAATTAGTTGTGTGATTTGTTATTTAAAGACAACCCCTGCGGTATGGTCTCCCATTTGATTTTTTTTTAAAGTACTTCTTAATGACGGAAACCAGGGGTGTTGCTGGGTCTGGAAAAGATCAGAGGCTAAGCTAATGTCGGGACTGGCATGACTCGGGGCTAGCTAGCATTTTGGTTGTAGCACCTGAGCTTTTATCCGGGGCTACAACCAAAAGACCTGGGGCTATAGCCCCCTCAGCGCCCCCTAGCAACGCCTCTGACGGAAACCATGCCTACTTCCGAGCAAACTGCCTACGGGATTTACAATAGAGGCTCTGAGGAGACCACGAGGGGCACGCTCATGATTGCATCTTCAGCGCGTTGCTCCCATGTCACTGGGCTGTAAGGTGGTAAGAGTCCCTACTTAGACCCCCCAGATGGACACTGGCTGCACCTTTTGGGTGTAAAGACGTGGGGCGTACAGTCCCGAAATTTGGGCCAATTTGAGTGCTTTCTGGTGGAGATTTGGCCGACAATGGACAGCTGTGGGAAAGCGAAAGTGACTTTCCAGGACGTGGCTAACCATGTCTTGTGAGCAGCGTGGCCGCAGGAGCAACGTGGGACCTGCGAGGAGGAGTCCGGGCCACTGGAAGGTGCGTGGCCAGTGTTGGAGTGAAGGACCAGGGACCCGAGAAGCAGATGGCTCACACCCAGTGGACAAGCCTCCTCACCGTAGCGGGGAGGCACCAGCAACACAGGTGAGCCCCCGGTGTGCCGTCCGGTGCAGCGACTGAGGAGGCCTGCCCAGAGGCACGTTGCCCCAGAGAGGACTGGCCCCCCGAGCAGTGGGGCTATCATAAGGCAGGAGTGTGATACTGTGGGCTAAAAGGGCAGCCGACCCCCTCGGATGGTGGTAGAGTCTTCATTGAGGCTTGGCCTAAGCCTGGGTAGGTGTGGGCCCCCAGGCCACGGCCAGGGGCATGTGCTCGCCTCCCGGGACGGCAGAGGAGACTTAGTGAGCGGACTCCGCTGAAGACCCAGGAAAGAAAGCAAGCCCCCATTCCAGATACCCAGAGCGAAAGCATGGACCCCGGCACAGGGGCAAAGTGACGAGGTGATGGCCACAGGGCGGCGGCCAGGGGCATGTGCCCACCTCAAGAGATATTGGGAGGCAGATGCTCAGATTCAGGCCCGCATAGGGATTGTGTGTAGGTCCCTGGTGTCTGGGAGGGGTTCCAAGGCCAGCAGCGGGCCCGACTGGAGAAGTACAGTGAGGGGATATAACTAGGCCTGGACCTGAGAGAGGAGGATTGGAGCCCCAGGCCAAGATCAGGGATGTCTCCCTGCCTCGTGGGACGCTGGTGGAAACTGCCACTGTGAGGCTCAGGTTCTGCACTATCTGAAGGGGCTGTCTGGCCATACGGACCCCTGTAGGGATCAAAGGGGACTTCCCTGGTGATTGTGGAGGCGCCAAGTCCAAGAGTGGGTCTCCGCCAGTAGACTGAAACAGGGGTTTACCCATAGGCCCAGTACTGAGAGAAGAGGTGAGGGGCCCCGAGCCAAGGCTGGTGCATGTGCCCGCCTCGCTGGACACTGGGGCGAGTACCACCTTGGATTGGTCTGGTGGAAGTTCTGGGATACCAGGGGGGTCCTCCGACCACTGTGAAGAGTGAGGCAGCTATTGGGAGGCGATTCCTCTGCCCAGAATAGAGGGCCCCAGGTTTCCTATCTACTGGAAAGGGAAACGGGTTATTCGAATAACCACAAAGCAGGGATTTGAGAGTGCTACCTCGGAACAGAAGATGCAGGAGGGGGTTGGGGGGGCCTGTGTCAACAAAGAGGAACATTGCCTCATTACTAGAGCAGATTCGAGGAATGAGGGCGGATATAGGAGGAAAAGTGGACAAAATCAACGTATGGATTGATGCAATGGACGAGAGGTTGCAAGCAGTGGAAAATAAGCAGTCCTCCCTTGAGACGCTGGAGACCTAGATGGATATGAGGATGGTGAAGTTAGAGAGGAGAGAGGGGGGAAATCACACTAAAAATGGATGACTTCGTGAATCGAGAAAGGAGGAAATTGCAATTCTTTGGCGTTCCAGAGAAGGAGGGTGAAACAGAAAGAGACCACCGCAGGTTCGTCGATGAAGCGGCAAAGGTGTTCTTTGGAGATGACACCATTGACGAGCTCAAAATGTATAGGGTACACAGAGCAGGTGGACCAGGCAGGGGTCCGAGATCCATGTTGGCTCGCTTCCATAACTATCCCGAAAAGCAGAAAATACTGGAAAGGGCGAGAGGTATAGGTACGGTGATGCTGGGCAATGCAAAAATTAACATTTTCAAGACCTGTCTTCACTTACGTTGGCGAAGCGACGTCTATGTGCACCCCTCAAGAAATGGTTAAATGAGAAGGAGGTACGATACAGATGGGGCTTCCCTTTCTCCATCTCCTTCAAGGTGGATGGGTACGACGATAAGCTGGTCACAGAGGATGATATACACAGGGTGACCAGGGAGCGGATGGGGGAACCTGAGTCTGCATCAGAAGGAGGGTCGAAGGGCCCTGAGAACAGGAGGTGGGGCATACAAGGGCAGAAGAGGCGCAAAGTGCCGGGCTCGAGGAAATTCAATAAACTGAACACCCCACCAGCAGGGGATACTTGACCCATTACCTGTGTATCTTTTTGGAGGCCAGGGGTTGAGGCCTGCCTGTCTTGAAGGTCTTTTTGTTCATGGGTTCATGAGGAAGATCACCTCTAGACCCTCAGAGAAGGGCGGCAGTTGGTGGGAGGTACTCTAAGGTGAACATGATGGACCATCAATTGGAGACTGTCGATGTGGTTGGTTACTGAATTTGGTTTTGGGGCAGGGTGCTTTCGGTTACCGGATGGGTCAGGATATGAGTGTGGGGGGAAATGTTGGGCAAAGAAGGGTGGAGTGGGGGCTCTTGTTTTGGTGGTGTTTAAGATGTTGGCCCGGGTATACGGGTCCTATTGGTGATCCGGGGTTCGTCCAGTGATGGTAACTGGCGGAAACCTGGCGCGCGGGGGAGAGGGAATTTTAAGGAAGAGGGGAGGGGAAGAGGAGTTGTTGGGGAGAGGGAGGGGAGATTTAAAGGGGGTATGATTAATATGCACTATCATGATCCACAGTGAAATTACCTGGTGCTTGAGGAGGTCTGTCCAAAGGGATGTGTTAACGGTGGGGCGAGGACTTGAATAGATGGGAGAGGAATGATTTCTCGCGGATCTGCACATTGAATGTTAAAGGGTTTAATTCACCGACCAAAACGTCCTTGGTGGCAAGAGGATTTCGGAGGTCTGGGATTGATGTTCTCTTTGTCCAGGAGACACGGTTCTCCAAGGGTGAGGAAAGGAGAATACCCTGTGGTCTTGTGGGACAGGAGTACTGGGGTTCAGGGGACTCAAGAAAGGGCAGTGTTGGTATGCCGCTACAGAAGACTGAAAATTGAGGTAGCGAAAGTGTGGAGGTGCCCAGAGGGGAGTGCGATTCTGTTGACGGGTCTCATACAGGGGGGTCAGTTTCACCTTTGTGGCACTATACGCTCCTAACCACAGTCAGCTAAATTTTCTTAAGCCCATGCTGGCGAGAATATTGAATGAGGAGAGGGGATACCTGGCAGTGTGGGGGAAAGGGGGACCTCAACATGTGTGAGGATTTGCAGTTGGATATGAGAACTATGGGAAGAGCAACGGGAGGATCCCCATATGTGGGGACGGACGGATTGCAGGTTTGTCTGGACTTGTACAGTTTGTGGGACACTTGGGGCTTCTTTCACCCTCAGGAGGGAGAATTTATATTCTATTAAGCGCCCCATGAGACATATACTCAGACTATTTGTGTGTTGCGAGGGAGCTTCTGGAGGTGGCATCGGGTTCTGAAATCCACCCAATTGCCTGGTCTGACCATGACATTGTATACCTGGATTTGTCTTGGTTTGCGCTGGGCCCCGAAAAATCGATATGGAGGTGTAAAGAGTCTCTATGGAAGGACTCGGTTTTAAGGGAGGAGTTAGAAGAGGTGATGCAAGTATATTTTCTCTTGAATGATACAGGCGAAGTGGATCAGGGAACGGTATGGGATGTGGTTAATAGTGACATGGAGGGGTCACCTGATCCGAAAGGGTGCGCGCAGAAAAAGGGAGCGGACCTTGTTGGAGAATGGGCTGTGTGCAGAGATAGGGACTCTGGAAGAAAGAATACGTACAACTGAAGAAGGGGTGGGGAATGGATAGAGGAAGTGCGGGTCAAGAGGGAGGAACTTCCGTTATTCGAGGAAGGAAGGACAGTCCAGAAGCTCCACTTCCTAAAGCAGAAGTACTATAAAAAAGGCGACATGGCAGATGCCCTGCTGGCACTGCGGCTATGTGGCCAAGGGGCAGAGAGATGGATATCGGGGTTGGAGGGACCCTAGTGACCTCAACTGGGTGAATAGTAGAGGATTTTGCAGACTTTTATGAGGGGCTATATAAGGGGAGGGACCAGTCCACTGGGGAAAGGATGGCACCTTATTTGGAGGATGTGTCCCTTCCATCACTGGGAGGAGGCAATGCCAATGGATGACCACATTACGGGGGAAGAGATTTTGCAGGCCATACGGAAATTGCACTTGGGCAAAGAACCAGGAGAAGACGGGTACACCACAGGTTTTTACAAGACATTTGCGGGTGGCCTTGTCCCACATCTAGTCAAATTGTTCAATAATATATTGGAAACCGGATGGGCCCTGAGACCATTTGTTTGGATGCTTATTTTGGTAATACCTAAAGAGGGTAGGGATCCCCGGCTCTGTAGCTCTTATTGTCCGATCTCCCTCCTCATTGTGGACGCAAAGTTGTTCATACGAGTGTTGGCGACAGGGCTGGAAGCCCATATGACACGGTTGGTGCACAGGTGGTCTTCACAAGGGGACGACAAGGGGCAGATACGATGCATAAATCCTTGCACCTGATAGAGGGGGCCTGAGGCAGGGCAGGTAACCCCACGCTTCTGTCAGTCGATGCAGAGAAAGCATTCCACAGAGTGGATTGGGGTTTGCGGAGGGCAGTCCTTGCTAAGTTTGGGATAGGGGATACGTTTCTGAGGGGAACCATGGCACTGTACTCGGAACGGATGGCCTCTGTGGCAGGAAATGGGAATTTTTTACGGTGGTTTGGGTTAGGTTGGGGCACTAGACAGGGGTGTCCCCTCTCGCCATTACTCTTTGCTCTATCCTTGGAGCCCCTGGCCCACAGGCTGCGGAATGATCCCTGAGTGGAGGGTATTATCGTGGGAGGAGTGGAATACTGGGTTTGTACGCCGATGATATTCTGTTGCATCTTAGTAACTCAGTGTCCTCTGTCCCAGTGGCAGTGGAAATAGTGGAGGGGTGTTCTCTGGCTTTAAAATGAAAAAAAGGAAATCCATTCTGTTCCCGTTGGACCCGAAGGGGGGGGACGATAGGCGGGGTCTAATCGCACTGGGAATGAGGATAAGTTGCAGTACCGTAGGGATAAATGTCACCAGTGAAACTGGGACCTAAACAAATCGAACCTCCACCCTGCTGTTAGCAAGGCTATTTAAGGATTTGGAAAGATGGGCAAAAAGACGATTTCACAGCTGGGTCGGTTGAACACCATAAAGATAAAGATGAGTTTCCTCCCTAGAATCCTTTACTTATTCCAGATGCTCCCGATCCAAATTTCAGACTCATTCTTTCAGGAGGTTAAGAGCCGACTCCTGCGGTTCCTGTGGCAGGAGAAAAAAGCCAGGGTGGCATATGAGGTATTGGTTCTCCCAAAGGACAGAGGGGGGTGGAGAGGGGTAGGCTTCCCAGACATATACCTATAATACAATGGACCGCAGCTTAGGATCCTGGTTCCACATCTGAGGGATCGGCTGGACAACTTTTATCTTAGTCTGTGGTCGGTGGGCAAGTGGATTTGGGTACCAAGAGACCGTATTCCGAGAAGGATTAGGGAACATCCTATCTTGGGGGTCATCGGGAACATTTGAAGGTAGGGCCCAGAGATGAGGGGGGTGATGACGTGGCCCCCACCGATAAGCCATCCCTGTGTTCTGGGTGTGAGGGACCGGATCCCAAACCTGAATGGGTTCCAGACATGGTTTGAGGTGGGGCTAACAAGGATTGGCCAATTGTGGAAAGATGGACACCTCATCTCACTGGTGGATCTGGAGGAAGCGCTGGGAATAAGAACAACTCTCAGTGTTCTCATTCCTACTGAAGAAGAGGTTGATTACAGCAGAGCCCTGGAAGGATATGAAATGGTTGGAGCTAACAGCCCTGGAGAAGGTCTTGAACTAGAAAGGGGAAATGAGAGGCATAATCTTGTCTTTATATCAGGCGCTAGTGGAGGTGAGCAGGGGAAGCACAGAGAAGCTTTGTAGGAAATGGCAAGGTGATTTGGGGGTGGAAGCGGATGACCATTTGTGGGGCCAGATGTGTTGTAGAGCATACAGGGGTTTCATTGCTTGCCAGTATAAACTCCATGTGATTAAACTACTCCATAGGTGGTAATATGGCCCGGTACAACTCTCTAGGATGTTTCCGGAGGCAAATCCACTATGCTGGCATGAATGGGGGGAGCGGGACGTCTATTGGTACATGTGGTGGGGCTGTGAGAGGGTTCAAGTATACTGGGATGTGGTGCTCGGATGGATTAAGGAATTGGAGGGGGATCCCCGAACAAAGATGCCGTAATTAGTATTGTTTGGTCTGGGGGGCAGTGAGGGGGAACACTGGAGCCTCCCACGACAACCACATTTTCTACTGTTAGCGGGCAGGGCGTGCTTGGCAATGTACTGGAAGAGGTTGTTGCTCCTGGGGAAGAAGGAATGGATAAATGCTGTGAAAAGTATATATATGATGGAGGATCACAGCAGCCATACACAGTAGGAGGGGTGGTGGGCGGGAGTGCTGAAATGGAATGGGTGGAATTCAGGAACAGGTATATGCCTACAGCAGCCTGAGCTGGAGGTCAAGGGAGGAGGTCGTGGAAGGTTGAACTTTTACAATGTGCAAGAGTGGAGGTGGTCAAGGGCGCAAGAGAATGAAGAAGTAATGGATTGAAACAGCAAATGATCCGGTCAGACCGTACTCCGGGGTGGTTTACTTGAGTCAGGTGGTAGTGACAGCATGAGCTGGTAGGGGCAAGGGGGTGCGATCATATATTGGGGGAAGTTTGTTGGGAGCCATTGTTATGTGGATTATTCTGGCTCAACATTGATACTTGTCAACCTTGTGCATTGATTATTAGAAAATGACAAAGTTGAATTTGAAAAAGAAGTAAGAGGGCTCTAGGGAGGTCCCGAAAAACTACCGGCCAATTTATATTATCGATGCCGATAGTAAAATGTTTGCTTCGGTTCTCCCTTTACATTTACAAAAATGGGCCTCTGAATCACAAGGATTAAAGAAATGGCAGACGGGATTTCGAAAGCCCCATGGTACCAATTTGAAAGGATCTCTCTCTAGGAAGCTTATTACCTATTTGTGTTGAGGCAGGGGTGCATTTCGGCCCTTTTTTTTTATTTTTAGGTTTCTGATATCGGTCATTTAATTGAGAAGGATACATTTGTTTCTCCCAGGTTAGACACGATAAAGCTGACTAGGTCATCTTCTGCAGATGATTTATTATTTGATCTTGCCCCTATAGGGCTTCAACGTTTGACACATTCCTTTGTAGTCTATGCCAGGAGGAACTCCTTGGTGTTAAATTCCGACAAAACTAAAATAATGCAACGCACTACAAATAGAAATTATTCCACATTTGTATGGAGGAATGGGATCGGATAAATTGAAAGTGTAGACCTTTTGGGGTTCCCAATCTTTGAAAAAGACAAAATGGGAACCAAGGTTTGGTTGTGGGAACGAATGAATTTGCTGTGTAATCAGCTTTATAACATTGATGGCAAATACAGAAAACTTTCTATGATCCCAGTTTTAAAGTTTTATGATTGCAAGGTTGTACCAAAGATTTTGTATGGAATAAAGCTTTCAGACTTTCAGATTTTAGAGCGACTCCCCAAGTCGGAAGCATGGCTTTGGAGGAGAATTTTGGGATTACCTTCCTCTACCCCAGCATCGATTTTAAGAAACAAGCTTGGTTGTAAATCTTTGAATGTTGCTGCTAACTGGAAGTATTTAACCCTGGTTTTAAAACGTGTAGCGCCTCTGGCCAATTCACTATATACAGATATGGATTGAATGTCGACTAGCAACAAAGTGATTCAAGTAAATAATGGTGTTGCACATTGTGAATCCTTGTTAAGTTTGATTGGGGTAAATAAGGAGGACTTTGTTTTTTGCTGCGATTTTGTGAAAAAGTCCATTTATGATTGGGACTGGTGTAAAACCATTGATGAAATTCATAATTATTTCTCGCTGAAAATCTTTGGTTTGAACATAAAAAGCAGGGAGTTTTAGCTAGGTTTTTAAAATTATACCTCATCAGGCATTTAAGAAATGTTTTTATTAGGTTTAGATTTTTACATTTGTATCCCACCAGACAGCTAATGCTCAGACACAAACAAATCAGTCACAATGAAGCACTTTGTCATTTTTGTAAAGAGGCGGTTGAAGTTGAAACGACAGAGCATCTTTTAACTTCATGTCCTGCTCAAACCGGAAATCGCACTTTTTATTTTTGGAAAATGTGATCTGTTTTCAATGTGACTGATTTAAAAGCTATTTAGTTTCATTGTTGAGTGGGAGATCAACTTCAGATACGATTGCAGTCGTTGGTTTTATGAAGTGACTGAAATTATTAGGAGAGTCTGTATAATGAAATAGATATAATTTTGTAGTTAATTTCCTGGAATTGTTTTACTTCAATTTTATTGAACTGATGTATTTAATCTTATTTTTTTTATTTTGATGTGATGATGTATTTGTATGATATTTGATTAATCTTTGGATGAATGTTAAAGGTTTTTATAACCAATAACGAGCCTGAAAAGGGACGAGTCGAATGGGACTCGTGGTGGCCATGCAACTACACCGATAGCGCCACAGGGAACCGGCAACAAACTGAGCCACTCCCTGTTGAGACTCTGAATAACCGAGAGGAGAAGTGACAAGCGTATGCGAGAGACGCTGATGAAGTCGGGTCAATAGTGCGGTGGAGAAACAAAACCGTCCCCGGACCCGTAAGATCTCCAAAGACATTTCCTGGTGAGACCGAAGGTAACGGGGGACAGGGGAGGCATGGGAATATCACAGACTAGTATTATACAACACAAATATCTTGTCCGAGTACTAATGAAAAAACCTGAAGATAAATCTATTGAATTTGACCTGTATTAAGGCACAAAACACAGCAATACAACTCTCTGAAGGAGAAAGTGGACTATTCTTCTTGAATCAACTGTGACAGTCTGAGAAAGAGATCAATATTGATCCCTGAAGGGGAGGAGTGTGGAAATGAGATATCCTTGTTAAAACCGAACTGTGCAAATACAAGAAAAGGAATAACGATCACAAAAAGGGAGGTGAAGCAGAGTGAGAAAACCTTAACGTCAACCTTCATGAACTTGAATGCTTTGAATAAAATACAGAAAGACTCGGAGATACCTGAAGATGGGAATAATAAAGTGAATAACTCTTGGTTGAGGAAAGAAAGATAAAAACCTGTGCCGTGAGCAGAAGAGCAGGACCTAAGAAAGAGGGTGTGAAGAGCTGAAGACCAAAGCAGTCTTCATGATAAATCTATCGGAACCACGTAAAACCACATCTAAAGTGAAGAATACATATAGCAACATGAAGAAAGAAATGAATCAACTGATTAAAAGATTTATCAAGAACTAATGAAAAAGCACATATTCACCATCAACTCTTTAGATTTTGTTCATCATCAGCAAACTTTATTCGGCACAAAGCCATTAAAGTTAGATTACAAAAAGAATCACAATCTTTACAGTCAAGATATGAAAAGGTGGTAAAACAGGATACTAGATTTAAAAACATACATGGATATAATACATTTCTGTCAAAATGATCTGTTCCCATTAGGTCATTGCAGAAAGTAGGATCATAAAAAAAAGAATATGGTAGGAAAGACCACAATGCAATAAAACTCAATCAGAACATCAAATAGCATTTGGTCAAATAGCGAAAGTAAAATAAAATAGAAACAATTCATACAGACAGATAGGCCTAAGATTTTGACAAACATACTAGAGTACCTTATACAGGGAGAGAATTCTCGCAGCCCTGTATACTACCATTTTCTCTTGAACCTACCACCAAGTATCATTCCATTGATACAATAATACACATGGTATATGATGAAAACAATAGTTCCTACAAGTGAATAGGCCTAGAATTTAAAAATCATTGCAACCCTACAGGGCAAGCATATTTACCTCATACTTCCATATCCCTTGGAGCAGAAGGTGCCTACACACATGAAATAATAGCATAACATATTGAAGTTACAAATGAACCCACTACTAGTCCTTCTGTCTCAAGAGCCAAGCCTGGTGTATATATTCGGCTACCATACTAACAGTAGCCTAATTCGCAGTACATTTGCAGCACTTTAGTGCTTCTTCTAGTGGTCCTCACACCAGCAGCTCTCAATATTGGTTTCAGGTAAAAGGTTCTCAGGGCTTAGAAGGCGAGGATAGAAGAATAGAAAATGACAGATAGTTTCCTCTTGATAATTGCATAGAGGACAAATACCAAAACCCACTGTGCTTCATGTTTTGGTAAAAGAAGCCATCCTAAGAGGGCCCATTCTAAAATCAAAATACATGTGTGCGTACAAGGGTTCGAGTAATTCCAAGTATCTTTCAATTCCAAATTCCGACTTAGTTTCCAGGTAACCTGGGCTGTTTCCATGCGTTAAATTCACGGCAGAAATGGCCGTGGACACAAAATATCATGCCAAAAAGGCTGTGGTTTTGCCGCCGCAATCCATGTAAAGGGTGCATCCCCCGACCCATTATACCATTTAAGGGGAGCAGGGGACACCCCCGCAAACCGCGCTCCACTTAAATAGTGTAATGGGGTACACCTTTAACGCGGCAAACCACAGCATTTTTGCTGCTATTTTTTGTAAAGGCGACAGTTTAGCTGCGATTGTATCACTGCATACCCCTGAGCTCAGCTTCAAATGCTGACACAATGCTACCACATTCTGCCTGTTATAAATTGTATTAGAGTCTTTAACTGTACAATGAGGTGCTTTATTGATTCACAAGGCAGGACCAAAGTGTGTGTTCATGCAAATCACGTAAAATACTCCTCACATGTCTAAACTATGGAATACCCTTGCCCCCTTCTAGGAACATCAAATGGGCAAAGCGTCACAATATAGTTCAAGAAATGGCAAACACCAGAGTCAAAATCAGTACAGGACTGGTTTCATGAGAAGTTGGTTATCAATAGGGCACAGGTCGACCTCCAGATATACAAGAGCATTAGGCAAGCCTTGAGCTAACAAACTCTTCAAAAAAGTATTCTCTACCTTGGTCAGACCCGATATATTAGAATAGCACCAGCCCGGTAAGATGCAGCAATGACAGTCTGCTTTCTGTATAATTCAAGGGCTGGAGTTACAGCTCCTCTGCCATATCGATTGTGAAGTCTCTGCACCCCACAGCCATACTTCTCCAAGATTACACATGCTTTATCTATCTGGGACACCAACATACCATTCTCATGAAATCGTATTCCCAAATAGTTATAGAACCGGACTTGATCCAACCAGTGGTCCGCAAGCATAATATCAATCTTCTGATGCTTGTAAAATCTTGGCTTGAAGACCATGGTCTTAGTTTTACCAGTGTAAATGATCAGCTTTACATCCTCACACCTCCTTGCAAATGACACTATAGTGGCTCTCCATCCCTCTGGAGTTGTATACAGCAGAATTGTATCATCTGCAAACAAAAGCCCAGGGAATCTTTCCAAGCCCATTTTAGGATGATCTAGGCAATCTTCAAGCAGGGAGGCAATAGCCTCCTCAATATCAATACAAAACAAAAGGAGGGCTAAAACGCGCCCCTGCCTTACCTCTTTCGTTACATCAAATTGGTCCGTTACTTCACTTGCCTGCCCACATTGAACCACTGCTTTATTTTCAGTATATAATGACTGGTCAGGCAAGATTTGGAAGGGGCATTTCCCTTTCAATTAAGATCTCCCAAAGCAAATCCCGAGGTACACCATTGAATGCAGTCTTTAAATCCACAACGATGGCATGTAACTTGATCTTTTTCAGGATGGCGTACTTGTGGACAAGAAGAAATAGCATGAAACTTCGGTTGATCATGCCCTTTCCTTTCTGAAACCCAGCCTGGAGATGGTGAATAATTGTATTATCATGAACTCAGTCCTGGATAAGTGTCAAGCGATTTCAAAAACCTGTCAAGCAACGATATAGGCTGGTTTGTCTCTTCCCCCCCTTTTTTATAGATGGGGACAATTTCAGTTAATCTCCACGATGTTGGAACAGTTTTCACGCTAATACACGCAGAGAAAAGCTTCCATAAAACAGGTTTCCAAATGAATGGTTCCTCTTTAAAAAGGTCCACCGGAATCCTATCTGGCCGACACCTCAACCCCCCCCCTTTTTGGGACATAATAGCTGCTACAACTTCTTCCAGGCTAATTGTCAAACCATTATCTTCCATTGTGGTTGCATGGCAAAGGTGGCTCCCCAAGGAATACAACACTAGGTCTAGGCCTCCTCCATACAACTCCCAAAAGTGTCTGCACCAGGCATCTACTGTAACACTACAATGCAAGTTTACATCCGTATTAACCTCAGTACCAGAAACTAATTTCCAAAAACTCACAAAATTCTCTTCATCACAAGCCAGCACAAGGCGCCACCATTCCGATTTTAAAAACAAATCTTTTTTCCATTCCCTTGTATTTTTGTTATTTTCTCTACACGAGCACACAAGCACCTTGTTTACAGGAGAGCCAGAAGACAGGCTTGCTACCAGGGATGCACATAATGAGAAGTGCGGGTTTAACCAACCAGGAGAAGGGAGTCCTTCTCCTGTCCCTTTATTTTATTTGGAATAGTGATAGGGTCAAATAGTGTTTGTTTTTGGATGGTGGACAGATTTGTTTTGAACATTGGAAAAGAGGACTGACAAGTACCTTAGTAATTTCTTTAGATAGGGAATACTCCATAGCCATAGGGAAAGTTAGGTTTACACATTATTTAATAAACCTTGTTGAAAAATGTCCTTAAAAAGTCTGCGTTGTCATCCTAATCCGTCACAACAGGCAAAAGAGTACTTATTTAGGGAATACGCAGAGATGGAAGTTTTGAGTTGGGTATGTTATATTGGTTATAGTATTTGCCCGTTTCATTGCAGTAGTTCTAGGTATTTTCTATTTCTGCCCTGGGATGGATAGGCAAAATATTGGGATTGGTGAATTAGTTAGGCTGGCTGTTCTGGATACATGTCTGATATTTATGGGCCGAATGCATTCAGGTTTTGGAAAAAGACGGTATCCGTAGGCGACCTCTCAATATTATCTGCAGTTGTTTAAGAATAGGAAATGGGTACAAGTGGAAATTGGAGTACTGAAGCCTGATTAAATGGGGACAGACAAATGCCTGCAGGATGAATGTCCCATAACCCTGTCAGGAACACATTGCAGTGTCTCTAATTATCAGACTCTTTCTCAGGACCGCAAGAGTGGACTCAAAGAGTGAATGATAAAGGGTCATATGTTAACGGAGCAAATGGTAATTGGGGCAGTGATAACATTAAGGACAGAAATGGGCAAGGAACAGTGGAAACAGGTGGAGGAACCCCACCCCCCCCCCCAAAGTGGTTGCATGTGCATTTTACATTTAACCATTTTAATAGAGCTACGTGTGACAAACGCACTCACCTTCCGATTGAAGGAACTTTTAATTTAGACAAATTGGGAGCACTTTGACGGGGGCGTTAAATGAACAGCAAGGGAAGATAACTCCAAAGCAGTGAGGCGCTTATGCGACATGGTTAGAGGAGGCAACAGCACAACGTAATGATTGCAAGGTTAAGGGGACAAATAAAGTATTTAAGATTGAAGAATGTATCAGACAGAAACAGCCACCTGTTCCTCCAGATAACAGAGAAGGAAGCTGAAGACGAAGAGAAGGACAGTCAATCCACTATTATTAAGTTTTTCACTAGCATGAGGTAGCCATAAGAGCAGAGACCTCCTCAGCAGGATGCGCAGGTTCCGAGGATGCTCAGTTGCAAGCACTTCAGCTAGTTGAGCCTTCTGCGCTTCAACCTCGTCCGAGTGAATAGGGAGCCGCAGTGGAATATATCCTGATCGGCACACCTTCATCGTATACTCCGTCGGTGATGAGGGGAGGGACATTGTATAGGAGAAACACTCAAGACATCTATGTGACTCTCAGACAAATGCAGGTAACGAAGAAGACAGGCAACAGCCGAACCACGTTGCCGTACATGTATCATGAACACTAGGTGATGAGTGAGTCATGCTACCCGAAGTAAGAAAGGGACTCTTTACATGTTTGCCAGTGCAGCAAGTGCCGGTAATACCGTTTACCGGCATGTTACTGCACCGGCAAACTACAGGTTTGGTGGTGGGGTGGCCACATTTACCTGCAGCTCAGCACTTCCAGTAATTCCAGCACCCCACCACCGATAAATGCTGGTTTAATGGCACCGGTATTACCTGTGCCAGTAATACCGGCAAATCCGCCCATGGAGTCCTATAAGAATGGGTATTAACGCCACTTATCAGCACTTGTAATCTGCCAATTGTAATCTGCCAGGATACCACCAAACATGTAATAAGGCCCAAAGACTTGTGGAAAATGCCAATTTGCCAGCACAAGATCCATGGACAGGGAACTCGCTGGTTCAGCCCAGGCAAAGAACAATTCCCATAGGAAAAATGATACAAAAATTGTTTCTAAACTAATTCATATTCACAAATATATGCGTGGATCTAGGCAATCAAACTTCATTGTGGAACTGAATCATCCATCATTTTCTATTTCTAAACGGAAAACGGGGCGCTGTTGAGCAGCCGAAGAAAATGGCTGCCTAGCCAGTGAGCTCCGTCTCTGCCCACTGCAATCCGTTGGACATCGGCGTTATATTGTACACCTTCCCCACGGAACCATCACAATTTTTGTCCCCTTATCCGCCTGGGCGCTTGGCTGTAATCTGGATGAGAAACGGAGCTGGGGGACGGAGTTGGGGACCTCGGGCCCTGTGGCGCGGCGCCGCCTCCTCGCCAACCCCTGAGGAGGCGGCCCGCGGCCTCCTGACACGCCGCCCTCGCTGGCCCTGCTGGGCTCCCTGCTCCGCCTCATCGCCGGACGGCGTGGATCCCCTGCAGACCGGCCCTTCATATTGTGTGCCCCCCGCCCTCCTGCCGGCCTGGGGATGGCTGCGGGCCCCGGACACCTAATCGATTCCGGCCATCGCGGATAGGGCTACCGGCCCCCTGTGCCCCTTATCCTCCTGAGCACTTGGTTGACGGCCGGTCTGTGGACGGTGCCGGGGGACGCCGGGGTGGACCTCGGGGTCTTGCGGCGCGGCGCTGCTTCCTCGCCGGCCCCTGCGGAGGCGGTTTGCAGCCCCTGACAGGCCGCCCTCACTGGCCCTGCGGGGCTCCCTGCTCCGCCTCCTCACCGAAGAACGTGGATCCTCAGCAGGTGCCCGGTGGAGCGGGCCTTCATCTTGTCTACCCCCCATCCTACTGCTGATCCGGAGGCGGTGGCGGGACCTGGACGCCTGATCGGCCCGACTGCTGCCGGCTGGGCGGTCGGCCCCCTGCGCCCGTGTGTGATCGCGGCCTCCTGATCCGGATCTTGATCTCCCGGCGGGCTTGCATTGCTCCGACATCGCCTAGGCCACGGAACTGGGCCTGACCCCCCCCGGGGCAGTATTACGAGTGCAGCGCGGATCCAGCTGCTGGGTAAATTGTGAGGTGGGTGAACGCGCCTGGACTGTGCCTCATCCCCTCTGGACTGGTGGAGCCCCATGCACTCCCCTGCATTGCTTTTGTGTGTATACACGGATGTTAGCCCTGCTTCCCCAACTCCGGCTGTTTAAGGCGTCTCTGCCCTCCATGGTTTAACCCCTTGACATTATCGCCCCTTTGGCTCCTTGGAGGGGTGTCATCCTTGTGGGGCTGCCGCCTCATTGGGTCCCAGGGACTGTGCTTTAACATCTGTGGTGCGGATAGAGCCTGAGACCCCCCACCCAGTCAAACGGTGCTGTGCAATGTGAGAGCACCAGGAATAAGCTTCGGTCTGCTCTACAGGTGGATCTTGCTCTGTAGCCACATCTTCCACATAACGTGCGACTAGTTAGCCTTCCCTGGATCACCCCCAACTGTACCTCCGCCACTAGTGCCTCTACACCCTGGCTGTACAATACTGTGCCTACTGCTCTTGAGCGACTCAAGCGCCACAACTGTGGTCTAATTACCGCCCCATCATCTAGGAGCTATCCTAAGGGCGGCGCCGGTCATACCCAGGCGGGTGCTCGCTCCCTCCACTGCAATGCCCAGTAAGTTGAGACCCAACGGCAAACCAGGCGCCATGGGCAGATTCGCCAAGATAGCGCCTAGAGCGGATCACGCATCATCCTCTGCGCCACATGAGGACGAGTGCAGCCACGACCCCCCCTCAGGCAGACCTTTCCACGATGATGGAATCCATGGCAAAGAATTTTGCTGCCTTCCACGAAAAGCTGGATGACATCAATGCAAATGTTGCCTCGCTGAGAGCGAAGATCGACCAGCATGGGGCCAGAATTACCGAGACTGAGCAGAGGATTGGGACTAATGAAGACAACGTTCACACCCTACAAAACCCGGTCTCAGAACTTGTCCGCGACATGAAGCAGGTCAAGGCTAAGTGTGATGACCTGGAGTCGCGGTCCCGGAGGAACAATGTCCGCATTGTGGGGGTCCCCGAATCTGCACTGAAGGGCCGCATGGAGACTGCGGTCGAACAACTCATCAGACACCTCCTTGATAATCCACCACTCTCACGTTCTTCACTGTGGAAAGGGCACATCGCTCCCTGGCACCGCGGCCTAAACCTGGGGATTTCCCTAGACCAATCATCGCAAAACTTCTGAGCTACAAGGACAGGGACCATATCCTCCATTTGGCCAGGGAAAAAGGGGAATTTAGGATGGACTCACAAGTCATCAGAATCTTCCCGGATTTCTCGGTAGGAGTACAGGCGGAGAGGCGACAATTCAACGGGGTGAAGAAGCTGTTGAGAGAGTGGAAAATCGAATATGCAATGCTTTTCCCTGCTCGCCTCAAATTCACCCACCGCAACAAACACTACTTTTTCACAGTCCCGGATGAGGCCGTCAAGTTCATCGAGGCGCAGATACCGCCGGCCAATCCTCCTGGGGAGCGGATGGATGACGACTAACATCTAGACCTTTGATCTCCTGTAGTAGATACCAGTGATGGTGGTGTAAGTACTATGGACTACCCCTGGTGGGCTCTGGGCCCCCCCTCTCTGTCCAGCGGCGGGCACTTAAGAGGCCCTGCAACACTGTAGCGTGCGCTTATTTTATTGAGGGGGACGCACAGTGGGATCATTTAACTGTAACACCACTCACTGAGCCTCTGCTCCGCAAAACTGTACTGCATTGTGTAACACAGACCTTAGGGATGCAAGCTATGCTTTTGCGGCTCTAAACCAAGAGGGTTTTTCCCGTGGAATCTAAGTGCTCCATTATCCTCTCTCTGCAACCGTTTGTTCGTCAGCTGATTTCCAGTCCTATATGTTGTTATTGTCACTGATATTAGTACAAGTGGGCAGAACGGCAGCGGCAGCCCCCACTGCGGCTACAATTCCTTCTGAGTCTAAGTGTTTGTGTTTTGGCCCCGGTTGGGCTAGTTCCCCTGTGCTGCCAAGTTGGGGATGGTGCGCAGTTGATCAATGTATGGGTGGGTTTCCACACACTGCTGGTTGGGGCAGGGCGGGGAGGGTGGGGGTCGCAGAAGTTGGGGTAGATTATATGAAAAATGGCAGAGGAGTTGGGACTGGTTCCGAGGGGTGGCACCCTCATGCCGGTGCGGCACACACGGTGGGAGTCAACGATAGATGTTCCGTAAATTGGTGATATGGCGGTCAAGATGATGTCATGGAATGTTCGCGGGCTGACCAATTTTACAATGGCTCGCAGGATTGCGGCCTATGTACAAAGATATGGGGTTAGGGTCCTCCTACTACAGGAGACGCACGCTTTGAAACATTTATCGTCCAATATAGCACACACTTGGGGTCTCAATAGGTTTTATACTCAATACTCCACTCAAGCTAGGGGTGTCCTGACCCTTATCCATAAATCCCTAAACTTCACACTTCACACGTCCCACATCGACACAGAAGGCAGATATGTTATTCTACACTGTACCTTAGCTCATGAGGACTGCATACTGGTCAACATATATGCGCCCAATACCGATTCCCCCGAGTTTTTCGACAATGTGGCCTCCATTCTAATGAGATATCCAGATATCCCCATCATATGGGCGGGAGATATGAATCTGATAATCAATAATGCCCTAGACAGAAAACAACTGCTCGCAGAACCACTAGGCGTGCTGCCGGGCGACTCCGCACACATATGGACTCCCTAAATCTGCATGATATATGGAGGACTCTCCACCCCCACGAAAGGGACTATACATTTTATTCCACAGTACATGATAGTTCTTCACAAATCGATTTGTTTTTGCTCTCTGGTGGGTTGGTGGGCAGGGTCTTGGACGTCAAGATCCTGGCACGTACGCTGTCGGATCATTCCCCTGTGCTGCTACAGATCCAGATCGGCAACACGGGCCCAACGCGTCCCACGTGACGCTTTAAGTCTGCCGCCCTGGCGGACATTGTATTCAAAGCTGAGATATTATCAGACATTACCATATTCTTCGAAAACAACAGTGCGTCAAGACACATCGGAGGGGGTCAGGTGGGAGGCATTCAAGGTGTACATCAGGGGGATGTGCATCTCTAAAGAAGCAGGTGTCCTGAAGGCTATAAGGCAAGCCCTAAATACCTCGGAAACTAAGCTCAAGGCCCTTGAGCGGGAATATCTCGCTACACCGTCCCCTGGGATACTAGCAGGGATCAGAGCTGAGCTGGAACAGTTCGAGTCACCTGCTATGAGAGAGGTGCAGTACCATGCCCGCCCTGTCGCCGCCCGTAGATATGGAGAGTGGGACAGACCGAGTAGAACACTGGCTAGGCTTGAGCGAGCGGAAGGCGGCAGGACTCGGATTGATTGCATTACGGACGAGCAAGGACTGAAACACTGGTCTGACCGATCCATCCTCGACATATTTGCTAACTTTTATGCCGACCTATATGGTCCCCAGCCCGGACACTCAGATCAAGATGTGGATGACCTCCTAGAGAGCATCCCTATGACTATTATTTCCCAGGACACCAGAGAGTGTCTCGAAGCCCCGTTCACTCTAGAGGAGATAGTCCAGGTGATATCAGATCTCCCCAAAAACAAGGCTCCTGGCCCAGACGGACTCACCTCTGAGTTTTACCAGGAGCATGTGGCCGTTCTAGCACCAGCGCTACTCGGGGTCTGGACCGAAGTGCTTCGATTACGCATCCTCCCTCCCTTCCTTAAGGGAAGCCTTAATAACAGTCCTCCCCAAACCGGGAAATCCCCCGGAGGAGTGCGGGTCCTATAGACTGCTATCCCTCATTAACACTGACATGAAAGTCTTCGCCAAAATAATTGCAAATCGGTTTCTCCCTTTCATGACCCACATGGTTCATCCGGACCCGAGTGGGTTCATCCCTGGTAGGTCCACGGCACTCAACATCCGTTGCCTATTTAATGTGATCTCCAGGATTGACCCGAGCGCTGATGCCGTTGCTGTAACTATAGATGCCCAAAAGGCCTTTGATATGGTCTCATGGCAATACCTATGGGCGGTGCTGGAGAAAATGGGTGTGGGCCCAAACATGCTCTCTTATATAAAGCTCTTATATACAGATCCGGTAGCCAGGGTCCTTGTAAACTCTGCTCCCTCCCACCCCTTCAAGCTACACCGCGGGACCCGCCAGAGCTGCCCATTTTCACCCCCACCTCTTTGCGCTTGCCATCGAGCCCATGGCGGACCATATTAGAGGGCGTCACTCAAATAAAGGCATTCGGTTAATTGACGCTCCGGAAGTAATCTCACTCTACGCAGACAACGTCCTCCTCTATATTAGAAATCCCTCCACATATCTGAACCCGATCATCCGCGACATCACTAAAATAGGCACGTTCTCCGGGTTTACGATAAACTACTCAAAATCGGAAATTTTCCCTCTCATAGCAGCAACACAACAACCAGCATGCGATGACCCCCTGCGCTGCTCCCCGATGGAGTCAAGTACCTCGGGGTTCAGGTGTCACTATCCAAAAAGACCCTACTAAAGGACAATTATGAGGCCGTGGCCCAGCTCATTATTTCTAAGTTTTCCAAGTGGCGACATTTGCCGCTATCCTTGGCAGCTAGACTATCTTTGATAAAGATGATAGTGGTTCCCAAGCTCCTTTATGATTTTACTAATGTCCCAGTCTGGCCCGGAAAACAATATTTTAAGGGGCTCCACTCGGAATGCGCCCAATTTCTCTGGCACTCGGGGTCGATCCGCATGAAGTGGCAGCACATGACAGCACCATATGATAAAGGGGGGTTTGCGGCACCAGACCTACGACTGTACTGGTACGTGGCCCAGGCCCAGCATGCCTCCCATTGGTATGCATTTCAGAATCCGCCTCCGCATGTAAAACTCAAGAAAATGGCCGGGGGTGGGACTAATATAATGACCCTACTGTTGCACCGCTTGCTCCAAACAGACGCCCATGCAGACCCGGTGACCACCACGATAAGGGCTTGGAATGCTATTCTATATTTCTATATTCCGAACAGGAGTGTCACCCGTACTACAAGTGGCTCCCCTTGTGGCAATTTCCTGGACTCTCCCCCACACACGACCAGCACCTCTCACGACACTGGGAACATCTTGGCTATCGAGGCCTGACAGACCTCTTCCCAGAGGGTAAGTTTATCACCCCTCAAACATGGAGCCCAGAACACACTAACTCCCTCCTTGAGATGCTACAGTATTACAGGCTCCGTGCTGCAGTTCGGGCTATGTGGCCCTCATATCCAGACGAACCCCCAGAATCACCCGAACTCCGGTACATAGCAAACTCTGCGGGCTCCAAGGGGGTGTTATCCAATTTGTATAAAATGCAACTGGGGAAGAAGGTGTTTGGGTCCCTCAAACCACGTGCGGCGTGGGCTAGGGAGCTCAAAATGGAAATATCCGAAGGTCTGTGGAGTAGGATGTGTGCACATACATGCACGGTCTCCCTAAGCGCCAGATTCCGCTGCATACAATTTAAGTTCCTCAACAGGCTCTACTACACACCGTCTTGGGTGGCGAGATTCGCAGGTGCCCTGTCTGGTGCATGCCCAAAGTGTAAATCTTCTGAAGCTGACCATATTCACATGTTCTGGACATGCCTTGCAATCAACGCTTTCTGGGTGGCTGTGGCGGAGGCGCTCTCTGAAATAATAGAGGCCCCGGTGGATGTGGACCCACTTGCCCTACTGTTTGTTGTCTGGGAAGGGGAAAATGCAAAGAAAATGTCTACATTTTTAAATGTTAGTGCCATTGTTGCTAAAAGGTGTATATTGCAAAACTGGAAGCGTCACAGCCCCCCCATCTTCACGATGTGGCTCAAAGCCCTTACCTTGACACAAATGTGTGAGGAGGAATACATTGGGTCCTTGCCTCCCTCATCAGGACCCAAAAATGTGTGGTCAGAATTCTGCAGCTACCTGAACAATAGAGACGAAGTGGAGTGGGTGGCTTCCCCTCCCCAAACACACCCCGCTATGCCATGATACTGAATTGTTCTGTTTTTTCCCTTCTCGCCCCGGCTGGGCCGCTCCAAGATGCTAATTGTACATTTCCAAGGAGACGGCACCCAGCTGAGATGTATTACAGGTTGTTATGCGATCTTGTTTGATTACTGCCGTGTAACCTGTACTGTGCCTGTCTTAACTTTCTGCCAATAAACAAAGTTTAAAAAAAAAAAAAAAGACAAATGGAAAACGAGTAACATTTACACAAATACCTATAGAACGGAAAGGATATTTTATCATAATAAATTAGCATGGTAACAATGGAGTGACAAAGTGTCACAAAAATGGAGGAAAAAACAAAGTTCAATCCTCCTTGATTGAGGAACATTCTTTTTTTCCCAAATAATCCTCTGAGGTATTCTGAGGAGAATCAAATCAAAAATACATTAAATTGAGATTCTCAACATAATTCTCAAGAAGGGTCGATGTAGAAATACGTTGTGCATATCATTAATTAACCGCCATCCTTGATCCCTTAGATCTTTCCGCTGAAAACCGATTGGACCAAGATAGAGAATTGTAAGCAAACTAAAGGAGAATCCCTGGCTGACAATTTGGATTGGTTGAAGTTGTTATTCGCCCAGAATTCAGGCATCACTAAACCAGATGAGACAGGACAGGAAGCTATTGCTAATTCTTTTTTCACTGGGCTGTTACCCAAAGTTCAGACATAAAAAAGTGAGTATTGGGTGGCAGATTAAACTGTTAGCGGAACTTGTGGCAGGTGGGAAACACTGCATCAGGAGCAGGAGGAAACCTTCAAGAGCAAATTGATGACTTTACAGATGCAGAGCTTAAAGGGACAGGTGCAGGAACCGATGCGGAATTCGAAAGCTCAAGCGCAAATGGGGGGCAAACTGAGGAATAGGGCAGATGGGGGTAGGGTGTTAGCCTGGGCAATCAATTCAACAGAGACCGCGGGACTGCCTGATCAGCCGAGACAGTGGGGTGTGGTAGACCATCAGAGACAAATGGGTGTGCCCAATCCACAGCAACCGCAGGGACACCCAACGCACCCCTTGGTTTGTAATTATTGTAAGCAAACAAAGCATTGGAAGAACACGTATCCTTACACACCAGAGACAGTATGCTCAAGGAAGCACAGGGCAGAATAATGTCCAAGCTCCCCCAGCACTACCTCTTATCGCAGCGCCACTGAATACTACCCAAATTGACCAAGACCCTTTCTGACTACCAGAAGAGGAGGGGATTCTGGAAAGCCCTTTAATCCCAGCAGATCAAGACAACCCATATGTCCAGTGCCATGTGGGAGGGAATGACTGTATTCTGTTTAGTGGACATTAGAGCTAATAGATCAGTCCCGGGATTGGATGCCTATCCTGACATACCAAAGTCCAAAGAGACTGTGAAAGCTGTTAGTATATACAACACTCCAATTATACACCTAGTTACAGAACCCCTCACAGTCCCACTAGGGCCCATTACCGATAGGCATACATTCCTTTTAGGCCATACTGCACCAGTAAATGTATTAGGCAGATATATTTTATGTAAACTTAGTTGTAAAATATACTGCACCATAGATGGGGTGTTTAAGTGTGCCCTCTTGCAACCCTCCAGGTAGAATTGGGGGAAGAGTGGACAAAAGGGGAGGAGGGATGGTCAGATAACTTTAAGGCATTGATTGACACTATACCCTATATACAGTTTATACCAGCGGAAATCCACTTTGGTTGTGAGGTGGAAAGGCCCTTACCAAGTCATCCTGACATCGAACTCTGCAGTCAAGTTAAAGGGGGACCCAACATGGGTGCATGTTACTCATTGCAAGAGGGCGGTAGCCACAGCAGTCTGAAATTCTGAATATTTGAATTGTGTCTTTTTTGTTCTGCTGTACAATATTTTAATTTCTAGTGCCCCCTATGCCTCATCGCGGGAACCTGTGAAAACCTATAACCTTCCTAAACATAGTTACTACTTTTGAAGTCAAAGGCTGGTCTTGGTATTGAAGGCACTACATAATGTACTGCAGTGTGGTACCTGCGGGCTTATGGGTGACCGGCAACGAGGGGTCGACTTGTTGCAAGGGTTCCTTTGAAAGCCAGCCATTTAATCTCCAGCAGTTGTTTCTTATCCATGTGAAGCACTTCCAAATTTGATGTCCGATGAGGACTACATACAAACTTTAAATGCTGAGGCTCTACCCTCAACAGTGACGCTTCTCTTAAAGCGCTTAGTAAAACTGATGCTAATGCTACTAATGCCACATAGGCACCTGGCAAGTCTGGAATGTGTCTGCGGCCATACCATGTTTCGATTTAATACAGTATCAGTATTCTATTTTTCTACTAGGGGAAGAAATAAGGTAATTATAAATACCATTTATTGGTATACTCAAGTGCCAGGTACCATGGTGGTAACAAGGCGGAAGACACAAGGTGGTAATGAAATCAGGGGTGCCAATGCAGCACCCCTTGGAATGCACCAGGTGTTTGTGCCAGGATAGTGCAGTATAGAGGATTCAAGTGTAGTGTTATGGAAAGATTCTAAAGGCACAATACAGTTATATTTTCTTTCATTTAAATTGTTTTTTTTATAACAAGCCTAATACCGCACTTGAGTTTGGTTTCTAAGCGGAGATCTGGGATTCAAACCTTTGTTGCTCTGCGTGGTCTTGCTTCCAAGACCAGCGTGTTGCCCCTGTGCTATCCTCTGTTATTTGTTGACCATTCTACATTCAAGCAGTAACACTCAGATGACAAAGGTGTTCCAAGTTGTCCCATCCTTTGTGGCTATTTACTAGAGGTTTAGATAACAGAATATGAATCATGATGCTGAACCATGATCCTGCATTTATTGTCCTCAACGGATAAGGTCATAGTGTTTATGAAGAATACTCATATGTCTGGAGGGATACCATGAGCAGTATAGCTAGGCCATGTTATCTACCACATTTAATGTACTGTTGTCTGCCTTTCTGGTTACCACAGTTTCCAAATTGTACTGAGGGGACTGCTATCCGCCATCAGCAGCAGACTGATGAGTTGCACCGACGACAACAGAAAAGGGAAGTAGCAGATGAGGTTTAGGATGCGTCAAACACCACCCTTGCAGCTTAGGGTATCTGTAAGGGGCAGCCTATATATTTAGAAGAAGCCACTGGGCTTATCTCTGGGTCAGAACTCTCCAATACCAATATCGTTGAATTGCACATGATTGGAACACTCGGCAAGTTGACCAGAAGGGCCCTGCAACACCTGATAAAGAGTGTGATGACAGCTGCAAGAGAGCTGCAATGTGTGCGAAGTCAGACATAGGAGACAGAAATGTTATTAAAGAAATTATGAAAACCAGCTCCAGTCCCTATCTCTATAATGGATGCCATATGGTAGAAAACAACAAATGGGTTGTTATTAGGATGTCTCACAAATAAACTCAGCCCTCCGCCCAAAACGATGCAAACCTACTGTCTTATCACTATAAAAAAAAAGGCAATCGAAGCTTCCGCGATTGGGTCACTCCCCTTTTGTGGTGGCTGGTTTCCTGACCTACACCAAACAGTTCTCACAGTCTCTTCCCACTCTTGGTTCTATAGAATGTTCTCAACAACAAAACAAATGTCTCTCAATTAAAATAATGTTCTCGCCAGCCTGTCTGTATAGTCAGTGGTTCTTCTGGGATGAGTTCTCTTGACGTGGATAGGCCAGTACTTACAAAAACAACAAAGTTCACTCAATGATTCCCCTATTTTGTTCACAACCTTAGCCTCGGGTAGGCTCCAAGTCTTTTCCACTATGATTGATTTCACCTTCCTTTCACCCACTTGTGTGATAGTCATTTTCTCAGCCAGGATGGGCTACAGACCTGCTCAGCCCAGCATGAGTCATTGCTTTTCTCTCCTACTCATGGGGTATTGGTACTCTCACCCCAGTGTGGGTTACAGGACCATTCTGCCCTAATTGGTTTGTTGCTTTTCTCTCTCCTTACTGGTGCATTCATGCACTATGTGCCTGCTCAGCCTGTTTGGTGCAGATGCTCCTATCAACCTCTTGCATGGTATTTAGCTTCTCAGCCTTGCGTGGGCTTCAGACTTCTTCAGCCTGGCTTGGTCAGTTGCGTCTATCACCCACTTCTGGGGTATTGTGGCCCATGCAGATCCACGTCCTTGCCTCTGCTATGGTCAGCATGTTCCATGTTGCCTTCCCCTTCCCGGGGATTCAGCGTCAACGGAGCTGGACAGCAGTGCATCCTGTTTGATTCGGTTCTGCTTCGCTCTTCTGCGGTCCTCATCCAGTTGGGACTACCTCCCTCGGTAAAGCAGCAGCGTTGCGTGGGGCTGCCTTGGATCTCCACCCACCACGCTGATTGTGTGGCTCTCAGCTCCTCTTGTGTTGAAGCGCCTCCCTCTGTTGCACGTCTCTGTATGCCAGTCTGTCTGGCTGATTCTCCCCTCCTCTGTTGGCGTGTGGCGGCACTTATGTTGCTCCTTGAAATGGAGTGGAAGATTCCAGTGGTCCTTGTCTTCCTCACGAGGCAGCAATAAAAACAGGTCAGAAACCCAGCTATCCACTTGTAATGCATTAAAAAATAAATGAATATCTTTGACTCAAAGATGGAGTCTATTGAAATGCATTCTGGGTGCACAAGTGAACATTTGACTCCAAGCGCAAGTGAAATCTCATTTTGGAACACTGTTTGAATTTGCTGAAGCAAGAGAAAAACAGCTTGTTTTTCTGTTCAGACAAGGTTTGTTTTGCATTCAGCAATGAGCTGAAGAGCAAGTTCTCTCGGCTCCCATGTGAAACAGATGGTGTTTACGTATCAGTGGAATTCTGCAGCCTACACCGGCTGGGTAGTTGTGGAATTGTATTGGCATTCGACCTCTGTGGAAAAGTACTGAGTTGTAATTGCATACATTAGAGTGGGAAATATCAGGAATGGCTGGAAAAAGAAAGTGTCACTTTTGCTTTTATACGTATCTTCTTATCCAGTCCGTTCCCGTGGCGAGTGTCTCTTTGCCAACCTGGGGTTCCAGTGAAGTTCTTGGCAAAAGATGAAGTGGTGCGAACAAAGGCTAACGGTGATGCAATTATCTTTTATTCTATAACATTTGAGTTAATAAAAACGGACAGATAAGCAGCAGTTTTTATATTCTAATTGAGAGAGTAAGTTAGTTATTGTGTTCCAAAAAGCACACTGCCTTCCTGGTTTTTTTGTGCATTGGAAACACAAACATTATATATAGAATACCTATACATTTCATGTGATCCTTGAGTTCCTTCAAACATGGCCGACGGTAATACCAGTAGCCAGTAAAAGTCCCCTTTTCATTGTCAATGAATGTTTGTATGTGTTCAAATGGGCTCCCAATACAGCGAGGAGTTACTGTGAGCAAGCCACAGGAGTGTGGCGAAACGTGTCAGTCAGCCTCTCTGGCATTCACGATTTTGGGAAGCCGTTTTTAAACTGCATTACTAATAAAGTTTATATTTTCCACGACTTCGTTGGACAGTGTACGAGTTGGTTTTTCCCAAAACATTTATTTTTCGGCAACTTTTGCCGTTCATCAGTGAAATCCACTTCGAGGGGAGTGCAGCTCTAAAGAATGGAGGCTTCTTGCCTTTTTGACTCGTAAATATATATCTGAGCACTGAGACTTGGGAGAGCAAAGCACCACTTTATAGGGGCGGGGCCCTGTACACATTTTCAATCTGCATATAAGCAACATAAATTGGGGAGTTTGAAGTGGAGGTCGGTCGGATAGAATTCTTACTTATACACTCCTTGTCCCCGAGAGGGGGTCAACCCCAGTGTGATTTCGCTGGCCTGACCCCTAAAAAGGGTATTGCGTAGCGGAATCACCTTCCTAATCCCAAAGGAGTTGGCTCCCCATTGGGAGAAGGGACGAATTCCCTGGATACATCACAATTGGAACATGGCATGTGAATAAGTGCAAGAGTATTTGAACTCTGAGCTGCTTAGTATCTGAGAAGATGTCCAACACAACAGTTGGCCGATGATCCTAGTAAATGTTTTTGGAGTGTCTGTGGCTCTGGAAAGACCTGACAGTATAGTGGATGGTTCTGTGAGCTGAAAGTGTGCCCCTTCACAGATCAGGGGCCAATCAAAAGCATCTGGACCCCCACCAGCAAGACAATGCCCAGTCCATGGTCAGGATGTAATTGGGACTGGATAACACACCAAGAAGTGAGACTGTCTGGCAGTCTGCCCCGATACCTCACAGCTGCTCCAGGGACTAAACCGGATTTGTGGTTTGCAAATAGCTCAAACTGGCAATTATGGCTCCTACAGCCGCCCCAGTTGCAATGTCTCAATAAGCTAGAACTAAGTCAGGTATTGTTAGTGGGAAATCGAAACTGCTGCGAGGGGGCATCCTCTGGTTTGACTAAAATTGGTATACAGTTGTTCCGCAGAAAGGACAGGTGTGTTGAGTTAGTTTCAGAACCTGAGATAGATGTGCTCTTCATTGTACATACAGAAACCAGAAAATTTAATGTTTTTTGGCCAGTAGTAGCAAGGAAGTCAGTATCCACATAGAATTTCTGAAAGAACATCTCAGGTTTGTGCTTAGGAGGTTTGAGAATTTGTAGAGTTCAGCAAATTAAGTTAGGAAGTGTATAGGCAAGTGTTGGAGGTAGTATTTAATGAGCAGAACAATTCATTTGGACTCTCTTATGAGAAATAGAGAAAGTGCATACTAAATTATAAATTATTCACCGTAGTGACTAATGTAAGTGACTAATGTACTCTTAGTCCAGAGTCCCCTTTGCTCCATACTGTATGGGGCGTCCCTCGCTAGGGACGGGAAACAGAAAATGTTTCACCAGAAGAAATTGTCTTCCTCTTTACCTGTGCCATTCCTCAGTCCCCTTTGACACGTCAGCTATGTTACAATGCCTAATCACAGGTTTTTGAAGGAGGATGACGGTGGGACGTATGGAGGAAAGGGGAGTATGGCTATGAGTACGTTAGTCACTACGGTGCGTAACTTATAATTACTCCTTCATCCCGTCCCCTTTCCTCCATACTGTATGGACGATTACAACAGAATGAAGCCCTGGGGAGGAGAGGTAACCCTCTACGAAAACAGGTTTCTTAAAACTGCCTGGCCAAATTCTGCATCTGATCTGGCGCGGACGTCCAAGCAAGAGTGCTTGCAAAAGGCTGATGGAGAGGCCCAAGTAGCAGCCTTGCTGCTGGTCTACCAGGGCACATGCCTTAGGAAAGCTAAGCCTGTGGCCTTGGGTCTGATCACATGGGCATGCATGTTTGCCGGGAAGGTCATGTGCTGCCCCTCTTAAGTTTCTTTGATGGCCATCAGCATTGACTTTGCAATTGACAATCTGTATGCTTGGCCGTCTGGTTTGGACCCACCAAAAGTGACAAACCGGGCATCCGAGCTACGCAAGGTCTTAGTCCTGTCTAGGTAGAATCTCAGGGCACGTCTGACATCCAGACAGTGCATCACCTTCTCTGCCTCATCCTTCGCGTTGGCAAGAAGGTTGGAAGTACCATCTCCTTGTTAAGGTGAAAGGATGACAACCTTTGGGAGGAATAAAGGGTGCGTCCTAAGCACCACCTTGTCCCAGTGGAATGTGGTATATGGCTCTGATGCCACCAGGGCCTGGGTCTAGAAATACTGGTGTACAGGTGTGTTATAAATGCCATATCATATCTCACTAACCCTCCGCGCAGGGGTGAGGCTGACCAGAAGCCCAATCTTGATGGTGACAAGCCGGATGGCCACTGATGCCATGGGCTCAAAAGGCTTGTGGGCCAGGACAGCCCGAACCACGTTGAGGTCCCAGACCGGGTGTGGTCGCTTGACTGGAGGATACAATGTGGTCAGGCCCTTTAAGTTTTTTTTGACCACCGGATTGGAGGAGAAGAGGTTATCTCCAGAGTTTTTATAAGCCCCAATGGCCGCCAGATAAGTACGAAACCCAAATGAGCTAAGCGCACTGAAAAAGACAACACAATGTCTAGCGTGCATGCCATAGAGTCCATCTCGTTTGCCTGGGCCCAGTGACAGAACCCGGTCCATTTGCTTTTGTATTGACTCCTTGTGGAGCTGCTTCTGGCCCTTTGAATGATGTCCAAGTTGTCCTGCGACAACTGTAGATGTCTTAAGGTGACGTGCTCAAGAACCAAGTTGCTAGGGCTAACTTCTCCGGCGCGGGATGTATCACTGTGCTGCCCTGCTGGGATAAGAGTGCGGCTGATCCCACTTGGAGGAGTATTGGAGGCTGACACAACAGCTGGACGAGCTCGGAGAACCAAGGTCTGGCCGGCCACCGCAGCGCAATCAAGATGAGGTGAAGCCGCTGCGGCTCCCTGACCTTGCAGATGACCCAATGTATCATTGGGGTTGGAGGGAAAGCATATGCCCACATGTCGTTCCACTGAATCTGCAACGCGTCCCCCAGTGAGCCTCTGCCTTGTCCCTCCCGGGAAGCATACTGGTGACATCTCCTGTTGTTCCTGGTGGCAAATAGGTCCACCTGACTATGGCCCCACCTGTTGACCTCCCTCAGGACATTCTCGCTCAACTGCCATTCGTAGTTGTCGACCACCAACCTGAGTCTGCCTGCCTCCAGGCTGTACTCTCCTGGGATGTGGACAGCCGAAAGGTAAATGTTGTGCGACAGTGCCCACTCCCATATGTCGATGGACAACCTGCCCAGAGGAGGAGACCTGGTACCCCCCCTGTTGTTGATGTAATACATGCAGGAGGAGCTGTCTGTCTGAATGCAGACTGATTTGTTGCTGATAATAGGGAGGAAAGCGTTGAGGGCCAGCCAGATGGACATTATCTCGAGTCAATGTGCTCTAGCTGTGCCTGCTTTGACCAAAGTCCATGAACACTGACTGTCCAGGGTAGCTCCCCATCATTCCAGGGACGAGTCTGTGGTAATGGTGACTGCTGGTAGAGGCCGCCGAAATGGCCTGCCCTCTAACAGGTTGGCCTCTGTTTTCCACCACCAGAGACCCTGGTGAAGGTGCTGTGGTATGCTGGCAAGGGCCGCTTGGGAGCCGTCTCCTGATTCCAAGAGGCTGAGAAGTGTAGCTGCAGCCTCCTCATTTTGAGCCTTGCGTGAGGCACCGCAAGGAGGCATGCCGGCATTATCCTGAGCAGGTGTTGATACCACCATGCTGAAGTCACTGTCCTGCTGAGAAATGCCCTGTGGCAGACCTGATTGCATTGATCTTGTCCTGGGAGGGGAAGATGATCTCCGCCCTCGTATCCCAAATTAGGCCTAAGAATGTTAAGGACTGAGTGGGAAGCAATAGTGATTTCTTGAGGTTGATGGAGAAACCCAACTCATATAGTGTGTGCATGAGACTGGTCGCAGTGCGCTGGACTCACTAAGGAGACTCTGCTCGTACTAGTCAGTCGTTGAGGTATAGATAAAGGTGGCGGCCTTGCGCTCCGAGCAGGGCTGCCACAGCTTCATTAACCTTGTAAAGGCCCTTTGGGATGAATTGAGGCCAAAAGGGAGAACCTTGTATTGGAAATGAAAGCCCATGATCCTGAACCGGAGGACGGAACGATGGTCTCCGAAATCAGGACGTTCAGGTAAGCATCTTTCAGATCCAGGGAGCACATCCAGTCTCCCCCGCACAGTGTCTCCGCTATCAGTGCTGGCATATCCATCTTGAACTTTTGAAGGGGTACGGAAAGGTTCAAGGTTGACAGGTCCAGTACAACTCTCAGGCCAGCCTGGTTATTTTTCTGTATGGCAAAGATACAGGAATAGAAGCCCCTGACTCGCTGTGAGGTAGAAATCTCCTCTACCGCCCGACTCGCCATGAGCGAGTGGATCTCCACCAGTAGAATTGCTGTCGCAATCTGTGGGAGTGGGGGGGGGGGGGGAAAGAGGAAATGGAGGTATGGGCAGGCGGAAGCCTGAGGAAACCACAGAGAGAATCCATGGGTCCGCTAACCTTTCTTGCCAGGCATGAATGTGAAGGGTAAGCCTGCCCCCACCGGAGAACTGTGGATCTGGATGGCACCATCACTGTTTCTTTCTTTCAGAGGCTAGTGCCTTGGAGGGGGACTGGAAGAACCTCTTGTGCGATGATTTGTGTGCTTGCGTCAGTGCTGGATCTGCGACCTGTCTGGATGCCTAGAGCAGCGCTCCTGAATACCCCTGAAGACACCGAAAGTAAGATCTCTGTTAGAGCGTGTTTGACTCTGGCTATAGGTCTTGGGCGCGGACTTAGTTAAAATTGACAGGGACTTAGCTGTTTGGGAGCTGTTTTTCTTTTTATCAAGCTCTTTGTCCGTAGTTGAATGAAACAAGTCCCCCTCCCTCAAATGGCAGGTCGATAATGCATTCCTGCACGTCGGGGTAAACTTAGTCGCCTTAAGCCAAGCTGTCGTCCTCATGTTGGTGGCAACACAAATAGCCCTGCCTGCAGTGTCTAGATGTGCCACTGTTGACTCTATGATATCCTGGGCCACTATCTTTGCCTCTGCCAGACCAGCCTTTAATCTTGCCTGACTGTGCGCCGGAAGCTCTGGAAGGAAGTCTTCTATCTCCCGCCAAAGATTTTGTTTCACCGCGGCAAGCATGGCATCAGCATTGGCCTGTCACAGGTGGAGCGCAGCATTGGAATAGATCATCTTCCCCTAGGCCTCCAGGAGCTTTTATTCCTTTCCTACGAGGGCTGATGTAGGGGCAGATGTGGAAGCTTGTGGCTTAGAATACATAGAGGCCGCCGCTATAACTGAGGAATGAGGCTGAGGGTGCACCGACAGCACAAGGGCATCCCCCTCAGAGTCAGCACCTCTGCCAATACTCCCGCCTCTGGTTGTTCAACCTGCGGGAGTGAGATCCCCAGATACTAAGTGACGCCCGCCAGCCTCTCATGGAAGGCCCTAGCTGAGGAGGAAGTGTCCTGGTCCTTATCGTCGTCCATGTTCCCTGCTGTGTCCTGCAGGTCAGGTGCTGCTGGTGGATTGCAGGTGGAGTGCTGCGGGCAGCTGTGGTGCACTGATGGGCAGTGCCGGTGTTTGCCGCGGGGGTGGAGCTGCCGTGACAATATCCACCTGGGGTGGTGCGGGAACCTGGGCCTGCATGGACCAATATAGGAGGTTGAAGCAGTACAGGAGGAAGCATGTCTTGGATGACCCCCCCTGAGTACAGTGCCACTATGAGGCAACCTCATGAGTGTGATTAACTTCTCGAAGAACCTGTCCTTGTATACTGGTGAGTAGCTTACTTGCATGGGAGCGGGTCCTTTTTGTAGAAGCAAAGAACCAAGCAACGTTGAGTTAGACAGATGGTTTATTGCTTATAAGGAAGACTGGGTAGTAGAGACCCCCAACCATCTCCACAGTGTAACATCAACTGACTGGTTTGTCAAGCAATAACATTCTATAAGCAATGCTCCAGAACGTACATGTCATAGCATTATGTCACAGCATCACTCACCAGAGTTCCACTCAGCACAATAATAGAAGACTATGCTAAGACATCACCATAACACTTTTGACCTGTACCTGTTGCTGTGCTCTCACCACCCCTTGCCTCATGTAGCTAAGGTCTGTGTATCGCCCCTGCGTGGATGCTGTTGGGTATGAGGTGGACCAGGTAACTGGCGTTGACCGATCACACCTTGACGTGCGACCCGATGCCTGCACGCTGGAATGGGAAGACCCTGGAAGTGTTGCCATTTTGTCTGGCCAGGTGGCCATTTTATCCTGTACTGCGCCACGTGCCTGCTGCATGACGACTGTTGTACTGGGACCAGTCCCCGGCCTGCTCACTTGATTATGAAGGCTTAGACCTTCCCTGCACCTCAGGTAGGGACCTGGGAGGTGGAGTGCCCTTGTTCATGACGCTGGTAGTGCTGGTACTGCATTTAGGTGCCCCTTTAGGGATTGAGCCTGGTATCAGAGCGTAGCCCCTCAGGGAGATCCCCGACATTAGAGCCTTTGCGGCCCCTCAGCGGTGGTACTAGGAGAGTCCCTTGACCTCTCAGCCAGTAGCTCCTGGAGCCTCGTCTCCTTGCTGGTCTTAGGATCTGGAAGGCCCCTCCCACTTCAACCCTTCCCAGGGAAGGAGTCGCCCTTGCTGTGTGCAGAGGGGAACAGGGCACCTACATTTGGACTGGTCTTCCTCCTGATGTACTCCTTGAGGTTCTCCGGTGGTGATCTTGAGAACAGCTCTCTCCAGCTGGACAAGCGGTTCTTCAACGAACGTGGGATGATCGCGTCGCATGGCGAGCAGCTGTGGTCGGGGCCAAGGCACCGGAGGCACAGCACCTGTGGATCCAACGTGGGGAAGGACCCCTCGCTGGCCGGACACCTGCTGAATCCCGCCGCCGTCCACATGCGCCAGGGAGGAGCGTGGCACTAGAGGACCGAGTACTTTTGACTATGGGAAAAAAAGGCTAAAAATGTCCCGGGTAAGTGCGCATGGAATTACGAGACTTGAGGCCTCACCCAGGAGCTCTGGTGAAATCGGTCCGCTCCCGTCGACGCGGAAAAGAGGACTGAGGAGTGGCGTCAGTGGATGGAGTCAGGGGAGCTCATTCTCCCAAGCCGTGCCACGCCTGCATCGAACTTTAAAGGGGAAGCCAATTTTTTCTGGTGAAAAATGTTCTGTTTCCCATCCATAGCGAGGGACGCCCCATACAGCATGGAGGAAAGGGGACGGGATGTAGGAGTATAAACATTATATTTCGTTAGAACGTAGAGGTAGAAAATAAAGGCAGAAGGATAGCGTAGAAGATACACAACTTCTGTAAGAGATAAACAGACATGACATTCCAGCTCTGCTTGTAATCTCAGTGTTCTTTTCAATTCTTTGCACTCCCTTTCTTCTCATATTTCACGCACTGCATGCAACTGTCTTCTTTTCAACCTTTGGCGCGCTCATCCTTTTCTCTCTTGTCTTGCCTCTAAACTTATTACTTCTGCCCTAATTCTTTCCTGGTTCAAGCCTTATCCCTCTTGCCTCCATCTATAATTCTGTTATTTGTCTTCCTCCATGCGCTTTTCTTCCTCCCTCGCTGTTATCTGCTTCTATTTTACCCTTTGAATCTCAGCTCCATTTTCTATCTATTGTTTTTAAATGTCTTCATGATCTTGCTCCTCCATATCCTTCCTCTTTAGTTTTTTTCTACTCCCCTGCTCGTCCCCTTTGCTTTCAGTATACTTTTTCACTAATTGTTTCCAACCCCTCCTCCGCTGCTTCCAGTTTTCGCTCATTTTCTCTAGTAGCCCTGCTTTATTGGAACTCACTTCCCCATACTGTCTGCTCTTCGTCTTACAATATCTTTAAGGGCCCATCTAAAGGTCCAGCTTCTGTCTCTTCTCTCTCATTCCTAATACCCGATTGATCAGTTTGTTTTTGCTCTACTGCCTTATGGTTGTACTGATGTTATAATTTTTGTGTCAAGCGCTTTGGAGAAAGCGCTATAAAAATCTCAATAAATACAATGATTTCCATATTATGCTATGTTAGTTGTGCAAGATGGCAAAATGGGTGGTCTGTGAACGTGTGGGACTCCACCTCAGAAGCTCTAATGAAGTTAAATCATGTCATTGCAGGAATATGAGTGGGTATGGGGAGGATGAAGAAACTGACAGTGAGGAATCATACTTTTTTTTCTACATGAAGACCTTTTTCCCCTAGTGATGCCCTTGCCACGCCCACATGCTACAGGCCCTAGCGTTTATTATTGTTCTTTAAATCACAGTGGACTCCGTTGAGGGTTTTCCCCATCTCACTGGCTGAAGATATTGCTTGTAAATGACATTAAAAAATGGACATGCGTCCTCCCCAAGAAGTGCTGATTTCTGGCTTTTCAATGACTGTCTGCCAACGCCATTGTACCTCCATTTTGTGGACTACACCATATCTAGCTGGAATGGACAATGAGCCCATCATAGGGGACTGGACACGCGTCAGGGGGTTGAAAGACATACACCCCTCGCCTGAGGACAACGAAACAAGATACTGTTATATTTGTTAGAGACATGAAAGTTGACCACCATATGATGCTCTGGAACCACAGAAATGGAAGACAGGCTCTTGTGATTGTACAATAAACTACATGGGAGGCAGGAATTGAATTCCGGAAGGCCCAAGTAGGCATCTTCGAAGATATGGGGTCGTGGTGCTTGAGGGGCATAAGGTGGGCAGAGCAGGTTGGTTGGGTTTTTGTGTTAGGATGGCATGTTGTCTGCTTTTCTTGCCAGTAGCAAAGTGCTACTAATAAACCTTTGCCTGTTCATTTATCGAAACCTAAAACTACTGCCTTTTCATCATGTATACACTAGACAAGTGAGAGGTAAAGGTGAACTCTGCACAAAACTCCCGGAAGCCAAGGGCAGATAAAGCAACTTTGATCATGCAGTTTATGTGATGAAATAACGCATGTAATGACAGTGAAAAGGCAGGTTACTCTTAGTTAACCGAGATAAGGGATCTAGGGTGATCCGTGAAATCAGATTCTACAGTGATTTAGCAGGCACATAGGAGGAAATCAATGGGGTATTCTGTTGATACTATGAGGACTAGTATACAGGACAAGTGAGTGTACCACATGACGCCTTAACTGATTAATTCTTCAAAGAATATAAGTAACAGTATGCCTCAAAATCGCAAAAAGTACAGGATGAAGCAGATAGTCTGGGTGCGTTGCTAAAATCAATGAGTGGGGCATGCGGTTACTACTCCGCAACCAGGTAAACAGAAAGGACTGCAGGAAATATCAATCCCTGTTTCCCATAAATGTGGCCCTTAAAAAGCCTGCATAGGCCAAGGGCGCTGTCTTATACGACGCATGTGTTTGGCGACGATGGGGTAGTGTCGCAGAGTGCGAGCATGCTGCGCAGCCATCTACCGGCAGCGACCGTTAGGTAAGAAAGATGCAGGCAGTGGGAGCAGCCACTACTGATCTCTACTAAACTGCCTGGCCTTCCGCATACTTCTACTTAACCGCCTGACTTAATGTACTCGGTCTCAGCGCAACCTTAGACTTCCCCTCTTGCAGTTAGCTGTACTTTGTGTTTTGTGAGTCTCTGCTCCGTACTGAAGATGCTGTGCTGCCTCATGGTTAACTGCTGTGATTCTAGGTCTGTTTCTGTCCCCTTCCAGGTTCCCACCCTACTGTTGGCCACTGCTGGTTATTGTTGTGCCTTCTAGGTCTTTTTCCCCCCTCTGGGTTCCTACTCTACGGCTGGTTACTGTTGTGATCACTTTACCCCCCCACCCTCTCTAGCTTGATTCTCTGTTGCCCCTGTGCTGTATGTCACCTGCCGTGTGTCCTCTTGTTGTTTGCCCTACTGTGTGATCCTCTCTCCCCACTGCCTCCTCTCTCTCTGTGCATCCTGCGTTGCTCAGCGCTGGGCTCTTCTCCTTCTCCCTTCTCTCTCCTACTTCCTCCAACTTTCCTCTTCGCACCCCCTGTATTGCTCTCGATTTCTCCCATCTACTCCAACTGCTACTCTATCCCTCTCACTAAGACTGGAAGGAAAAAGTTCAAGAGGCATATTCTGGTTTCTAAGCCAGGCCTTACTACCGCTGATACCTACACCAGCGCTTCCTCCAGACAGACTGTCCCCGACATCCTCTTTGTTGTTCCCTCTCCAGACCTATGGACCCGTCATATGGTCTCTGTTCTCTCTCCTTTCTCCTCCTCTACCATTAATGGTGGCACCCGATGGGAGGTCCTCTTGGCCTCCTTCCAGGCCTCCAAAGCCATCAATGTCGATCTAAATGGTACCGTCATGGTCCAGGGCTCTCAGCCCAATCTCCACCTTCTTGATATGAGACTCCTGCGTCTTATGAACTTCCTCCCTCCTTCTCCTGCAACTCCTACCACCTCTCTGGCTCCACTGCCACCTCCATCCTCCTCCACCTCCTCTCTGGACCCCCCTCTTCCTCTCTTGTCCCTGTGCCACCTCAGTCTATCGTCGCTGCTCATGCTCGGGTCCCCCTCTGCCGTTTGCGCTGTGTGTACCTCACTCCTGTACCCCACCCCAGAAATCTTTCAAATGTGGTAACCTGCTCCACAAGGCTACTCTCGATCTGCTGTCAAACACTCTATTGACATCTGCCACCTCCTCCAAGACCTCAACCTGGATGTCCTCGTTGTCACCGAGACTTGTTTCACGGCCAGCTCTGTCTCGAGTATTGACACTCTCCTCCCTGAGGGCTACAAGATCCTCTCCAAGCCCAGAATCAACCCGGCCCGTGAGGTGGAGTGGCCCTGATCTTTCCTGGGTGGGTCCCTGCTCTGTCATTCCTAAGCAGGCCTATTCCTCCTTCAAATGCCTGGTCTGCAGGCTCACTATCTCTCCTGGCGTCTCTCTGAGTGTGGCCACCATCTACAGGCCACCTGGTCAGGTCATCATCTTCCTCTCAGGATGGGCGGACCTCCTCTTCTCTCCTTGCCTCTACCTCTCAACCTCTCCTCCTTGGAGACCTCAACATCCACCTGGATGCTTCTAATCCCTCCTCTGGGCTCTTCTGCAACCTTTGTGACTCTCTCTCCCTTTCCATTCTACCCTTTGGTCTGACACACTCTGCCCGACACACCTTGGATGTCCTAATCTCCTCAGACATCCTCCTCTTTAACCCTCTCACCACTCCTCTCTCGTGGGCTGGCCACTTTCTGCTCTCTTCCCACCTGAAACTTGCTGTCCCCCAGGCAAAGCCCTCCCCCCAGCACTGCCACCTTCCTGCACGGTCATTCGGCCCATGAAGCGAGTGTCAGTAGCAGCCTTTGGCCTCCTCTTTTTCTGCTCCTACTCCTGCAGCTGACTCCCACTTTGACACAGCCCTCTCTAACCTGCAACTTTCTATCTCCTACACCCTGGACATCCTCACCCCAGTCATGAGAATCCGCCTGAAGCCTACCTCCAAGTGCAACTCTTGGTATGGCTCCGACCTGTCCGCCCTGAATAGCAAGTGCAGGGTGGCTGTGAGGAAGAGGAGGGCTTTAAGCGCATCCTCTGACAAACTGGCCTGCCGCCTACTCCAACGGCAATACAGAGACTCTGTCTTCTCCAAGAAGAGGGTGCACATTGAAGCCTGCGTCCTCTAACACGGCCAAACTCCTTAAAACCTGCAAGGAACTGGCTAAGCCTACTGCAGTCTTTACCTCTCCTGTTCCCTCCCAGGCACTCTGTACGGCTCTGGCTTCTCATTTCAACACTAAAATTCAGGATACTCAGTATTCGCTTCCCTCTTCCGCCCTCCACTTCTCTCAGGCCCCCTCTGGCCATCCCTCCCTCTTCCTTTTTCCTCCTCCTCTCTGACAACCCCCCCAACGATGATTCTAGACAAGTCTGATCTATGAAAGTGGCATCCAAACAGGTGCCCACCTGCTCTTCCAGAACTATTAAAGACCACATTGCCACCTTTGCTCCAGCCTTGGCCAACTTCTGTAACCACTCTTTCGCCACTGGATCTTTGCCCTCTCTCCTCAAGCACACCCTTGCGCACTCCCTCCTAAAAAAGCCTTCTCCCGATCCAATATGCCTGGCAAACTATCGCCCGATTTCTATCACTCCTTTCCTGGGCAAACTCCTGGAAAAGCTGGCCATATCCCAGCTTATTCTCCACACCGAATCTGTTGCTGGTCTCCATGACCATCAGTCTGGCATCAGAGCAGCTAGAGGCACGGAAACTGCTCTCCTGAACACCCATGAAGACCTGCTCTCTAATCTTGATTCCAGCTCTCTCTCTGTCCTCATCCTCCTCGTCCTTTCCTCTGCTTTTGATACAGTCAAACACGCCACCCTGATCAAATGACTCCGCGAGAACCTGGGCATTAAAAATCGGGCCCTGGCATGGCTTACCTCTTTCCTCCTGGATCGAGCATCCCAGGTCCAATTTGGATCCTTTTTCTCCTCCACCTCTCTCTCGACATGTGGTGTCCCCTAAGGCTCTATCTGCTCAACCTGGCTCTTCACTGTCTATCTGGCCAACTTGATCTCCACCTTCTCGTCTAACTTTCAGTGTTATGCGGATGACACTCTGCTCTCATTCAGGATTCCCTCAGCCTCCTCTCCTTCCTCGCTCATCCATGACTGTCTTCCACGATTCAGGATTGGTGCGCCTCCAACAATCTCTGCCGTAATGCCAGTTCTGGCATTAAGTCAGAGATCGTTGGAGGCCATACCAAGAGTCGTACCAAAAAGCCATACCAAGATCTGAGATCCTACTCATTGGGACCCCTGCTCCCACTTTCCCTCTCTCACTCCTCCTTGGGCACTCTACTGTCGCCTTCATGTGTGGCAAAAAACCTTGGTGTCATCTTTGACTACACTCTTCTTCTCTCCTCACATCACAGACCTTGACAAGAAGGCCCACTTGCAGCTGCACCTCCCTCACAGGTATTCTACCTTTTCTCACCTTCCCCCAGGCGCTCACTGTCTCCAGAACCCTGGTTCTCTCCAGGCTGGACTACTGCAACAGCCTCTTTCTCAATCTTCCTAACTCTACTCTTCGCCCACTGCAACTCATCGAGAACAGGACTGCAAGACTTATTGTTTGGCCTCAAGCCCAGGTACCGCATCTGTCCAGCCCTGACATCTCTCCACTGACTCCCGGTGGCTGCAAGAATCAAGTTCAAGGACCTCTGCATCCTCCATAAGGGCTTCTGCAGCCACGGCCTTCACTAGATCCAACTCTCTCTGCCTAAATACCTTCCTTTTAACTCTGAGGGTCAGGCGCTTCTCCAAGCAGAGCCTGGGTGGTAGATCTCTCATCTCTGCAGGTGCCTCCATCTAGAACAGCCTCTCTGCCCTTCTCAGACTTGAGCCGGACCACCTGAAGTTGCAGAAGCGGCTCAAGACCTTCCTTTTCTCCTCTGCCTTCTCTCTCTCGCTTCCTTACTAACTCACCTGTCTGCTGCACTGACTGGTTGCGTGTTACCAGAGTCTCACTGGATAACAGGCTTCTCCTTGACCACTCTTTCTTGCACTGCCTCCTGGCCTACTGCACAATTAGGGGCTGTAACTGTAACCCCCATGCTTCCTTGCACTTACCCAGAACTGCGGAGGCCTGGCTGCACTTACTCAGAGTTATGCTGCACTGATCGCATTTCCCCCCACCCTTTGCCCCTGCACTTCCCCCTCTCCCATTCTCCTGCATTTCTTGTTGTCGCACTTGCACAGTCCGAATGTCACAAGGCCAAATAGGATTGTTTGTCTCGTCTTACCTCTGTCTCCTTTCCCTTGTCTTGTGCGCCTAGAAACACTTGTGTACAGGCACGTTATAAATACCAAATCATATAACTAACAATTCTTTATAAAAAAATTGGCAGGTGGATTTGTGAAGGTGATTTCTATGTAAGTACATCAAGATCAGACAGACCTTATTTCAGAAGTTAATACCACACAATCTTAGTAGGCTCTTTCTGCTTCTGGACAGGTATGTGGTATGACCAATGGTCGTGGCAAGTTTAGACAAGCAAAGCATATGACATGGTAGATTGGATGTATGTGTGAGAGGTATTGGGCAGAATGGGACGTGGGAACAGATCATTGAAATAGGTGCCTTTACAGTACGAAGCCCTTATCAAGAGCAAAAACAAATGGTGTCATCTCAAAGGAATAGAATGTACAGATGGGAACTGGACGAAGATGCCCTTTTTCGCCATGGATATTTGAGCTGCTGATGTAACCATTTGCATGTGTAGTACAGAAAAGATTCAGGTAACACCCTCCACATTTAGGATACCAGTCATTGTATATCAATTTATACAGATGTATGTGACCGATCTAATATCGCTTCTAGCACCTCTTAGAGAAACGGTGAAAGAATTTGGTCTAATTTGGGACCATAAGCTTAACCAAGAAAAAGCAACATTAATACAATCTCTGCCGCAGTGGAGGTAGAACTGGGGCATCTGAATATGGAGATAGCTACAGAAGGGTTTACATATGCAGGGACAAAAAGCTACTCACTGTAGTGACTAGAGTACTCCTAGTCCTTAGTCCCCTTTCCTCTATTCATGGAGATGTTACCGGAACCTTTGGCAGTGAGCGGGTGGGGGTGGAGGCTTGTGACCCCGGCATGGGAAAACCCCCACCCTTTGGTGCCTCACCTCAGTCCCCTTTTGACACATGGGACGCTTTAATACCTGGCTATGCTGAATATTTTAGCCCCTGCCATACAAGTGGGGGAATGTGGGTGGGCGCATGGAGGAAAGGGGACTAAAGACTGAGTACTCTAGTCACTACAGTGAGTAACAAATTACTCATATGTCCCGTCCCCTTTTCTCTATCCTTGTGGGTGATTTCACTGAACAAGACCGTAGGGTGGAGCTGTGACAACTTGCCTCATTAAACGTCAAAGCTAAAAGGTTCTTTAGAACCACCTGACCGAACTGAGGGAGTGGCCCAAGTAGTCACCTTGCTGATGACATCCCAAGAAGCATGTCTCTGAAACGCGACAGCCATGGCCTTAGCTCTGACTGCATTAGCATGAATCCCTGCAGGAACGGGTTTGCCCATGGCCGTATAGGCCTCTGAAATGCCCTGGACCAACCAACGGGTGATGGAAGCTTTGGCAGCATGGGTGCTCGGAGACATGCCCCTGAAGGTGATGAACAAAGCCTCAGACTTCCTGAAGGATATCGTCTGAGAAAGATAGAACTTGAGGGCTCTTGTGAGGTCCAAGGAATGCAAAGCCCTTTCGCCCTCCGACTGCAGGTTCGGGAACACCACCAGCAGGTAGATTTGTTGCTTCAAATGGAATGGAGAGACCACCTTTGGCAAGAAATTTGGATGAGTGCGCAAAATGACCATGTCGTTATGAAACATGGTGAAGGGTTCGCATGATGTCAAGGCCTGCAGCGGAAGGCCACCAAAAACAGTGTCACCAGCTGGATGCCCACCGAGCCATCGGCTCGAAGGGCTTGCGCTGCAAGGCCGCCAGAACCACAGAGGTCCCTGACCGGATGCAGCCTATGCACCGCAGGCAATAGCCTGGAAAACCCTTTGAGGTGGGCCTTAACCACCGGGTTGGCTGCTGAAAAAACTTGCTCTGGGGAATTCTTGTAGGCCCCATTGGCCGCCAGATAGGTACGACAGGTATCAACCTCTATGCCGGAACAAGCCAGATGTGCTGAAAAAGCCAGCACGTCGTCCAGGGAGCAGATGAGGGGATCCAGCCCCTGGTGAGCTCAGTGGCAAGATCTAGTCCACTTACCCTCATACGGAGATCGCATAGACAGCCTTCTGGCCTCCTGTATAATGTCCCAGTTGTCCTCTGAGAAATGAGCATGGTGCAGTCTCAGCTTGTCAGGAACCAGGCCACTAGGGCTAGCCTGTCTGGGTCTGGGTGCTCCACCACCCCGTGCTGCTGCGTCAGGAAGCCCCTGCTCGGGATCGGAAGCTGGACCGGCCTCTGGGAGCACAATTGCAGCAGATCCAAGAAACAAGCCCTTGACGGCCAGTGAGGGGTAATCAGAATGACCCTACAGCCCACCAACACCCGGAACTTGCAGAGGGCCCACTGGAGTAACAGAGGAGGAAACGCAGAGCACACGCAGCCGTGCCAACAGAGCTGTAACGTGCCCCCCAGAGATCCCATACACCGTCCTGCTCATGAAGCGAACTGGGGAGATGCGAATAAGTCCAGATCCTGAAACCCCGATATCTGGAACAGGAGCAACAAACAGTTGATGTGTAACTCCCATTCGTAGATGTTAAACCCCCAAGCGGCTCAGCTGGTCCGCTTCCGCGTTGCTGTTCTCCGGAAGATTGATCGAGAAAATCTATATCCCCTCTCACAGGGCCCATTCCCAGATTGCCACCGCCTCCATGCACAGGAGGGTGGGTGGGAGGGAACAGGTGCCACCCGGCTTGTTTAAGTAAAACAGTGTTGTGGATTTGTCAGTCCTGACCAGAACTGTCTTGCGCTGGACTAGCAGCAGAAAAGCCTTGAGAGACTGGCCCACCGCCCTGAGTTCGAGCAGATTGATATGAAGGAGGGCTTCCGCCTTGGACCAGCCACCAGCAAAGATCCAGGAGGAGGGACAGGGGAATTGGAATCCTGTCTGCCTGCAACCCTGTCTCCTGATCCCGATTGGCCACCAGGTGGAGCTGGAGGAACCTCATCTTGAGGCCAGTGTGCTGAACTGTGAGCACGCAAGATACCATCAGTCCTAGAAGGTGCTGGAATCACCATGCCAAGGTGGTCGAATTGGCCAGAAAGTGCCCTATTGCTTTGCAGAGGGTGAGGAGCCTCTCAGGTGTGGGGAACACCCGCTGTACGGCCGTGTCCCAGTGCACTCCAAGGAATGCCAGGTCCTGGGCGGGAGTCAGCTGCGACTTCTGCCGGTTGAGGGAAAACACCAGCTGGTGAAGAACATCGCCAGCCGTTGCCAGGAGTGCACCGCTCCCTGGGGAAAGCTGACTGTCACCAGCCAGCCGTCCAAATAAGGGTGTGCCCCCCCCCGCCATAGGAGGAAGAGAACAGCCACCGCATTCGTCAGCTTTGTGAACACACAAGGGGCCGAGTTGAGGCCTAAAGGCACATCTTGTACTGGAAGTGGTACAACAATCGTGAACTGCAGACATTTCCGATGAGGCTGGTAGATGGGGACATGAAGGTACACATCCTTGAGGTCTAGGGAACACATCCAGTCACTTGCATATAGAGACTCGGCTATGTGCGCTGGAGTAATCATCTTGAAGCATTTGAGCGGTAAAGATAGGTTGAGGAATGACAGGTACAGGACTACCCTTAGGCCAGCCTGGTTGTTCTTGGGTCCCACACAAATCCTGGAGTAGAAGCCAGAGCCCCCATCTCACTGAGGAACCGGCTCCACTGGCTGCAACTCCAAAAGAGAGAGGATCTCCCGTAAGAGGAACCTCCTATGCCCTATCTGTAGCAGAGGAGGAGAGGAAGGTAGAGGAAAAAGAAAGGCACACTGAAGCCTGTGGAGACTATAGAAAGGGTCCAAGGAATCTTGAAACAACGCTTACAGCTGTCCTGAAAGAGAGCCAGCCCTACAGACAAGCTGTGTACCCCGACTGTTGCATCATGGCTTTTTTGTGTCCGAGGCAGCAACGGAGGAGTGGGAGCAGAAAAAAACATGCAAAGTCCTCAGCTGTTTCCTCCTGAAACCCCTTGAAGCCACTAAGAACGCAGGGGTTGAAGTCAGTCCTGCCTTGGGCCTGAAGGAAGGACTTCTGCCTGGGTTCAGTCAGTATGGCCAAGGACATGGAGGTCTTCTTTTTCGTCAGCTCGTCGATGGAGGAATGAAAAAGATCCAACCCCTCGAAAGGAAGATCAAGGATCCTCTCCTGCACATTCTAGGAGAATTTAGTGGCATGCATCCACGCTGTGCGCCTCATCTCGCCCCCAGACACAGCCCTCTGCTGGCTGTACCGATGTGAGATCCTGCGACAATGCCTGGGCTTGCACCAGGCCAGCTCTGAGGGTCAGACAGGAACTCCGATCTCTCACTACAGCTTCTGGTTTGCTGCGGCCAGGCGGGCATCGGCGTTGGCCTGCCGCAAATGCAGTGCAGTGTTGAGGTAGCTATGCTTGCCAAAAGGCTCAAGGGCTTAGTTCTCTTTGGAAAGACAAGTGCAAACGGGCCCTGTAGAGGAGGATGAAGACGATTGTTTAGAATACAAGGAAGCCGCCGCCACAACCACTGAAGAGTGTGACTGGGGGCGGGAGGCCAGGAGCATTGGCTCCCCATCCAAAAGTCTGAACCGGCTGTTCAACTTCTTGTTCATCTGGGCGTTGGCCCTGGGCTTCTCCCAGACCTTCCTCGCCACCTACAGTACCTCCGCCAACATCCCTGACTCCTGCTCTGGCTGAGAGCCCCCAGAAACACTGTAAGGCCATGAAGACGGTCATGAAACGCCTTCATCATCACCGACCCCCTCCCCTTTTTTCCCCAGACGGAGGGGAGTCTGAGTCCTTGGATCCGGACCCAAAGATAGCTGTGGATCCATTGTTGACGGCAAGGGAGGCGTTGGTGCTACAGGAGGAGGAGGAGGGCTCTGAAGTACCGGCAGGGCCTGGACTGGAGGAGGAACGGGCAGCAGCACTGGCAGTGCCGGAGGAACTGGAAGAGGGCCCAAAGGCGGAGGCTTAGGAGGCACGTCCCGTGGGATCACTTCCTTTAACGATACCTTTGAGGAGTCCCATCATCAGCGGGGAGAGCATGAGGAGGAGGAAGCGCTCCTCCTTGAAGAATTGATCCTTGCTCGGTGCCGCATCACGAGGGGCACCGCACTCAGCAGAGCTGCGCCTCCTTTCCTGATCGAAGCGTCTAGCAGCCTGGGGCGTGTAGCCCCAAGGCTGCGAGAGGTAGATGCAACCCTGTAGAGATCAACCGCCTGTACCATAGGATCCGCCGCTGCATCCTCAGGAAAGGGGACTGGAACCCTGATGCGTGGCCCACTCTGTGTGCGAAGGACACGGTAAAGGCCCATCTTTGGGGCTAGTGCCACGCCCTGGGAGGGAGGGTGCAAAGGTCCCGCGCCATGTGCTGGCTCAGACATGGAAGGACACTCTTGTGCCAATGAACCGGAATCAAAAGCGTCTACTTCAGAGATGACGGCGCTAGGCTCAGAGCCCTCAGCCAGATGTCCGGTAGTCTAATCACCCCGCACAACGATCTTGGAGGTGGCTCCGGTAGGTTTGGCGCCTTCAGCTATGGAGCCGGTAGTCGTTTTGGATCATGCTTTGAATGGACTCTTGCAGGTAGAACATGACCATCCTTTGCCCGCTGGGGCAGCAGAAGAGGATGAACTGGATCGGCCCTTCTGTGGACCACTCAGCCGAGCCCCAGGGCCCACCGGTATGGAAGCCGGTAGCCTTAACTGCTTTGGGTCTGCCAGAACCAGAATCCAAGGACCCCTTCCCCATGGAAACCCCTGGGAAGGAGTAGAGTGCTGAGGAGCCTTGCTAAATAAAGGGCCTACCTTGTCTTGACGTGGGGTCCTGGCGACGAACACCAAGATGATCTGGAGGAGAAGAATGGAAGATCTCCCTCCAGCGGGAAAGACTATTCTTCGAGGCCCGGTGACAGAGCGCTGCTCACCGCGCATGCGTCCCAGCGGTGGTCGGGCCCCAGGCACTCAAGACAGAGCGCATGGGGGTCCGAGGTCGGGAACGAGCGATCGCAGGATGCGCATCTCGTGAAGCCTCCTGCAGCCGACACGTGCTGGGGGAGGCAAGGCACAGAAGGGAGGTGAAGAAGATTTTTAAAAAACAAAGAACGGGGAGCACGCAGAAAGTTGAAAGTCTCTGCGTCTAGCTGCCAAGTCTGACACCATCCATGCGGAAAAGGGAACTGAGGGACTGAGGTGAGGCGCCAGAGGGCGGGGTCTCGTGGGCGTTCCCATGCCCGGGGCCACGCCCCACAACCTGTACTAAATTTAAAGGTGAAGCTCAACCTTTTCAGCTGTGCCAAAGGTTCTGGTCCGTCCCCATGTTGGGGGACGCCCACAAGGATGTAGGAAAGGGGATGGGGCGTAAAAGTAAGAGGGTGTACTGACTTTGAATGAATACACCAGCGGATTGTAGCCAAGGAACTTTAATCACTAAGGAAGTTAGTTGAATTCTGGCTCAAATTCCCACTATCACTTACGAATAGGACAGCCTTTGCTTAAATGAAAGCTTTGGCTATTATATGTTTATCAAGTCGTGCCAGTGGAACTCTCTAGCAAATACTTCGGAGAACTGAATATCCTGCTACTGCGGGGGGATAGGAGGGCTTGTATTATTGGACAATAATGCTGCAGCATTAAGTTCACTAGTTTAATAAGAGTACCACAGAAAGGGGTAAATCAATGTTTGAATTGATGATACAACCCATAGAGTTACTGGCAATGAAGGAGCTGTGCCAGGGCAGACATAAGGCACACCCCAACACTGGTAGCTATGCCTATTAAGTTTTGCCTGTGTGTTCCAACGCCACTGAAGCAGAGTCATTCCTTAGCCCTTTGGTCAAAATGGGGAATGCAGACTGGAGACATTATACCCTGTGGATAGATACATCATATATCAAGAGATTGTGGCTACTAAATCGCCGACCTGCATGAATTTGCTTAAGTTTGTAAGCTTATCAGCAAGTTTAAAGTGGCTCACTATAACCTTTTAACAGGAGCCTATAGGACTCTGCTGGACTTTGGTAAGATAGGGGAAAAAGTAATGTTGGTGATGTGGCGTGACACAGGTGGATTATTCATACATGGTGGGCCTATGGGTTAAGAGTCATCACCAAAGCGAATGAACTATTACTGTGGAACTTACAAAGATTATTTAAATTATGCTTGCTGGGGTTAGTACCAAGGAAAATAAAAGAAGAGAACTTTTAAAATGACTGGCTGGTACTCAGAGAAGGCTAGCAATGGCACTGAGGAAACCGGAGCAGCCCGACTTCGGTGTTCTCTTGCAGATTTAAACAAGTGAAGGGCATCTGAGAGAGATATACACTTGACATTGAGAAGAGTTGAAGAATATTCTTAGTAAACAATATGCGAGGAAGATATAGAGATCCTTTTCTACTCATCTGGTACGACACTGCCACGATCTGTCAACCCATGCTAGATTCCAATCTTTCAGAATGTGTGGACCTATCATATACGTGATGTGGAGATTATGTGGTGATTGCATGTTCTATGTGAACATGACACAGTCTCCGGAGGAGCTCAGGGTCAACATGCTCGCCTTGTAAGCAAGACGCGGCAGAGCAACAGAGGTCCGATCCCCTTGGCCGTGCTTAGAAGCCTCTGGTTATTAAGCGTAACATAAATAACCAATTAAAATTACAAAAAAAATGGGGTGTACTATGCATATGAAAAGGATGTGTACATTTAATAAAAGTTCATTTAATAAAAGGCTGATGGCAATTCTGAAAAGCAGCGCTAGATATTTTTTCTTTCACAAATTCCTGTTATTGCACATGACTACTGTATGTTTTTATTGTTTTTTTTATTGGAAAATGTCATTAAAATTAATTATAAAAACCTTTCTAATTTAAATGGGGTATCTGAGGTGTAGGATTCCAGATAGGCGGAGGCGGCACTGTGGGGTTAAATGGATAATGTCCTGGACGCACAAAGGGGGAGTTATACAAATTCAGCACTGGAGTATTCATTTGGTTCCAAGTAGGTGGTGGAATATGCATCTGTATTACAGGGGTTTCAAACATATGCGGTGTTGCGGGAGGAAATGCTACATTTTCTGGATTCTGGAAGGAATTCTCCAAGAAATTGGGTGGAGGATGAGTTGGGTACCAATCAGGTGGTGGAATTAACATCTTCACCATAGGAGTTCCGAACATGTCTGGCGTCCCGAGCGGATACCGAACAAAGGGAGCTTCATAACTCGTTGGCGGTTTAGTTGGTGTCGGCTCCACAGGAACAGGATGATTACTATTGCTGCCCTCTTCAACGTGCGCCCCTGTCAACTTTTTCTGTAAAAGGGAACAAAAGTACAATTGTTTACATTTTTGCCTCCTCCTTCAGGTTGTCACATATTTACAGACGGTTATGGTTTCCTGATACCATGCAGTCAATCTGTGATGCTGATTTTAAAAACACATTATTATTAACCATAGTAAACCTATCGCAAAGATGTCAAGTGCTAACTAATTATATATACGTACTGGTACATAAACCGCTCACAGTGATAGAAGAAGAACAAGGACACCTTACCATTAGCATGAATTAAATCAAACAAGAAATCCAAGTCAACACTACTTTGAATATGCAAATTCCATATGACGATCAATGTATATTATAATAAAAAAATCCACTCCGCACACATGCTGATCATCAGTGTTACCTCTGGCAGTGTGCTCGCTATTATATTTTAAGTTGCTGCATGTGAGGTGTGCATCCATTCAGCCATATCTTAAAGGATGGTGCAATGGAATTGTTTTTTTCCTTTTGTAGCTCAAGCACACCTCAGCCTCCTAGGAAACACATCATCACCATCGATCTGATAATGTTAAAGACACACTGGCTTATAGGGCTACATAGTGAGCATGCTTGCCATTCAAAAGTAGTGTTCTCTCTTACAGCAAGCAAACACATTGAGCAATGACAATGCAAGTGTATGCTTTTGGCTAGAATGTTAATCAATCCCAAAATGCCATCCTTCAGAGTGTTATGGGTTTAGTAGATGTTTTAATACGTAATGTTGTAGCCTGTTTGCACAAACATTGCCAGATGCCAGGAAGGTCATGTCATGGAAAGTACATTGGTTAAGTGTGGTACATTCAATCCCCCCAGCTCTATATGTTCTATGTAAACATGCAAGCTGTACAATGTTATGTGTTCTATTTATAGACAACTGCTACAGAAGCAATCATTCAGTGGTGTGGCTATTGGCCTGCAATTTGCACCCAATACAAATGTATAAACTATAACTGAGTGACTTGTGGAGGCTTACAATAAATGGGCAAATGCTCCGAAATGCCTGTCTGACATTTTTCCCCCATACCCTATGCATAGCTGAGTAATAGCCCAGACGTTCCGGAAAAATATAATGGAAATTAGCAAAACTCCCTTACAGCGAGAAAGTGGGAAATAGTTTTCAAATTTAAAAGAACCCTCGCCTCCAAACAGTACACAGTTGTTGGTGGTAAGGGTAATGGAACTATTGAGGTTTAGGGAAGAATGCGAAGGTACTCTCCCATAAAGTACAAGAGAGCGTTAATAGGGAACGCAAAGAACAGGACAAATTCCGAAAAAAAACACATCCAATTCCTGATATAGCTTCCACCTGCTCACCTATTGGTAGAAGTGGTTGAGCAATCAAGGCCAGAATCTCAGGAAGGACGTGTGTTGGATGTGAATATTGGGAACAGGTTACTACTTTGAATAAAGGGATTCCTCCCGCAGGTTCTCTTCCTAGGGACTTCCAAAGCAGAACATGATCTGAATGAGGGAGGACAGTGAGAAATCGTCACCTAAGGCGGTAACACTGGAGAACCGCACAACCAAAGCAGGTGTTGCGACCAGACTAGGAATCCAGGCAATGACACTTGGCAAACATGTGCAAAGAAGCCCACGTAGCCACCTGACTGATGTCTACAATTGGGTCACCCCTCTCTAAGTCAAAAGGTATATGGTATGCATCTGGTGGATTGCAACCCGAGACTCTCAGGCACTTAACTGGCCAAATCTGAGAACTGCAAGAGACTTGCTGACGACAGGTCTAGTAGCTGTGCCAACGCCTGCTTATATTTTGACACATTTTTTTTCACAATGACTCTTTATTGAGGATTTTGATGTGAAGCAATTATTCTCCGTTTACACTTACATACCAGCTAATATTTTTGGGGGACCATGTGCTTTAACACGATTTGGTTTAATGTTTCTTTTGCAATCAGCATTGAATCGAATGAGCAGATCAATTTTTCAATCTAAAGGGTTATCCCCAGACTGTGACTCAAATGTGCATCTGTTGTTTTAGCTCTTGCATATTCATTGGGGGGGGGGAGTTTAGGGATTAGCTGGTGGGGGCTATACATTGTTAATTAAGCTAGTATGTTTAGTCATAAAAGGACACAACCATACTCCTCAAGCTTTAGAGGAACTGCTTCTAGATAACCAAACTAGCAGAAAGGCAACCTTGCAAAATTGAGCTGTTCTTATTGATTATTTGTTACTGAAACATAACCTGGGCTGTAATGCATTTGAAGGCATGTGTTGTTTTAATCTAAGTTTAGTTTAGTTTCTTTATTTGTACCGCGCGCCGAACCCTGGGGTAACCGGGCGCCGGAGACTTAGAGGAAGTTACAGCATAGAAAATACATACAAAACGGAGAGGAAGCTACAACATCGTAAATACATACAATACGGACTACAATACAACAGTAAGTGCAGTAGACCGGGTTACATGATGGTCGACAAAGGCGACGAGGAGATGAGTACATTAAGCAGAATTTTTGTTGGAGAGCCACGTTTTTGTTTTGGCTCTAAAAGTCCAAAAAGAGGGTTCTGCTCTAAGGTTCAGTGGCATAGCGTTCCATAGTTTGGCAGCTAGGACCGGGCAGCTGGAGCCACCTGCTGTTTTTAGGGAGAATTTGGGGATGGATTGGCAGTGTGAGTTAGTTGGTCTAGTTGATGTGTGATTGTGGAACTTGTCTGCAAAGTATTTGGGCGCGTCATTGGAACGGCATTATGGACGATGACGAGGGATCTGAGAGTGATTCTGTCTCATGCAGGGAGCCAGTGTGCATCTTGTCTGATACTGGAGATGTGTGCGTGTCGTGGGATACTCAGGGCGGCTCTGAGGGCATTATTTTGAAGTACCTGTAGTTTGTTTAGATTGCGTTCTGACGTGCCGAGTGACCATTCACAGTCTATTGAAAATCACATTCAAAGTTTGAAAAACTTAATGGAACAGGTAACCCAATATCATACTGAGAATTGGTGGAATTCGCTGTTTTCTTGGTTTCCAGATGTTGGAGGAACGCTGCATAATGCCTTTGCTTGTATTTGTGTGATTGTATTCAATGTATTTCTAACTTAGTTATGACGTTTCGTCGGTTTCAGACACAGACTATAGTGCCACTGAGTTATTGAAGTCAAATGTGCAAGGGTGGATTGTAATGCTTTTGACTAAAACATGGCATCTGTGTGCAGTGCAGTTTGGATGCTCCCAGAGTCATAATGGACATTTGCTCCAGTCCTCAGTGGAAGCTGCACTTGATGTGAACTCTTTTCTTATTATTCCACTGGTAAGCACGTTTTCAGCACTGCCTATTGCTTATGCTATTCTGCCTTGCTTCAAGGACACGTTGGAGAGGTGATGCACGCATAGGCTAGAATGAGCCGATGGTAGCTGGTCCTGATAACGTTGTTATGATATTTGCTAAATTATGGAGTGGTTTTTTGGTTGCGTTCCTGAGAAAAGGGAAGAGTTTTGCCCCTTGGTATTGCCATGGGTCACTCCGGCCGGGGACCCATGGGAACTGTCATCAGGTGACTCAAAGCCAGAAAGTTCTGTAAAAATGCCATCACGCATTTGCATATGATTTAAAATGAGAAGCGCTGGAGCAGGCAGCCATAGAAAGCTTCACTGGAGGATTGACACATCGTCCCAGGCCGTTGATGCCAAAGATCTCTCAGTCTGCCTGTTTGGGAGCTTTCCAGTGAAGTTCTGGCGATATGAAGATGTTTGTTGCAGCTGTGTCAACGGTGATATATTTTATTTAGACTTCTTTTATTCATGTATTCATTTATTATTCTTGTTACATTTATTCATTTATGTATGCTTTTGGTGAACATGGAGGCTGTATAAGAGCCATTTTATAACCTAGCTGAGTGTGTGTGGGTGTATATATTTGCCCTTCAGCGTCCAAAGTTTTTTCATTCAGTGTACTGGGGAGAAAAACAGAAATATATCCGTGGACTTTGTGGAAAAGCAAAACAATGCAATAGCCACCAGGAATGCTGTTTTTAACATGAGCAATCCAACTGAACATGAATACATAGGTTCAAACGGCATGGCCATTAAGTACGTAAGAACCAAATTAGAATCAGTAGGCAGGAAACTATTTACAAGGCCTTCCAGGCACTGGGCCACAACCGGGCTTGTGAAAAAAAGAACCCTCATCCACAGACCTCTCAAAAACAGACAAAGTCGCCAAGTAACCTTTGACTGTTGCCACCTGAAGGCCTGACGAGGCCAGTGATAGAAGGAATTCCATCATTGAAGAATAGGGCACAAGATAGGGCCCAGGTCACGTTCCTGGCACCACTTCTCAAATCTTCTCCATCTGCACGTGTACAGAGACCTTGTCTGCGTGTAGCCAGAAACACCTCGAGCACCTCTTCTGAGCGGCCCGTCATCTTATCTCACCTTTCAAGTGCTTTAGATTGAGGGATTCTGGGTTCAGATTTTTAGGGAGAATTCTCTGTTTAGGCTGAATTCCCTAACCTAGTGAGTCCCCCAGCAGCTTTGCTGGATTTTTGGGGTTTATTTTTTTCTCCTGCCAAGAGTGAGACTCTTTTACCCTCACTCTTGGACATGACTTGAGAGTGTTTCTGTGACTTACTATGTGTTTATGGGCTATGGGGTATTTTTTCCCTATAGGCTATCATTGGTTTTTGAATGTGTGTTACACAGCACCCTCAGTGGAGTAACACAGGGGTGTCATAGAGACCCCCAAACATAGACTCCACACCCTGGGACTGACTACTGTCTCCCTGGGTCTGTAAAGTCACCATTGACTTTACTAGTCTTAACTTAGGAACTTAACCAGTACAAACCATCATACTGTGGAAGTACTGGGAGGGGCAATTAGATTGCCCCTGGGTCCGTTGTCGAGGGGGTACTGTCCCGTCCCCCCTCGCCGAGTTTCTGGCTGGTGGCAGTGGATACCACAGAAATATTCCACCGGAATATTTCCCAATGGGATTTCCCATTGATTTTAATGCACCACTTTTTGGTGCAATGTTAAAGATACCGCCGGCCAAAATGGCGATAGGTTCATTTCAGTAACCCTGAACCCGAGTCGAGCCTTTGTTCCACTTTTGGCGGGCTTCTGCACAGAAGCCCTCCAAAGTGGTGCCATTCTGTCTGGGTACCACAGGGGGTGTGGGAGGGGGTTTAGGCACCCTGGACTGAGTTGCCTTGCCAACTCATGTCGCACTCTGGTGTGATTGGCCCAGGTGGTGAGCCACCCCGCTCACCACTTAGCATGTTTGAGTGACAGCTAGGCTGTATGAATGGGGGTTTGCTGCATAAAAGCAGGGTTTTTGGGACTGGTTCTTCAGAAGTCGCCACAGGACCTAAGAAGCCAAAGAGGGAGAAGCCGAGCCGACCTGCCAAGACGACACCACCGGTGGAGCCCTGCGGAACCGTCTCACCACTTTTCCCGACGACAGAGAAGATCTCCCGCCGGAGAGTCTTCTTCCCTTGACTGGTGGGGACAACCAGTTTCTGCCTCCTTTTCGCCGCCCTGAAGCACCTTGTGGCCGCCTTGCCTGTGCCAAGCACCCCGGCAACCGAGATACCACTTTTTACCTCAACCACGAAAGAAGGGTAACATCCTTTTAACCGGAAAAACTCCATGGCTGGTTTCTTCCCTGGTAGTGCAACGACCTCCAGCTTTCCTCCACAACGAGATCTTCTCCTCCTCTGGACGACGCCGCGACTTGCACCCACTACCAGGAACAACTGCCACCGCTGGAGGATCCTTTCCATTTTAAAGGTACCGTGTTCCGCCCGGCTTCGCTTGCCACCGATTGTACGGGGTAGATTTAACCCTCGGCTCTCGACCCTGGGTAAGCCTGGGACACTCTAACTAAATTTTTCTTAACTGAGAAAACCCTTTTCTACTCACCTGTAAAGACTTGTGACATTGTGTGATCTTGGGCATCTTTTCGCCTGGCTTTCCCTAGAGTGGGCCTGGCAACCGAACTTCCTTGCTCCTCAATAGACTGCCTTGCTAAACTTACTGTGAATCTCTGAAAAGTGTTTTTTCTTGCTGTTTTCATTATTTCTGCCTTTTTCCCTCCCTTTTTAACAAACTTGTTGGAGTTCCATCTAACGTTAAGCGCTCACCTCTGTTTGGAAATAAGTGGTGTTAACTTAGACTTGTCCAACAAATAACTAGGGATGTACATATAAGTAATAGTGACTGTGTTTTGACTTACTTACCTTTTCTGTGCTAGTGTAATTTATGAGTGTGTCTTTTAAATAAATAAATATATACTTTTACACCTAGCTCTGGTCAGTGTTTGTTTGTACTACTGTGCCTCTGTACCTATTATGTATGCTCTGTATACTGCCTAACTCTTCTTGAGGGAAGTCTGACTGCTCAGCCACAGCTACCAGGTAAATCTGGGTGGTACAGACTGCTACCAAGTGGGTTTACTGCCAAACACCTGTAGCCTTAAATCTTTTGCAGTGGTCCCAGAGGGAACTGCACAGGTTTCTGTCTAACACAGATGAAGTACCCAACCTTTCGACTGGGATTGGCGGTTCGGCCGACGAGGTAACCGAAGGTGGGCAAATGGTCAGCTCCAGGAGTTCCGATACCAAGTTCTCCTTCCCCAATCCGGAGCGGTCAAGATCACGGTTGCTCAGAACCTCCAGAGAACCCAGAGGATGACGGGAATTGTAAAGGAAGGCGTAGTGGAGGTCCCACTCCACCAGGAATGCATCCCTCAGTGTGCACTTTGCTGCAAATTCCCTCGAGCAAAACTCCTTTTGCTGCACTTCCTGTTGGATCTCTTAGCAAACAGGTCCACCGTCGGGGGCCCTCCAATGAGCAAAGATCTCCTTGGGAACTTCCTGACATGCTTCCTACTCGTATGAGGCAGTGCTCTGCCTGCTCAGAGCGTCCGCCAACCCATTTTCCGTTTCCGCCGGATGGACTGCCGAAACCGAGATCTGGTGTTCCAACAACCAGAACCATATCTGCATCGCCTGCCTGCAAAGGGCAAGGGACCGCACACCTCCCTGTTTGTTCAGGTAGTGCATGGCCACCGTATTGTCAGGTCATTATCATGCCATGCGTTCCATTGAGAGAAGGTGCAGAGGCCATCAAGGCTAGCCTCATCGCCCACAGCCCCAGCCTGATGATGTGCCACCAGCTCTCCATTGAAGATCATAGGCCTCTCACCTGCAGATCTTTGCAGTGATCCCACCAACCCTTCAGAAACACATTCGTAACCACCCTGGGTTGGGGCCACGGAGGCCAGAAGGGTTCCCCCGTCATCATGTTATCTCTGCAGGCCACTAAGGTATATATCGTTGGCTACTGTGAAGGCATCATGAAGTGACAACTGAACTCAAGTTTGCTCTTTGCACTTTTATTAAATCAAAAGGAGAGTTGCAAAAAGGTCCAACTTGCCCAATGCTAAGGTGGGATTTCCCTATCTAAACGAAACGAAGGATAGTCTATGTCAGGATGTCCAAAGTAAATGTCTGTGTGTGTCCAAAACCTATACTTGTCCTCACATCTATTTGTATACAATGTATAGGGATGACAGCATCAAAATCATAAGTGTTCAAATAACAGTTCAAAATTCTTCCAGCTCTTTATTGGAAAGGATTTCCCTTCCCCATGATTCAAGATAGTTCCAAATGCACCAAGGGGTGTCCCTCCCCACGGCTTCAAGTCTTTCAACAATTTCACAAAGTTCAATTCTTCAACTGCAGTTCACACTAGGTTTCCTTCAGATTTACCCACAAACTTCGTTGCAGATATTTCATGTGGCTTTTCCATAGGTGGGTCTCCTCGGTCTACTTGAAATGTAATTTGCATTTACTTTACTTCAGTTTATCAGGATATGGCTCTCCCAAGTTAACCTGGTTTATTTCCCTGCCAGGTTAAGGCTTTTCCACTTTGTGCTATTTCTATATACAAGCCGCCTCCAATATGCCCATGCGTCACTTTTCCACTTCACGGAACTCACCGGTCTCTTCCGGCGCCTTTGGTGTCTCACGCGGTGGAGCATAGCAACGTCTACTGGGAAGTCTGCTTTGCTTTTGCTTCCCTCAGCTTCTTCTGGCTTTCACAGTCTTCACTTCTCCCAGCGTCTCAGGTAAGAGCTTAGGTAAGCCATGTTCTCCTCTGCTATGGGCCTCCCCAAAGCTTTCTGCTTCCTTGCTGCAGCTCTCGTCAGCGGGCCTCCTCGCTCCACCACACCAGCACTCGTTCTTCCCTCTGCACGGCTTCCCTGGGAGGTTTGGTCCTTTCGTGTCCACAGCCATAGCCAACACTGCCCTCTTTCTTCTTGCATTTAAACATCTCGCAGGCAGATTGGTTCTCGGACTAATAGACCGCACATTGTTGGTTCTAGAGTTTTTTGTCTCTTTATGTTGCCCCTTCCTCGTCCCAGTACCAAAGTGGTGTGTGTAAGAGTGAATGTCAATGGGTAAATAGGGGTCTGACCTACAGTAGCCCACAAAGGTCTTGGGGATTGAGGGGACATTTTGAGAGAGAAAAGGGGGATACCATATCTCATAAAAGGGTACCTCATCTCCTCTACCCATTTCTCCTCTGTTATGTAGTGTAATTAGTTTGCGTCATTTAATGCATTGTTAAAAGATTTATAGTATTCATGGATCCTACCCAATGGAATTTGCAGCGGCTGTGACATCAAAGAACCCTTGCATCTTCTGGAATGTTATCTTTGGAAGGAGAGTCAGTAAAGAGCTGATCAAGGAAGAGTGAAGCTGCAGCCCATTTCTTGTGAACCTAATAAAGTACGTTCACCCTTTTTATGTCGTCCTGGACTCCTCAATATTGACGACGAGTCAAGCTGCTGCCTGGGTTGCAGGGATAAAGCCAGCAGGGTGGACCCACATCTGGTTGAAGGTTGCTGAGGGTGAAACCTGCTTAGAGGTCCTACAGTGGAGGAGCGGCCCGATTGTGCTCCTTGTGGCCTCCCAGGATAGTGAGGGTGCGGCGGCCTGATTTAGCTTTAACTCTATGGCGCTGCCAGGCCAACAATGCGGATGGTGAAGGAATAGCTGTGCGGGCTCTGCACAGGCCCATCACGCTGACCTGGTTTGGGTTTTAGTGCTTTCCTGGTGCCCAGGGCTTAATCGCACAAGTGCAAGCCCAGCACGCATTGGCAGGGGTTTGCAGCGGACCCAGCGCGCACCATCAGAGACTTTCGGAGGATCCAGGTCCCCCACTGTCTGCATGCGATCGCGCAAGCATATCTAAGGAAAGGACCTTAGAAAACTCGTTTGCGTAGGGGCCATATTGTGTACTGCCGTTGCCACGGGTACATGCACAGCGTTCATGTACACATAAAGACGGTAATAGCACCCGCTTTGAAACGCTTGTTAAGGAACGTTTAAAAAACAAACAAAGAAAAAAGAGGTAGTGAAAAAAAAAGGCACACCGAACACACAGGAAAGTGCATAAAGGAGATTGCACAATTAATGTGGCAAAATTCATGGGATTAAAAACAGATGCTTAAAATTAAAAAGGAGGAACACAACAATAATACATTTATTTATTTTTACATTTGTACAGCGCACAAAACCTGGAGGCATCAAGGCGCTGTTGCGGAAACCAGTTACATGTGGCCATTTAGGCAAGGAAGGTAACATTCGTAAAGATACAGTTGCGTACAGACACAAGTAGCGGAGTACAATGGTGTGCTACATGCAGAAGTGTGGAAGGTGCTTCACCCACTATGTGAACAACCAGGTTTTGAGGGCCCTGCAGAAAACCCAATAGGATTCTTCATCTCAACGCATGAGCGAGAGAGTTCCATTGTTTGGCTGCAATGGAGTGAAAGCTTGAACCTCCCGCTTTGGTGCGTTCGAATTTGGGCTGTACCAGCCAATGGGTGTAGGGAGTTCTAGTAGGCCTTGCCGAGGTGGTCTTGGTGATTTTCTGGGACAAGTAAGGCAGGGCAGATCCCGAGATGCATCTGTGTGTAATGGAGAGGGTATTGAATCTGAACCTTTCTTGGATTGGGAGCCATAGGACGGCTCTTCAAGTGGTCGAAATGCGTTCGTTTTAGGGATATTAAGTGCAGCACAAAGGGCATTATTTTGGATCGACTGTAGTTTCTGCAAGTTGTGTGCTGACAAACAGTACATTATAGTAGTCTAGCAAACTATCTGTGGATAGGAAAGGTCTAGCAGGCAGCATTTATCAGTTTGGTAGTGTACGCTGCAGAGGATGAGATCGCATTCACCTGGTGGGTGAAGTATAAGGTGGAGTCAAGGTATACTCCCAAAGTTTTCATTGCACAGGAGACAGGGATCTGAGTGCCGTCAATGTCAAATGTGGATTATCGCGAGTTAAGTTTTTTTTAGCACTGAGGATGGGCCGGCCAGAAGGAGCCCGGTCTTCTAGTCATTGAAGCATAGGCCATGCGTTGCCATCCAGGCTTGGATGGTTGCATAGGCTGAGCTAAGGGTGTCAGCGTCATTGGCCTAGCTTCCAGATAGAGGACGAAGAATTTGCGTGTCGTCGGCATAATTAGTGTAGGCTATGCAGAGGTAGTCCAAGAGGTCAAGGAGTGGTTTGGTAAATATGTTATATAGCGTGGGAGAGACACAAGATCCTTGTGGACCTCCACATTTGATCGGGGCTGGTGGAGCACTTGCATTTTCAGCAAAGACCCTCACAGCTCTTCCTTCTAGGAAGGAGGCGATCCAGGTCGTAGCTTCTGGTGAAAATGACGCTGAGGTGGTTAGATGATGGCAGAAAATGTTGTGATTGACTAGGTCGAAGGGCGCGGAAAGGTCAAGGAGGAGTAGCAGGGCAGGTTTCCCTTCATCCCTGAGCTCGTCAATCTGGTTTTTACAGCCTAGGAGCACCGACTCAGTGCCGTGGCCTGGCCAGAAGCCAGACTGTCGGACCCCCAAGATGTTAGTTTCCAAGAGGTGCTGGATTTGGACCTACGCTACTCTGTCCAGGATTTTTAGTAAGAAGGGGGACTTTGGTGATCGGCCGGTAGTTGTTAGGGAGGGCCTGGTCAAGAGTGTTTTTTTTTGGAGGGGCAGAGCCCAAGTTACTTGAGGCTAGAGGGGACTATGCCTTCTTCGAAAGAGGCATTAATGAAAGCTGCGATGAATGGTGTAAGGGCTGCCACACAGTCTTTGGTGAGTGGCAGGGCAGACGTCGCCTTTACATCTAGAGGTTTTGAGACTCTTTAGAATGTGAAGAGTTGAGTTCAGCGACTTTATGGAATCGGAAACAGTGGGAAGCTAAGGCTGTTGGTCGCTGGAGGACAAGTGTCCGTAGTGGTTTGTTGCGGTAGATTCAAGACGGATTGTTTAGCAAGGATTTTGTTATGTAGAGTGTCTTGTTTAAAAAAAAAAAAGAAAAGCCTTTTGAATATTGGTACACCATGCTTTGTCTTTCTTAAGGGTTGAGGGCAGGGTACTAGGAGTTTCAAGCTCTTTGAGAATGGTGAAAAGTTACCAAGTGTCAGATTTGGCGTTGGTAATTCTAGGTGGTAGATTTGGCCTGAATAATGGCTTGCTTGTAAAGTTTAGCCACCTTTGTAAATGCTAGCCTATGGGCATCTGAGGGCGTTTTTTCCAAGATGTTTCAGCAAGTCGTTTTTTTGCATGGTGTTCGAGGAAGTCAGGAGTGAACCACGAGTTGATGTGTCCTACCGGTTTAGCTTTTTTGAGAGCTAGGGGGGCAATGTTATTGACTGCTGTTGTTAGAGTCGAGATGTATAGGTCTGCTAGGGTATTGGGATCTTGAGAGCAGAGGTGCTCTTGTTTGAGCACTTCGAGGTGAGGAAGGATCCGATCTTTGGTAAGTTTACGAGCACTGTGCACCATGGTTGGCGGTAGTGGTGTGGTGGTGGGTTTAGTGTGGTGGTTTAGTGGGATTTTGAATGCATAAAGGCATAAATATGTCATTCACTATACCTGATTTGAGATGCACTGCATGATCTGAAATTAAGAATCCCCACCTCTCAGTTTGAAAGCATCCCTGCCTAAAAATAAAAAATAAATAAAAAGGACATTTCTAGTTTCCTCAAATTTGACATTGCTTATTGCCAAGTCATGGCAAATAAACCTGGCCCAGCGTTAATTTTTGCCTCAGGGTTGTGGGGAGCTAGTTGTCAGATGGAAAGAAGATTTTTTAAAATGTATTCTTGCTGTCTATTGACCAAATTGTTCTATGGAGAGTAAAGATGCTCTTCTATATCATTGCCTCGGTCATGGAGGTCAGGTGTTGTTGAAAAGGCTCCTTTAGGTATGACTTTGATTTCATTTGATCTGAGTTTATTAAAACTGGATAAACACTATGACATTAAAGAGAACAAGATCCCTGCAAGGTACCATTTTGCCATGAGGGAACAAAAAAAGGAGTTACCATTGAAGAGTTTTATGTCGTTGGGAGGTTTGGCAGTTAAGTGCCAGCTCAAACCGTGTTGTAGGGAGGAGCAACTGAGAAATCAATTAATGATCAAATGTGCTGAAGACAAGGTACGTGAAGAACTCTGGAAAGAAAATGATCCAGACATAAACAGGGCTGTGGAACCAAGAATGTGGCACACACAACCAAGTGCATTAAAGTGTTGGCTAAAGACTGACGGAGCAGCTGTGGACAATTTGAGAAAGGGTCTTGAATAGCCTGAGAAGAACATTGTAAAGAAGGAGCCACCACTCAACAAGAGGATCAGGCAAAGGTCAAGGAAATTGAGTGGTGAAACAGAGACAGGGACAAAGATACCGACTGGAAGTTAAGATGAAGAGGATTTCCAAATAAATGAAGAGATTCGGCTGGTGGTCAAGGAGGCTCCAGATCCTTTAGGGGCTGTTACAGATGTGGAAATAGTGACCACTTGGCGAGAGAGAGAGTGCACAGATCTATATGTAGAGTGTAGGCGCTGTGGTAGGTTTTGAAGTGGTAACATAGGAAACATTGAAGAAGATTTTGATAATGCTGTGGATGTCTATGATGGACTGGATTTGATACAGGTGGTTGATGCAGTTTGTGAGATTAAGATAAAGAAACCCAGAACCTTGATTGAAGTCAATGGTATTCAAATTGAGATGTTACTTGACAGTGGTGTGGATTACACCCTGATCCGTAAAAAGTCATGGGAGGAGAGCTTGGCTAACTGTGTATTAAAGGAAGCGAAGGTAAAAGCAAATGCATATGGTGAAAATCCCATACCAATAATTGGGGCATTAGATGCCAAGCTAACATTTAAAGGTGAATCAACCATCAGGAAGGTATACGTGACAAGCGTGGGGGGTAATTTATTGTCTTGGAGTTGCCAAGCTGCCCTTGGAATGAAACCCGACCCCAATGGAAAATAACAAGTGCATAATAGATACAATATGGTTATGACAGAACCCAATGAAGTAGTTGGCAATTATTTCAGGATGAGAGCGAAGTGGCAAGATGGGCTCCCAAAGTGTTCAGTAGTAGTGTTGGATGTCTGAAAATGTGTATTCATAAACTTAAGCTACCAAAACCTTCTGTTCCATTTGCCACCAAGCGCAAGCCAGTTGGATTGGCTTACAAAGACGTTGTTGAAGTGGAAATTATAAGGATGCTCAAAGAGGGCATAATTGAGGGATCAGAAGATTCGGAATGAGTGAGCCCGATTGTTATTGTAAAGAAACCCAATGGGTTGATAAGACTATGTGAGGTATGCTCGACACGGTAAGTAATTGAGATTCACTTTAGTGAATAAACATACAAGCCGGCGCCCTGCACTGCAACCGCAAGTGGAAATTATAAGGATGCTCAAAGAGGGCATAATTGAGGGATCAGAAGATTCGGAATGAGTGAGCCCGATTGTTATTGTAAAGAAACCCAATGGGTTGATAAGACTATGTGAGGTATGCTCGACACGGTAAGTAATTGAGATTCACTTTAGTGAATAAACATACAAGCCGGCGCCCTGCAATGCAACCGCATCATACCCTCGACATCCTTCTCAACCGTCACTCTCTCGAATCCCTTCACGCCCTCACGCTCTAACGCAACAATCTCTCACACGCGTAGGCGGGGAGCCGCGGCACTTCTAACAATAACATGGCATTAGAATACTACATCACCTCCGCCTTTACAAAATTGAAGAAGAAAGAAGGAAAAACATATACACAAGGAAAACATGCATATGAGATTACATAAAATTGTAACCAATATTGCAAACACAACAAATAACATTGGATATTAGTACCCCTACATGAAGTTGTTACTTAACTCCGCATGACAATCTCTGGACCAGAACGGTAATTTTTTTTTCTCTAGAACTACGTACAATCCTCCTTTCACATACCTCATCACCTTGTTGTTGTTGTACGCTCCGTTCACCGACTCGTCTCCCACATCACCATTCACATTCTCAATTCTATTTTGAATAAAGTAATCACCAAACAAATCGCACGTTCATCTCTCCATTTTGACTTGCTCATCTCTTTCATTTTTACCTCTTCACATCCATTTACTAACCCTGTCCAAATTCCATACAGATCCTCCTGTAACCTTTACCGCTCTTTTAAACACTTGTATCACTTTGACTGGACTGCTGTATTTTGAGTCACCTTTCTTAACATTTCATCCCAACTTGATTTGCACGAAATCTCCCGGTAACAATCTCAACTTTGACATTTCTAGAGACATACTATGCATTTCTGGCTGCTTGTCTGAACTCTGTAACCTTTTACTTAAGCCTCTCCTACGATTTACCCATGCTGGATTAAGCAAGGTATTTGGGGCTCTTCCCCTCATTAATTCAAAAGGCGAGACCTCCATTCCTCTTTTAGCAGACATTCTAATACTCCAAACCCTATCCTCAAGAAATTCGTCCACTGGCATGTTGTTACTTAAAGCCATTTCTACTGCTTCTACAATAACTCGGTTATATCTTTCCACTAACCCATTGGTTTGTGGGTGATTTAATGATGAAAACCTCCATTCAATTCCCGATCTTTTGGCAAATTCTCTCATCTCTCTACTTCTAAACTGAACATCATTATCACGAATCATTATTTTGGGAAATCCCTCCCTTCTGCATATTTGCATAATGACCTTTATCACCTCATCTGTATCAATTTTACTCACTGCTTTGACCTCCAACCATCCCGAGTAGCAATCGACTAAAACTATCAAGAATTTCTTCTCCCCAAACAACCTCACGTATGGCCCAACAATATCAATTCCTACCATCTCCCATTGTGTTTCACCCTTACAAATATTAATTGGCTCTGACTTGAACACCTTGCAGCTACTGTCACTATTCTGACATGGCCAACAATTCCTGATAAATCTTTCAATCATCAAATCCATACCTGGCCACCAATATTTCGACCGCACGTTGTTCTTTGTGCCAGTGATGCCTGGATGGCCTATGTGTGCTTTTTCAACGAGTTTGTTACATAAACTCTGAGGAGGAATCAATTTATCTCCCTTCACTAAAAATCCATCCTCAATAGACAATTCATCCTTCACTTCCCAAAAATCTCATACATTCTTCACTAATTGCCCTCTTCTCAGGCCACCCTGATTCAGTATATCTCCTTATCTGTTGTATCACACGATCCCTACAGAGCTCCTCAATCCATGTGTCCTTGTACGTAACCTCAAAAATAACAGCCACCATCTCATCTGCTACTGTTTCCTTACCCTTCAATGGTAATCTAGATAAAAAATCAGCAACAACATTCCTCTTGCCCGGTACGTATTTCACTGAAAAGTTGTAATCTTGTAACTTGAGGTTAAGTCTTGCTAATCTCGGCGAGGCTTTACACATTCCTTTCACCGTGAGAACTTCAATTAAAGGCTAATGGTCTGTCTGAATTACAAATTTGCTCCCCCACAGATATTTTCTGAAATAATTCACTGCCCATGAACATGCCAATTACTCTTTTTCAATGACAGAATATCTGCTTTCTGTTTCTGTAAAAGCTCTTGAAGCATGATTGATTATCCTATCATTAGCATCTTGGTCTAATTGCGATAGCACCACCCCTAAACCACTCCCACTGGCATCAACAGTGATCTTGGTCAATCTCCCAAACTCGAAACCTCCTAACTCAAAAGAGTTGCAAATTTCTCTCTTTATGCCTTCAACAGCTTCATTACACTTCTCAGTCCATATAAACTTTGCATCTTTTTTCAATAACTCTCTCAATGGTTCTTACACTCGCAATATTTTTGACAAATCTGTTGTAATATTCGCACAACCCCAAAAATGATCTTAACTCATCTTTGTTATTAGGATTGGGCGACTCCTTAATCGTTTTCATGGCATCTCTTTTAGGCCTGTACCCCTTTCCATTCACAGTGTGACCAAGATATTCCACCTCTTCCACTCCAAACTTACATTTGCTTTTCTCAATTTCCAAACCAACTTCTTCTAATCTCTTCAACACTTCCTTCAACCTGCTGTCATGTTCTTCAGATCCCTTACCAAACACTATTATATCATCCTGATATACAAGCGTACCACTTATTCCCTTAAGTACATGCGTCATAACTCTTTGAAATACTGCTGCAGCAGATGCTAAATCAAATGGCATAGGTTTGTATCTATACAGTCCATGTGGCGTAATAAATGCCGTAATATCTCTACAATCTTCTGTCAGCAAAATCTGATGATAGGCGCTTGACAGGTCTAGCATGGAAAACAGATCAGCATTACCAATTCGATTCAACATTTCAGATATAATGGGAAGGGGAAATGTGTCAGTTATGTTCTTATTTACGTCTCTCAAATCTACGCAAATTCTTAATTTGCCGTTCTTCTTCAACGCAACAACAATGGGGCTCACCCATTCGGAAGACTCAATTTTTTCGATCACTCCTTCAGATTCCAACTCTGTTAATTGTTTCTCAACCTTGTCAGCTATGGCAAATGGGACTGGTCTGGACTTCGTGTGCTTAACTGGTATTGCTCCATTCTTGAGACGAATTCTGTGTGCAAAATTTTTTAGTAAACCTAATTTGAGTCGGTTGTCTCTCTTCACCTTGATAGTTTTATCTTCGTGCTCCTGACTACAGTTAACAACCAGAATTTGTTATTCGTCACATGGATCCAATCTGATCCTCAATCCAGCTTGATCCCTCCAACCTATAACATGGACTCCCTTCTCTGCAACATAAACCTTTACTTGAGCACGTCTATCTTTAAATTGAATGATGCAAGAAAACCATCCGATCATCTTGATCTTGGATCCTTCAAACCCACCAGGATCTCGTATGTCTGATGCATTCATCTTACTTTTGAGGCCACGTGTGACTAATTCTGCCATGTTCTTTTATTGATAATCGTCCATGGTGAACAACTGTCAACCTTCACCTTAAGTTTCCAATTGTCAACTATCACTTCACAGCTAGGGCATTCAAATTCTCCACCAGGTGGCTCATGTATCAGGAACACCCTTTCTTCTTCTGATTCCTCTTCTTCTTCTAAAAGGGCAGAAATGTTATTCCTCCTTCTACATACAACCACAAAATGACCTCTTATGCCACAATTTCCACATTTCTGCCCCAACGCTGGGACTGCTTTGAGAATGCATAATGACCAATTCCACCACAATTGTAACACCTGTCTCCCTCTCTTGGTTGAGTCTTCTGAAATCTCTGATCATTTTGGATCCTGGGTTCATTCTTCGCCCAATTCTTTCCTTTAAAAGAACTTCCTTTTTGCTCAAAAGATTTTGCCCTGTTATTTCTTCCTGCGTTGATTTCACTCTTATCCTTACTCCTACCATTAGATTCAGTTCTGTCTTTAGGTCGCAGAATATTAACCTGAGCCTGTTCATCTGTTTCTTTTTCCTGTATCACTTTGATACTTTGCTTTTGCATACTTTGTACAGCCTCTTCTTTCTTGCTTTTCATTTCCTTCGATCACAACTGACTGTGTTCCACACGTTTTGCGATTGCAATAGTTTCTGGTAAAGATGGATTCCCAACCATTCAGAGCCTGTCTTGTAACAAACTATCCTTCGAATGAATGATGATTTGATCCCTGATCAACTCATCCAGGGTAATGCCATTGCCAAATTGGCAAGTTCGTGATGACACTCTTAAGGCTGAAACATATTCTTCAATGCTTTCGTGTTCTTTCTGTACTCGTGTATAGAACTTGTATCTATTTATGGCTACATTTGTTTCTGGTGCATAATACTTGTCCAATTGTCTTATGGCCCTATCATGCTCATCAGCATCGCCGGCTTCATCTATAGTCAACTCTGGTAATTCTCTGAACTTTCTTTGTCCTTCTAATCCTAATGCATGTAGCAATAGTAACTTCTTTTTGCAGGATCTGAGTTCTTCTTGTTTTAGGGCTTGAATGTAATTCAGCCAAAATTCTTTCCATTCTGACCACAAAACCACAGGTTGGCGTGGAGTTGGAAGGAAACTTGCCGGCGGTTGGATGCTGATACCTTGCATTATTTTAGTTTGCTATACTGAGAAATGTCTTATTGCACACCACTTCCTTATAATCCTCTTGCTGACTCTGCTAAGTGCAGGATGTATAGTCTGTGACTACTAGTACAAGTACTGTGACGAAAATGAGGGAATCACTGTCCACTCTTCATTAAGCCTGGCTCTAGGTTAAGCAGATCATGTGACCTACGAGCTAAAGGCGGGTCCTTTTCTTCAACCCACCAGTAATACGGCGTTACTTGCAGTTCATGGAAAACTTCCTGGACCAGAGGAGGAGACTTCCTGGACTCGGCACCATCCAACGCACGATGTGCGCTGGTTCGGAGCTCACGCTCTCCTTTCCAGTCCACCCGTGGACCAGAACAAAGACTTGGCACAAACCAACACACGATGTGCGCCGGTTCGGAGCACACGCTCTCCTTTTCAGTCTCGGAAACAACAGCACACGCCAACACTAAGTGATCGTTAGCTCGGAGCGTCCGCTCTTCGTTTGTCCTTTCCTTTGTTGGGGAAACACCAGCACAAACCTGCGCAGCGTAGCGCTTAGGCTCGGAGCGTCTGCTCTCAACTCCTCTTCACTCCGTGGATCCTCAGGACGCCGGCATCCTCGTAGCCAAATGAGGTATGCTCGACACGGTAAGTAATTGAGATTCACTTTATTGAATAAACATACAAGCCGGCGCCCCGCACTGCAACCGCATCATACCCTCGACATCCTTCTCAACCGTCACTCTCTCGAATCCCTTCACGCCCTCACGCTCTAACAATCTCTCACACGCGCAGCCGGGGAGCCGCGGCACTTCTAACAATAGCATGGCATTAGGCATTAGAATACTACACTATGCATATAAATAAGTATTGTTACAGAAAGATTTCCCCTACCAGAAATTGATGAAATGATTACTGATTTGAATGGTTGCAAAGTATATTCATTGCTGGACCTCAAATCTGCTTATCACCAGATTGAAATGTATCTTGCTTCTCACAATATTCTTACCTTTATTACGCAAGTGGGCTTGTTCAAATGTGTCAGGATGCCGTTTGGGCTGATATGAGCTGCCAGTGTTTTTCAACTTGTTAAGCACAATATCTCGGGTGGTGTGTGTGGCGTAGAAGTCTACCAAGATGACATATTGGTATGGGAGAAGGACAGGGCAGAGTATGATGGTAGACTAAAGCAAATTTTGAAGAAAATGGAAAGTGCTGGTTTGACATTAACGTTGGAGTGCAAGTTTGGATGGTCACAAGTTGATTATTTGGGATATAGCATTTCAAAGCAGAAGTATCATCCTTCCTTGGGATGATTGAGTATTACGCTAAGTTTGTTAAAGGCTTGGCAAGAAAAACTGTAAATATGAGGAACCTCACAAGGAAGGGGATAACATTTGAGTGGAATGTAGTTTGAAGAAGAATTTGTGAGGATTAAAATGACATCATTAGGTCACCGGTGCTACAAGGTTTCAAGGAAAATGCACACACGATCATATACAGTGATGTATAAAAATTTGGTTTAGGAGATGTACTCATGCAAGAGGATGGAGCTGGACTACATAGCATAGCATATGCCTCAAGGGCACTCAAGGAAGTAGAAAGACGCTATTCAGTTATGCAGTGTTGTGGGTGATAACAAAATTCAGAGTCTATCTGTATGACAGTAGTTCTCTGTTTGTACCGACCACAAGACCTTGGTAGCCATTTTTAACAGTAAGGGTGTAGATGGAGTTTCTAGAAGGATTTCAAAATGGATTACAAGGTTGCAAAGTTTGGAATTCGTTGTGGAGCATGTCCCTGGTAAGGGTAATGTAGTGACTGACGCTTTATTTAGACACCCACTTGCGTAGGATGATGAGGTTAGTATCCAGACGGATGAGGGTGTCAGACTTTTCTTTTTATTGTGGAGGAGTCTTTACAGGAGAAGGAATGGCTAGAGGCTTGTCAGGATGATGGATTGTACCAAGACGTGCAGAGGATGATACAGGAGAGGTGGACCTGTAGTGTTGATCGAAAGTGGAGTGAACAACTCAAAGAGTACAAGAAAGTTCAAGATGAGTTGTGTGTGATTGATGGTCTGGTATGAAGAGATCGGAGGTTGTTGATCCCAATGGGTATGTTTGAAAATGTGGTGGATTTAGGGCATAAGGCGCATATGGGAATTGGTAGACCCAAAGCCCTCATAAGGATGGACCTCTGGTGGTCAGGAATGGATAGTTGTATTGAGTTAAGGATCCAGGAATGTGAGCAGTGTAAAAACTATGAAAAGGTGTTGGAGACGAGGACTCCCTCATGGGATAGTCATTGTTTTATGCACATGATATGATATGATATGGAATTTGTAACGCGCCTATACACAAGTGTTTCAAGGCGGGGGGAACAAGGGGAAGACGGACAACGATCCTACTAGGCCAGGTATCATTCAGACCGTGCAAGTGCAGGGGTAGGGGAAGGGAAAAGTGCAAGGGGAAGGGGAGGGAAGGGTGAAGTGCAGTACAAGTAAGTAGAATAAAAATAAATAAATAAATAGGGCCAGCTGGTGGCAAGTGCAAGGTAAGTGCAGGCAAGTGCTGGGAAGGGGGGGCTGTAGGGATACAGAGACAGTCCCGCAGTGCAGGGGATGCGATGCCAGGGAGGCAGTGCAGGTGGAGAGTGGCTGGGCCCAGGACTGAGGTCGGTGAGAGTGGCCCAGTTGCAGATTCAGTGCAATTTCAGTGTAGTATTTAGCAGGGGAGAGGGACAGAGAAGGCAGAGGCAAAGAGGAAGGTTTTGAGGTGCTTCCGGAACCGGAGATGGTTCTCCAAGTTTCAGGGAGGCAGGAAGGCTGTTTCAGAGGGAGGCCCCTGTAGCGGAGAGAGATCTACCCCCAGCTTGTTGCTTTGAGAAGCGGCTGACTCTGAGGGAGTTGGAGACGGATGAGCGAAGGGCTCGGGAAGGAAGATATTTAGGGAGAGAGAGTTGAAGGTATTTTGGCCCCAGAAGGCCTTGTGGACAATGCAAAGGGTTTTGAACTTAATCCTCGCAGGCACTGGGAGCCAGTGTAGAGATTTCAGTCCTGGAGAGATACGGTTCCTGGGCTTGAGGCCAAGGACAAGTTTCGCAGTTCTGTTCTGGATGAGTTGCTGAGGGCGGAGAGTGGAGGCAGGCAGATTAAGATAGAGGCTGTTACAGTAGTCCAGCTTCGAGAGAACCAGGGCTCGGGAGACAGTGAGCTTCTGGGGAAAGGAGAGGAAGGGAAGAATACCTCTGAGGAGGTGCAGCTGGTAGTGTGACTTCTTAGAGACGTCAGATATGTGAGGAGAGAAGGAGAGTGTAGAGTCGAAGATGACCAGAGGTTTTTAGCCTTGCAGGTAGGAGTAGGAAGAGGGCCAAGAGAGGCCGGCCAGAGAGCTGCAGGGAAGGAGGGAGTGAGTGTGCCACTGAGTAGAATCTCAGTCTTACTGGCATTAAGGAAGAGGTCATTGGCGGCACACCATACCTGGATAGCAGACAGACAGTCAGAGATGAGGGAAGGAGAGGAGGAGGCCGAGGGTAGCCTGAAAATGAGCTGGGTATCGTCCGCATAGCACTGAAAGTTGGGGCAGAGGGCGGCGATGCAGTGAGCAAGGAGTGACAGGTACTGGTTGAAAAGCCAGGGAGAGAGATTAGATCCCTGGGGAACACCACAGGTGGAGAAGAAGACGTCAGAGAGGAAGGACCCAAGTTGGACCTGGGAGGGTCGATTGGAAAGGAAAGAAGTCAGCCACGCCAGAACCTGACCAGTGATACCCAGGTTATCACGGAGACGGTTGAGCAGGATGGCATGGTTGACAGTATCAAAGGCGAGAGATCGAGCAAAATGAGAACACAAGGAGTGTTAGAATCAAGGTTGGAGAGTAAGTCTTCACGGATGTTCAGGAGAGCAGTTTCCGTGCTTCTGGCAGCTCTGAAGCCAGACTGATGGTCATGAAGGCTACCAACAGATTCAGCATGGAGGTTAAGCTGGGAGATGGCCAGTTTCTCCAGGAGCTTGCCCAGGAAGGGAGTGATCGAGATTGGGCGATAGTTAGCTGGGCAGGAGGGGTCGGAAGAGGGTTTCTTAAGAAGAGGGTCCACAAGGGAGTGCTTGAGGGGGGATGGGAAGACTCCAGAGGCGAAGGAGTGGTTGCAAAAGTCAGCCAGGGCGGGAGCCAGGGAGTCGATGTGGTCCTTGATAGTTTTGGAGGAACAGGGGTGAACCTGTTTAGACGAGACTTTCATAGATCGGACTTGTCTGGAGACCTCGTCAGCAGAAAAAAGGGGAAAGGCAGAGAAGGAGGTAGGAGGGGTGGCTGCAGAAGGGCCAGAGGAAGAGCAGGGAAGAGAGGGAGGGAAGTGATAGGAGGAGAGTGAGGACAGGATGTCCTGAGTTTTAGAGATGAAGTGAGAGGCCAGTGCCGTGCAGAAGGCCTGGGAGGGGACAGGAGAGGTAGAGACTGCAGCAGGGTTGGCAAGCTCCTTGCAGATTTTAAAGAGTTAAGCCGAGTTGTTAGATGCCGCAGAGATGCGGGCTTGGATAAGGGCTCTCTTCTTGATGAGAACGGAGAGACGGTATTGCCTTTGGAGCAGGCGGCAGGCCAGTTATTGAATATGGCCACATATTTGAAAGGGAGCATGTATTGGATCACGCAACTATCTGTCTATGTGGGTTTGCTACATAGACATCTTTGGCATATGGAAAAGGACATTAGAAAACCTGGAGGGATTTTTCACATATCTCAACACTATAGACCCACGTATTCAATTTATCTGGATGTGATGATTACACCACGTGAAGGCAAATATGAGACCAATATTTTTAAGAAAGAGACTGATCGTAACAACTTATTGCATAGGCTACGATTTCACTAGCCTAGCCTTATCAGAAATGTAACTTTTAGACAAATGTTACTTGTCAGAAGGATCGTTAGTGACCCTAACGACTATCAGCAAGAGATTGCGAGAATGGGAGAGACATTTTTGGCCGAAGCTACAGACCCCAGGAGGTTGGTGCAGTGAGGCAAAGACTGTTGAAGATCAATCAAATTGATCTAATCACTGAGACCAGGTTTGAAAAAGAACCCCCACCTTTGGTTTATATGTCTAAATACTCTATCCAAAGCGGGCAGATTAAATCCATCATTTAAAAAACAGAACTCTCACGTGATACCCGGGTAGAAAATCTATTTCGTGAACCTCCTATCTTTGCTTACAAAAGAAGCACAAACTTGAGGGACTAATTGGTGAAAACCAGACCATCTAAGAAATCTGCACAAACCAAACATAGAGGCTCCTTTCCCGGTCTACACTGTACCAATTGCGGGTTTGTAACTAAGGGCAATGTTATTAACCATCCTAGATCTGGTGAGATCATCAAGCTAAACAGTTATGCTACATCTGATACCAATAATGTAATTTATGCTATCAAACGCCCCTGTGAGTGCGACTATGTTAGACAGTCTAAAAGACAGTGTAAACTGAGATAGAACGAGCATCGTTCATGTATTAGGACCAAGAACGTAAATTCAGCAGTAGCCAGACATTGGAAAGATAAAAGACATTATATCTCACAGATAAGATTTCAGGTGTGGAGGTAATCACCAAAAGGGACCCACACGAAGATCTGGCAAAGAGACTTGATCAAAGAGGTTTATTGAATCGAAAGACTGGATTCCCTGGTCCCAGGAGGAATTAATGAAGAGGTGAATTACAGATGTTTCCCATGATTCACCATACCCATGACAAGATGCCATATACACACAAGTGGGCTAAGAACTATGACTATGGCCTCTATTGTGACTGCTTATAATTTGATTCAGAGAGTACTGTACTCTTATTTGACTACTTATTATGTGATTATAGATATTACTGTATTATAAATACTTGGGTTCTTACTATGTGATCAGATGCACTGCAGACCTGTTTTGCTTTTGCATCACCCTATGAGTGGCAAGTATGTTTCTCTGCATTTCCCTAGATTATTAACAATTTGTAGATCATACATTACTTTCTCTCAGTGGATTTCAATGCAATATTGTACCACGTCTAATGAACCCATTATGTGCCCATCGGCAGTATGACCATTTTTTTTAGCTGGCTCTGACATTTATTTGTAATCTTTGGGTTACTCACAGAATCCTGTATGACTGTTCAACATTCTGACATGTTTTGCATTTTTCTCATGTGTTGGATTATTGTGCCCTTTTTGTCATCATTCTTTGTTGCACAAATCTATTGTTTTTGGATTGATTTGTCCTGTTCGAAAGGCACTCTGTAGTTTATTTACTTCTTTATGCTCTCTTATTCCCGTGTGGTTTTCCGCGCGGGACGCTGGCAGTAGTAACGGCAACAGAGCAGAGGTAGGGAACAGTGCTCCTGCTACTGTATGCAGTTAACTGGTTAGCCGACACGTGGGATTTAATCTAATGGATACTTACAGGGTGAGGGATAATGGTTAAACACTCAGATAGAGGAGGTTTAATAGATGGTTGTCTTTTGATTTTCCTCTTTTCTCTACACGGACATGGTCAAAGTGCAAGGCAGCAATTAACCTTCAATAGGTTATTCTGAAGACTCAGGTGCAGTTTTTCCTTTATATTAACCCATCTATTGTGCATTACTTTTGAACAAAGGACTCATAGTACCTATATTGCTGCTTTTCTGTTATAGTCACATGAATACCAGCAGACCAATTAAGGTAACACCAATATGTACACATTGATATATCACAAGGAATTGTCTGAGTTGTTGTGCCTCTTGCTAACTGTTTTCGTTTGTTTTTTCACATGTGGTAACATTTTGTTTTGGGTGTTTGTTATCTGAATGACACAAGGTCTAGTAAGATTGTTGTTTTGTTCTCCCTCTGATTCTTCCTCCTTGTCTTGTCGCGCTTAGAAACACTTGTGTACAGGCGTGTTATAAATGCCATATCATAATAGTGTTTCGCTCTGAAGATGGATTTGCATCTGAAATGCATTGGCTAGTAGACACTGGGCCTGTTTTTGTAATGCCTTTTATGAAATAAAAAAAGACAGTCATGTAGATTGTAATTGTAATATTTGTGTGAAACTCTTTGGAATGCAAAAAGCTTTTTGAAATATATTAAATAGCTTGATTTAAAACCTGTTGTCAGGTGATATACAGAGAGCATTCTGGTTAGAGGTAACTCTGAAAAAAGAATGTTAGCAGGTTTCTCAAAGGTATTTATTTTCTGGAGGGAACGTTGGCCGTCAGTGTTGGTCTGTGACAATGGTCCCCAATTTGTCTCCAAAGAGTTTCAAGGTTGGGTGGTGGAGAATGGTAATAAGCATAAGAGAACGACACTGTGCTACCCACAGAGTAATGGATGACATTGATGTAAAGGGGATTAATGAGAGGATAAGGCAGAAAGGTGAGAAGTCAAAGAGTTGGTATGATAGCAAGCATGCATGTAAAGAAAACATACCCTGGATCAGCCAGTCATCCAGGCAGCGGAGTACATGGATACTGCATCTCCTGAGGTGCGCCGCCACCATTGCCATCAGCTTGGTGAAGACACTGAGCTCAGAGGTTAGCACAAAGGGGAGCACCTTGAATTGGTAATGGGTGTCCCCTTTGAGGAGTCTCAGGAATCGCCTGTGCCTCTGATGGATGGGCACATAGAAATATGCATCCTTAAGATCCAATAACACCAACCAGTCCTGTGACGGTAGAGCCTGGAGAATCTCGCATAACGTCACCATTTTGAATTTGTCCTTCCCCAGTAACTTGTTGAAGACCCTGAGGTCCAAAAAAGGACAAAGTCCTCCCTCTTTCTTGGGCACCAGGGAATACGGGACTACAAGCCCGATCCGCTCTGCAAGTACCTCTTCCATGACACCCTTCAACAACAGGGCTCGCAGTTCCTCCTGGAGTTACTGTTCCGGCTGCTGGGGAGTAGGGGGTGGTCTGTCTGTAGCCTCTCTTTAAAAGGGTAGACAGTACCCCCACTTGCGAGCTGCACTGCACAGGCAGCAGATGTTATTTCCTGCCATTGGGCCAAACGCTTGCCAATCCTCCTTCAAACGGGGGAAACATGGCAGTAATACTTAAAGCAGCTTTGAGGGGGGTGCTGCCCCCGCCGCTGCTGCCGCTGTCTGCCGGCCCTTAGAGGCTCTCCTGCTTCTTCTGGAATGTGGGAAGCACCTCTGCCCTTGCCTGGGTTGCGAGAGCTGTGCCTTTTTTACCAAATGGGATGTACCACCTGAAAACCATTCCTCTGTAAGAAAAACTGAAGGATGATTTGGGCAGCTGCTGCACAGCCAGGCCCAGAGACTGTGTAGCCAGTTTGGAGTCTTTAAACTTCTCTAAAGACTCATCGGCCCTGGGGCCGAACAGGTGTCTGCCATCAAATGCATAGCCCTGCCCACAGAGTCTGCAAAGTCCAGACCCGATGATTGCAGTGCCTGACCGGCAACTTCCTTTCCATTGTCCACCAGGCATAGGAAACCTTCTTGCATGCGCTCCACAGGTATATGCTCCGCCGCCTGCTCCATCTTTCTCCATAAACCACGCGAGTACTTCGCAAATGCACACAAAACATTCACGGTCTTCAGGGCCATGCTGCTGGAGTAAATACTTTTTTGACAGGGTGTTGTATTTTTTTGACACCATATCTGTAGGACATTTAGACGTAGATGTCTTGTGTTGACAGTGGCCACCTGAACTACCAACCCCTGTAGGGTGGGAGGAAAGGAAAGGAAAGGAGGATTCCCCCTTTGCAGGCTTATTTTTTTTTGTAAGCTCTGAATGTACTGGAGGGGTAGGGCACGGCCTCTGCCATAGGGTGGAAATGGCATAAATAGGTAGTGCCCTTTCTGTTGGTGGCCCTCTGTCCAAGATGTCAGTCAATTCATAAACTGACATGGGCTTCGCTGGGGTGCACAGGCCTAAAGCATCCACTACCCTGTCGACCGTTCTTTGGTATTGGGAGCTGGCATGCCCATAAGGATTGGCCTGTTGGGTGGAAAGATTTGGGGAGGTGTTTTGGCCTCTAGCATCTTGTAGCAAGGGCGATTAGATCTGTCTGGTCGATGAAAGAAATCCCACCCACTTGACTCTCCTGCCATGGGCTTGAAGCTGAAAGGCACTTGATCCCGATCGTCATCGAAGACTGATCGCAATGGCTCAAAGAAAGACTCACTCGACAACAAATGATCGATTGGATGCTGGCGCCAACTGCTTCATACCCAACGGTGCCGATGGCTTTGGCGGTATGGCCTGTTTACCGACTGTTGGAATCGAGCCTGAAGGCATTGTACCTGACACTGTCTCCCCGACGGCAGGATCACCGGGTATAACTGGAGCCGCTGAGGCCTGCTGCGTCCAGGCTGTAACCGTACCAGCAGCAGCAGCTAACTTAAAGCTCTGGAGCACTTGCACCTTAACGGCCTCCCACTCATCCTTCGTTGTACCCAAACTCAGGTGAGACTTACCCCGTTCCTCCGAGTAGTAAGATTCGTGCCTGCGTCAATGACAACACATTTTCTTGTCAGAAGAGTGTGATCTCTTCTTCGCCTTCTCCAGGCATCTGTCCTCCTTTTCTGGGGTGGGTCTCTCTGTCTCCTGCTCCGATGATCGGGTGTCTGGTGGACGATCTAGCCGGGGACTTTGACAGAGTGTGTGGGATCATAATGTGAACTTCGCAGCCCGCCCCCGTAGCAATTTGGGATTCATCTTTTTACAAATACTGTGTGGGTAGGGATTTGACATTTTCGCATTGCAGTCGTTGCATCTCTTCAATCCAGACGCCTTAGGAGTGGACTACACGGCAAAGATCGTTGAGTTTTAACACCCAGAAAATCTCATTCAGAAAATCTAATTATCACATTTTGAAATTCTCAGACGAGATTTGATCCCAACAAGCAGTGCACTGAGCTTGTGGAAAACTGAGGCACGAGGGCATAGTGACGTAATATAAGTATGGTGACCAATGTCACGTCCGGAGTCTACTAGCTACACGTAGAGTGAAGAGGGATCGACGACCGAGTAGAGACGCACTTTGCCCTCTGTCAAAACATTATCCAAGCAACCGGCCCTGGAAGGGATTCCTTTCCGATGAGGAATCTGTGGGAGAAAGCAATCCATTGAACTATACATTTATATATAGATGGGTAGAGCTCACGGCAAAGCTGTATCCCATGGATGTTGCATACGGAGCGATGAGACCGTGAGAGGGTCGGAGGCAACACTGATTTGCTTTAACTCTGGCAATGCATCTAAGGACCATTAAACAATCTTGTAGAGCTAGCCAACTTCCACCTCAGCCTCTGCTATCTTTACAAACTCATAAGACCAGCTACCTAACCAGCAACCTCCATAGATCAGACATTTTGCCTTTTTTCAATATAAATTGCCCCATCTGATCAGTTATTTAGCCCACACCTTTTGTCTACTTTTCCCCATTTTTTTAAATCTTTATTCTATTCATGTTATCATTCCTTCAATATTTATACCGAAATGGCATCTTTCCACTGCTCAATATTCACTCCTTCTCTCCTCACAGCCTTGGGTGACTTTCCCATTTTAACATGTGGCCTAGAACGTTCTCATTATCTTTTCCCATGATGTGAACCTGGCTGCATGCTTGCAGAAAACATACTTCCCTTTTGTGCTTCTTCTCTCCCACCATGTTTTATGGTGGATGCATTCCTGACGCCTTTAATGCTCAGACCAGCAACAGGAGACTGGCATCTGCTCTCATCTGATCTCCAACCCTCAACCCCATGCTCCTGGCAGGAGACAGCTATAACATTCCAGATGGGGAGCAAGTGCAAATGGATCTAGGTCACCTGGCCTAAGCCCCCACCCACCTGGTGCCTTCCTGGTTGCCGCTCTTTTTCCGCCACTTAAGGAGCCCACCAGCCTCTTTTCCTTTGCAGATGGGGAGCAGGTGGATCTAGGTCACCTGGCCTAAACCCTACCCACATGGTGCCTTTGTGGTTGATGCTATTTCTCCCCACTTAAGCAGCCCTACAGCAGCTTTTCCTTTGCAGAATGGTTGCAGGTGCATGTGGATCTAGGTCACCTGGCCTAAGCCCCGCCCACCTGGTGCCTTCCTGGTTGCCGCTCCTTTTCCCCACTTAAAGAGCCCTCCAGCATCTTTTCCTTTGCAGATGGGGAGCAGGTGCAAGTGGATCTAGGTCACTTGGCCTAAGCCCCGCCCACATGGTGCCTTCCTTGTTGCTGCTTTTTCCCCACTTAAGGAGGCCTAAGTCTCGCCCACCTGGTGCCTTCCTGTTTGCTGCTCTTTTTCCCCACTTAAGGAGCCCTCCAGCCTCTTTACCTTTGAAGTTGGGTACAGGTGCAAGTGGATTTAGGTCACCTGGCTTAAGCCCCGCCCACCTTCTTAGCCCTGCCTCTTCCTTTCTGCTTTTAACTCTTAGATCAAGGGCGTCTCTCGCCCGGGCATCTGAAGTGAAGGGCAGAAGAAGAAAAAGGCAATTTCTGTTTGGACCTGGGCAGAAGAAGAACAGGGCAATTCCTGTTTGGACCTGGGCAGAAGAAGAACAGGGCAATTCCTGTTTGGACCTGGGCAGACAAAAAAGGGCAATTCCTGTTTGGACCTGTTTGGACCTGTTCGGTCCCAGGGCCCGAACCCCTGCTCAGACAGCAAATAAGTATGCACCAATATGTGTTTACTCCGTTTGTCCCCACAGGCCATCCCCACCATCATCAGGCAATGGCAACATCAACTTCTCTGGTGCTGTGGTGAGGACAGGTGTTCTGTGGCACAGTAAGTTGTGCCAGCCTGCTTCCAAGGCCTGTGATGTAAGGCCCCTGTCTGCTCCCTGTCCGCTACTTTAACGCTGCCCGCTTCTGGTATGTTGCCCCCTTGTTGTATGCCTGTATGCCTACCTCTTGTATTTCGCTACCCCCTACTGTTGTATGCATCTGATGCCTGTATGCCTGCCTCTTGTATTTCGCTACCCCCTCCTGTTGTATGCATGTGATGCCTGTATGCCTGCCTCTTGTATTTCGCTGCAGTCTCCTGTTGTATGCATGTGATGGCTGTATGCCTGCCTCTTGTATTTCGCTGCCCCCCTGTTGAATGCATGTGATGCCTGTATGCCTGCCTCTTGAATTCCGGGCCCCCCTGTTGTATGCATGTGATGCCTGTATGCCTGCCTCTTGTATTTCACGACCCCCGCCCTGTTGTATGAATGTAATGCCTGTATGCTGAATCCTTCATCTTGCTGTCCCCTCCCCCTATGCTATCCCCCCTCTACATCAATCAATCCCTCCCTGCCCATTTTGTTAGTTTGCATTGTCACATTATGGCGACATCATCACCGCCTTGTTGCTGATGCTTTGATTTAACTTTTTGAACTCATGTGACTCTTGTTGGGTCATCATCTCGAATCTCGTCGTTTTCATGCTAGACTTCCATAAGCATCATGTAATCATGGTGGCCTTGAATCGTGCTGTGCCCCATCCACGACTTGAACCCCGGCTTGCACTTGCTGTTCTCTCGCAACATTTTGTGTTCAGTACTTACCTCTGCAACTTGATGTGCTCTCTCCAATTGCTTTTTCTGCTCTAAAAGACTGTATTTTGCCCGCTTTGCCTCTTCCTCTCTTTCACCACACTCACTGCTTCTCAATCTTCTCCTCCTCTCCCTATCTTTTTCCCTCTCTGCCTCCCCCGCTCACCTTACTTTATTCTATGCACTTACTCTATCAGATATGTCGTCTGATCGAGTACGATAGTAGCTTGTTTGTTCATCCCCCTCCCGCACTTATTTGTTCCTCCCTCTCCAGCACTACCTGAAATGCTGTCAGGCCTAGTACGATAGTTGCTTGTTTTGTGCCTCTCCTCCTCCCTCCTCCCGCACCACCTGTCAATCTCCGACACTACCAGAAATGTCATCAGGCCTAGTACGATAGTCGCTTGTCCGTTCTCATCTCCTTCATCCCCCTCCCTATCTTTGTCTAAGCTCTTGCACTATCTGAAATGTCGCCAAGCTTAGTACGATGGTTAGTTTCACATTCTTAATGTCACAAGGCCTTGTTAGAATGTCATTGTATTTCCCTTGCTCCCTCTCTTGCCTTGAGGCACTTTGAAACACGTGTGTATAGGCGCTATACAAATAAACTATCATATATCACATGCAGTTTAGATTTTGCTCTTTCATTTCACTGCAGCCCAACACTGAGGTAAACATTTCCTGCTCACTGTCTTCCACAATCTCCCCTTTTCTTTCAATGGGTGTATGTAGTGCGTGAATATATGCAAATGGCTGGATTGTGGAGATGGTTAGAGCCTCTACGCTGGCCTACAGAGAACCAGAACCTTATCCGGATGAACCTGGAGTGAGTATTCCACAATTCAAAGGTGTGGTGGAGGTTTGGAGATGGAGAGGCAGATTTAAGGGGAAATTAATTAGAAGTTACCTTCTACATGTGGCGAGGAGTCACTTTCAATTTCCTGCCTCGATTCCTCAAGCATAGAAATGCCACCACACACTGAATTGTACATTTATTTATTTCGTGGCATGTATAAAGCACTAATGGCCATAAGGAACATCCAACAGTATGTGGTGAATCAGGATTAGTGTAGCTCAAGCAAGAACATGCGAGTGTAGACACACACTGTCTCTATCTTACCCCAACGTAGCCCTGCAGAAGGCTTGCGAAACAGTACTTCCTCATAACGTAGTCTTCTGGTGAAAGGGGTGTGCTAATAACCCTCTGATCATATGACAGCAAGAAAACATCCACAATTCCTGGGAGCTGCTGGAGAACTTCCTTCAACTTTGCATATCTGGGGCGCTGCAGAAACACAAGTAAAATGTTATGCAACTGAAAAGAAAGGGATGTAGGAAGCATGTAGTATCAAGGGTAGGTTAAAAAAAAAAGGTCCTCCTAACTTTTGTAACTTTCAGGCTCTTAGTTTAATGAGCCTGGGATGCAGCTGCTCATTTTACAGGGGAGAACATGTGCTCGGCGGAACAACAGATGGTCTATGTGAATGCCTTTAAAATAGTATAGAAACATATAATAGACATTATTTACCATTGTTAAGAACATTTCAGATGGATGCATAACTTCATCCAACAGATTCAGAATCTTTGGAAATAGCTGCAGACACAGAGTGGTCCCAGAAAATGTATGCATGCATGGGGTTTAAAAAGCACCACCTAGATGGAAAGCAACAGAGCTCTGCACCAAGGGGGTGCGTGCACCCATGGAGGTCACAACTAAGGCTTTAGGGGTTAGCAGAGGAGCTGGGATGGAAAGTGGGAGGGGGAAATTAGGATTGAGTGGAGCAATCAATGATAGGCTAGATTGAGGGGGGAATCTTATCTGCACTGGTAAGTTGTTCAAGAGAAGCAAACATCTACTACAATCAGCACTCTAGAAACAAATCAATGCCTGCTGGATTAAAGCATGGCAATGCCCCTATGTTTTACTATGCTTGGCACAGGCCAAACAGGAATTGATCCCCCAAAAGAACACAGATGTAAACATTTCAATGTGCAAGCTACCAATGAAGCTCAAAAAGTCGCACCACCTCTTTTTTCCAGATACACACAACATATCACTTCTTACACAGCAAGAGTCATTTATCACTAGCCAGTGGCGAGTGAAAGATTTGAGGCCCCAAACACCAGGGACAAATGGAGTGAGGACTTGGACAGACCGACCTCAGAGACCTGGAACCACCCACCATCTCTGTGGCTACAAAGCCCATTACCTTATCAGTCCCAGGAGGAAAAATTACTTACTGTGCAATGTTGTTTCTATGAACTTTACATCCACATATTCATCCCGATATATCCTCTAGCACAAGTTCGTTCTGAGAAAGTTTCACCAAGTGGCAGAGTGGCTTTGTGCCGATCATCTCAGACTACCCACTTCCTCATTCCTGGACATGGTATTGCCCCTCTAAAAAAATGCCCAATTACCTCAGTTCTCTCCCTCCCATGACCTCTGTATAGGGAGAATCTGAAACAACAAAGGGGGTGGGGGGGCTGGCTGGCATAGCAATGCAATATCTGTGGGAGGAGAATCCATAGAAAGAACATTATAAGGTAATGTTTCCTTCTAAAGTACTGCATCCTCCCACAGATTCCTATTCCTGATAGACTCCCAAAGCAGTAACAGAACTATGATGCCAGAAAGAAAAATCACACAACAGAAAATGTTGCCAAACAGGCATCTCGGCCAGCCATCAGCTCCAGACGAATCTATGTTATAACTATGTATTTTTTAATGCAAATTTCAAAACAATCGAAAACAATCTGAATTTTCTAAATGTTCACACATTTCCTCGAAAACCCCAGCAGCCCCTCCTCACATCCCCCCACTTTAAATAATACCCCCAAACAACACCCCTTTATTTTATCGAGGAAATGTATGGAAATTAGATTTGAAAAGGAAACATGTTTTCTGCCACGCAGTATTTGTGTTCATGCAATATCCTCCAGACATTAGGGCTGGGAGAATGTATTAGGGATGAAATAAGTCAGCCTGGCAAATTTCTATCAGTGCCTTCTCCCTCTGTAAGGCGGACCCAGAAGCCACTCCTCTGGTGGAATACCCCTTCAGCCCTGAGAACTATTCAGTGGGAAAACCTTTGCTTTGTCAAGGCTTTGCTCATCTAAGCCTGCGAAAAGGACACAAAAAGCTAATCATCCATGTGGAAAGAAGCTGTCCTGGCCTTACAGAAACGCTTGACGTGTAACCTATGTAACCTGTCCTACTCCTTCGAAGAGTGAGGGGGATGGAAAAACACTGCCAACTGATGTTTCTGATTTACATGACATTTTAAAATAACATTCATCAAAAAAGAAGGCCTCAATAGGACAGTGACTTTCACCTTAGAGAAATTAAGATAAAGTGAGTTTACAGGAAAGTGCCTGCACCTCACTAACACTCCTAAAGAACAAAATGACCACCAAAAAGATCGTTTGCAGAGTGAGTAGCCTAAAATAACACTAGTGCATAGCCTCAAAGGGGGAACCCACAAGTTAAGTAAGAACCAGATAAATGTCACAGGATGGGACCATGAACTGTGGAAACAATTGTCCATCTCTTCAAGATTTGGCAAAACCCAAAGAACAGTGAAAAAGAACTAGTTACTTACCAATTGGTAACGTACTTTCGACTGGATGTTCCTCCAACGTATTCCACATCTTTGACATGTAATGGCCACCGCTGTGCACTTCGGAAACTTTTTCAGCAGAGGGCATCCTGCGTCAATGATGTCGAGTCGATGTCCCTTGAAGGCCTCAGTCGTGGGCGACATAACCAGATGTTATAAATAGGACGCACGGCGCCCATAGCCTCAGTTTAAGTTTTTTTCCCACAGAACGTATGGCACCAGTCTCATGCCTGCTTGAATGCACATATCCTTGCGGAAACGTAAGCTGTAATCGCATAGGAAATTATCCAGAGGGGCAGGCTGGGAGGGCGCTGTGGAATACGTTGGAGGAACATCCAGTCGAAAGAACGTTACCAGTTGGCAAGTAACTATTACTTCGAATGGATTGTGTCCTCCAACGTATTTCACATCTTTGACAGACTCCCAAAGCAGTACCAGTAAATGGAGGAGGGAAAAGAATTTAGAGTACCCAATCAGATTGCGGAATAAAGAACCGCTTTTCCAAAGGCCATATCCTGACCATGGATTGTATCCAGGGAGTAATGTTTAACAAAGGTGTGGATTGAAGTCCATGTAGCTGCATCACAAATATTCCTAATAGGAACCCCCCGCTGGAGGGCTGTGGAAGTAGCCACGCCCCTAGTGGATTGAGCTTGCAACCCTTCAGGAGGGTCCTTACCCGCCAATCGGTAACACACTGTAATGGTGAGGATAATCCACCTGGACATGGTCTGTTTGGTAACAGCCTGGCCCAATCGGTGTCCAGCATATCCTATAAACAGTTGATCGTCCACTCTGACCCTGGACATCCTAGAAATGTAAAAGCTCAGAGCTCTCCTAGGATCCAACTGATGGAGTCGCTCCTCTTCCTTACCCGGATGAGGAGGAGGGTAGAAAGAAGAAAAGAACCACCTTTTGGCTTAAATGATATTCACATACTACCTTAGGTAGAAAAGAGGGCTGTACCCTCAGTACAACCCTGTCCTTGTGAAACACAGTAAAGGGTGGCTTAGAGGAAAGTGCCTGCAATTCACTCACTCTGAGAGCGGAAGTAACCGAAACCAAGAACACAGTCTTGAAGGACAGTAATCTCAAAGGACAAGAGTGCAATGATTCAAACGGAGCGCCCATGAGAAATTTCAAAACCAAATTCAAATCCCAAACCGGCACCTGGAAAGGGGACGACGGGAATTCATTAGTCAGTCCTTTAAGAAACTGAGAAATCAAAGGAATCAAAGTAAGAACATTCTTCAGACGAGCGCTTAAAGTTAGACAGCGCCGCCAGGTAACCCTTAATGGTACCCACTTGAAGGCCCCTGTGGGCCAACGAAAGTAAGAAAGACAAAACCATAGGAATGGAGCACTGAAAAGGATCCACATTGTGACCTCTGCACCAGTTGCAGAACTTACGCCAACGGTACAGGGATTTTGTTGCAGGCCGCCTGGCCGAAAGCAACACCTCCATCACGTCATCCGGGAGGTCCCAATCCTTATATCTCAACCTTTCAGCTACCAAGCGTGAAGGTTGAGAGTTTTGGATGGAGACCCTGATTATGAATCCCAACCCCCACCCCTCCTCCCACCCCCACCTCCATTGCGCAAGAGCAGATCCTCTCGGGAGGGAAGACGATGTGGAGGGCAGATGGACATTTCCTCCATAACGTCCGCAACACTTGAGGAATGACGGGGACTGGAGGGAACACGTATAGCAGTGGGAATGACCAATCCACCACAAACGCATCTCCTAAGGCTCCTCTTGGAGGAAATTCCCTTGAGCAGAATCTCTCGCACTTCAGGTTGACACTGGTGGCGCAGAGATCCACTTGCCACCCGGCAGGGAATTTCGATCTCAGCAGTTCGTCTAGCCGGTGACGAAAATGCGGCGAAGATCTCCTGAAGGACTTCCTGAGCCAACTCCCACTCGTAAGAGATCGTGCTCTGCTTGCTCAGAGCGTCCGCCACCGCATTTTCGTCTCCAGCCAGATGAACTGCCGAGATCGAAATTCCCTGCCGGATGTCACAGAACCAGAGCTGCATTGCCTCTCTGCACAACGGGAGTGACCCTACCCCCCCCCCCTTGAGGTAAATGGCCACTGTGGCGTCCGTCATGATCAGGACACTCTTCCCTGTACAGAAGGCAGACAAGCCTTCAGGGGTAGCCTGATGGCCCTCAGCTCTAACAGATTGATGTGGAGTTTGGACACCGACGGAGACCAATGACTGATGGCTGTTAAATCGTTGGCATGAGCGCCCTATCCTGTGAGGGAAGCATCCGTCACTACAGTCACCTCCGGCCATGGTTGCCAAAACAGTTCCCCCCTGATCAGGTTCCCTTCGTTGGCCCACCAGAGAAGATCCTGGGAGACCGAGAGTGGAATCTGAACGGGATCCCACATCTTGCCTGAGAACTGTGACCACTGCACCTTGAGAACCCATTACAGGGATCTCATCCGCAGCCTGGCCTCTGGCACCAGAAAAATGCAGAATGCCATGAGGCCGAGTAACCTTAAGAAATCGAAAAAGCCGGGAGACTCTGGGCCCGTTGAAACGTGTCCACCATCTGCACAATGTGATGAGCCCTGACCTTGGGAGGCGAGCACTTCCCCAAGGATGTGTCTAACACAGCCCTGATGTACTGGAGCTGTTGGGAAGGTGTCAGATGCGACTTACTGAAATTCAGGGAGAAGCCCAGCCTGTGAAGAGTGCGGCAGGTGAGACCGAGGTGATCCAATGCTTGCTCGGGAGAGCGTGCCCGGATCAGCCAGTCCAGGTAGGGGTAGACATGAATCCCCCTTGCCTGAGGGACGCTGCCACCACCACCATTAGCTTGGTGAAGACCCTCGGGGCGGAGGTCAATCCGAACGGCAGGACCCGAAACTGAAAGTGCGAGTCGCCAGCCGCAAACCTCAGGTACTTTCTGTGCTTTGGAAGAATCGGCACATGAAAGTAAGCATCCTGTAGGTCCAGAGACACCAACCAATCCTGAAGTTGAAGGGCCTGGAGGACTTGAGAAAGAGTAACCATCTTGAACTTATCCTTCCTTCGAAGTTTGTTCAACCAACGCATGATGGGTCTCAATCCCCAGTCTTTCTTTAGGATAAAATAAGGGGAATACCATCCCTTGTTCCTTTCCGCTACAGGCACCAGTTCTATAGTGCCTTTCTCCAACAGGGTTAAGATTTCCCACGCAAGGAGCGGATCCGGAAGCTTCAAAGAGTTTCCCTGGTGGATTTTCGTGAGGCCACTGAAGGAAGGGAAGGCAGTAGCTGTGGGCTATGGTATCCAGAACGCACGCATCTGAAGTAATGGCTCGCCATTCTTCGAGATGGTGAGACAGTATGCCCCCAACCGGCGGACCATGGGACATGGCCTCATGACTTTTTGGAAGCGGCTGCGGCAGTGCCTGAAGACAAAGAGGCAGCTGCTTTAACGGCTTTGGCACCACGATTTCCCAGACCACCACAGGTACTTTTTTGCTGTCCCCTTTGATTGGCAGCCCCTCTCGTTCTACCAAAGGAGGAGTAGTAACGAAAAGAACCTCCCCTCCATTGCTGGCCCCTAGGACGAAAAGGCGGAGGTTGATGCACAGCTGCGCTTAAAGATTTAGCCGCAGCTTTCGAGGTCTGCAACCTCTCAAGGCTCTCGTCAGCCTTGCTGCCAAACAAATGTGTGCCATCAAAGAGCATGTTCAGAAGACAGGCCTGCACATCCGGAGCAATACCAGACTTCTGCAACCACGCAAATCTGCGTAGAACGGTGCTCGCAGCCATGGATCGGCTAACACTGTCGGCCGTATCCAAACCTGACTGAAGGGATTCGCACATGGCATCCTTGCCGTCTTGCACGAGAGCAAGGAACCCATCCCTTTCTTCGCCCTTGGGAATATGCTCAGCCGCTAAAGAAACACAGTTCCACAAAGTGTGTGAGAACCTTGCCAAGGCACAAGTGGAGTTGGCTGATTTCAAGGCTATGCTCCCAGCAGAAAATACCTTCCGGGTCCAACCGGTGAAGCGCTCGTCGTCCCTATCCGGGGGGATGGTAGGGTACGCCACCTGCCTGGAGGTGGCCATAGCTGCCTGAACCACCAAACTCTCGGTAGTGGGGTGAGTAGATAAATAGCTGGGGTCGCTAACGGAAGGGCGCTACTTCTTTGTCAAAGATTTATTAACAGCCGGAAGAGATTCCGGGGACTGCCAAGCAGCTGCCACCCTTTTCTGTAAGGTGAGATAAAATGGTAAAACCGGGTCAGAGGACGGACCTTGATCTAAGATGTCCATTAGATCATCCTGCACAAAGTCTTCAGTAGGACTGGACCAGCCCAGATACTCTGAGTCCCTAGCCATGAGCCTCCTGTATGAAGACTCTGCATGAGCCCCAGGCTCAGGCCTACCAAATTCCACTTCCGGAGCAGTGTCCAACGCATGGGCATCATGGAGGGTCTGCCTCAACCCCTCCAACTGACTGTCTCCAGAAAAAAATGGAGCCTCATCAAGTTCACCAGGGTCCTCAAACTCAGACCTTTCTTCCTCTTCATAAATGTCATCCAGAGGGAGTTGAAACCCGGGCCCGGAACCAAAACTGGCCTCACAGAATGCGCCGTAGCCTTCCTAGGAAGATCCACCACATTGGGGTACTCCAATGGCAAATTTCGGGCAAAAATCCCCGAAAGCTTCGGCCCTGAGAGCGTCGACAACCTCGATGTCGTGAGCGTCGAAGGCTTCAGCGTCGACACTGGTGCTGATGGCGCCGTGGGCTGATAAGATGGCAAAGCGTTGACATCAGAGTCGGACGGACACAGCGCTGACCGAGTCGGCGCCGGCATCGAGCCTTAGTAGGTTGCAGCGATCTCGCCGAGGATGCGGACCGAGACCTAAAAGCACGTCTCTTTCGACTCTCCGAAGCCTTGTCCGAACGGGACCTCGCAGGTTCCCTATACGAGTCGCGTCGCGAACCCGAGCCCAAAGGCGTGCGGGCCACGGTATGAGATCGATCCTGGCCGGCTTCGTTAGAAGGCACGACCGGACCCGTGCCCTGCGATTGAAATATCGCTAACATTTGCTCCTTAAAGGTAGCCCATTCCGCCACAGTCGAGGACTTCGTCAGGCATTCCACTTTCCTCGCGACTCTCTCCTCAGAGGAGAACGGGGAAAGCGAGCGGTGACGGCGCTTCCACGAATGCTGCGACGACGAAGAAGGGCGGGCACCCCCATGGGACCGAGAACCCCGGGCCTCCACCCGACACGGAGAGTCGCCCCTCGAGTCGTCCGTGGACAACCCTTTGGGCTTGGACTTGGATTTTCAGGACTTACTGGGCTTAGAACCCCTACCTACCTGGAGCTTCCTCTTTCACTCTCGCAAGGCCTTGGCAGTCAGCGAATGGCATTTCGAACAGTCCTCAGTGTTGTGCGACTCACCCAAGCATCAAATGCGATGCGGGTCGATGATCGCCATTTTCAACTTGCAGTCCCGGCAGGTCTTGAAGCCAGACAGAGGAGTCGGAGGGGGTCGAAGAAAAAGACATCTCAACGATGAACACACGAGGCGCGCCGAGTTTCACAAAGCAACACGTTCACAGAAAAAACAGAACTGAGGCTACGCCGTGCGTCCTATTTATAACATCCAGTGACGTTACTCTCGACGGAGGCCTTCGAGGGACATCGACTCGATGTCATCGACGCAGGACGCCCTCTGCTGAAAAAGTTTCCGAAGTGCAAAACTGTGGACCTTGCATGTCAAAGATGTGGAATACGTTGGAGGACACAATCCATTCGAACAAACCTTTTTTCTGAATTCTGCATGGCGCTTAAAGATAGAAATGGCAGCAAGGTAGTCCTTGATTGTACCCATCTGCAACACCTGTTTTGTCAGTGATCACAAAAACTCCAAAATAGAGTATGTAGGGCAGGACAAGTGATACACACACCAACTCCTGCACCAACCTTTGAAATAAATTCCTCCACCTGCACGCACATATACACTTTGATGCAGGCTCAGGATGGACAGCAACAACTTGACCACCTAGTAATTCTGCTCGCACTCAAACATACCTCTTCCTCTCAACAGCCACACACAAAGACAGAGAACAGGGGTGTAGGTGCTGCACCCAACTCCCCGACTGGGATAGCAGTTCCATCTTCACATGAACGCCCCAAAGTGGTCAGATGGCCATCTTGAGAAGGCCCAAACACCATGTCCTCCCACAGCCAAATCCAGTGCGATCAGAACCATGAAAGACTGAAAATCTTCTCAACTTCCAGAGAACTAAGGGGATGACTGCAATCAGCGTGAATACACAGTGGAGTCTGAAAGTCCACTCCACCAGAAACACGTACCCCAATGCCCTGTCAGAGGAAAATCCCAACAGAAATGTTTTCACTTTCTATTGTTCATCACGAACCGATCAACGACAGAAGATCCCCAAAGGTCGAAGATCTCTGAAAGGACCTCCAGTCCTAGCTCCCAGTTGTGGAAGACTGCGTCCGCCCAGGAAGTCTGCCAACCCATTCTCTGTCCCATCTAGATGGGCTGCGGATGCCCTTCTCTAGAACCCAGAAGAAAAGCCAAATGGACTCCCTGCACAGGGACAATAACCATGCACAGACGCTCTTGTTGAGGTAAGTGCATGCGTCCCTTATTGTCCGTCAGAAATTATAAGTTACTCACTGTAGTGACTAACATACTCCTAGCCCATAGTCCCCATTCCTCCATACTGTAGAGGGGCGTCCCTAGCTAGAGACAGGAGACAACCTTTTTCACCCGAAAAATCATCTTCCCCATTAAATTTAGATGTGAACGGGTGGGCGGCCCCCATGCGCTCCCCTGACTCCGCCCACCGGCGTCACTACTCGGTCCCCTTTGACGCATCGACAATATTACCATTGCCCAATGACACTAGTTTTATTAGGGGGAGGATGGTGGGACATATGGAGGAAAGGGGACTAGGAGTACGTTAGTCCCTATGGTGAGTAACTTTTACTCCTACGTCCCCCGTCCCCTTTCCTCCATACTGTATGGGCGATTACAACTGAATGTAGCCCCAGGGTGGAGTGATGCCCCTCCTAGGAAAACAAGTTCCTTAACACTGCCTGAACCAAATGCTGCGTCCGCCCTGGAACTGGCATCCAAGCAGTAGTGCTTGCAGAAGGCTGAGTGCGTAGCCCATGTAGCCGCCTTGCTGATGACTTGCCATGGAACGTTCCTTTGGAAAGCAACCGCTGTGGCCATGGCTCTGATAGCATGGGCATGCATATTTCCTGGGAGAGGTTTGTGCTGCCCCTCGTTAGCCTCCTTGATGGACGTAACCATCCACCTTGCTTTGGAGGCCTTAGACGCCTGATAGCTAGGCTTAGAACTCCCTTCCCCCGCCCTAACGGTGACAAAGAGAGCATCTGATTTACGGAAGCTCCTGCTTCTGTCCAGGTAGAATTTTAGAGCACGCCTGACATCTAGACAGTGCAGAACCCTCTGAGCATCGTCCTTAGGGTCTGCGAAGAAAGTAGGTAACACTATCTCCTCATTAAGGTGAAACGAGGATACCACCTTAGGTAAGAATGCAGGGCTAGTTCTAAGCACCACCTTGTCCTTATGAAAAGTAGTATAGGGCTCTGAAGCCACCAGTGCCTGGATTTCATCGCTGACCCTGCGTGCACATGTAAGGCCCACCAGGACGGCTGTCTTAATGGTGACCAGCCTGATGTCGCTGGATGCCATAGTGTAACGCTTACCTGAACTCTGCGGGACGCCCTAGAAGCTCAGGGGATCTTCTACCCTTCTAGTCTGACGTAGAAAATAAATTCTGTGGGTAAATAAATAATATAACCTTTCTCAGTTATGTATTCCCTGATATCACTACTAACAATGGAATTATTCTCTCTCAAATGATGAGCTTACCTTTGATTTTAATTTTGAAAGCTCTCCATCCTGCTCTATACAGGGGCGCTAGTCCTGAAGATGCTGGAATCGAGAGGAAGTTTGTAATATGGGGAAATAAACTCCTAAGAGTTGGAAGAACCTCTCAATAAGGAGTTGGAAAAATGATACATGGCAAATGAGGAATATCGAACATATGTGTATTGTAGGATAAATCACATCAAAATGCAATGTTATGTGAAGACAACTTCCAAAATAAATGCCCACCAGAAAACCTTCACTGCACAATTGTTAGTGCCATCAATGGAACCCACAATGAGGAGAATGGGATTATGATAATAGGCCAAAGGGAAAATCACTAATGTGCGTGTATCGTAGTGGGGAAACACATCAAGTGGAATGCAATGTGAAACAACATCCATAATATAATCATTGATCAATGGAAAACTTTCACAGCACTGTCGATAGGAGCGCTACCTATGGGACCACAACCTGTTCAAACAACAGTCAGGGAAGTTAACATAATAAGAAGCGAGGGGTTAATCCTCTGTGAATTCAACAGACACAAGCAGCGGTGTCCGTGTGACCTTTTTAACTAAGCGGAAAACACTAGCGGTGCACGCTAAACATGCGTACCCTTAACTTATGCAAATTTTGTCAGGCAACAATAAACTGCAATGTCATTCACCTCAGAAACGGACTCAAAATGCCCAAAAAACATGGGTGCCCTTAACTCATGCAATTGTGTCAGGCAACAATATGATACGTAAATAACGAGTCGAATTATGACCCAGAAAATGGTACTTTAGTGTGTGTCGGAAAACCTCTCTCGTGCTCTGAGAAGAACCATCAGTGATGGAACATAACCACTAGAGAAAAAATGTGGAACGAAGGGGCAAGGACTAAGATTACAGGGAGGGGGGTTGTGAAATAGGAAGGATAACTACTAAAACAGACAGGTTTCTACGAAAATAATCTTGACAGGAATCAGCTGTAATCTTCAGAGGAACCGCGGCAAGCGTTACACTGCAAGGCACTCTATGACGTGAAGCGCGAGCCTCCAGCAAGGCGGGGCTAATATAGCCCAACCAGGACAACTAGACCAGCAGGGTTAGTTTCAGAAAGGCACAAATAGACGGCCATTAATGAAACTAGGAAGTCTATTTGTTCTATGGGAAACTACAGTATCCGTGAAACCAAGGGCAATAACCAATCTCTTTCCTTAACCCTGAAACAGAGCCCTATTCTGTGGTCATGACACATAGGATCGAATGGTTTATGTGCCAGTGCGCCCAAGACCACTTTGAGGTCCTACACCGTGTGTGGCTTCTTGATTGGTGGGTATATACCCAATACCTCCTCCTCTGAGTTGCGGTAAGCTCTGATCGCCGCCAGATATGTGCGACATGTGTCCACCTGCACCCCAGAGTGTGCAAGGTTGTGCAGAGAAGGATAGGACGTCGTCCAACAGGCAGGACAATGGAACAACCTCCTCTGATTCAGCCCAGTGGCAAACCTAGTCCATTTGCTTTTGTACTGGTTACTGGTAGCGTCGCTCCTAACGCCCTGTATAATGTCTAGGTTAGTCTGTGACAGATGCTGATGTCTTAGTGTGACCTGTTCAGGAACCATGCTGCGAGGGCCAACTCCTGGGGGGCGGGTGGATGACCGTGCCTCCCTGCTGTGATAGTAGGTGAACTGGACCCAGCGGAAGGTGCACCGGAGCCTGATCCGACACGTTGAGAAGTTACGAGAACCATGGCTTGCTGGCCACCTTGAAGCTATCGGGATGATACGGAGGTGCCAAGCCTTCCGAATCTTGCAAATTACCCTGTGGACCAGGGGGGTGGGAGGGATGGCATACGCGTTCATGTTGTTCCATTGGATCTGCATCACGCTGCCCAGAGAGCCCCAGCCCTGTCCATGCCAGGACGCAATCTGGGGGCACCTCCTGTTGGACCAGGTGGCAAAGAGATCCACCTGAGGATGACCCCATCTGTCAAAGATCCCCTGAAGGACCTGTTCATTCAACTGCAATTCGTAGTTGTCTGCACCCAGCCTGCTGAGCCTGTATGCCTCTCGGTTGGACTCCCCTTTGAAGTGAATTGCTGTCAGGTGCACGTTGTACACCAGAGCCCATTCCCAAATGCTGACTACTAGAGTGCAGAGGGGAAGGGACCTGGTGCCACGCTGCTTGTTGATATAATACATGCTGGTGGAGCTGTCCGTTTAAATGAGGATCGTCTTGTCACTGATCATTGGTAGGAAGGCTTTGAGAGCGAGCCAGATGGCCATCAACTCGAGCCAGTTGATGTGGGTCTCCTGCTCCTGAAGGGACCAAACCCCATGGACACTGTGGCTGACCAAGGTAGCTCCCCAGTCCTCTAGGATGAGTCTGTGGTGATGGTAACCTGCGGTGCTGGTTGCCGGACGGGCCTGCCTATCCACAAGTTGTAATCCGTGCTCCACCAGACTAGGTCCTGGTGGAGATGAAATGGGATGCTTATCAGCTCCGCCTGGGAACCCTTCTGCCGACTCCAGGAGGCTGTAAAGTGCAACTGTAATTGCCTCATTTTTAGTCTCGTGTACGGCACTGCCAGGAAACATGCCGCCATGATACCCTTGATAGCTGCAATCTTGTCCTCTGAGGAGAAAATTATCTCAGAGCTCGTATCCCAGATGAGGCCCAGGAATGTTAAATTCTGCGTAGGCTCCAGTTGTGACTTCTTGAGATTGATGGAAAATACTAACTTGTGTAGAGTATTCATGAGGGCGGAGGCGTTGTGGTGAACTGCCTACCGTAGACCTTGCCCTGACAACCCAGTCTAGGTATTGACAGACGTGGTGACCTTGAGCCCCGAGAAGGGCCGTCACTGCGTCCATCAGTCTTGCAAAGACCATGGAGGCCGAATTGAGGCCAAAGGGTAAAACCTTGTATTGGAAATGGAAACCCATGATCCTGAACCTCAGGAAGGACTGGGGTTGTCAGATCGGGACGTGGAAGTACTGTTAGGCAGAAACCTGTGCAGTTCCCTTAGGGACCACTGCAAAAGATTTAAGACTACAGGTGTTTGGCAGTAAACCCACTTGGTAGCAGTCTGTACCACACAGATTCACTTGGTAGCTGTGGCTGAGCAGTCAGACTTCCCTCAAGAAGAGTTAGGCAGTATACAGAGCATAAAAAATAGGTACAGAATTACAGTAGCACAAGCAAACACTGACCAGAGCTTGGGTGTAAAAGTATATACTTATTTATTTAACACACACTTGTAAAACACACTAGCACTACTAAATTGGTAAGATAAGTTCAAAACACAATCACTATTAACATATGTACATCCCTGATTACTTGTTGGACAAGTCTTAGTTAACACCACCTATTTCCAGACAGAGGTGAGCGCTTAACGTTCGATGGCACTCCAACAAGTTAGATAAAAAGGGAGGGAAAAGCAGAATTATGGAAGCATACACAGTAAACACTTTTTAAAGACCCACAGCAAGTTTAGGAAGGCACAGTCTACTGGTGAGCAAGGAAGTTTGGGTGCCAGGACCACTTTCAAGGGAGCCAGGTGGAAGATGCCCAAGATCAGACAGTTACACAGAGTCTTCAAAGTTGGTGGAGGTAGTTCGAAAAAGTTTTAGTTCAGTGCAGAAAAGTTAGCTAAGATGTCCCAGGCTAACCCAGGTTCGAGAGACGAGGATTTAATACACCCCGTTCAAACGGTTGCAAGGGAAGCCAGGCGGAACACGGTACCTTAAATGGAGTGGATCTTCCAGCGGAGGCAGTTGTTCCTGGCAGCGGGTGCAAGTCGCAGCGTCGTCCAGAGGAAGAGAAGATCTCGTCGTGGAGGAAGGATGAAGGTCGTTGCACTGCCAGGGAAGAAACCAGCCGCAGAGTTCTCCGGTACAAACGTACTACCCTTTCAGTTCGCGGTAGTGGTGAAAGTGTGGTATCCCGGTTGCGGGGGTGCTTGGCACAGGCAAGGCGGCCACGAGATGCTCCAGGAAGGCAAAAAGAAGGTAGACTGTTTATCCCCACCAGTCGAAGGAAGAAGACTCTCCGGGCTGGAGATCTCTGTCGTTGAGAAAAGTGGCGAGACGGTTCAGCAGGGCTCCACCGGTGGTGTTGTTGTTGCAGGCCGGCTCAGCTTCTCCCTCCTCGGATTCTTAGGTCCTGTGGCGACTTCTGAAGTTCCAGTCCCCAAAGCCCTGCTTTTATGCAGCACACCCCCATTCACTCAGCCTAGCTGTCAATCAAACATGCTAACTGGTGAGCCGGCCGGCTCACCACTTGGGCCAATCACACAAGAGTGCGACTTGAGTTACCAAGGTAACTCAGTCCAGGGTGCCAAAAACCCCCTCCCACACCCCCTGTTGTACCCAGACAGAGTGGCACCACTTTTAGAGGCTTCTGTGGAGAAGCCCGCCAAAAAGTGGAACAAAGGGCTCGACTTGGGTTGGGATCACAGAAGAGAACACAAACGCCATTTTAGAATCGAGTTCTGGCAAAAAATACCAACCAGCAAATTAATATTAAATAAATAAACTGGCGGTATGTTCGAGGCTATAAGAATTAAATAATTAAAGTTGGTAGCCTCGAACAATGGGAAAATCCCATACAGATATATTTGCGGTCGAATATAAAAAGTAGTATCCACTGCCACCAGCCAAAACTCGATCAGGGGGGACGGAGACGTGCCCCCTCGAACAACAGACCCCGGGGCAATCGAATTGCCCCGACCAGTACGTCCACAATATGATGGTTTGTACTGGTTTCTGTTCATAATTTGGGACTAGCAAAGCCAATGGTGACTTTACATGCCCTGGGAGACAGTAGTCAGTCCCAGGGTATGGAGTCTATGTTGGGGGGGTCGCTACGAAACCCCTGGGTTACGGCACAGAGGGTGCTGTGTAACCCACATAAAAAAAACACATGAGACCCAATGGAGTAAAAGACCCCATAGCCCATGTAACACATGGAAAGTTAAAGGAACACCTCAAATCATGTCTAAGAGTGGGAGCAAAAAGAATCTCACTCTTAGCAGGAGAGAAAAAAATAAACCCCAAAAATCCAGCAAAGCTGCTGGGGGACTCACTAGGTTTGGGAAATTAGCCTTACAGAGAATTCTCCCTAACAAGTACGCATCCTTCAGACCCAGGGACCACATCCAGTCTCCCCTGCACAATGTCTCTGCAATAAGCGCTGGGGTAACCAACTTGAACTTTTGAAGAGGAAGGGAAAGGTTCAGGGTGGAAAGGTCCAACACCACTCTCAGGCCGGCCTGGTTCTTCTTGTGTATGGCGAAAATCTGTGAATAGAAGCTCAGACCCCGCTAGGAGGCTGGGACTTCCTCCACTGCCCGACTCTCTACGAGCGAATTTCAGCCAACAGAGTTGCTGTACCAATCTGTGGGAGTGGAGGGGAGGAGAGAGAAGGAGGGAGAGGTAGGCGGAAGCCCGTGGACACTACGGATAGGATCCAGGAGTCCGCGAACCTTGCACACCAGCTTTGGGAGTGAAGGGGAAGCCTGTCCCCCACTGGAGACTTGTGGATCGGGATGAGCGTGTCATGCCCTTTTTCTGTCTGAGGCTGGGGCTGAGGAGGGGGGACTGAAAAAAGCCATAATGCGCCGCCTTGTGTTGCTTGCGACGGTGCTGGCTCGGAGATTGGTCCGGCTGCCTGGACCGTCGTTCCTGGAAGCTCCAGAACCCTCCGAAGGATAGACCCTTGTCGGAACGCTGGTGCGTCTGGCTGTAGGCCTTAGGAGTGGACTTTGTGAGGATTGATAAGGATTTGGCAATCTGGGAACTGTTGTTCTTATCAAGTTCCTTGTCCGTAGTGGAATGGGACAGGTCGCCACCCTCAAATGGAAGGTCCAGTATATGCTCCTGGACGTCCGGGTTGACCTTGGTCACCAGTAGCCAGGACGATCTTCTCATGCTTGTAGCAATCCAGATGGCACGGCCTGAGGTGTCAATGTGAGCCACCGTAGACACCATTATGTCCTGAGCTACAATCTTGGCCTCCGCCAGCCCCGCCTTGAAGCGTGCCTGACTCTGCACCGGAAGAAAGTCCGCTATTTCCCGCCAGAGCCTTTGGTTGACAGCAGCGAGCATAGCGTCAGCATTGGATTGACGAAGATGAAGGGAAGCGTTGGAATAGATCTTCTTTCCATATGCTTCCAGGATCGATTGTGGCTTGGAGTTGATTGAGGCCGCAGGACTGACAGAGGAGTGTGGCTGAGGATGTGCAGACAGCAAGAGTGGATCCCCCTCCATCTACCTATACTTGGCGTCGAGGTGCCTGATGGTAGGCTGCCCCGAATGAGGTTTAAGCCATCAGTTTTTGGCCATTGCCACCAGGTCCTTTTGCATTGGAATCCCGGTTCTAGCCGTGGGGCGTAGAGTGAGGAACTCCGCCAAGATCCCCGCCTCTGGTTTTTCCACCTCGGGATGTGGGTGCCCCAGGCATTCTGCCAGGCCTGCGAGCCACTCATTAAATGCCCTGGACGACGTTGGGGTAGTCGTCCTCATCAGTGTCCACCAATGTGTCTTGCTGGTCAGGTGCAGCTGGAGGAGTGCTGGGAGTCGGGGGCTGCAGTGTACTGACAGGAGAAGGTGGCTGATGAGGAGCTGCCTTGACTACTGGAGGCATGGCCTGTGTAGTGGAAACTGGCATGGGCAGCTGGGGCTGTATAGGAGCCGGAGGCGCTGGAACCAAGAGTGGAGTGGCCGTGGGCGATAGCGGCAAGACTGGAGGGAGCATGTCCCTGATCACATCCTTGAGTATGACGCCCATCTGTGGGAGACCTCATAAGTGTCAGGAATCTTTCCAAAAACCTGTCCTCACAGGCCGGTGGAGCGCTTGGTGGCGCAGGCATGGGCGGAGGATCCTGAGGGTGCTGGGACCTGGGCACACTCTGCCTTGCTGCATGCGGGATGTATCTGGCCTACGATGCTGAAGGGTATGCTGTAGGCCACGAGCCCGGCGAAGACCAGTCCCACCTGGGAACTTGTTCCCCTACCTGGTCTCCAAAGGGGGATGGTGTTGGGCGAGCCGCCATTTTGCCTGGACTGGCGACCATTATGTCAGGCTGCATGCCAAGAGCCTGTGTCGTGGCACTTGCTGCACTGGGCCCTGCCTCTTTTTAGACTCTTGGCGGTGGAGGTTGAGGCCTATCCTGCACCGCAGGACGAGGCCTGGCAGGCAGAGCGCCACTCGGCTGTGTCGCCGGTAGTGCTGCGTACAGGCGCCCCCTCAGACATCTGTCCAGTACTAGGGCATAGCCCCCGTTAGGAAAGATTCCCATTTTATGTGAAGTTTCCCCTCCAGTTGTGTACCCCCCAACTTTTTGCTGCTGTTAAACACCAGAGTCTGACTTTACCAGAGGAGCACACTCACTTTATTCTGGGGGAACTGACATGTCAGTACCAGGAGACTTTGTTTCCCTTTGTCCTTGTCAATGTTGCAACTTTTCAGCAACATGTTGCAAGTGCACTTGTACCTTACAGTACAGTGCACTTGGACAGGACTGGTGGCAGCTTATTCTTTCATGTAATTTTAACCCTTTCCTGCCAGGTAAATCGTGATATCTGTGTTTGGCACAAATAGGTGGCCTGGTTCCAAAATGCCCATGCCACAAGGTTCTTTGTCCTGTCCTTTCACCATCATGCCCCTTCACCTTCCCCAGGAGGAGCCGACCTGGGTCAGTCCTTATTTGGGCATGCATTCTCCCACAAAATGCCAAGCTTTTGCAGGCTTCTGCATGCCTTGCGTGTGTGCTTCCAGGATGTGGGCTGGACTGTCTGGTTCCAATACACATGCTGGGTGCCAGAGAGCCTGGTGTGCTGTGAATGCCTGGGACAACCATGGTTCATGATTAGTCGACGTATGGTATGCTTGTATGCGAGCAGATCTCCCATTGGGTCCTCTTCATTTTGGCGCAAAGGAGATTTTGGATAAGAGAGGGCTCCAAACACCCATACCATGTCAATCTCTGAAGTTCTCACTGAACGAAGGATAGGATCCAAGTATTCTGAAACTAAGAAGCTGAGTCGAGGAACCGCTGGTGACCCGCTGGAAGGTTTGGCACCCTGAGCCTGCTGTCATCCTGCTGGACTCCTCTGCATTTGATCGAACTAGAAATGGCTGCGTAGACGCTTCGACCCACTGGAATAGTGGGACTAACTATTCTCGGCACCTTCATCAAACCAAGTGTCCCTGAGCCAACCAGTGGGCTGACTAGCTTGCGCAGGACCTTTGCCCCGATACCGCTGCCGTTTCAAGGACACCCTTTAAACTTGGTACATCGCTAGCTCTGTGTTCCCGGCACTCTCACACTGAATTTTGTACACTTGGCGTTCCCAGGTCTGGAGTAAAGGGAGAGAGCCTGATCCAGAGTGAACGCGGTTACCGTGTCGTCCAGCCGTGGTGACGAACTTTGCAGGTGCGCTGCTGCTGTGCCCCTCTTGTCCCTGAAGCCTGCTACAGTGAAACTGGCCCGATCCATCCACCAGGAGCAGAGACATTGCCACTGTCCCGTTTGGGAATCAACGCTGTAACTTTGTCGCTGAAAGCCGCAGAACTGCCGCATTTGAACCTGCAACCGAATTGAACTTGACTGCCGAAGTTTGGTCCGGGGGTCGGTGAGTACTAGCAACCCTTACCGGTGGCCCCTAGTGCATCCAACCATTTGTACGCACGAGTGTGCCCTGAGGGCCACTCTCCTTTTTCCAGATAGCCTGAGCTATCAAACTATTCCCAATTCTTGGGACCTGCTCTGCCCCTGTTGAGGAGACCCTCCTTGAATAGTGGGAACCTATTCGGCATCACCTCAGCTACCTTGATGAGCTGCTAGAGACCCTACAAAAGACCTTGTTTCTCCCATCTGCATTACCGCGTATGCCAGCATTGCAAGTACATTTGAGCAATAGGCTCCTCTCATTTTAGGGACTTTCAGTTAGGATTGCGATTACTGCAGAACTGCCTAAAGACTATTTGCAGTACCTGCTTCCTTCCCCCTTTTAGTTGTGGACCCATTTTGTGCATTACCCTTTAGGCCCCTTGGTCTTGTATATATGTATTTTATTAGGATTGTGTTGGTTTGAAAGTATTACTGTGATTATTACTGTGTGTTGAACTTCAAAGGCCTTGAAATAAATGTATTTGTATGTTTAATATATATACACCTGACTGGGAGTGATTTGTAAGTGTCCTTTACTATGTGTGCTCATTGAGGTCTTTCAGTCACCCTCACCCCTCCTGAGACCTAGTCTTGACCGCTGCCAATGCTACCTTTATTGGTCTGCCTTGTCTAGAAGGTTACCTTGTTCCAAGAAACTAGACTGGCCTTCTGAACCTCTGCCCACCAGGTCAGAGTTCAGAAATCCGTCTTAACAGCCCTCGGCCGGAAATATGGTAATAGAACCTTTCAGTCCCTCAGCGACATCACCGGTAGGATCTCTCGACCCCTCGGCCGGTAGCTGAAGCAGCCTTCGTACCTGCGCTGGTACTAGGACCCAATAGGTCCCTCCCGCTCTGGCACTTCTTGGGGAAGGAGTAGCCTTTGCGGGGTGCAGATGAAAACAGTGCCCCTACCTTGGGCCTGGACTTGTGCTTGACGAATTCCTTCAAGTCCTCTGGAGGCGACCTTCCGAAGAGCTCCCTCCACCGAGCTAGCCTGTTCTTCAGAGCGCGTGGTGTGAGCGTGTTACATGCGGTACAACCCTCCCAGCAGGGGTCGGGGCAAAGGCAGCAGAGGAAAAGAGCAAGAGAGTCGGACATTGGGAAAAGCCCGTCATAGGCTGTACACCTGCTGACGTTGACATGTGCTGGGGAGGAGCGTGGCGCCAGAGGACAGAGGAACCTGAATGAAAGACGAGAAAAAAGAAGACAAAAGTACTTCTCGGGGGAAGAGCGCGTGGAATTACTAGGCCGGAGGCCTAACCCAGGAGCGCTGGGGAAAGCGGTCTGTTCCCGTCAACGCGGAAAAGAGGACTTGGGAGTGGCACTGGTGGGCGGAGTCAGGGTAGCGCATGCTCCCAGGGTCGCGCGCCCACGTGCACCTAAATTTAAAGGGGAAGATGATTTTCTGGTGAGAAAGGTTCAGTCTCCCGTCCCTAGCAAGGGACCACCCCATACAGGTCGTAGGAGTATGAAGGTATAATTTTCCCTGAATGGAAAGCAAGAAAGCTGTTCTTTCAATTTTTGGACTTCAAGGGCTACTTTTAGGGCCCCTTAATTTTGTGCTCTTTGCCCATTTTCCTTTTTTGGTCACAGACCTCTTTTGTTTGTGGTCAGCGGGACTGATACTAAGTCCCCCTGTCACTGCAAAACTCATTTTAAATATATATGCTCCAAAGTTACCCATAGTCACCACCTTTGTGCCCTCGGGTGACAATCATCCTACATTGGTTTTAGGGAGGTTTTAGGCTGGTGGCAGCTTTTATTTAGTTTTGGCTTCACCAAGGGCGCAAGCCATTTTACTGCATTAGAAGAACAATGCACCTTATTTGCTATCCATTGGGGTACCAATGATATTTTTTAAGTCCTGGTCTCAGCTGTTTTGTTTTAGGACCATCCTTTGTTCATGGCAAACCCAGCATAGGCTAAAATTGGCTGTAAAAAAGAGCGCTTTGTGAGGCCTCATGGACGCCTCCATATTGTTTTTTACTGGTTTAGACCACTCTAGGTTCCTGTGCCATCCATATCATATCCTGTGGGTGTGGCAGATTCAGAAGCCAACTAGATGCTCTGGACACCTGAACTTGTGTTCCTGATCCTCTAATGTGATTGGTGGGCTATATTTGGTTAGCCCCATTGAGACCTGGTACTTAAGGGGTAACCCTTTTCCTAAGCTCTCTCTCGCACTTCAATTTTCAGAAGAGGAGGTTTACTTCCCTGCTGGAGGATTTCTGGTCGTTTCCTGCAATTTTAGGACCACATTTTTTATTATTTATTTATATAGCGCAGGTCGCTTGCAAGCAACAGGGCGCTAACATATAGACAGTTGGTACAAAACACGTAATCACGGGACAATGTGCTCAAGTATGTGGTTGGGGTTTTTGTCTAGTATGTAGTGGTTTATTTGAAGAGGTGGGTATTGAGTTTTTTCCGAAAGCTTGTGTAATTCTTTTCTAACCCGATACGGAGGGGAAGATTGTTCCACATCAACTGCGGCTTTAGTGTGGAATGCTTTGCCCAAGCCATTTGCTTTCTTAACCTTGGTTATCTTAATTAGGCCTTTAGGCTCCGACCCGAGTCCACGTCTTGGTACATACATAACCAATTCACTTTAAAGGTAGGATGGAGTCTTCCCATAAATGCATCTGTGTGTTGGTGTCAAGGATTTGAGTAGTATTCTGTCCTCCACAGCTAGCCAATGAAGGTTCCTCCTGTCCTCATTGATGTGTTCCTTTCTAGTGTTATTCTTGATGATCCTGACTGCGCTGTTTTGAATTACTTGGCACTTGGCAATGAGTCCTTTGTTGGCTCCTAACATAAGGGCATTACCATAATCCCACCTTGATAGAATAGTTGCTCTAGCTATTGTGGAGCAATTGGCTTCTGTCAGGTAAGGGCAAATTATTCTCAGGAGCCGTAGGTAATGGGAACAGTTCTTGTTAAGTTGAAGAACTTGGACTTCTGCGCTCAGGGACGCATCTATGTACATTACTAGCGGTTTTTACTTTGTTGACCACCTTTGAGAGTCATTTATGAGAAAGGATTGGTACTGGCTGTCAATTTTGGCTCTGGCTTGATTTGATCCAAAGACCATCAGTTCTGTCTTTTTTGTGTTTAAACACAGCCAGTTGTTGTTCATCCAATTCTCAATGGATTTGTATAGTCCTTTCACCCGTGCGCTATCTTGTGCATAGTCCCCACTCAATTCCACCACAAGCTGGGTGTCGTCGGCGTAATTAGTGAAAAAGGCTTCCAAGTTGTCAAGGACTAAGCACAGGAATCTGATGTACAGGTTAAAGAGCAATGGGGACAGGCTTTCCCCTTGAGGTACTTCGCATCTGATGATCTCTTCGTAAGAGAAGGTGTTACCCCAATGTATCCTGGATTTTCTTTCTGAAAGAAATGATGTGAGACAGCCAATTGCTTCAATCGAGCAGTTGGCTACCTTTGCCAGTGCAAGCTTGAGTTGATTGTGCTCTAGTCTAAGATCTGCACTAAGATCTAACAATATAAGGAGCCCCGAATTCCCCTTTTCCACCACACTTCGCATGTGGGCCTGAAGGTCCAACATGGCTGTTTCGGTACTATGAGCTGTAGGAAATCCAGATTGCTGACCATGTAATACATTGTTGGCTTCCACTGGGAGGTGGCAATTCTATTGAGTACCTTAAGTAAAAAATTGCAATTTGTTATTGGTTTTAGGTTGCTTGGGTCTCTTTGATGTGCTGGTTGAGTGTATTCACGCTCAGATGAAGAACCAGGACCCGCCTTCTTGTGAGAGCAAATCTGCCCTTAGGGGAAGACGTAACGGAAGACAGATTGACATAAACCAGAAGGTCTGAGCACCACATCCTCCTCGACCAGTCTGGTACAATAATGATGATGGTTGTCATGGCTACTCTGTTGTCTATCATGATTAGGACAGACAGTCTTCCACTGTATAGATGGCAAGAAGGCCAGCAGTGCCAGTGTGATTGCCCTCAGCTCTAATCGGTTTATGCAGAATTTTGCCTGCCAGGGACCACAACCCGCTCACCATCAGCTTGTTCATGTGAGCACCCCAACCTTTCAGGGATTCATCTGTGACCATGGTGACTTCCGGCCAGGATTTCCAAAAGCTTTCTCCTGCCATCAAGTTCTCTCTGCGATATCAGCACCAATGCATGGAGTGCGACAAGGGAGCTGACCACAAAAGTGATGGGTGGAAGGTTTCGAATGAATCAAAACCACTGGCAATTGCTCTGGGCAACCTTCCACACCACCGTTTTTTAGCCCGTCTGCGCCATTGCAAAAGGGAACCAGCCATGTGCAAATCAGTCAGCAGCTGCCGCCACCGAAGGTAGCAGCCCAGCCCGAACTGCTAGGCCAGGTCCCCTCTGCACAGAAAACCAAGCAACCCCAGACATGTTTCGGCCTTGTTGGACCTCCTCAGTGAGGTGCAGCCTGGTTCCCTGTGGCGCAGCGAGCAAGGGACCCACGTCTGGGCATACCCTCTCTCACAAGGAGAAACAAACTGACCACAAAAGTGATGGGTGGAAGGTTTCGAATGAATCAAAACCACTGGCAATTGCTCTGGGCAACCTTCCACACCACTGTTTTTTAGCCCGTCTGCGCCATTGCAAAAGGGAACCAGCCATGTGCAAATCAGTCAGCAGCTGCCGCCACCGAAGGTAGCAGCCCAGCCCGAACTGCTAGGCCAGGTCCCCTCTGCACAGAAAACCAAGCAACCCCAGACAAGGGAGTACATTAGTCTGCTGTTAGTTGGAAGCCTTTTGGAGAAAACAGTGTGCAGCGTTGCAGAGGTGGACCATTTTGCATGTTATACCCAACTCCCACAAATCAGCTATTCAGCACGGAGCACGTGGAGTGGGACAAGGGAGTGCATAATCTGCAGAAGTTTGGCAGAGTCTTCCCACAACTTCTGGGGCACTCTAATGCACGGAGCCTCCACAAATATCCTCACAGCGACACCCCTCTGCCCTGCTGTCCGAAGAGGCAGTGGTGAGTAAACCCTGCTGTGTACTGTTTCATTGTGAATAGTCATTGAGGAGTATTGAAAGACTTTATTCAAGCTGTCACCATCGTGTTCAAAGGTGCAAGCAGTGCCGTTAGGCGTCGCACAGTTTTACTGTTGAGGCTGCTGGGGCGAAACTGCATCTTGCCATTGCAGCGGTGCTCGCATACAAATTCTGGTGGTATCAGAAGTAAGCCTGGGAGCTCGGTGCTCTGCCACTTCTTGGTTTCTTACTACCCCTCAGTTTTAGTGGTGATGGCTATTTCTAAGAATAAATCTGCACACTAACAACCTTGATAAGACTCATAAAAAACCAGTTACTGAATAAGCGCTTAGTTCTGCAGCTTGGTCTGGCGGTTTTGGAGTGAGGACTGAGCGTACCCTGCAATTACCTCCGTCATCTGTTCGGTAGACTTCAAGGTTGTGGTAACCAAGTGCTTATATGGGTAATTATGGCAGGGTGCTCTGCCTATTCACTTAGGAGCTAGATGACAACTACTGGTCTATCAGAGAATCCTCACCTTGTACCCGTAGTGGGCATTATGGACAGACTATTTTGTTCTTCTAATGACCAAAATGTCTCTGAATTTTTTCCGAGGTCTGGTACAAGTATGGAAATTAGACCTCATATTCAGTCTTGTGGTGTTGTCACGATGGATCACTCCCATGTTAATGACCAGAGTATGGTAAATTTGGCAGAGTCCATTTGACATTATTTCTGTTCAGGTTAATGCTGAACTTCAGGAAGGACTAGGCTCTTCTATTTCAGACCAGTTCAATCTTGGAACACCAACAGCTCTAACTGACTTAATGTCTAATACTGAAGAAGTGCTGTCAGGCTCCTCAATCAGTGGCGCAGAGGCCCCACTGCATCACATTTAACAGGACATGGATGAGAGGGTTAAGCTGTCTTCACCTTCTATCTCTGCACTAAATTCTGTTCTTAGTGCTTTCGTCTCTCTGAACGATAATATTAGAGATGAAGTCAGACCTCACACGCGGTTGAGTGAAATTAACATCAAAGTTGAATCATTAGTTCATGTTAATAATCACGTTAACGTGCCCCTGGGGAGTCCTTTTGATTCTGGAGTAAGCCGTGTTGGCCCGTTTTCTCTTGAATCAGCCACTTGTGACAATCGGTTACCATCAAACCCAGACTCAAAAGTGGTGGATCTGATCGTTGTCTCTCATGCAGTTGACTCCATGGTTGTAGTAACAAGGGCCAGTGAGCTTCACTAGCAATGGGGTGGTGGAGTGTGTAGATGCTGAAGTTGCCAGGGCTTTACAAAAGTCTATTAAAAAAAAGGTATGGCAAGCAGGCTATGAAATCAAAAATGTTATATCCAAATCTTGTATAGGATTTTCCTCAAGAAAGTTCCTGCAAATTCTTAGCATTGAGGAGCCTATCTCCCATCGGAGAGATTTACCAGTGGTTAGGGAGCCGGTAATTCCACTCCTCCAGCCTCCCCCAGAAGCTCAGTCTAGCTACTAACACTGAAATTACTGGTGACGAACCAGTGCCAAGTGACCACAATGATACTATTTTGGTTGTAGAGACAGTGAAAAAGGGTGTCTGTATGGAACCTAGAAGCATGTTTTCAGTTGTTAAACAGAGGGAACCACTTGAATTGAATAATAGGGCCCTGTGTGTCCAGAAGGAGGGCAATAAGTGCACTAACAATCTAGCCTTACATTCTGCCGTTGCAAAGGAGACATTACTCACTATAATGATCTGTCTATGGATTCTTCTGCCACAGATTCCTCATTTTGATAGACATCCCTCATCCAGCTCTGCTGCTCAGAAACATTTTCACCAGGGGGCCCCAATGGACCTCGACTCGGCTGTCGATTGTTGATCCTTCTTGTCTGGCTCTCGATCTTCGGGTCCGGAAGTGATGTCAGGCGTCGTATATCTGTGACTGTCTGCTATCCAGGTGTGGTGTGCAGCCAATGCCCTCTGCCTTAATGCCAGTAAGACTGAGATTCTACTCATCAGCACACCCACTCCCTCCTTCCCTGCAGCTCTCTGGCCTGCCTCTCTTGGCCCTCTTCCTGCTCCCACCTTAAAGGCAAAAAACCTCTGGGTCATCTTCGACTCCACACTCTCCTTCTGTCCTCACATCTCTGATGTCTCTAAGAAGTCTCACTTCCATCTGTAGCTCTTCAGAGGTATTCTTCCTTTCCTCACCTTCCCACAGAAGCTCACTGTCTCCAAAGCCCTGGTTCTCTCTATGCTGGACTATTGTAACAGCCTCTATCTAAATCTGCCTGCCTCTACTCTCTGCCCTCTGCAACTTATCCAGAACAGGACTGCAAGACTTGTCCTTGGCCTCAAGCCCAGGGATCGTATCTCTACAGGATTGAAATCTCTGCACTGGCTCCCAGTGGCTGCGAGGATCAAATTCAAAACCCTCTGCATTGTCCACAAGGCCTTCTGGGGGCTGGTGCCGAAATACCTTCAACTCTCTCTTCCTAAATATCTTCCTTCCCGAGCTCTTCGCTCATCCGCATCGAACTCCCTCAGGGTCAGTCGCTTCTCCAAGCAACGAGTTGGTGGTAGATCTCTCTCTTCGGCAGGGGCCTCCCGCTGGAACAGCCTTCCTACCTCCCTGAAACTTGAGGTGAACCATCTCCGGTTCCGGAAGCACCTCAAAACCTTCCTCTTTGCTTCTGCTTTCTCTCTTCCTCTCCCCTACTGATTCCTGGCTGAAACTGCCCTGGTCACATGGCCACCCTCTCTGCTCACAGGCCCTGCCAGTTGCTCACCTCCACTTGGAGACTGTTTCTGTATCCCTACAGTCCCCTACCTGCACTTATGCCTGCACTTACCTTGCACTTGCCACTAGCTGGCCGTTATTTATTCTTATCCTTCTATCCCATGTACTGCACTTTCCCCTCTCCCTGCACCCTTGCACTTTCCCTTTCCACCTTCCCATGCACTTGCACGATCTGAATGACACCTGGTCTAGTAGGATCGTTATCTGTCTTCCCCTGTTCCCCCTCCCTTGCCTCGTTGCGCCTTGAAACACTTGTGTATAGGCGCGTTATAAATGCCATGCCACATATCATCGCTATGACCATGCTACAGTTCCTCCCTTTTACACCCCGCGCCTGAACGCTGTTTTTTTCTTTTTATTGAATGAGACGGAAGCGGTCATCTAAGAGCCATTACCAGATGCCTTCTCGTTTGAACACAAGCGACAAACCACAGAACTTTCTGAGTGGTGATGGATGGGAGCGTTGATGAGGAATCTGCGGGAGAAGAATCCATAGAAAGATCATTACGGTGAGAAATGTCTCCTCCAAATGGATTGCTTTTCTCCCGCAGATACCTCATCTTGATAGACTCCCTAAGCAGTTAGAATAACAGAGGCAGGCAGAAAGATTTAAACCAGTAGATTCTGTAGAACTGCCTTACCAAACCGTGCAAGGCATAGTGCTTGGGGAATGTATGCAAGGATGGCCAAGTGGTTGCCAGACATATGCCTCTAACAGGAACCCATTTTAGGAGTGCTGTAGAGGCCGAAACTGCTCTGGTTCAGTGAACCCTGATGCCCGCTGGAATCTCCCTGCCTGCCGAGTGGTAAATCCTGGATATGGACAAAACAATGCGACGTGACAGAGTTTTAATTATGGCAAGACCTTTTTAAGACAAAGAATGGGCCACAAACAACTGGTCTGAAACTCAGATGTGCGAGCAACATAGAAGCATAACGCTCTCTTTGGGTCAAGGCAGTGGAACCGCTCTTTCTCTTTCAAGGGATGTGGAGGAGGGTAAAAGACAGGCAAATCGATAGACTGAGACAGGTGAAACTCAGAAATCACCTTAGGAAGGAATACAGGCCTGACAGAGATTTTCTCACAAAAGAATCTTAGAAAAGGAGGTTTGCAGCACAAGGCTTTCAGCTCATAACCCTCCTGGCATATGTGATTGCCACCAAAAAGGCTGTCTTAAGAGAACAGCCGTGAAGAACATAGGCTCAAACTGAGCCATCAATTAGGTGAAAACCAGATTAAGGTCCCAATCTGGGACGACAAAGGGGGTTGGCGGAAACATACTGATAAATTCCTTCAGGAATTGGGTCATGACCGGAATAGTAAAGAAGGAACCTTGGTCTGGGGACCTCTTGAACACAGACAGGGCCGCCAAATACCCTTTGACTGTGTTAACCTGAAGGCCTGGCGAGGCCAGTGACAGAAGGAGCTCCATCACTGTGGCGGTGGGGCAAGACTATCACTACCTGCATGCGTCCAAACATCTTGTAGAAGGTCTGCGTGCAGCCAGCACCACCTCAAATACCTCCTCTGAGAGGTCCCAGTTATCATACCCCATCCTCTCAAGAGCCACGCATGTAGGTTGAGGGAATCCAGGTTCGGGTGGAGCACTCGACCCGCCAACTGGGTCAGGAGATCCGGACGCTGAGGCAACCAGAGAGGTGGACAGATGGTCAGATCCACGAGATCAAGTACCACGTCCTCCTCGCCCAATCCGGGACGATCAAATCATGGTCGCTTGAAATCTCTTCAACCTCCTGACAACCGAAGGAATGACGGGAATCGGGGGGAAAGCGTAATGGAGCGGGAAGGTCCAATCAACCAGAAACTCCTCCCCCATTGTGCTGTTCGCTGGGGATTCCCTTGAGCAAAACTGTTCACACTTCCTGTTGGATTCCATGGCAAACAGATGCACTGCTGGGATACCCCAGAAAGTGAAGACCTCCTCTAGGAATTCCTGGCACACTTCCCACTCGTGTGAGACCGTGCTCTGACTGCTCAGAGCATCCGCCAAGGTGGTCTCCCGTCCCTGCCAGATGAACTGCCGAGACCGACATTTGATTCTCCCGTAGCCAGAACCACAGCTGTATTGCCTCTGTGCAGAGGGGGCGGGGAGTGCACACCACCCTGCTTGTTGAGGTGGTGCATGGCCACTGTGTTGTCTGTCAGGACAAGGACATGCTTCCCTCTGGGAGACAGGGCAAAGGCCCTCAGGGCTAACATGATGGCCCGCAACTCCAGCCTGTTGGTGTGCCACCTGGCTTCCGATGGAGACCAGAGGCAGCTCACCTGCAAATACTCGCAGTGGGTGCCCCAACCCATCAGAGACGCCTCCGTGACCACTCGGGCCTGAGGCCAGGGTGGCGTGGTTCTGAAACAAGTGCACCATCTGGGCTATATTGCTGAACCTCTCTTCGAGAGGAAATGCCTTCCTCCTACCCAAGTGTCTAGGACTTCTCTGATGAACTAGTGTCAAATGGGACTTCCTCAAGTTGAGGGAGAAGCCCAACCTGCGCATTAGTAGGTAGGTATCTTCCAGATGAGACAAAACCTGCCCCGCAGACTTCCCCCGGATCAGCCAGTCGTCCAGGTACAGAAATACATGGACCCCGGATCTCCTGAGGTGAGCCGCGACTACGGCCATGAGCTTGGTGAAGACCCTTGGATCGGAGGTCAACCCAAATGGCAGCACCTTGAACTGGCAGTGCTTGTCCCCTATGAGGAACTTAGGAACGTCCGTGCTTGTGGTGTATTGGCACATGGAAATAAGCATCCTGCAAGTTTATCGACACCAGCCAGTCCTGAATTTCGAGAGCGCAGAGAATGTCTTTCAACGTAACCATCCTGAATTTGTCTTTCCTCTGGAACTTGTTTAGAGCTCTGAGGTCCAGAATGGAACAGAGAACTCCTCCCTTCTTGGGTACCACGGAATACTGGGAATAATAGCCCAATCCTGTCTGTTCAGGAGATACCACTTCCACGGCACCCTTCGACAACAGGACTCTCAGTTCTTCCTGGAGCTCCTGTCCTGGTTGGATTGGGAGAGGAAGGGTCTGTCCGGTGGTCTCTTTAGAAAGGGCAAACAATCCCACAGAATCAACTGCAGGAGCCAGGCGTCGGAGGTCGTCATCTGCCACTGGAGCCAATGCCCTGCCAACCGTCCAACAAACGATACATCGTGGGAGGGGAAATCAAAGTGGCCTAGAGGGCGCAGGCGTCCCTGCTGCTGCTGCTTGTTGGCCTCTAGAGGCCCCTCTGCCCCTTCCGGAATGCCAGAAGCGCCTCTGCCCCTGCCTGGCTTGCGGAAGCTGTGCCTTCCTGCCATAGGGTACGTACCGCCTATAGCCCCTGCCTCTGAGGCAAAGCTGAAAGCAGGCTTGGCCGGCTGCGCGGCTATGCCCAATGATTTAGCAGCCACCTTGGATTCTTTAAACTTTTCCAAAGATTCGTCAGCTTTCTAACCAAAAAGCATGTCTTCCTCAAAGGGCATATCCAGCAACCTGTTCTGAACGTTCAGGGAGAAGCCAGAGGTTTTCAGGTAGGTCTGCCACCTCATTACCAATGCTGAACCCATTGCTCGGCCAACGCAGTCCGCTACATCCAGGCCCGTTTGCAATGACTGCTTGGCTACCTCCTTCCCATCCTCCACCAGCTGTAAAATCCATCCCGCATGGCACCCTCAGGGACTTATTCAGAAGCATGTTCCACAGCTTTCCACAAGCGGAAAGAGTATTTTGCGAATCAACAGGCTGTGTTTGTGGCCTTGAGCGTCATGCTGCCAGAGGTGAACACCTTTCTGGCCAATGCGTCTGATTTCTTTCCCTCTCTGTCTGTGGGCAGATTAGAAGTGGATGCCGCTGATCTGGTGGAAATAGTGGCAGCCTGTATAACCAACCCTTCTGGGGAAGGGTGTGTAGTGAGGAAAGCTGGGTCTCCTCTTGCCGGTCGATATTTTCCTGTAAAATTGACATTTACAGGGGGAATAGTGCAGGGTACTGCCATAAGGAAGATAAAGGGTCCGAAATGACTGGGTTAAAAGGCATGTAAACAGAAACAATGTGTTGCGTTTATTGCATCATGTGCCAGGTTTAAGAGCAATTGAGTCTAATGATATACAAACTGTTGAATTTATCGACAAACCAAACAATGACAGAGTGCGGCTACACATAGATTCAAGGTTAATCTGTGACTTTCTATTGAATGCCGTACCAACTATCTTGTCTTTGGGTTTTGACATATATGAAGACACTGATGGCAATATTGTGAGCAAATTTTCCAAGGAAGAGACCAATGAGAACCAAACCGACCGGAGCAATAGCTCCAAACCGATTGAAAATCCAATAATGGTAAAGAACTTGTATAGTGAGGTCACAAACAATGAGGCTGGCAGAGATTCATCTAGTGCTTGCACAAACGTAGACAGCCGAGACAAAGCACATTCCACTGCAATCCCAAACCCTTGGGAGGTGATAATGCTTCGATGGAGAGTGCAAATGAAAAACCCAAATCAAACAAATGGAATTGGCTAGCCGGAGCCCTAATAACAAAACAGGTAATGCCATCAGGGGCATGCAAGCCCAAGCCCCAACCGACATTGTAACATGGAATACAAGAATTCCCTAAATTGGCCGTAGGGCCTTGACTTTATATGCTTACAGGAAACATGGATGGTCAACTGTTCTATTTCAGATGATTTTGAGCTCGCAATAAATCCAGCAATAACGAGGCAAAAGGGCCAACCCTCTGCGGGTCTCATAACTCGTTAGAAAGAATTCTGGTCTGAAAATTACTAGCTCAACAAACCACACCGCCTTTATACAACATACTTTGGTGGAATCAAAAAGATCATTAACTGAGAAAGCAAACCGGATTGATCTAATTCATGTCTACTGGCATCATAAAAAGGCAAGCACAACTAAATTGAAGAACACGGTGTATGAACTGATTGATGACATAAACAGTGCACAGGAGGCACCTAATATATTACTCTGTGGAGACCGAAATTTAGAGTAGATAAAGGACTGCAAAAGATGTACTTAATTGCATTTGTATTTATTGTTTTATATAGCGCCTTAATCCAAGGCACTTTACAGTTAACAACAAGAACACATTAAACATGGAACAGTAGAAGCAATAACAGTAAGCCAGAATCAAACCAGAAAATCGGCATGTAGAACAATTTACATAAGAAAAGGGGAATGGAGAGGAAGGGGGTGGGGAAGGAGGGAAGAGGGAGAGAAAGTAGTGAATAATGTGAAGAGTAGGAGAATTTAGAAGAGAAGGGAAAAGATAAAGAGAACAAAAGGATGGGTACAAGAGAGTGGGACAGAAGGGTGAGAGGGGGGAGGAAGTCAAGGAGGGGAATGAAAGAGAGATTTCAATGAGGAGCGGAAGGAAGAATAGGTAAGGGAGGAGCGGATAGAAACGATAGGGAGTTCCAGTGTAAGGGGGCAAGGAGCTGAAAAGAGCGGAATCGAGAGGCACACAAAGGGGTGGGTGCACCGAGAGTAAGAAGAGATCAGCGGAACGAAGAGAGCGAGAGGGGTGTTAGGCAGAATCCTGTGCAGTACCCTTAGGGCCCACTACCCAAGATTAAGACTACAAGTGGTAGTACAATTTCACCTTTGGTACAAGCCTGTACTACACAGAAAAAGTGGTACCAATGGCTGAGCAGCCAGACTTATCTCAAGAGAAAATGAGCAGTAGTAGAGATTACACAAAGGACTACAATTACTGTGACTCAAGCTTTCTGGTCAAAAATATAATACATTTATTTTTAAACCATCTGTTCATAAAACACTTCACTTATATTAAATTAAAACCACACTCACAATACACTACACACAACCAATTCCCCTTGTGCAGATAAATTCAATTTATGTACATTGGGTTTTGACAGACTGGTGTTGTGAAACAAAGATGTTACCGTGGGTTAATACGCGAACACTTTTTGACAGTAATGACAGTTCAGTCTTACGAAAGAAAGGCGTACCCGCGGTAAGAAATTTTACCGAAGTCAAACACACTTAGCACAAGAGAGTTGGGGAGAAAAATCATAGGCAATACTTTTGTCAAGGCAAATAGAATCAAAGACTACTTTCTAAAACGTAGATAAAAGTCAATAGGCCTGCGCCAGTGTCCTGTTGTCGAGGATCACAAAGTTAGAACAGTTCACGATTCGAGATTGCCAGGAGTACTTAGATATTGTCAAAAAGGAAGCAAAAGTTATAAGAGGGAAGGAAGACAAGGACAAGCCTTTGGTGAGGAAAAGCTTGACTCCAATGCCTCGAAGTTGGACACAGTACCTTATTCGTTTGAAGAAAAGATGGTGCTACGGCAGTTCCTGCAGACTCACGGTTCCTGGAGCTTCAGTCGTGGGGACAAGAAGGACGACGTCTGGAGCGATCTGCACTACCCATGGATGAGGCCAGCAGCAGTGAAGCAACAGTGAATAAAAGGTGCGCTCCTTTAAAACAGGAGAGGCTCTTCAGATGGCTATCCGGACCACTACAGCTGTGTGCAGCGATTTCGACCAAGAAGAGGATCCTCTGACTGTGGAAGGTGAGCTGGTTGATCGCACCAGGCTCAAGCGCAGACGACTCCGGACTGGACCTTCTCTTGTCGTTGAAGGGTAGATAGCTCAGGACTGCAGCAGGGCTCCACCTGGACTCGGGAGTGCAGCAGTCGTCTTCTTCTCTGCTTCTCTTCGGTTCCTTGCAGTTCCAGTGGTAACTGACTTCTAGCCCAAGAGTCCTGCCTTCTATGCCAAAATCCCCCATTCACACAGCCTGGCTGTCAATCACTCAGCAGGGGGGGTTGTCCGGCCCGGACAACCACCTCAGCCAATCGACACAAAGTGTGACTTGGGTGTCCAAGGAGACCCTGTGCAGGCGGTGACTAAACCCCTCCCTCACATTCAGCCCACCTAGACACCCAGACGCCAAAGGAGGGCTTCTGGACAGAAGCCCACCAAAGGTCAGCGAACAAAGGCGGCAAACCTGGTTTGCCGCGCAAAGTTAAACACAAGAAGGACTTTAACAAAAAGAAATGGCGATAAAACCTGACCGGAGCCAAAATAAAAAGTATTTGGTCAAGCGGGTTTAAGTTCGAGGCTAATACAATAGCCTACAACAGTACCACATTTATATAATATAATCGCGGTAGAAAAGATAGGGTAGGTACCACTGCCACCAGCCAAGTCTTAGTGTTAAGGGAGCGAAACAAAGCTCCAAGAGGCGAAGATAAAAAGGAGTAGGAATTAACCCCTTCCAATACTCCATGTAAGATGCTGTGTACTCGGTCTGCAGCTGAAAGGGACTATATAAAGTTAATGCCAACTTTACATGTTTCTGGGGGACAGTAGTCAGCCTCAGAAAAATGGAGTCAGTGGGAAGTCTTAGAGACAACCCTGTGTCACTGCACTGAAGGTGCTGTGTAACACAAAAAAAGTTGGGCTGATGGAGTGGTGTGGCTCCAGAGCCCAAGATCACACAAACAGTAAAAATCCACATGGCAAAACACATGTAAGAGTGGGAAAAAGGTTCACACTCTTACCAGGTGGAAATAATAAACCCCAGAAATCCAGCAAAGCTGCTGAGGGACTCACTAGGTAAGGGAAATTAGCCAGAAATGAGAATTCTCCCTAACAAGGGGGTGTAGAAGGAGAGAAGAGAGGAGAGGTAAGGAGGAGCAAGGTCGTGCAGTGATTTAAAGACAAGACAAAGGAAGTGGAATTTAAGTTGTGAGTGGAAAGGAAGCCAACCTAAGTGTGAAAGGGAGTTGGAAATGGAGTCATGAGGGGAAGAGAAGACAGAGGGTGCGGATGGCGGAGTGGTAAATGGATTTGAGGGGGGCAAATTGGGAAGCAGGGAAACCTAAGAAGAGAAAAGAACAATAGAAAAGGCGAGAAAAAAATGAGGGAGGAAATTAAGAGTTTAGTAGCATGAAAGGTGAGAGAGGGACGGATTTAACGATGTTAAAGAGATGGTAGCGACATGCCCGAGAGGTGAGGGAGATATGATGAGTAAAGGAGAGGGAAGAGTCAAAGTAAATGCCAAGATTGCGAGCATGGTTAGAAATAGGAAGATTAGAAGGGGGAAATTGAATAGAAGGAGGGGGAGAGGTAGGAGGAAGTGCGTTAGAAGGAAATAACACAACTTCAGTCTGATCAGTGTTGAGAGAGATAGTGAGAAGACATCCAGTTTTTAATGGCAGTAAGACAGGATGATGTGCAGCTCTAGATGAAAGAAACCTAATGATGGTGAATGGAAACACTAAAGATTACATTCCGGCAGAAATTACCTGGAGGTGTAAAAAACAGGATTCTACCATAGATTACTTTTTTGTTTCCGAAAATCTAAGTCTGCGCGTGGTTTCCCTGCAAATAACTAGCTCTTCATTAAGTGATCATAGTCAACTTAAATTGACTTTGATCTACCCTGAAACGAAGAAGGCTCATAGGTGGGATCAGAGTGTTTTGGTGGAACCATGCAGAACACGCCTAAAAATAAAACCATATGAGGTCAGGGTAATTACAGAAGCATACCGCAAGGAAGCTAGTGGCGAAACACAGAATAAAGTGGAATACACCCATTTGTTGCAACAGTACGTGTGTCAAGATCAAGGTCTTAAAAAATGTTGATTTAAGCCAAAACAGGCGTACGATGTCGAAATAGTCAACAGAAAGTGACAACTACGCAAAGAACTCAGACATCGTACTGCCCTAAGCAATTCTGCTCAATTAGCAGCAAAAAAAGCCAGTAGACAAAAAAATAAATACTGGTTGATATCTCACAGGACAATTATACAACAACAAGATGCAGAAGTAATGATGAACAGTTTGATGAACAAAAACTCACAGGACTTCTGGAAACTAATAAACAATGCTAGTTGCCAACAACAAGCCATCCAAGCAAACATGGTTAGTAAATCCCAATCGGTGTGCCATTTTGAAAAATTGTATGATAAAAAAGGAAAAACATCAGAACCTAAGATGCCTCACTTACCAAAATAGGATCGCCAGTTCAATGTGGAGGACATTCTGCAAAGCATTAAACGTAGTAGCTCTTTGCGGTCACCAGGGCCGGACGGCCAAACAAATTACATCATAAAACAAAACCCGGAAGAGTGGGCTATTTTTTGTGCGAACTTGTTTGCTAATGTGGCCATTGAAATTGTAACGCCTGTAAGTTGGAAAAGTGCGATAGTGGTGCCGATTTTTAAAAAGGGCAACAGAGCTGAGCCAAGAGACTATAGACCGATCACACTTTTGGACGTCCTTGGCAAACTATACGCCACACAGCTCCAAAAACAACTACTAAGCTGGATAACATCACGTGGCCATCTTGATTGTAGGCAGACTGGCTTCATGAAGGGTGGGGGTTGTGGCCTGAAACTGACGATCCTCAATTTGCTGAAAATGGAAGCAATCAAAGCGGATAAAAAGATCCATCTTGCGTTTGTGGACTTATCGCAAGCGTTTGACAGAATTGATAGGGAGCTGTTAGGGTCTAAAATGATAGCTTGGAACTGTCCGTTAAGCTTGTTAATGGCAATAAAAGACAGGCATAATGTTACGCTCACCTTGTCTCTGCGGGGACGTTGGGGCATGGTTGGAGCCCTCCCAGGCCTTGGCTCCCTTGGATCGACACTCTTCCCCAGCTGCTGCGAAATCAAAGGCTCGGGATGCTGGTACTGGCCCTCAGGGAAGATGAGAGGTAGTGAGAATGGCGTGGTGGTGTTGTGATCCTCCTCGACCCTTTCGTGCCAACATGATGTGAGCAAGAGTTTGCCCATGCAAGCTCATCTGTTTTAATGTAAAGATGAGCTCTCCGTCCTGCTTTCTCTCAGCAGGGGCGCTGCAGAAGGACCTAGTTGCGTCACTGGTCCTTAGCGTGGAGGTCCAGACCGGCTGCGACCAATTCTGCCTTGTAAGTAGGTGTTTACAACACTGATTATTGTCCGTATCTTTTGTGCTATTTCTTAATAATGATTATTGTCCGTAATTTATATTGTCCTCTCTTTACTCAGGTTTGAAGATAGCTTACGAGAGCGTGGTGATGGAAGAGGGACCAATGTGGAAAGCCTACAGGTGGTAAATTGACTTTCTGAATAATGCGCAGAGTTCGTGAGTTGCGCAGCCTAGCGTTGTTAAAGTTCATGCAATTGGCCGGTAAGGATGCAAGGCACCGCCCGCGGTCGATTCGAGGAGACAGGTAAGAGGCGTGTGACCGCTGCAGAGTTGGAAGCGAGTAGCAGAGATTCCAGCGATGGTGTGGCTGATCTCAGGTAAGTTGCGCGCAGTATCTGAGCTTCCCGCGATGGCGTGGCTGACCTCAGGTAAGATGCGCGTGGATCTGTAGAGTCGGAAGCAGTAGCAGGGCTTCCAGGGATGGCGTGGCTGATTCAGGTAAGATGCTAGATGGAATACGGAGATCAAGATGCTCGTGCTGCACAGTTAACAATCTGTAGCTGGCGGTAAGCGTTACGCTGCTCCAGCAGACTAACGCGAAGCGCCAACATGCGGGTGGGGCGGGCTTACAAAGCCTGGCCCCAGCCACTTCCTTTAGGCCCCGCCCTGTGGCCCCACCTTGCCACTTCTCCTGTCTTCAGCACGTGCCTTCCATGCATTTGTATGGCCCCGCCCGGACTAGGTGCACGTGCCCCAAGCATACTGTGTGCAGAGCACACTTTGAAATGAGCTTGGTGCCAGAGGCGCCAAGACTGGGTCCATTGGCACCCTGCAGGATGTAAAGTGAATGGCCCTTGACCAGTGGCCATGCCACACACAGACACAGAGATAAGAGTGAGATTAGACCAAAAAGGCACTTTATCGGGACCAATAAAAACACGTTGAGGTGTAAAACAGGGATGCCCCTTGGCATCGATTATATTCAATCTGTTCATCTCCGATATTGATGAGGCATTTGCAGGAGTACATGGTTTTCCTCCTAAGATCAATGGAAACAAAGTCAATAGGATACTGTACGCAGACGACCTAGTCCTCTTGGACTTGACACCTATAGGTCTTCAGCGTAAGCTAAATGTCTTAGAAGAACAAGTTACTTTCTTACCTGGTAACGTTCTTTCGATGGGATGGTCCGACGACGTATTCCATATCTATGACAGTAATCACCACAGCTGTGCTGCTTCGGAAACTTTTTCGGCGTCTGCGTCCTGCGTCGATGACGTCGATGCGCCGCCGTCGAGGACCTCCTCCGACGTCCGACGTCATCCGATGTGATAAGTAGGACGCACGACGCCAGTAGCCTCAGTTGTAGTTTTTTCCCCCAGAACGTGTGACATTAGTCAACTGCCAGTCCGACACAAAGCCTTGCGGAACGTAAGCTGCAATCGCAACAGAAATTCTGCAGCGGGGAAGGCAGGGCGGGAGCGATATGGAATACGTCGTCGGACCATCCCATCGAAAGAACGTTACCAGGTAAGAAAGTAACTTGTTCTTCGAGGGGATTGGGTCCTCTGACGTATTCCATATCTATGACAGACTCCCAAAGCAGTACCAAATCAAGGAGGAGGGAAAGAATTTAGAAACAAAATTTAGAATAGCCAATCAAATAGCAGAGCAAAGGACCGCCTTGCCAAAGGCCAGATCCTGCCCTCTGATGGAATCGAGGGAATAATGCCGCACAAATGTATGTACTGAAGCCCAGGTGGCAGCATCACAGATGTTGCGAATAGGAACACCCCTCTGCAGGGCAGTAGATGCAGCCAAGCCCCTGGGAGAATGGGCCCGCAAGCCAGCCGGTGGGTCCTTGCCCGCCAAGCGGTAACACTCCGAGATGGCCAAAATAATCCAGCGGGACAAAGACTGTTTCGTCACAGCTTGCCCCAAGCGCTTACCAGCGTAACCAATAAAGAGTTGATCGTCCACTCTGACCCGGGACATGCGAGAAACATAAAAGCTCAAAGCTCTCCTAGGATCAAGCCTATGGAGCCTCTCCTCTTCCTTACCAGGATGCGGAGGAGGATAGAATGCCGGAAGAACAATCTTCTGGGCCAAATGAAATTCCGTCACTACCTTTGGAAGAAAAGAAGGACGAACTCGAAGGACAACCCTGTCCTTGTGAAATACAGTGAAGGGTGGCTTAACAGAAAGTGCCTGTAACTCACTCACTCTGCGAGCGGAAGTAACCGCAACTAAAAACACAGTTTTCAAAGTCAACAGCCTCAAAGGGCAAGAATGTAAAGGCTCAAACGGAGCACCCATAAGAAACCTAAGAACAAGGTTCAAATCCCAACCGGGCACCAGGAAAGGCGACGGAGGGAACACATTAGTGAGCCCTTTCAGAAACTGTGAAATTAAAGGGATTTTAAAGTAAGAACATTCTTCAGATGAGCGCTTAAAGATAGACAGCGCCGCCAGGTAACCTTTAATGGTACCCACTTGCAAGCCCCTGTGGGCCAAAGAAAGCAAAAAGGACAGAACCATGGGGATGTCACATGCAAAAGGATCCACATTCTGAACTCTGCACCAGTCGCAGAACTTACGCCAACGGCAACGGTACAGAGACTTAGTTGCGGGCCTTCAGGCCGAAAGCAACACCTCCATCACGTCTTCAGGGAGGTCCCAATCCTTATACCTCAACCTTTCAGAAGCCAAGCGTGAAGGTTGAGGGATCCGACCTCTGGATGGAGAACCTGACCCCCCTCCCGTGAGAGCAGATCGTCTCGGTAGGGAAGACGACGTGGAGGGCAGATGGACAAGTCGAGAAGGTCCGGGTACCACGTCCTCCGAGCCCACGCCGGAGCAATGAGGATCATCCGGGAACCGAACTTCCGTAACCTCCGCAGCACTTGCGGGATGACGGGGACTGGAGGAAACGCGTACAGCAGCGGGAACGACCACTCCACCACGAACGCGTCCCCTAAGGCTCCTCTTGGAGGAAATTCCCGCGAGCAAAACCTTTCGCACTTCCGGTTGACACTGGAGGCAAAGAGATCCACTTGAGGGGTCCCCCAAAGGGCGAAGATCTCCAGGAGAATCTCCTGAGCCAACTCCCACTCGTGAGAGATCGTGCTCTGCCTGCTCAGAGCGTCCGCCGTCACGTTTTCGACTCCGGCCAGATGAACTGCCGAGATCGAAACTTCCTGCTGGATGGCCCAGAACTCGAGCTGCATCGCCTCCCTGCACAGAGGAAGTGACCCTGCCCCCCCCTTTTTGTTGAGGTAGTGCATGGCCACTGTGTTGTCCGTCAGGATCAGGACATTCCTTCCTCGCACAGTCGGCAGAAAAGCCCTCAGGGCTAGCCTGACGGCCCTCAGCTCCAACAGATTGATATGGAGTCAGGACTCCGACGGAGACCAACGACCGCTGACTGTCAGCCCGTTGGCATGAGCTCCCCATCCCGTGAGGGATGCATCCGACACGATCGTCACCTCCGGCCAGGGAAGCCAAAACGGAGCCCCCTTCATCAAGTTGCCATCGACGGCCCACCACAGAAGGTCCCGGGCGACCGAGGGCGGCACCTGAATCGGGTCCGACATCCTGCCGGAGGACTGCGACCATTGCATCTTGAGTGCCCACTGCAAAGATCTCATTCGCAGGCGAGCCTCTGGCACCAGAAGAATGCAGGATGCCATGAGGCCGAGCAACCTCAAGAACTCGAACGCTGGGAGCGTCTGGGCCTGCTGAAACTTGCGCACCATCTGCTGAATGTGAAGAGCCCTCACCTGGGGAGGAAAACACTGCCCCAGGGAAGTGTCGAGCACTGCTCCGATGTACTGGAGCCTCTGCGTTGGCGTCAAATGGGACTTCTTTAAATTGAGGGAGAAGCCCAGCCTGTGAAGGGAGTGGCAGGCGACGGACAGATGATCCAGGACCTGCTCGGGAGAGCTCCCCCTGATCAACCAATCGTCCAGGTAGGGGTAGACGTGAATCCCCCCTTGCCGGAGATGCGCTGCCACCACCACCATGAGCTTGGTGAAAACCCTCGGGGCGGAGGTCAAACCGAACGGCAGGACCCGAAACTGAAAGGGCGAGTCGCCAACCGCGAACCTCAGGTACTTCTTGTGCCTGGGATGGATCGGCACATGGAAGTAAGCATCCTTGAGGTCGAGTGACACCAACCAGTCCTGAAGCTGAAGGGCCTGGAGGACTTGAGAGAGAGTAACCATCTTGAACTTGTCCTTCCTGAGGAGTTTGTTCAAACCGCGCAAGTCCAAGATGGGTCTCAATCCCCCGTCTTTCTTGGAAATCAAAAAATAAGGGGAATACCAACCCTCGTTCTTCTCCGCTACAGGCACCAGTTCTATGGCGCCTTTCTCCAGCAGGGCTTGAATTTCCTGCGCAAGGAGCGGATCCGGACACTTCAAAGAGAGGTTCCCCGGTGGATTGTCGCGAGGCCTGTGCCGAAAGGGAAGACAGTAGCCGTGGGTTATGATCTCCAGAACCCACACATCTGAAGTAATGGCACGCCACTCTACAAGATGCTGCGCCAGCCTTCCCCCAACCGGCGAACCATGGGACATGGCCTCATGACTGAGTAGGAGCGGCTGCGGCGTTACCTGAGGGCAAAGAGGCAACTGCCCGAGCGGCCTTGGCACCACGGGTACCTTGTCGTCCACCTCTGGTACCCCTGTGTTGGCCCCTTTGACTGCCAGCTCCTCTCGCTTTACCAAAGGACGAGTAATAGCGAAAGGAGCCACCCCTCCACTGCTGTCCCCTAGGACGAAAAGGCGGAGGTTGGCGAACTGCAGCGCCCAACGACTTCGCTGCAGCTTTTGAGGTCTGCAACCTCTCAAGGCTCTCGTCAGCCTTGCTGCCAAAAAGATGTTCACCATCAAAGGGCATGTTGAGGAGCCGGGACTGCACATCAGGAGCAAACCCCGACTTCCGCAACCACGCAAACCTGCGTATCACGGTGCTCGCCGCCATGGACCTACTGACGCATTCAGCTAAGTCCAAACCCGACTGAACGGACTCACACATGGCATCCTTACCATCCTGGACCAAAGCAAGGAAACCATCCCGTTCGTCCCCTTTGGGAATATGTTCAGCCGCTAACGCAACACAGTTCCACAGAGTGTGCGTGAAACGTGACAAGGCACAAATGGAGTTGGCCGCCTGAAGCGCCATACCACCAGAAGAAAACACCTTCTTCGCCCAGCCATCAAAACGTTTGTCGTCCCTATCAGGAGGGATGGTAGGGTACGACGCCTGCTTTGCCGGGGCCGTGGCCGCCTGCACCACCAAACTTTCCGGAGTGGGGTGCCTGGTCAAGTAGCAGGGGTCGCCACTGGCTGGACGGTATTTCCGCGACAAGGATCTGCCCACTGCCGGGAGACTCTGCGGAGCAGTCCAAGCCGCCGCCACCCTACGCTGTAAAGCCATATGGAACGGCAGTACCGGGTCAGTTGGGGGACCAACATCAAGGATGTCCGTCAGATCATCCTGCACAAACTCCCCTGGGGGAGCAGACCATCCCAGATACTCAGACACCCTAGCCATAAGGCGCCGGTATGAGGAATCGGCATGGGAGCCAGGCTCAGGCCGACCAAATTCCACCTCCGGAGAGGTGTCCAGACCACTAGCATCATGCAGCGACTGCCTCAAATCGTCAAATTGACTATGGCCCGAGACAATGTCATCCGGCACCTGACCAGGAACCAGGCCAACCGAATCCTCATCCGCCTCAGAAATATAATCCAAGTGGTGGAAAGGCACCTGAGAGTGCCTGCTCTTAGCCAGAGCCTTCCTAGGGGGTACACCCGAGACACGGGGCACCTCCGACACGAAAGGCGTCGATGGCGTCGAGCGAATCGGCGCCGCCGTCGAGAAAACCGGCAACGGCGCCGAGAGGATCGGCGTCGACGTCGAGGAAATCGGCGTCGACGTCAGATGCAGCGCCTCCAATATCGGCGGCGTCGACACAGCCCTCGAAGCCGGAGCCCCGAGCGTGTCCCTCGACGACCTGAACGTCGACGGCTTCGACGACTTCCTCGGAGCCTCGAGAAAGCCTGTCGACGCCCTCGACGCCTCAGACGTCGATGTCTTCCTCGAAGACATCACAGGTGCACACGGTCTCGATCGCGTCGAGGACCGGGACCTGGAACGGGTACGGCGAGAACGAGCCTCCTTGTCCGAACGGGACCTCTCCCGTGACTCGTGCCGACCACTCTTGCGAGCGGTGTCTCTCGACCTCACACGGCCGACCCCACTCGGGGGCGCGGACGGCTGAGTACCCTGCGACTCAAGAATCGCCAACATTTTCTTCCCAAAGGAAGCCCATTCCTCCGGCGTCGCACGGCTGGCGGGATAACCGACGTGCCGGGCAGAGTCCTCGGAAGAGGACCTGGAAGGCGACCGGTGACGGCGCTTCCGAGAATGCCTCGAAGAGGCTGAGGAGTGGCGAGACCGACTCCTAGAAGAAGACCGACGAGACTTCCGACGATGACGCGGAGAGTCACCCCTCGAATCATCCGTCGAAAGCCCCGCCGACTTCGACTTCCGGGGCTTGGACACCCGACCTACCGACAATTTCTTCTTACGTTCGCGTAAGGCCTTGGACGTGAGCGACAGGCAGTCGACACAGTCATCCGTGTCGTGGGCCTCCCCGAGGCACCATAGGCAGGCGTCGTGCGAGTCAGTCACCGACATCTTGGACCCACACTCCCCGCACTTCTTGAAGCCCGGACGCGGGGTTGAAGACGAAGTGGAGGACATCGCTGCGAAGGAATATTCACAAACGAACAGGTTCGAAGAACCAGAAAGAACAGAACTCCAAAGAGTCGAGGCTAGAACCGAGAAACACGAAGCAACACGTTCGCGGAAAAAACGGAACTGAGGCTACTGGCGTCGTGCGTCCTACTTATCACATCGGATGACGTCGGACGTCGGAGGAGGTCCTCGACGGCGGCGCATCGACGTCATCGACGCAGGACGCAGACGCCGAAAAAGTTTCCGAAGCAGCACAGCTGTGGTGATTACTGTCATAGATATGGAATACGTCGGAGGACCCAATCCCCTCGAACAATACATACAACAAAATGGCCTGTGCGTCAACACAAAGAAATCTGAGATCCTATTGCTAGAAAATCTGCGAAAGAATAGAGAAGCAAATAGGAAAAAAAATGTTTGTGTGGAAAATGGGGAATGAAATCATTGAATTGGTCAAGCAAACCACTTATCTAGGTATGTGTGTTAGCTCTAGTATCAACGATACCCCTTGGCTGGAAAAAACTAAAGCTAAATACAAGCAACTCGCGAGTCAAGCCAGCATTCTGAATAAAAAATTCGGGAAGTTTTCATTAAAACCAGTCCTGAATTTTTATAAGCAGAAGGCGGTCTTGGCTCTGATACATGGAGCGGAATGTGCCTTTGGATGCACTGCAGAATTTTAGTCCTCACTAGAACATTCATTTTGGTCAAAGGTGCTTTGGCTTCCAAGAGGTGTACCTACTGCATGCATAAGGTATGATCTCAGTCTGGTGTCTATTAACGCAAGAATAACGTCGAACACCCTCAACATGTATCGCAAAAGGATCACAGACCAGGTGAATCCCCAATTCATGATTCTCAAAGACACAGCAAGTGGAAACAGTGAGAACATAATTACCTTGTGGGCCAAAAGCTGTGAGAAAATACTGGCTGATATAGGCACCAATAGTTGCACCCTGCAAACCAACCCTGACAAAGTAAAATCCATGCTGTGTGCACAAGATTGGATAGACACTGGGGAAGTACACCTTAAACATAGAGCCATGAGCCTGGTCCCAAATATAACGCGATCCAGACATACTTGAAAAACTTCCCGGGAAGAGCTCGAAGATCGATCTTCATGAAGTTCCGACTGAACCAAACTCAAACAAGAGAAACCCAAAGTTTCTGGATAAAGGACAGAACTGCATTACTGACGTTTTGCCTATATGGAAAACATTCTGAGACATTGAAACAGCTGACCTTGCTATGTCCAGACTTGAGACAAGAACGAACAAGTCACTTGGGAAGATTCATGGTCGCAAGACCCTCGTTAGAGGCTGATGAATGGTGGAGAGAACTTTTCAATGACTCTGATCGAACATTAACGATCGAATTGACATTCTTTTTAGAGAAAGTGGTGAAAAAACTGGTAGAAGCAGAAGCAGTACTTAAAGCATAAAAAATGAGGAATTTGGATTGGCTGATTTACGTAGATAGAAAATACTGTTTTATTTTTCTTTTCTGCTTTGTTTTTCTTGCACTGTAATATGTGAATTGTGTATTTTAAAGGTTTGTAACAAACCAATAAAATAAATAAAACAATAAATTTAAAAAAAAGGCATGTTATGCTCAAATGTGGGACCCTCGTTCAAGTTATCAGTGAGCTCATACTCTGGAAGAGATGTGGTAGATGCCTTCAATCCAAAGGTGTCAACAACCCTGTCAACCAGAGCTCTGAACTTGACACTAGCATGAGTATAGGGCTGGTTTTGATGCAGCTCAAGGTCTGGAGAAGTATCCAGGCAAACTAGCGTCATGTAAACCTTGAGCGAGGGCCAATAAATCGTCCTGGTCGTCAAAATAATCGATGCTGCCAGCTCCCGTATAAATGGGGTCAACTTGATCATCGGGGTCATTGATGCCAAAAATGGACTGCATTGAATCAAAGAACCCCGATCTTGATAACCGCGCAAAAGAACCATTGCTGACTGTCGGCGCCGAGGTCTTGACCGCAACGGAGTAGGCCTCGAAGCCAAAGCAGCTTTCGATGTAGGGGGTTCCTTCGGCACGAGGGACGTTTGAGCGACAGATGGACGCTGTGAGCCTCAGCCTTGCAGCCTTCTGTGATTTATGCCTAGTAGGTGTGACGCTCGAAGGTTTTTTCGACATCTATGACAGAGTGGCTGGCTTGCAGTCAGGCGCACCAAGCGCCACATTTGCAGCCAAAGCTTGCTGGTCGGGGCCAGAGCTGCACCTGCAGCAGCTTGCTGTTTAACATTTTGAGCAAAATATGTTTTAAAATGTTCCCACTCTTCCCGAGTGGCCGGTCCCGCCAGTGCTTACCTCGTTCCGACGATGAGCTGGACTGTCGATGGCGGTGGTGCTGTTTCTTCTTCCACAAGGAAAACGGTGAGGAATGGCTCCTGCAATGTGACTGTTTCTTGGTCTTCTTGCAATGTCATTCCTTCCCCCTTGTCTGAGGTGGGCTCCTCAGTCTTGGCCTCCGAAGACCGGATGAGAGATCGCGCCAGAAATGTGTCTTGACTAACACCTAGGCACCAAAGACATACATCAAGGGGGTCGGTCACGGATATTTGGGTCTCGCAATCGCGGCATCGGTTGAAGCCTGAAACCCGGTGAGACGACACTGTATCGAGGTTTTCTAGAAAAACTTACAATTTGGTACCAGAAAAAGGACCTGAAGCATGGGGCGTACTGACATGCTATATATGTCATGATTCCTGCCCCTCATGTCTCCAGCCCTCCAAGATGTCAGGTTGGAGCCAGGCCACGATCACCTACAAGGCCCTCAAGGGCCTCTCCATCCCTCCAAAGACCCACTTGGAGTCAGACTTGGCGCTTGTGGCACCAGACTCACTCACTCCCATAGGATAACATTGGGGATTGGAATTGTAATGCATTGATGGGGACAAGATGGATGACCCCACATATTTTGGTTCCCAGAACTGTGCAGTCTAGTCTTTTGGGTGTGGTTCAGCCCAGAGGCATCTGGGATACCCAGAGACTATTTAAGCCACGCCCAGGCTGAGAAACATGCTTTGCGTTTTCTGCACCTGCAGCATGACACTCACCGTGTTCGGATCGGTCTCCAGTTGGCCTGCATCTTTCTTCTGCGCTCAGCTCCTGCAAGAACAAGAACACCTGCGCTCAGCTCCTGCAAGAACAAGAACACTGTTAGGAACAGCCTTACCTTGCGGCGCTTCTGCCCATCAGTCATCGCTCCTTCTGTTCTGCGGGCATCTTCGGCGGTGTCATTCCCATCCCGGCACGCCGCTCTCTAAGGAAAAGGGAAAAGAACAGAAAAAAGGCATTAGTAAGCATTCTGCAAATCTTCGCTTATTTTTAAATACTGTACGAGCTTCAAACGCTTACCTAAATCACAGCCACTCTGGGGGAACTCTGTCTCCAGAACTTCTCATCCATCTGCAAGAGGGAAAAGACACTCCAGGTTAGCATGGAAACATCTAGAGGCGCCGCATATCACGCTTACCCACCGCATTTGTTCTTCATAACCGACATCCACGCTGAAAACGTCGCAGCACCTAAAAGACACAGAAAAAGAACTCAGCTCAATGCAAATATGAAAGGGGTGCATCGCGCATCGCGCTCTCACTCTCCTTCAGCGCAACTCATCTCAACAGCACGCCGCCATCACCGGACGCCGGCCATCATCTAAGGAAGGAAAGGAACAAAGTTAGAGAACTGTTCAAAAGACTCATTATACTTACCTGTCGGACTCTTGCCAGTGAAGTAACCAGGCAGCAATGAGCCCGCATCAATCAACGCGCCCCTGCGCTGAAGGCAGGACGGAGAGCACACTATCCAAGAAAACAAGGTGAGCTGTGGATCAAAGGGAAGGGTTGGACCCCGGGGAAGAAGGGGTTCAAGCACACAGAGACAATAGGGAGTTAAACTCTACCAATCCTGTGTTTCAGGCCCAGTCTCCAGTCGAATAGCCTCCAGGGAAGGGTTCGAGATCAGAACAGGCTGAGTGACGTCCCCGTGGATACCAGGTGAGCGTTACAATATATGACACCTGACATCACTTCCGGAGCCGACGATCGAGAGCCGGACAAGACCGATCAACAATCGATGGCCGATTCGAGGTTCACTACGCCCCCCTGGCGAAAAGTTTATGAGCAACAGAGCTGGATGATGGATATCCATCAAGGTGAGGAATCTGTAGGAGAAAAGCAATCCATTGAAACATGATGCTGTCCATTGTTGTAGTGAAGACTGGGAAATGCCCACAACATCGGCAGGTGCTCTCTTCTGTCCTGGCCGTAGTCTTTTTGACAAATTGGAGACTAAGTGTAACAATAATTCTGTGCGTGGCAGGAGGGCTGGCTTGTTCCCCAATGAGGACCAAATAATTGTCAAAAATGACATGGGTATAAGGGGTTCTGTTAAGAATGTAACTAAAGCATCCGTGTATAGCATACTGAGAGGGGTCCTGAGTAAACAACCCTCTGAAGACAAAATGAGGGGGCAAAATGGGCTCCATTTAAGAAGTTTTAATAAGAAGTCATGCATGTTGAAAAGGGTGGAGAATATATCTACACAGAGGGGCGACCCAGTTCATAGGCTTCAGCTCATCAGATTGTTCCGGGGTGAGAAAGAATTATGTTTAAATACATCTAACCCATTGACAATCCTTGGTGAAGTAGCGAAATTGAGATTGCTCTCATCGAGGGACATTTACAGAGTTGAGTTTTGAAACCCCTCCAGAACCGACATATGCATTTTGTACACAGGCTCTCGTTTAATATTTGATATGATAACAAAGGAGTCTGGTGATCTTGAACAACTTGGTTTTGAGCTGAGTGAATTTATTGACAATGGGGGCTCCTCCAATAAATCACGTAGTAGCACTGAAGGAAAATAAATATTGGTATCTGTGAATAACAATTTTGGGGGCTCTAGACGTGTGTAATTTTTGCAAAATACTGGCACCTAGATAAATACTGAAGCAGATGGGGGCAATTCAGGGTACAACAAAGTTGCAAGGTACATCAAGGAACCTTTAGTGGTCCTCCCAGCCTTAGTGTAAATTCTTGGAATACAAGAGGCCATATTCACATAGTAACAAATACAGAGGCTGTGGATTTATTGAAACTGTATAACTGGATTTCTTTACAGGAGACCTGGCTTGTTGACTGTCCAACCTTAGAGGGATATCTATTAATATATTGTTTTGGTGGAACCCGCCGACAAAGGCTTTTGGGGCGCCCATCGGGAGGCCTTTTAGTTGCTATTAAACACTGTCGGAATTGGTGGTTAATCAAATATTCTCCAGCTTGCATGGGGTCCTATTAGTTTAATTAGCCACCAGTGGGAACGGGTCATCTATTCAAGTCCACCTGATCAATATTTATTGGAACAAACGAATTTGTGAGTTGGATATATTGCTTGCTGGTTTAGTAGAGCTTGTAACTGATTGTAAATCTGCTCATACACAGGGACTAGTTCTCTTGGCGGGGGCTCTAAACTTGCAGAGTCAGTCAACATGGCTCGGGGACAATCTGAATCTGTTTTAGACTATTTCTGTATTGACCATCTTCTTCTAATTGAATATTGTAGAAAGATGTGTCATATCAACTGAGTGGAGTGACCATCATATGAGTTTAGAATTTTAATTTCAGATGGGAAATGTTGAATTGGGTGCTCCTAAAGGCCTCTCATTGAACAGTGGTAAAAGCTGTGTAAAATGGAATGACGGCTCTATTGAACGAATGCATTGCAAACTGTTTTGAAGCTGGTGCTGTACCGATGGGGACAGAAGCAAGTGTGGACTGGTGAGTTTTACTTTCTCTTCCTCTCAATAGCCTTGCAAACCTTCTATGGCTGTTTGGCGGTTGACCGTTTTCCCCTTTGGCTGGAGTAAATATAGTAGTGAAAAGGTTTTCCTTTCCACTGAGATGTAGCATGCCTGCAATTTATCAAGACTATCATCCACCTTAGGGCCCAATAAATAAGACATTGAACAGCAGGTCAAGTAATTTAGATTACACATCTTGCGCAATACCAGACTTCCCGAGCCAGGCAAACCTCTGTGATACAGAGCTTGCACCCATGTCTCTCCCCACACAGTCCGCGGCGCTGAGACTGGAGAGCTTGGTACATGACTTATTTGCCAACTTCATCTATGCTATGGGAGCCATCCCTCATTTAACCTTTTGGCACATTTTGCGTTGTCTTGGATATAACTGCCCACAAAGTGCAAGTGTATTTGGCGAGCATGCATTTTGTGTTAAATATCTTGTAGAGCAATACTGCCTGAAGGGAAAACATTCTTCTACACGCTGTCATACTTCTGGTCGTCCCTATCAGGGGACAAGGGGGTGTAACTAGACTGTCGTGAGTGGGGTGTTTTGACAGAAAGTCTGGGTCCTGTGACGTCTGTTTATATTTCCGAACTAGATTCCTGTGCACTGTAGATGCTGAGCAGGCCCTCTTCCATAGCTCTAGCAGAGAATCTTTGATGGCAGAGTGAAAAGGCAGTACAGGTTCCACTTCCGGCACCCTGTCAAGAATGTCTCTGAGAAAAGAGCTTATCAAAGATTCAACGAGATGTCCAGTCACTCGTGGAAAAAAACTCTCAAAATATTCTAATGGATACCAAATACAGTTTTATGTTTATATAATTTAACAAAATCCAAAATAGGACCGATTGGGCCACTAGTCCTGGACCAAGGCCCATAAGGTAATCCCAAAAAAAAGTGCAGGCAATTCCACTTTGCTTAGAATTATCTTTAAGCTATCCAATTTAGTTGAACTTGCCCTCCAACCACCACTAGATGTCTGTCGTGGGGTGACTAGCCCTAGTAGGAGCTGCTGCACTGCCTAGCTAGGGGTAAGGGACAGATAGGAGACTGGCCAGACTAGTTATAGACCAGAGTTTATAAAGGGGGCATCAAAAGCACAGAAGGGAGTTAAATCCCTACTTATCTGCTCACATGTGGGGTTTAAAAACGACATAAGTAGTTTCACCATGATGTCTGGTTAGTGTACAGACATTCTGTAAATATATGGTTGACATGTTTCAGTGGGGTATCGATATTTTCATTTCCACTTTCTTCAGGCCCCAAACGCGTTTAAGATTCTTGTGTCACAAGTCACAATGGCAATTCATAAAGATTTCTGAACCTTAGCCCCTGTTCAACACCTGCAGTAAGACAGGGTGAGTATTGTCACAGCCAAGTAGTTGAAAAACTATTTCTTGTGGTAATTATTTTAGGTGAATTAAAATATACACTCACCACATGGGTGGTGATCAATTCTTAGGGAATTATGCATCTCCTTGCTTTAGTGAATGTTGGAATGTGTACGCAGTGGGGGAAAGTGCCTATGCTGTGGGTGGGTTGTGTGTGGTTCTGGCTGCTGTGCTTATGGTTATCTTGATTGCTCTGCGTATGGTTGGCATGTTGTTTGTAGTTGCTTCGTATTGTTTTCGGTCCCAAACCTTCTTTGTCATTGAGCATGCGTCATATATAGATATATTTACAATAGTTAATATCTGAAAATCAGCTGAGTAGATTTTCAAATGTTTTGCAGCGCACACATTCCACATAAAATGGAGGTGCGTGCAGAAAATTAGGGAAATCGAAGCAACCAGTTTTGAGCTATTTGGGCAGAATTGCGTTTTGCTATGTGAAAACCCCTTGTTAAAAGCTGTTCAAACCACGATCAAAGTAAAATAAAATTAAACTATTAAGCCTTTTATGTAGAAATCTGAAATTTTGGATGCACAGGCGGCTGCCTCGAAATATTACAGGAATATTTTTAGAAGTTAAGAAAAGTAATTTTCTGAAATGCCATTGAGACTTCGTTTTAGCCATAAATATGCAAAGGCATAATATATATATAGAATGCCTTTGTGGTCACAGGGTGTGGTAATGATATATATATATATATATATATATATATATATATATGATACATTACTCACCGTAATTGTATTTTGATGCATGTATCTGCTTAGATTCACATGCTATGCGTAGGCCGATATCTAATGGTAGCCGCAGAGTATTACATTTTTTGTTTTCGAAATTCGAAAATGGACGTCGACATGGCGTGCCTGTAATAATATCCATAGTGTGACGTCCACTGTACCCATGGTTCTTCACGCGTCGAGGTCCCCCAGATTGTTTTGTTCCTGACATGAGGTAACCTGAAGTGTAGCATGAGTACAGATGTAATAAAGCAGATAAGTAGATAAACCAGAAAACATCTATGCACCTTCTACTCCACAGGGGAGGAAGTGTGGGCGCATGTGAATCTAACGAGATACAAGCATCAAAAATATGATTATGGTGAGTACGTAATCCCTTCTGAGGCTTGTGGATCTGCTTAGATCCCATGCTATGCATAGATTAGCGAGCAGTGTTTGGAGAAGGTGGTGGGTTGTGCGAAGGTACAGCAGCGAATTGATGTTTTAGCACGCTTGTCCCACCAGTCCATCTGCTTTAGAATGTGTGTCAAAGCAATAGTGCAGAGTAAAAGTATGTATAGAGCTCCATGTAGCTGCCAGCAGGACGTTTGCAATAAAGGCCAAAGTGGCTCATGTACCCCTGGTAGAGTGAGCTCTTGGTGTGAAAGGCAAGGTTTTGTTTGATAGGATCGGCTCTCCAACCTTGACTCAAACATTCCCTCTGTCCTCATCCTACTCAATCTCTCTTCTGCCTTTGACACGTTACACCATACCATCCTGCTCAATCGCCTCTGTGAGAACCTGGGTATCACTGATCAGGCTCTGGCCTGCCTGACCTCTTTCCTCTCTGATCGACCCTCCCAGGTCCAACTGGGGTACTTCCTATCATCTATCTTCCTCTCTACCTGTGGTGTTCCCCAGGGGTCTAACCTCTCGCCCTGGCTTTTCAACTAATACCTGGCAACTCTCACCCATTGCATTGCCATTCTATGCTCAAATTTCCAGTGCTACGCTGATGACACTCAACTCATTTTCAGACTGCCCTTGGCCACCTCCTCTCCCTCTCATCTCAGATTGCCTAACTGCCATTCAAGATTGGTGTGCCACCAATGATCTCTGTCTGAATGCCAGCAAGACAGAGATCCTCCTCATTGGCGCACCCTCTCCATCCTTTTCCCGCTCTCTCTGGCCGGCCTCGCTTGGCCCTCCTCCTATCCCCACTTGCGAGGCTAAGAACCTCGGGGTCATCTTTGACTCCACTTTCCTTCTCCGCCCACATCTCGGAGGTATCTAAAAAGTCAAACTTCCTACTGCACCTCCTCAGAGGTACTCTGCCTTTCCTCTCCTTCCCCCAGAAGCTCATGGTATCCCAAGCTCTAGTTCTCGCTAGGTCGGACTATGGTAACAACCTCTTTCTAAATCTACCTGCCTCTACTCTTCGCCCTCTGCAACTAATCCAGAACAGGACTGAAAGACTTGTCCTTTGCCTCAAGCCCTCGGATCGTATCTCTCCAGCTCTGAAATCTCTCCATTGGCCCCGAGTGGATGCAAGGATTCAATTTAAAACCCTCTGCATTGTCCACAAGGCTTTCTGGGGCCTGGGTCCAAAATACCTTCAGCTATCCCTCCGAAAATACCTCCCCTCTTGAGCCCTTCGCTCCTCTACCTCTAACTCCCTCAGGGTCAGTCTTTTCTCAAAGAAACAAGCTGGGGGGAGATCCCCGTCTTCGGCTGGGGCCTCCCTCTGGAACAGCCTCCCTGCCACTCAAACTTGCAGAGAATCATCTCTGGTTCCAGAAGCACCTCAAGTCCTTCCTCTTTGCATTTGCCTTTGCTCCCCCTCTGCCCTGCTCTCTCTTGGCACTGTGCACCTGGTCACCCTCTGTCCCCCGGGCTCAGGTACCTGCTCACCCTGCCACCCTTCTGCACTGCCTCCCGGCCACCCCTCGCACTTGGAACAGTATCTGTACCCATAGAGTCCCCCACCCCCCATTTTCTTCTTTTATGCACTTATCAGAATTATCCAACTCTGCTGCCGTAAATACAGCACTTGCCACTTGCTGACTGCACTACCCTGTTTATTGTTCCATTATCTATGTATTTGTATTTATGACTATTGATCTGTTCTCCGCTGCTCTGCACTTTCCACTCTCCCCCGTCCATGCACTTTTCCCCTTTCCCATGCACTTGCACGTTCTCAATGTCACTGGGCCTAGTAAGATTGTTTTGTTCTCCCCTGTTCCCCTCCCTTGCCTTGACGCGCTCTGAAACACTTGTATACGAGCGTGATACAAATAAAATATCCTATCATAGAGAGTAGCAGAGCTGTATGCATTTCACTACCCATCTGGAGATGGCGTTTTTTGAAACGTGATCACCTTCCCTGCCAGGTTCTACGGAGACAAAGAGTTGGTCTGTTTTTCGTACTGTTTTTGTTGTGTTTACATTATAAAGAACCACCCTCCTTACATCTAGTGTATGGAGGTTTTACTCAGTTGAGCTTGAAGGGGTTTGAAAAAAAGCGGGTAGTTCAATGGACTGGTTGACATGGAACTTTGATATTAACTTAGGTGAAAACCTAGGGTGTGTTCTTAGAACCAACTTGCCTTCATGGATAACAAAGAAAGGGTTTTGCACTGACAAAGCTTGTAGTTCACGGACTCTTCTTATGGAGGTGATAGCCACCAGAAAAGCCGTTTTATGTTTTAAGTGTTTAAGGCTGGATTTGTGCATAGGCTCAAAAGGGGGGGGGGGCCTATGAGCGTTGAGAGTACCACATTTAGATCCCACCCTGGAGGCGAGTTTGAAATGAGGGGGTAAAGCCTCTTTACTCCTTCCATGAATGCCTTAACGATAGGGACTTTCCACCAGGACTCCTTGCTTTGAGATGTTGTATACGCGGAAAGCGACGCTAGGTGGACCTTGATGGAGTTGAATACTAGACTGGAGTCTAGTAAGCAGAGAATGTAATGAAGAATGTGCGATGGAGTACATTCCATCGGGTTTACATTTTTAGACTGGCACCATATGACAAATCCTTTCCATTTCTTAAAATAACAGTGTCTGGTGTTCGGTTTACATGCCTCCTTGAGGATTTCCAACACCTTTCAGGTAGTTTTAAATTGTAAAACTCTGACTTCAGGAGCCAAGCTGCCAAGTTCATAGATTGAGGATGTGGGTGTCACGTTTTCCCCCCGTGCTGGTGAGCATGTTGAAGGGGCACAGGAGTTTGATTGGATCGCACATCGCCAGTTTGCGCAGATGCAGAAACCAAAATATGTCTCGCCCACAAATAGGAACAACCAGGATTCATGTCATTTGTTCCTGGTGCAGCTTGTTCACTATTCTGCTCAGTAGTGTGTTGGTGGCGGGGGTGGGTAGGCAAATTTCCCTGACCAGCTCATCCACAGGGCGTTCCCCTTGGACCCGGGTTGGGGAAACCTGGATGCGAAGTCTGGGCATTGTGCGTTTTTGGCTTGTGGCGTACAAGTCTAAGGGAGGATAGCCCCAGAGGGAAAAAATATTGCCGGAGATTTTTCTGCTGAGCTGCCACTCGTGCTCTTCGGGTAGAGGATCTCTGCTTAATGAGTCTGCCAGAGCATTGAGTTCCCTTGTATTAGCCTGGACAGACTTAGAGTGTGTGTGTGCCTCCCTGCTTGCTTATGTAAAACATGTCTGTAAGGATATGTACTGTTTGGCCTCACAGAAGCACTTGAAAAGCTTGTAGGGCTTTGAGCACTGCTAGTAACTGGGTCCATAGGCCATGCGCTGTGTGGTGAAGGTAATTGGTTCCCCACCTGTTAGGGAGAATTCTCTGTAAGGCTAATTTCCCAAACCTAGTGAGTCCCCAGCAGCTTTGCTGGATTTTTGGGGTTTATTTTTTTCTCTCCTGCTAAGAGTGAGACTCTTTTACTCCCACTATTAGACATGATTTGAAGTGCTCCTTTATCTTTCAATGTGTTTTATGGGCTATGGGGTCTTTTACTCCATAGGGTCTCATGTGTTTTTTATGTGGGTTACACAGCACCCTCCGTGCCGTAACCCAGGGTTGTTGTAGTGACCCCCCAACATAGACTCCATACCCTGTGACTGACTACTGTCTCCCAGGGCATGTAAAGTCACCATTGGCTTTACTAGTCCCAAATTATGAACAGAAACCAGTACAAACCATCATATTGTGGACGTACTGGTCGGGGCAATTCGATAGCCCCGGGGTCTGTTGTTCGAGGGGGCACGTCTCCGTCCCCCCTGATCGAGTTTTGGCTGGTGGCAGTGGATACTACTTTTTATATTCGACCGCGAATATATCTCTATGGGATTATCCCATTGTTCGAGGCTACCAACTTTAATTATTTAATTCTTATAGCCTCGAACATACCGCTAGTTAATTTATTTAATATTAATTCACCGGTTGGTATTTTTTGCCAGAACTCGATTCTAAAATGGCGTTTGTGTTCTCTTCTGTGACTCCAACCCAAGTCGAGCCCTTTGTTCCACTTTTTGGCGGGCTTCTCCACAGAAGCCTCCAAAAGTGGTGCCACTCTGTCTGGGTACCACAGGAGGTGTGGGGGGGGGGGGTTTAGGCACCCTGGACTGAGTTACCTTGTATGATTGGCCCAAGTGGTGAGCCGGCCGGCTAACCACTTAGCATGTTTGATTGACAGCTAGGCTGAGTGAATGGGGGTGTGCTGCATAAAAGCAGGGCTTTGGGGACTGGAACTTCAGAAGTCGCCACAGGATCCGAGGAGGGAGAAGCTGAGCCGACCTGCAATGACGACACCACCGGTGGAGCCCTGCTGAACCGTTTCACCACTTTTCCCGACAACAGAGGAGATCTCCAGTCCGGAGAGTCTTCTTCCTTTGACTGGTGGGGATAACCAGTTTTGTCTTCTTTTCACCTTCCTGGAGCATCTTGTGGCCGCGTTGCCCGTGCCAAGCACCCCGGCAACCAGAATACCACGGTTTACCACTACCGCAAAGAGAAGGGTGGTGCCTTTTAACCGGAGAACTCCGCGGCTGGTTTCTTCCCTGGCAGTCCAACGACCTTCATCTTTCCTCCACAGCGAGACCTCTTCTTCCTCTGGACGAAACACTGACTTGCACCTGCTGCCAGGAACAACTGCCCCCGCTGGAGCTTCCTTCACACTTAAGGTACTGTGTCCCGTCTGGATTCCCTTGCGACAGATCGTTCGGGGTGACAGTAAAGCCTCGACTTTCTAACCTGGGCTAGCCTGGGACAACCTAGCTAACTTTTCCTGACTTTAATTTCATCCTTTTTGTGCGAACTATCTACAAGACTCTTTGGGCATAACCCCACTGTGTGAACCTGGACCCCTTCTGCTTGCTCTCTCCAAGAGTGGGCCTTGCAATTGACTTCCTTGCTCTCCAGTAGAACTCTGCCTATCCTGCCTTACTGTGGTTCTTTGTAAAAGTATTGAAACTTGTGTTCTTCCTTAACTCTGCCTTTTTCCCTCCCTTTCTTTCTTTACAACTTATTAGAGTGTCATCTTATGTTAAGTGCTCAACTCTGTCTGAAAATAAGTGGTGTTTCTCACTAAGACTTGTCTAATAAGTGAATAGGGTTGTATATATATGATAGTGACTGTGTGCTGAATTTACTTACCTCGTTTTTTGCTAGTGTAAATCACAAGTGTGTTTTTAAATGAATAATTATATACTTTTACACCAAAGCTCCTGTCAGTGTTTGTTTGTACTACTGTGTCTCGGTACCTATTGTGTATACTCTGCATACTGCCTAACTCTTCTTGAGGGAAGTCTGACTGCTCAGCCTCAGCTACCAAGTGAATCTGTGTGGTACAGACTGCTACCAAGTGGGTTTACTGCCAAACACCTGTAGTCTTAAATCTTTTGCAGTGGTCCCTAAGGGAACTGCACAGGTTTATGCCTAACACCACCCGGTGAGAGTTGTCTGTTGTGACAATCGCTAGCACTGTAGAGTTGTGAAAAGGTTTTCCTTTCAACAGATTTCCTTTGTCCACCAGCGTAGCACTTGAACTAGGGTTAGCGAAACAACCACTAGATCGTCCCACTGACCGCTTGCCTGAGACCACTGTTTCACTAACCATTCTTGCATTGGGTGCATGCGCAACCATGCGTGCGGGCCCAGGTAAATGAGTGAAGCCATCATCCCGAGCAAGCGCATTGCTTTACGTACGGTTATTTGGCGACCGGCAAGATACTGAGGTATTTCAGAAGTATGTTTTGCACTCTTTCGTTTGACGGAAAGACTAGACCCTCTTCAGTCTTTGTGACAGCTCCCAAGAACGGTTCGGTTTTGCTTGGAACGAGACTTGATTTTTTTCCTGTTGATTGAGAATCCCAATTGGAACAGAAGATTGTTTTTTGGGTATTTAGCTTGCAAATTTGGGGGGATTCCCCTGTTATCAGGCAGTCGTCCAGATAAGGGTACACTGGGATTTATTCTCTGCGTAGGTGCACTGACACTACCGCTAGTACCTTGGTGAATGCCCATGGAGCAGAGGCGAGGCTAGGCTAGGCAATCACTTGAATAGCAGCCGAGAAAGCTACTTTCCTGCCCAGGATGTAGATCTTCTTACTCTCCTTGTCCGGAGGGACTTCGGCCGAGGCTAAGGGTGTTCATGCTAGTGGTGACTACTAGAGAGTGGGGCTTATCTGAACATTTTTTCAATGCATGGGTTGCCTGCCCATTTTTTGTTTTTATTAGCACTTTGGTTTATTACCAACCTTTCACTAGAACTCAACTTTTCCAAGTTTAGTAAAAATTCATCAACATTGTTCAAGAATAACATGTAAAATGTCTTTAAAGTGGACAGTTCCATCCAAAATTGTAGAATCCTAAAGATAAAGGATTTTTGTTCACCCAATAGCAAAGAAGACCATTGTTCATATGCATTGAGGGTTGATACTTCCAATGAAACATTATCATGATACTTATGTCTGAGTTGGGACAAAGCACTGCAATCCATTAGAAGATGGCGTACAGATTCCAGTTGATTGGTATCATGACAGAATCGACACGTGTTAGGGAGACCATTCAATTGTTGTGGGTGAGCTAACACTTCTCTAGTGGGGAGAAGATTAAGTGCCAATCGCAGGAATAGGTCTCTGAACTTTGAACATGGAAATCTGCGTAAGTATGGAGGAAGTTGGTTTATTGCTCGCGTTTCGGTCATACAAGTTAATGGACAGTTTGTATCTTGTTTTAGTTTCTTGGGTTTCAATCCAATTGTTCCATTGGAGTTTTTCTTTTTATTCAATGTTGGATTGGTTTTTAAAACCTCTTCCGATGAGTCGAGAACTTTCAGCCAATTCAAACATGTGGACTTCCAGAGATTCAAAACATTTTGGTGCTTGGATGAAGTCAATCTCAGGATATACAGTGGAAGAATATAATCTTCTGTAAGGGTTTAACGATAGAGGGCATTCGACTTCCAGAAAACAGTTGAGTGAGGTGATTGAATAGCAAGTTCATAACTTATCCGAGGAGCTGGGAAGGATTTGGGAAGAGAGAACTTTCCTTCAAAATGCTCCTTCCAAATAATCCCATATCCTCCATGTTAGATTCAATGCAGCCTCTGCGCCGTATGACAAAATCGGGATCACTTTCTGGTGATAGGAGATCAGTACTGGAAGCATAGAAAATTTCCCATATCTTCTATGCAGAGTATAGACTTGACGTGCCAGCGTCTGGACTTTTATTTTTAGGGCAATCTTCCACTCATGTTCATTCAAGAATGAATTACTCCACACTCCTAGGTACTTTATAGTTTTGACCTGAACAAGCTTAGTAGATCCCAGGAACAGGAAAATGTTCTCTTTACATCCCCCTTGAAGATTACAGAAGGACCTCGTTTGGATCTTTGCTGTGTTTATAGTTAACCCATTTTCTTGAAAGTAGAGAAGTAAAGCATTTAGGCTCAGTTGTAGGCCAATCAGAGTTTTATCTAAAAGCACCAGGTCATCTGCATAGACCATCCAAGAGACAAAGGTTCCATTTAAGATTGGTGGATGAGCTCTCACTCTTTCTTGGGGAAAACCCAGATCTGAAATATACAAATTAAACAGGATTGCTACCAACTGGGCATCCCTGTTTTAAGCCATTCCATGTTTCAATTTTCTTTGATAAAGCGGCCGAGCCTGAGAGCCTGACCTGGATTGACGTGGCTTTATAAAGGGCATGTATGGCTGCTACCAGATCCGATGGACAGTTCCACATCCTTAGTTTCTGCCATCATTTTCCACGATAAACGCCATCAAAGAACAAGTTACTCTCTTACCTGGTGACGTTCTTTCGATGGGATGGTCCGACGACATATTCCATATCTATGACAGTAATCACCACAGCTGTGCTGCTTCGGAAAATCTTTCGGTGTCTGCCTCGATGACGTTGATACGCTGTCCTCGAGGGGCTCCGTCAAGCCGACGTCACCGGATGTTATAAGTAGGACGCACGACGCCCGTAGCCTCAGTTGTTTTTTCCCAGAACGTGTGGCACCAATCTTCTGCCAGTATGCCCACAGAAAGCCTTGCGGAAACGTAAGCTGCAATCACATAAGAAGTTCTGTAGCGGGGTAGGCAGGGAGGGAGCGATATGGAATAAGTCGTCAGACCATCCCATTGAAAGAACATTAACAGGTAAGAGAGTAACTTGTTCTTCGAGGGGATTGGGTCCTCCGATGTATTCCATATCTATGACAGACTCCCAAAGCAGTACCAACGTAAGGAGGTGGGAAAAGAATTTAGAATATACAAATTTAGAATGCCCAATCAAATTGCAGAGTAAAGGACCGCCTTGCCAAAGGCCAGATCCTGCCTATGGATGGAATCGAGGGAGTAGTGACGTACAAAAGTACAGACCGAAGCCCAAGTGGCTGCATCAGAGATGTTACGAATAGGAACAACCCTCTGCAGGGCAGTAGAGGCAGCCATTCCCCTAGTAGAATGGGCCCGTAAGCCTACCGGAGGGTCCTTACCTGCCAAGCGGTATCATTCAGAAATTGCCAAGATAATCCATCGAGAAAAAGCCTGCTTAGTAACAGCTTGTCCCAAACACCTTCCAGCGCAACCAATAACGAGCTGATCGTCTACTCTGACCCGGGACACATGTGAAATGTAGAAACTTAAAGCTCTCCTAGGATCCAGCCTATGGAGCCTCTCCTCTTCCTTACCAGGATGTGGAGAAGGATAATATGCCGGAAGAATACCCTTCTGGCTTAAATGAAATTCTGACACCACCTTCGGAAGAAAGGAAGGACTAACTCTAAGGACAACCCTGTCCTTATGAAACACAGTGAAGGGTGGCTTAATTGAAAGTTCCTGTAACTCACTCACTCTGCGAGCGGAAGTGACCGCAACTAAAAATACAGTTTTAAGGGTTAACAGTCTCAAAGGACAAGAATGTAAAGGCTCAAAAGCAGCACCCATTAGAAACTTGAGAACAATGTTCAGATCCCAACCGGGCACCTGGAAAGGTGACGGAGGGAACACATTAGTGAGCCCTTTCAGAAGCTGAGAAAGTAAAGGGATTTTAAAATAAGAACACTTCTCAGACGGGCGCTAAAATATAGACAGCGCCGCCAGGTAACCTTTAATGGTACCCACTTGCAGGCCCCTGTGGGCCAAAGAAAGCAAAAAAGACGGAACTACAGGAATGTCACATGAAAAAGGATCCACATTCTTAGCCCTGCATCAGTCGCAGAACTTTCTCCAACGGTACAGGGACTTTGTTGCCGGCTGTCTGGCCGAAAGCAACACCTCCATCACGTCTTCAGGGTGGTCCCAATCCTTATACCTCAACCTTTCAGAAGCCAAGCGTGAAGGTTGAGGGATCTGACCTCTGAATGGAGAACCTGACCCCCCCTCCCATGAGAGCAGATCGTCTTGGTAGGGAAGATGATGTGGAGGGCAGATGGACAAGTCGAGAAGGTCCGGGTACCACGTCCTCCGGGCCCATGCCAGAGCAATGAGGATCATCTGGGAACCGAACCTCCGTAACCTCCGCAGCACTTGCGGGATGACGGGGACTGGAGGAAACGCGTACAGCAGTGGGAAAGACCACTCCACCACGAACGCGTCCCCTGAGGCTCCTCTTGGAGGAAAGTCCCGCGAGCAGAACCTTTCACACTTCCGGTTGACACTGGAGGTGAAGAAATCCACTTGAGGGGTCCCCCAAACGGCGAAGCTCTCCAGGAGAATCTCCTGAGCCAACTCCCACTCATGAGAGATTGCGCTCTGGCTGCTCAGAGCGTCCGGTGTCCCGGTTTCATTTCCGGCCAGATGAACTGCCGAGATTGAAATTTCCTGCCGGATGGCCCAGAACCAGAGCTGCATCGCCTCCCTGCACAGAGGAAGTGACCCTGCCCCCCCCTTTTTTTTTGAGGTAGTGCATGGCCACTGTGTTGTCCGTCAGAATCGGGACATTCTTTCCTCGCAGTCGGAAGAAAAGCCTTCAGGGCTAGCCTGACGGCTCTCAGCTCCAACAGATTGATATGGAGTCTGGACTCCGACGGAGACCAACGACCGCTGACTGTCAACTCGTTGGCATGAGCTCCCCATCCCATGAGGGATGCGTCTGTCACGATCGTCACCTCCGGCCAGGGCAGCCAAAATGGAACCCCCCTCATCAGATTGCCTTCGTCGGCCCACCACAGAAGGTCCTGGGCGAATGAGGGTGGCACCTGAACGGGGTCCGACATCCTGCCGGAGGACTGTGACCACTGCATCTTGAGAGCCCAATGCAAAGGTCTCATCCGCAGTCGAGCCTCTGGCACCAGAAGAATGCAGGATGCCATGAGGCCGAGAAGCCTCAAGAACTCGAACGCCGGGAGACTCTGGGCATGTCGAAACTTGTGTACCATCTGCTGAATGTGAAGAGCCCTCACCTGGGGAGGAAAACACTGCCCCAGGGAAGTGTCGAGCACTGCTCCGATGTACTGGAGCCGCTGAGTTGGCGTCAAGTGGCACTTCTTTAAGTTGCGGGAGAAGCCCAGCTTGTGGAGGGAGTGGCAGGTGACGGACAGATCATCCAGGACTAGCTCGGGAGAGCTCGCCCTGATCAACCTTTTAAACTTTTACACACTGCGCCTTCAGTATTGCTCTGTGTCTTGTATCATTTCATGTGCCTATAACACGTCATTACAGTCATGTATACCTACTTTACCTTACAGCATAAGCACTGATAACCATGAGCCGTGATGACATGTAACCATTACTAACTTGACCTTTATGATAACTTGGCTGTCTGCTCACTAGATTATTCAATATAGGCTTGGCACTGCACTTTTGATTCTGCACATATATTCTGACCTGTGCATATAGAGTGATGTTACTTGTTCGTGACTGTGATTCCGGATGTATATACTGAAATTTGAATCTAGATGTGCCTACAATTAGACTAGCAAGTCGTTCAGGGCTGATAATACCTGTAACTGCTACAAACATACACATTGGCGAACTTAGCTATACTCACTGAAAGTCGATTCAATTATGTACATAGCTTAAGACTAGACAATCGTGCTGATAACTGTTTATACATAGGTGATCTATGTCGCATTATACGACTTGAACCTATAAATCTATCTAGTCCATATCTACATATCTCATAGTCACATATTTGCTTAGCTGAACCGGTGTCAACATATCTGAAGTCTGTTACTATATTTGCTCAATATATTCATTCCACTCAGACCACTTTCCTAGACACTGACCCACTGTACCTTACACCCCACACCATGCACCTGATACTGCCCAACTTAGAACACTTGTGCATCTCACTCACATTAGTTACATTCTTTACAATGTCTTCATCAGGAGACATATCAAACACCTTCAAAAACCACCTTCCACTTCCTAAACCAATCAACCTTCAGCATACTCTTTCACACCAAATTACACCTTGCAACACAGTTCTCAGAAATGTTAGACTACGGGCACGATTACTTAGAATCTTCGACCCACTCATCAGATATGAGGCTAACACCCACCGAACAAAAACTACCCCTGATTCGACACCTAAATTAAACCTCTATAATCACAACAGCCAGAATAACCCACAGGCTAAAAAATGTAGAATTACCAGCCATCCAACAGGCCCATCCACGCAAGCTAAATCTATACCTAAACTCAATGGCGCTCTAATAAATGCCAGATCACTAGCCGCAAACGCTATAGAAATATCCAAAGTCATCTCCACCGAAGACTATGATTTCTTAGCGATTACTGAATCTTGGCTCCATGAAGCATCAGGCCCAGCATTGTCCTTAGCTGTTCCAAACAATTACACAATCCTCAGAGTGGATAGACGCGAAGCTAGAGGTGGCGGCCTAGCCATCATTGCCAAAACTAAGCTTGGCATGAGACTTACCCCTTCACCCATTGTGGATTCCTGTGAAATAATGTCTATTAAAATACCCACAGCCAACTCCCAAACACTGAACATTCATCTGATATATAGACCCCCTGGTCCCATCAAGACCTTTATAGAAGACCTATCCACTATTCTCTCAGAAAACCTAAAAGTTACATCCCAGACATTACTGCTTGGCGACCTTAATACTGGTTTCAACGACATTAATGACCAGCAAGCCACAGCAGCATCTAATATTCTGACAGAACTGGGCTTCACCCAAAGAGTGAATGAGCCAACCCACAACAAAGGGAGAATTTTAGACTGGGTTGCCGACCACAATTGCAACATCTCCTCCCTAACCAGTTCAAGCCAAATCTGGACAGACCACCACCTGATATCTCTTGCAGTAGATACTAAAACTCCCACCCCACAAAAACTCTTTGCGCCACCCATACTTACAAGAAACGAAAAAAAAAAATATGACAGTAGACAAAATTACTCCCTGGTATCTTGCCTACCCTCAAAGCCCTACCTGCCAATTCAGATCCTAATCTGCTAGTTGAAGAATATAACAAAATTATGAACAAAACTCTTGATAACATCGCCCCTTTAAAACTCAGAAATAGTAAACCTCACACTCACCTGAACAATTGGTTCACCCCCCACCTAAAAAACCTCAGAACTGAAAAAAGAAAATGTGATAATACCTGGAAACTTCACCCTACTCCAGAAAACAAACTGAAACTAACCAATATCTCATCTCAATAGAAGAAAGAGATCCTATTGGCAAAACAAGAGACCTATAATGATAGAATCACACAAGCCAACTCCAGCATGAAAGAGCTGTTCTCCATACTCAGAGAACTTGAGAACCCTATAACAACCCAAGATAATTGTGTCAAAGATGAAACATGGTGCTCTGAAATTCAGCATGCGCTAGCAAATAAAGTCCTAAACCTCCAAAAGAAAACAAAAGTAAAGAAAGAGTCACTAGCCACTACCTCATTGCCTAAAATTATGGCACCGTCCAAAACTAAACCCCATACCCAATTTCACTTCTCTAAAGTCTCCACAATTGAGGTTGAGAAAGTAATACTGGGACTCAAACCTTCCAATTGCAAAGGTGATTGATGTCCAGCTCAAATGATTAAAGATGCCGCTAGGGACCTAGCACCTTTTATCACTAAGCTGAGCAATGCCTCCTTCACCACTGGCACTATTCCCAGCAACCTTAGGGAATCATGGGTACTCCCACTCCTTAAAAAGCAAACTTTAGACCCGGCTATACCTACCAACTATAGACCGATTACTACTGTGCCATTCTTGCTGAAGATTCTGGACAAGGTGACATACATCCAAAACCAGAATTTCCTAGAATCCAACCAACTATTAGGCTCTCGCCAATCCGGCTTCCGTCCCCTACATGGCACTGAAACCGCACTTATTGATCTTAAAACCCAAATAGATAAACTAAGAGACAATGGAAAACCTGCTCTACTTCTCCTCCTAGACCTATCTGCGGCATTTGACCTAGTGGATCACAAAGTCTTATGTAACCACCTGGACTCAGCAGCCCACTTCTCCAATGAGGCTGTAGCGTGGATTCAATCATTTCTCAGCGACCGTACCATGAGGGTCTTCTCACCTTCTGCAGCTACTGACCGCATTCCCATCACTTGTGGAGTGCCACAGGGCTCATGTGTTTCTCCAACATTATATAATATTTTCACTAAACCCTTGTTTGATGACTTGGACCATCTGGGTATCACCTACACCAATTATGCAGATAATACGCAGATCCTCCTCCCACTCACCGGGGACTACAGTGAGGACTTAGCTATGGTGAACAGAATCTACAGCATCATTCAGGCATGGATGGCCACCCATGGTCTCTGCCTGAACGATGATAAAACTGAGCTGCTCATCTTGGGCACTACTCCACTTCTCAACAAACTAGGAGCGAGCTACTCTTCTTTCATCATTGATGAGAACCTTATCCAAGTAGCCAAGGAAGTAAAAACATTGGGCATTTGCTTAGACTCCACCCTATCATTTACCAAACAGGTCAACACTCTAGCCTCATCAACAGCTTATACATGTAAACTTATTAGAGCAGGTAAACAATTCTTATCCCCGAACAGTTGCATGACCTTAGCCAGAGCTTTGATTATTTCAAAACTAGAGTATTGCAACGCCCTCTACGTTGGAGCGACCAAATCCACCATCAACAAAACACAGATTCAGCAAAACAATGCTCTTCGAGCTGCACTGAATATCCCTAAGAGAGAACATATCTAGAAGGAAGCACAAATGGCTCTCCACCTATGAGAAAATTAGACTTAAAACCGCTTCCCTCACATACAAAAGTCTAAATAACAAAGCACCACAATACCTAGCAAACAGATTCTCTAGAACAGCAACTTCGAGAATAACCAGACTAGCTAATACTAATCGCCTCCAGGTACTGCGATTCAAACTCTCCACTATTGGAGGCTCCAGTTTCCCTGTCAAAGTAGCCCAACTGTGGAACGAGCTACCTACGCCACTGAGAATGGAACAATCCTTTTCCAAATTCAGGCATAACGTGATCAGCTGGTTAATTGAATCAAATGATAAATGAATGCACAAATCTGTTTTGGATGTATATACTGCTGAACTTGCTCAATTGCTACTTCTATATTGCTAATTTATACTGTCATACTGCTTAATCCTTGCTCACTGCTAACACTATGTAAATTGTAACTTGCACCAAGCTGTACGTTTTCTTATGCCTTTGCGCCCTGATACTCTCGGGTCCGGTGTGCATAATAAATACTAAAAAAACAAACCAATCGTCCAGGTAGGGGTAGACGTGAATCCCCCCTTTCCTGAGATGTGCTGCCACCACCACCATGAGCTTGGTGAAAACCCTTGGGGTGGAGGTCAATCCGAACGGCAGGACCCGAAACTGAAAGTGCGAGTCGCCAACCGCGAACCTCAGGTACTTCTTGTGCTTGGGATGGAGCGTCCTTGAGGTTGAGAGACACCAACCAGTCCTGAAGTTGAAGGGCCTGGAGGACTTTAGAGAGAGTAACTATCTTGAACTTGTCCTTCCTGAGGAATTTGTTCAAACCGCGCAAGTCCATGGTGGGTCTCAATCCCCCCCCCCCCGTCTTTCTTCGAAATCAAAAATAAGGGGAATACCATCCCTTGTTCCTCTCCGCTACAGGCACCAGTTCTATGGCGCCTTTCTCCAGCAGGGCTTGTATTTCCTGTGCAAGGAGCGGATCCGGACTCTTCGAAGAGAGATTCCCTGGTGGATTGTCGTGAGGCCTCTGCCAAAAAGGAAGACAGTAGCCGTGGGCTATGATCTCCAGAACCCACACATCTGAAGTAATGGCACGCCATTCTATAAGATGCTGCGCCAGCCTTCCCCCCCAACCGGCGAACCATGGGGCCTGGCCTCAGGACTGAGCTGAAGCGGCTGCGGCATTGGCTGAGGGCAAAGAGGCAACTGCCCGAGCGGCCTTGGCACCTCGAGTACCACGTTTTCCACCTCTGGCACTCCTAGGTTGGCCCCTTTTACTGACAGCTCCTCTCGCTTTACCAAAGGATGAGTAATAACGAAAGGAACCTCCCCTCCATTGCTGTCCTCTAGGACGAAAAGGCGGAGGTTGGCGAACTGCAGCGCTCAACGACTTTGCTGCAGCTTTTGAGGTCTGCAACCTCTCAAGGCTCTCGTCAGCCTTGCTGCCAAAAAGATGTTCACCATCAAAGGGCATGTTGAGGAGCCGGGCTTGCACATCAGGAGCAAACCCCGACTTCCGCAACCACGCAAACCTGCGTATAACGGTGCTCACCGCCATGGACCGGCTGACACAGTCTGCCATGTCCAGACCCGACTGAACGGACTCACACATGGCATCCTTGCCATCCTGTATAATAGCAAGAAAACCATCCCGTTCGCCCCCTTCGGGAATATGTTCAGCCGCTAAGGAAATACAGTTCCAGAGTGTGCGTGAAACGTGACAAGGCACATACAGATTTGGCTGCCTGAAGAGCCATACCCCCTGAAGAAAACACTTTCTTCGCCCAACCATCAAAACGCTTGTCGTCCCTATCAGGAGGGATGGTAGGATACGACGCCTGCTTTCCCTGCACCACCAAACTCTCCGGAGTGAGGTGCGTGGTCAAGTAGCAGGGGTCGCTACTGGCTGGATGGTATTTCCACGGCAAAGACTTGCTCACTCCTGGGAGACTCTCCGGGGCAGTCCAAGCTGCTGCCACCCTTGACTTGCAAGGCCATATGGAATGGCAGTACCGGGTCAGTCGGTGGACCTTGGTCGAGGATATCCGTCAGGTCATCCTGCACAAAATCCACTGGTGGCGCAGACCACCCCAAGTAATCCGTGACCCTCGACATAAGGCGCCGGTACGAGGACTCGACATGGGTGCCAGGCTCAGGCCTACGGAACTCCACCTCTGGAGAGGTGTCCAGACCGCTGGCGTCGTGCAGCGACTGACGCAGGTCCTCAATCTGGCTATGACCAGATATAATCTCGTCTGGTACCATGTCAGGAAGCAACCCATCTTCAGAACCCTCATCCACCTCAGAAATATAATCCAGAGGCTGGAATGTGGGCACAGAATAAGGGATAAAGACATTTTTTGACTTGGCCAGAGCCTTTCTAGGGGGTTCCACCGTGCCACGGGGTACCTCCGACAAAACAGCCTCGAAAGGCGTTGACGGAATCGACGTTGAGTGCGCCGCCGACAGCATCGACGGCTTCGACATAGGCCTCGAGGACAAAGCCTCGAGTGTGTCTCTCGACAGCCTAGGCGCCGATGACATCGACGATTTCTTCGGAGGGGGAGCCTTCACAGGTTCACGCGCTCTCGAGGGCGTCGAGGACCGGGACCTGGAACGGGCATGACTAGAACGATTCCCCTTGTCCGAGCGGGACCTCTCCCGCGAATCGTGCCGACCACCTGAGCCCGAAGGCGTACGAGCGGTGTCTCTAGTACGGTCACGGCCGACCCCTCTCGGAGGCACGGACGGACTGGAGCCCTGCGATTCAAAAATAGCCAACATCTCCTTACGGAAGGAAGCCCATTCCTCAGGAGTCGAATGCTTGGTGGGACAAGCAACCCGCCGATGGGTGGCGTCCTCAGAAGAGGACCGGGAAGGCCACCGATGATGGCGCTTCCGTGAGTGCCTCGAAGAGGCAGAGGAATGGCGGGACCTACTCCGGGACCGAGACCTCCCGGACCGACGACGATGCGGAGAGTCACCCTCGAATCGTCTGTCGAAAAGCCCAGAGGACCTCGGCTTACGAGCCTTGGTCACCTTACCTACAGAAAGCTTTTTCTTATGCTCCCGCAAGGCCTTCGAAGTAAGCGACTGGCAGTCCACACAGTCATCCGTGTCGTGGTTCTCCCCGAGGCACCAGAGGCAAGCGTCGTGCGAATCCCTCAACGACATCTTGGACCCGCAGTCCCGACACTTCTTAAAACCCGGTCGCGGGGTAGTAGACGACGAAGACATCTTAAGATAACTTCACAAACGAACAGGTTTGAGAAACCGAAAGAACAGAACTCTGAATAGTCGAGGCAGAACTGAGGCTACGGGCGTCGTGCGTCCTACTTATAACATCCAGTGACGTCGGCTCGATGGAGGCCCTCGAGGACAGCGTATCGACATCATCGACGCAGGATGCAGAAAGATTTTCCGAAGCAGCACAGCTGTGGTGATTACCATCATAGATATGGAATACGTCGGAGGAACGAATCCCCTCGAACACTTTTTTGAGACCCATAAACACTGCAAAGATTTTTGTTTTAGATCACAGGGCTTCTCATTTTAGTAAATTGAGTAACACGAGGTTGAGGTTAGTACCTGCTCACTTAACAAGGCCAGTCTGCCTTGGGTCTCTTTTGTTGTTCTGGTTTGACCAGATGGATAGGCGACGGAGAAGGATAGAGGCAAAAAGTTTCCCCAGCGGGTCCAATAAAGCAATTGGACGATATTTAGTTGGGGTGGCTCTGTCTCCTTGCTTAAAGATTGGGATCAGGACAGCATTTTTCCACGATGGTGGGATCTGATTCGTTTCCATTATTGTCGTGAAAAGTGAGACACAGAAGTCAGCCCAGGCTTCTGGATTTGATTTCAATGTGCTATTAGATAAGCCATCAGGCCCCGGTGCTCGTAAGGTATTAAGTTGTTTGATTAGCATCAACATGTCATCTCTGTCCCATTAAATGTTGCATTTTGTTGCTGGCAATTTATCTTGTGGTTCCTCCCAGTTAGTTCCTTTCGCATAGAGACTGGAGAAGTGTGCAACCCATTCAACTTCAGGGACTGCCGAGGTCAATAGTGGTGAAATGCTATGTTGGCCATTAAGTAGAAACCATAGTTCACAGTTGCTTTGTTTGGTCAAAGTTTTAATCATCGTCTTCCAATTGAAGGCGTTGCATCTTGGTCACTTTCAGCCTTTCTTTATATTTCTGTTTTCTTTTTTGAATTAGAAGAGCCTGATCTTCCAACGGACAAGATTGCAGTTTTCTTTGCTTTGCACGATATTTCCTTCTTTGCTCAACCAAATCAGGCTTATAGGCATGGATTGCCGTCATGATCAGGACATCTGAGACGTGAATTCAAAGCCTTGTTTTCCCCTTAGTTAAATTTAACGTCGGAAAATTGCTCAAAGTCAAGGCACCCTGGTTACCTTTCCAGGTCAGTGCCAGTATGCGATGATCGTTTTTTGAAGTGGTGACAACCTTCAAAGTATTCAACTTCGGGATCAATCTCAGCGAGAAGATGAATTCCAAATATGCAAGCAAATTTTCCTTCTGCCATGTAGGAGTAGGATGTCGATCTTTGGGCAGCTGTCAATTTAGAAGAAAAATTGACCTTGCCTGTAATTCCTTGATCCAGATTTGGGCTTTTTTTTAGGGAGCACCTGGGTGGGAATCAGGACCCCAGTACTCTTAAAGAGATACATATTCAGGTCTCCACAGATAACAAATTGTAGGTTCCTGTATCGAAGTTGCAGGTCATAGATTATGGAAAACACAGTCTCCAAAAACACGGTGTCATTTATCCCAGCCGAATTCCAACATAGATTACAAACTGCCAGATGATTATTTTATTTTAAAATATGTTTATTGGCATTTTGTAATCATACATAACTTAGCAATTGGTCCCTCTCCCCCATGATATCCATTGCCGTTTTCACATTTGCAATACATTTTTGGGTTAACATTATAAACCAGTACCGAACCTTAACTTTCTTCATGCGTTTAAACAGTTGTAGCTTGTTTATTGTCTTGGAATAGGTTGGTGGCTTGATTGTTGCCAGATGATTATACGGGTCGTTGTTCCGTGCTGTTTTGGCAGTGTCCAATATTTGAATGAATGGATTTGGTTTCAGCTGTTCTTGGACTTCAAGATTTCAAGCTGCCTTTACTAGTGTCAATAAGCCTGAGGATGGTCGCACATATTTTCCTCTCATGGCAGGATTTAGATATGAAGTATACCCATCAAAGGCTGGAAGGCTCTGAATCCACGTTTTCTAAAAGGCAAATAATATATCTGCAGCTCTGCATTACCTTCTGAAAACAGATTTTAGAATAGTTTGGTGATTAATGCTGGTCTCCCTTCGTCTAAAAATATCTATAATAGACACAATTGTTGAGTTGATCTACTCAAAGGGTGGAGCTTGACAAAGTTCAAATCCCAATGGTAAAAAGATAGAACTCTGTTCCAAGATTGGAATTTTAATCGTAGTAGAGAAAAGGTGTAAGATCCCCAATCAGGTTGTTTTTTATCGACGAACTGGATGATTTTAATGTCTCTGGAGCCGAGATGTTTCAATTGTGGACTAGCATGGAGAAGTTTGAGCACGTTGGCACGATTTAGAATGTATCTATCTGATGATCTCAAGATACGTTCAATTACAAGCGTGCAAGGAAGGTGTGAAAGTTTGGTAGCCTTATGGAATATTCATTCGATTTTATTTGATTCAATTTCTTCTCAGATTGTTCCTGGTGATCAACACATTTCCTCTAGATGCAGATAGCAAATCAATTGTCTCATGGTCTTGGACGGGAGGTATACCAGGTAAACTTGTTACTTCTACATCATCATCTGAAATTTCTTCAACTGAAATTTGAGAATTAGGAGTGGGGGAGGGCTCCTCTTCAAGATCGTCATCTGATATATAAACAGATAGATTCATAACAACGGATCTTTGTTCCAATTCTTCTTCAGTGATGTTGTCTCCATCTGTTTTCTCTTCTCGTGGTTGAGGTATGGCCCACTTCTCCTCATTCACCTGTAGGTTTTGTTTTCTTGACTATAGGTCCTTGGGCTTTGGTAATGGAGGCTCGTTTTCCAAAGATGGTATAAGGTTGCTTAGTAGAAGTGGCGTCCCAGTCACCCACAGAGGTTGCTGCAATAACGTGGCTGAGCCACATATTGGATTTGGGGCGGTGACTTATTTCATCCATGACAACCCAGGGGTGAACCGGAGCTGGAGGGAACTCAATATGTTGGTTTGCACACAAACGTAGGCTGTTCAAAGGCGTCAGCGGTATTTGGTATTCTACCTCTACGCAGCGGACACTCAACCGAGGGTCAGTCTCTTCATTCACCAGTTGAAAGGAGCTCTCACGTTGTTCCCGATTGGGTTTGGTGGAAGTCTGGTGACGTTCGCGTATGGATGAGACGGCTGTCCTTGGGCGAGGTGAATTGGTGTATTCTGTGGGTTGGTTGGAGGACATGGTCTGCTTCAGGAGATTTTGTCTATCTCGTCAGAGGAATTTCAGCATATCCAGAATTTAAGTCATCATGGTTGATTTTTCCACATGTTCGCCCCTTGCCAAGTCAAATAGCCTTGCTTGCAATTGTGCCGTCAATTCAGCCTCTCTGTGAAGGCGCAATTGAATTTTTGTTGTTAAACGCCTCCAAATATGTTTGCTTCGAGTGGGCATAGATAAGAGCATAGCCTGGCCCTTCATTGCATCGCTGAAGGTCTCATATAGCTTTAGAAATCGAGATCATGAGATCGTCAAAGTGGCCATGACAGTATTCTGCAATCATAGTTGGTTGCGTGGGGTCTGTTTCGCCTGCATGATCATTTTTTTTAATCTCGCTGGGAATACGAGCCTCTCAATCTCGGATTTTCTTTGATGGAGGAATCTTTAGACAAGGTAAATGAGCTTGTTTGTTGGTACGGGGGTAAATCAGTGGGCATTACGCTGTCTGCAAATGCCTCAATGTCATGGGACGCAGAGAACTTGTTTCGGTGTCTGCATGGACGTGGTTCAATGGTTCGCTCAGTCCTTTCTGGTGCCGATTTAAGCGGACATTCTTCTCCAAGGATGAAGAAGGAAGACTTGATTTGTGGGTAGTAGGAAAAGTAAATGTCGAAGATTGCGCGGATTTGGATTGAGGGAGAGTTGGCGGAGGAGTTCCAAATACCACATTTCTTTTTCGTTGATTGTTAATAAGTACTTCAATTTTGATAATATCTAGTGATAGTCTTGCTGTTTACACGCCTGAGCGCTTTTCAAATGTTTTGCTGCATTGGGAGCAAAGCTAGCAACTGAAACCCCTCCTTCACCAGCCTCTATGTCCGACTCGGATTGCTCGAAATATTCCGCTGCCTAGGTTGCACTGTTGGTCACCTTTCAGGCTGAACGTCCCTGTATGATTTTTCCGGGATGTCAAGTGCACCAGGCAACCAACTGTTTTCATATCTGTTTGCAGTCAGCCATGTTGAAACAGAAAGCAGAGGTAATGGAATATGAGATGGGGTGGGCACATAATTACAATCCTCCTCAGGCGTGTTATATACAGAGTAGACCCAAGTTCGTCACAGGGCTGAGCCTCGTCAAAAAATGTCACCTTCTTGCGGGAAGATGCGGCTAGAAATCCACAAATCGCAATTTTTTGGCAATTCACAATGAGGGGTACTGAGGTGAGCAGCCGTTTCCTCGCTTAGTTCAGGTGGAACAGTAGTTAGCAGAGTAAACTTTTCCATCTCACTCACCTCCTTCTGCATGATAGAATCTGAATCCATTCCAGAGCAGATGCCTAACAGGTCCGGCAAATCCAGGTCTATCTCCTACACGATTGCCTGCCAGGTCACACAGGGCAGCAGGGCATTTTTTCACCTGACTCCGGGTCCTCGAACCAGGAGCGCTCATCCGGCTTAAACCCCTCTCATCCCTCCAAGTTAACTCCAGTTAACTTGAGTACCAACTCTCGGGCCGGCGATTTGCGCCTGGGAGGGATAGATATTCCAGCGGAGGAGGCAGATTAAAGGGGAAGGATTCCCAAAAGCAAACACAGCATACACTGGAAAGGCCGTTGTCAGATTAGGGGTAAGTAGAGAGGGCTGAATATGCCTCTGGACAGATTGAAGCAGTGGGATGAACTGTGCTGCAGAGCTCTTATCACCAAGGATTTCCTTTACAAAGTCCTTATCGACTTGAGCTTCCTGGTTATCCATCTTAAAGTGTTCTGCAGCCTTTAAGAGGAGGCCATTTTACTCCAGTTTGTTGTCCACTGGGGAGTCAGCCACTGGTTGGTCGGTAGGGTCTGAGGATTGTATGATGTATACCTCATCGTCGTCATCGTATTGGTCCAAGTGCCCTGTGTCCCCTTGTTCTTCTGGGTCTGCAAATGAGCCAGGCTTTTGTGAGCCTTGAGTGTCGTAATAATACGTGTCCTGAGCCACGTCCTGATACAACAAGGTATTGGTTTGTGTAGCGTCCAGGCGGGCTCTTTTGGCATCAGGCTGTTTGCTAGCTGCTTCGCCTTGAGGGGGGCCCTGAAGGTTGGGGAGTTGATCTGGGTGTTGATCAAAGAAATTTACAATACTGGACATTCTCCTCATGACCCTATCAAACTATTCTGAGGTCCATTGGGAGGAGCTTGGCAACAATGAGGGAGCAGGAGTAGGCAGGGGCTCTGGAGCAGGAGCGGTTTGTGATGCATTGTCCCTGAAAGGGTGTCCTCGGGGGTAGAATAATCCCTACTCTTAGAACCCTGTGATTTTGAGGCTTGGGGCGTTGAGGATTTTGAGCTAATCGATGTTCTGGCTTTCAGTACAGTGTCAGGGATGTGTTTATTAACTTGCTCATTTTTGAGCTTTTAGCAAGGGCCGTCGATGCATCTTTTGATGCACGGTCTCCGGAACCCGAGGACTTTCCAGATTTGGACGCGGTGTCGGAAAGTGACTTCGGCATCTGTTTCGGGGGGCCTGTCATCTGGTGATGGCGAGCGCAATGGCCCAGAGGACAGGGAATGTTTGGACCTTCCCTTCGACACCGCGTGTGGCCTATCGGTCAATGACGTGGTCAACTGCCGGCCATGGCGGATGTGCTTGGTGTGACCTTTAAAGAAGGTGCTTGTGCAGCTGGGTGTGGTCTCCGTAGCAGAACGCCGGACTGCCTGTTGGAGTCAGGGGCTTGCACGCAGGAATCCATTTGATCCCGATCACCCTCTGTGTCACTTAGGATGTCGACTCTGCCATCGCTGGAGGCTCCCTCAACGTCTATGGCGGGCTCAGCCTGCATGGCGTGGTGGGCCCAGTGTTCAGTCTTGCGGTCCTTTCAAGTTTTTGGCCTAAACAGTTTGCAAGACTTTCACTGTTTTTCAGCGTGGTCCCTAGGGAGGCAAAGGTTACACACTCAGTGTGAATGCTTCCAGGGAAACTTCCTGTTACAAGAAGGAAAGAATTTAAAAGTAGTATTTTCCATAGTGTATAAAGATGGCAGCCTGGTGGAAGTATAGGGGAATATGCATTCTTTAAGTGAGATGGAATATGAACCCCCACCCACCCAAGCCCCAACTCTCCGTATTGTGCAGGGCCGAGGCCGGTTCGGGCCTAGGTAGGCAGCAGACAAAGTTTGCTGAGACATGAGTCACTGTCGTCGACGGATGGTCTTGCCCTCGAAAGCCGTTACTGGAAATCTTGCAGTGTACAGTCGTCGAAAGGACAGAAAGAAAGTCTAACTTTAAAGTTTTTCTAAGTAATGGCGTCTGACTAAAATGGCGGAAAAAAACAATCTGAGGGACCTCGATTCGTGAAGTACCAAGGTACAGTGGACGTCACACTAGGGATAATATTACTGGCACGCCCTGTCGACGTCCATTCCGAGTTTCGAAAACAAAAAATGGAATACTCTGGGGCAACCACAAGATGTCGGCCAATGCATAGCATGTGATCTATCCAGATCCACAAGCCTCAGAAATATATATATATGTGTATACCACACCCTATGACCTTATTGCCATCCTTTTCCCCCCATGTGCTCACAGCTGAGGGAGCACTTGGCAAACACATGGAAAAATTGATCTCTCCTCCTAGCCCAATGTGGCAACATCACTCTTTGATAGCAGTGATGGGTGGGAGGACGATGAGGAATTCTTCGGAGGAGCGATCAATCAAAGAGAAATTACTTACCAGTAATGTTCTTTCTATGGATTCTTCTCCCACAGATTCCCCATCTTGACAGATATTCATCCAGCATCAGTTGCTCAGAATTCCTTTTGACAGGGGGTGTAGTGCCGCTCCACACAGTCTCTCAACCCCCCCCACCCCCAGTATTCGGCCGCACCACTGTTAGGGAGAATTCTCTGTTAAGGCTAATTTCCCAAACCTAGTGAGTCCACCAGCAGCTTTGCTGGATATTTGGGGTTTATTTTTTTCTCCTGATAAGAGTGAGACTCTTTTTCTCCCACTCTTAGACATGATTTGAGGTGTACCTTTGACTTTGTATGTGTTTTATGGCCTATGGGGTCCTTTACCCCATAGGGCTTCATGTGTTTTTAGTATGTGGGTTACACAGCACCCTTCGTGCAGTAACCCAGGGTTGTCGTAGTGACCCCCAAACATAGACTCCATACCCTGGGACTGACTACTGTCTCCCAGGGCATGTAAAGTCACCATTGGCTTTACTAGTCTTAAATTGTGAACAGAACCAGTACAAACCATCATATTGTGGACGTACTGGTCGGGGCAATTCGATTGCCCCGGGGTCTGTTGTTCGAGGGGGCACTGTCCAGTTCCCCCTGACTGAGTTTTGACTGGTGGCAGTGGATACTACTTTTTATATTCGACCGCGAATATATTCCTATGGGATTTTCCCATTGTTCGAGGCTACAACTTTTTGATATAGCCTCGAACATACCGCTGGTTTATTAAATTAATATAAATTCACCGGTTGGTATTTTTTGCCAAAACTCAGTTCCAAAATGGCATTTGTGTTCGGTCCTGTGACTCCAACCCAAGTTGAGCCCTTTGTTCCACTTTTTGGCGGGCTTCTCCACAGAAGCCTCCAAAAGTGGTGCCACTATGTCTGGGTACCACAGGAGGTGTCGGAGGGGGTTTAGGCACCCTGGACTGAGTTGCCCGGCTCACCACTTAGCATGTTTGAGTGACGGCTAGGACTGATGAATGGGGGTTTTCTGCATAAAAGCAGGGCTTTGGGGACTGGGACTTCAGACGTCGCCACAGGACCAAAGAATCCGAAGAGGCAGAAGCTGAGCCGACCAACGACGACACCACCGGTGGAGCCCTGCTGAAACCGTCTCACCACTTTTCCCAACGACAGAGGAGATCTTCATTCCGAAGAGTCTTCTTCCTTTGACTGGTGGGGATAACCAGTTTGCCCGCCTTTTCGCCTTCCCGGATCATCTCGTGGCCGCCTTGCCTGTGCCAAGCACCCCGGCAACCGGGATACCACGCTTTCTCCACTACCGCAAATAAAAGGGTAGAACCTTTTAACCGGAGAGCTCCGCGGCTGGTTTCTTCCCTGGCAGTGCAACGACCTTCAGCCTTCCTCCACGTCGAGATCATCTCTTCCTCTGGACGACGCCGCGACTTGCAGCCACTGCCAGGAACAACTGCCACCGCTGGAGGATCCTCTCCACTTTAAAGGTACTGTGTCCGCTTGGCCTCCCTCGCAACGGTCTGTGTGGGGTGACTCTTAAAGCCTCAATTTACCACTTGGGTTGGCCCTAGGATGGCTAACTGAACTTTTCTAAACTGAACTGATTCCTTTCTGAACTCTCTGCAAGACTCTCCAAGCCTTTTAAACTGTGTGATCTTGGGCGCATTGGTGTTCTACTCTCTCCAAGAGGGAGCATGGCCTCTGAACTTTTTGCTCACAAGTAGACTTTGACTTTCCTGCCTTGCTGAGTGCTTCTAAAGGATTGTGTTGTGTGCTGTTCCTAATTTCTGCCTTTTCCCTCCCTTTTCTTAAACTTATTAGAGTGCCATCTTTAGTTAAGCGCTCACCTCTGTCTGGAAATAAGTGGTGTTAACTAAGATTTGTCTAATAAGGAATAAGGGATGTATATATATTAATAGCGACTTTTTTTTTAACTTGCTTATAATAATAGTGCTGGAGTGTTTTCTAAGTGTGTCTTTAAATAAATAATTATATACTTGATACCAAAGCTCTGGTCAGTGTTTGCTTGTGCTACTGTATTTTGGTACCCATCTTGTATACTCTATATACTGTCTAACTCTTCTTGAGAGAAGTCTGGATGCTCAGCCACAGCTACCAGGTAAATCTGGGTGGTACAGACTGCTACCAATTGGGTTTACTGCCAACACCTGTAGGCTTAAGCCTGTTGCAGGGGTCCCTAAGGGAACTGCACAGGTTTCTGCCTAACAGCCACTCTGCGACAGCAGATTTGATGTCGATCAGCATACTAAAGGGGTGCATTATGCCCCCTTACCTCAGTTCCCCAGTTTTTCCCCCCCAAGGTCAGCCTGTGAGAGGGCACATGCAGTAACGGGAGAAGGGCAATCAAAACAAACAACAATAGCAAACAACTAGATGCTTGCTTAACTTTTTCTTCAGTTTCTTCTGGCTTTGTTTTGAAGATTCAAAGAGAAAAAGACAGCCTAGCAACCAATTGTTGCTGTCCCAACGTAGCACTCGGCTCCTCATGTCATCAGCACATAGAAGCGTGACTGCAGAGAGCAATTCAGACCATGGACTTGAAAGCGGGATAGGCTGAGAGGGCGATGAGGAATCTGTGGCAGAAGGCTGGGAGGGCGATGAGGGAGCTGCTATTAGGAAGGTGAGAACCAAGTTCAAATCCCAATCCGGCACCAGAAAAGGTAAAGGAGGAAAAGAATTAACTAGGCCCTTCAAGAACTGGTCCACCATTGGAATTGTAAAGAATGAATCTTGTTCTGGCATCCTTTCAAACAAGAAAGATACGCTAGATACCTCTTTACTGTGCCCACTTGTAGGCCTGATTTGACCACCAAAAACTCCATCACTGAGGAGGTGGGACACAACATGGGATCCACTCCCTTTGCCTTGCACCAAGTCATTCACTTTCTCCATCTGCTCAAATACAGATACCTAGTGGACAGTCTACGGGAAGCAAACAACACCTCTAGCACCCCCTCGAAGTCCCGGTCCCTGTACCTTAGCCTCAAGAACCAAGCATGCAGGTTGAGAGGGTCGGGGACAGGTGAAGCATGCTGCATCCCGAATGTGAGAAGAGTTCCGGCCTCTGAGGAAGCCCGAGAGGTGGGCATATAACCTGTTCCAGGAGATCCAGGTACCACTTCCTCTTCGCCCAGTCCGGGGCAATCAGGATCAGGTGAGCCCCAAATCCATTCAAGTTCCTGAGAACCCAATGTGATGAACCCTGTGGAGTACTCACAAATACCCTACCTACATTCTCCTCCCAAGTGGCCAGGGGAAGGAAGCCGCTACCTGATCCCAGCCCTGGGGATGGTATTAGCCAGGAGGGTCACCTGGGAGAAGGTCCCCAAGGGAACGGGAGGAATACATTCGGAGAGGTGCAGTATTTGTCTTCTTCAAAGGAAGAAAGTGCCTGTAATTCTGAATATGTAATAACTTGTTGTCAGAGGAAGCCTTTCTTCCCCAAAGCTAATTATCCTGATGGTGGCAGAAACGGTCATAACCAATCATGTATTGGGAATAAGAATCCCCCCCTCCAAAGTCACTTCGGAATGTTAAAGTTGAATCTCTAAATATTGACATCTCAGAGTCTGAAAACTCCAGATATGCACATGATGATTTAAGACATAGTACATGCTTCTGGAAAGATAAGTGGGCATCAAAAAATACTCAGTTTTAACATGGTCAGACACGGGTATGGTATTACCATTTATCTCAAAGGTTTTATAGCGAGTATCCATGTTCTTCATTCTGAATGGTGTGCTAATGAAGCAGCCGTTTTATTGTCATCGAGAGCTAAAGAATTTAGGGCATCCATTTCTGGATTGCCCCAAATATTTCCCAATATAAACCAACATTGCCAAAGCCAAGAGTGGGCAATTAAGAAGCAGGTTGTCTATGTACCGTACTGTCAGAGGAAGAAAGAAGTAATATGGGGAACTGACCTAAATAAGCAATGCCTAAACCACAGAAGAGCAGGAGTGTGAGAAAACCATTATTATTATCAATACTTGGTGAATACAGGAGTGGGCAAACAAGAGTGGCAGGAAGGCTGCCCTTCTGACAGAAGGTATTCAGAAGGAGAGGAGCATAATCTGCATTGCATGTGGCAATCAAAAGTGTGGAACAAACAGCACCAATGTGTCTCATGTTTTCCTAGAAGAAGTAGTTAAAACTGATGCTGTGGAAAGTCAAGACTTTATAAGTTGTGTGAAGCAGAACTGTGCCACAGAAGTGCTTGTAGTAGTGTTAGTAGTTTCATTAGTTCTGGCAGGCGAGTACACCAGGGCAAGAGACCCTGTATTTGTAGACCTGGCAGGTGAGTGGACCAGGTGGAAATCAGCAAAGTACTGTGGTGTAGTTAAAGGTGTTGAAGAAGAAGTGGTACGGCCACAAAACACATTGTGAATTGTTGTGGAATGAGCCTGACAATTCTATATCACTGATGCAAGTCTTTTGTGAACTGTTGCAGAATCATCCTGACAGAAGCACTTTAGTTGATACAGATGAACTGTGGACATATCCTTATTATATGACAGATGTTGTGTTGAACCCTCTACCACCAGTGGAGAGATAAAGACTGGTTGAATATTTGGAACTGTTGACTCAAGTCTGAGTAAGAGACTTTATTGAAAGAAGAGGAACATTCTTATTTGAACATTGTTACAAGATGGAAAAATACCAATTTTTAACTGTGGAGTAAACATCCTGTCAAATCTGAGGAAGGGGATTTGACCAAGGTAACAAGGAGAAACAGAAATGTATATTAAATATAACTTATTTGTTGATTTGAATTACCATCCATTACCTTGTTAAATTGCTGTATGAAAATGTGTGAGGGACAGATTCCTTTTCTTCGAGTGTTTCCTTTAGTTATTTTGAAAGGCAGGGAAATCCTCGTTCGGGATAGTGATGTGTTTGTCAAACCCGTTTAAGTTAATAAAATGGCATCTTATGAAAAACCTCGAGAACCGCCTCACATTTCTGACCCCTCACACCAAGGAATAACCGGTAGCAGTGGGAACGCATAATAGCGATCAAAAAGCCACTCCACCAAACACGCGACCCCCAAAATCCGCCTGAGGGAAATTCCCCCAAACAGAACTGCTTACATTTCGTGGTGTCCTTTGTCGCAAACAGGTCCAATGTCAGGGTGCCCCACTGGATGAAGATATCTGTAATGACTTCAGGGCATAGCTCCCACTTGTGGGAGACCAAGCTCTGACTGCTCAGAGCATCTACCAACCCATTCTCCACCCCTCTCAGATGAGCTGCAGAGGGTCAGATGTTGTTCTCTAGCATCCAGAACCATAGCTGCATGTACCCCGCGATTACTCAGTTTGTTGAGGTACTCCATGGTCACGGTGTTGCCCGTTAACACCAGGATAGGTTTCCCCTGCTAGTCTGACTGCACGCAGCTCCAGCAAATTGATGTATTAAACTTTTTCCTTCAGCGACCAATAGCTGCTGATCTGGAGCGTGTCACAATGGGCTGCCCAGCCTTTTAGCGAGGTGTTCCTGACAACCTGCCTCTCTGGCCTTGGAGGACATCTGACATCACGCCGAAAAACTGCAACCACTGGCTCCTGAAGGTATCTCATCCGGAATCTCGCAGCACAAAGCAAATACAGGATGCAATGAGGCTGAGCAGGATCAGTGTTAGGACAGTTTTTCTTAAGTCCAACTAAGGGTTTAGTAAAACCATTCAACTGAGGCAGTACAAGACTCCACTCTTAGTATACGGCTGTACCACCTGAGTTCATGGTAGGGTAGACAGAGCAGCCAGGCTTATCTTAAGAGGGGTCAATGTGAGCTGTAGGGTTGCAACAGAGTTTCACAGTGACATGTATTCAAATAACACTTAGACTCAAGGTTTCTTGATTAAATAATTATTTATTAATTTAACAGTCAGTTTTAAAATAAGCCTTCTTAGAAGGGAACAATTGGCAACAATAAAAATACACTTCATAAACATACTCCTTCAGTTCCATAAAGTAAATAGATACCCTTTTGGAGTGGCACACAGAAATTCCTACACCCTCAGGTGTCTTCAATAGCTAGGACACTATGGACATTAATATATCATTTATGACTGTGATACTGAAGTGGTGGTAAAAAGGAAAAGGTTAGGGAAGGAAACCATGGGTAACAAGTTTCTCAAACAGGTAGGCATTTTTAAACCCCCAAATGCAATGTAAGTTAACCCTTTCCCAGCTATACAAGTAAGGTATGTAGTATGTATGACTTTTTGGAGCGATAGTTGAAACACAAAGTCAAAGGTTAGAAGAGTCTTCAGGGAGCCAAGACAGCCAATGTCACTTGAGCAAAGTCTAGGGCAGCTGAGGCACTTCTTGGAGGCAACTTCACCATTCTGAATGTACCCTTCCTCAGGAATTTGTTCAAATCCCAGAGGTCTAGAATGGAACACAGTCCTCCTCCTTTCTTGGAGACCAGGAAGTATCGGGAGTACCAACCTGAGCCTATTTCCTCATTTGGCACTTCCTCTACTGTTCGCTTCAAAAGAAGGGCCTGGAGCCCTTGCTCGGGTTCCCATTCCAGGCTGTCCGGAGGTAGGTGGAGGTCTGTCCTCTGGTCTCTTCACAAACGGTAGGTAGTAGCTGAAGGACCCAGGAATCATAAGTGATTTCCTCCCATTTACCAAAGAACCCCCCCCCCCCCCCCGAGACTCTCCCTCCAACTGGGGAAGTATGGGGAGAGACATCAAAAGGGCTTCTGAGGCAGCGTCAACGCAGCAGCAGACTGTCTCAATCCTCCTCTACATCTAACTGGCTTCAGGAATCTATGTTGCCTCTGCTTGGCCTGGGGCATTTGCATCTTTCTGGGAAAGGTGAAGTACCACCTGTGGCCCTGTCCTCTGGACCCAAAGACAATTCTGCCATGGAGGCTGCTGCTGCCAAGCTAAACCAAGCGATTTAGCTGGTAGCTTTGAGTCCTTGAATTTTTTCGAGTGACTCATTGGCTTTGGGGCTAAATAGATGTCCGTCAAAGGCATGGTCAGCAGCTTCAACTGGATGGTCAGGGAAAAATCTGAGCCCGTCACAGGCTGACCTGCGAAGGGCTGGTAATGTGCCCATGGCGCGACCCATGCAGTCCGCTGTGTCCAGCCCTGCTTGAAGCACTTGACAGGCCATTTTCTTATCAGCAATGTCCAGGAAACCATTTCTGACATCCCTCTCCGGGAGGTAATCCAATGCTTCCAAAATGGTGATCCAGAGGACATGTGAAAATCTTGCGAAGGCACATGAGGCATTAATGGCTTTAAGAGCCATGCTCCTCGAGGCAAAATCTTCCTTCGCCAAAGCGTTGACTTGTTTCTTTTTTTTTTTAAAACGTACATTTGTCATTTTGTCAAACAATTTTCAGTTACTGCATATAAAATTCACAGCAAAACAATCACACAAACCACTAAAAATCCCCCCCCAACCCTCCACAACTCAAGAGATGCTTGCTTCTATGAACAATAAAACATCAGTTATGCATGCCTCAAACTAATACCACTGCCTATACCATGTGGGCCAGGTGCGGACCAGCTCTACATCTTAAGACCAGTAGCCATGCATTAAATAGCTCAGTAATCCAGGTGGAGGGGACCCCTGCCTCCTCCTCCTCTTCCTCTTCGTCGTCCTCCTCCAGAGCCCCGGAATACACTCCCCACACCAGCTCATTATCCCCATCCACCAGGTCGCCTTTCCCTGCTTCTCGACTCACCCCCCATTTACCAATCTATGGGCCCCATTCCTCATGAAACGTTCCCACATGGTTGTTTACAATGGCAGTTAACTTTTCCATCGTATAGATGTCTCCAAGCTCATGTTCCCATACCGCTCTGTCAGGGGCTCCTGGATACTTTCACTTTTGCACCAGTGCAATCCTACCCGCCCGCAGCATTGATTTCCATAATCTCTGAAGCCTCACCTCCCCACCGGAAGTACTCCCAATCGGTCCTGGAGGGGATCTAGGACTAGGGACATCCCTGTGACTTCCTTCATCCAACTAAGGACCTTTGCCCAGTAGGTCTGGATCACTGGGCTATCCAACCAAATATGGAACCATATGGCCTGCAATCCACAGGCCCGGGGGCAGAGCGGGGAAGACCTGCAAAACATCTTGGAAAGTTTAACTGGGTCCCTATGCCATCCATGGAGAACCTTAAAATCATGCTCAATTCCCCACCTCGGCCGTGATCAAAGCCCTAGATAATCGCAAAAGGATTCCCCTTCGACGGTCTGTGGGAGCCAGAAACATCTCAAATTGCGTTAAGTTCCTAGACAGGTTACTTTCCCACTTCCTGTCAGTTAGCAACCCTCTCAGCCTCAGATATTCAAAGATGGAAAACATGTCCTTCCCTGCGACATGGACAAGGCTTCATAGGCTATGAAAGTACCGTCCGAAAACAACTGTTGCGCCCTCTCTACCCCTTTGTCTGACCAGATCTGGGAGTGCCGAAAACCTTGCTTAGGCAAGTATACTGGGAGCCCACACACTGTGGAAAGCGGGGACGGCCGGGAGGACAAGTGACCATTCGTCCTTGATTCTCTCCATACCAACCATAAAACCCCTGGGGGCTAGGGTGGGATTGCAGTGTCCCAGGAATCGCCTGCAGTGGGGACAACAGATAATCTCTAATCTTTTTCGGGTGTGCCGCGACATCTTAGAGAAAAAAAGTCCAGTAATTACCCAGATCGTCCCTTCAGTGTTCCACTAGTAGCCTCAGCTGGGCTGCCTTATAATAGGTTTGCAAGTCGGGGAAAGCAAATCCCCCCAGTCCTTAGGCAGTGTTAGCGTTGAATATTTAATCCTGGGGACTCTATTCTGCCAGACGGATCTGGTCAGCATGGACTTCAGCTCTCAGAGATATGCCTCAGGGACCACCGTAGGCAGGCTTGAGAAGAGAGAAAGCAGCCGAGGAAGAACATTCATTTTAACTGAGACCATCTTCCCATATCACGAGAGCACCCGGGGAGCCCACCTCGCCAAATCCCTCATCAGCCTCACCAGCAATGGGATATAGTTCGAAGAGAACAGTGCAGTAAGATCTCTGGGAAGCTGGACACCCAGGTAAGTAAGTGCTACCTTCTCAACTCTCCTCCCCTTAAACTGAACCTTATTTTCCAAACAGGAGCCCTTGAGCCGAATCGGCATAATACAAGATTTGTGTACGTTGATCTTAAGTCCTGAAAAACTGTCCCAAGGTCGTAATCTGGGACATACGTTCGGGAACCGATGAATGTAGTTCAACTAAATATGCCAAAATATCTGCGAATAAAGACAGCATGAAGGACGTTTCCCTGCAGTGAATTCCCCCGATTGTCGGGTTGGCATGTACTGTGATTGATAAGGGTTGCAGGGACATAGCATACAGCAGGGGCTAGAGGGAGCATCCCTGCCTCGTCCCTCTGGTCAACTTAAAGGAGGCAGTGAGAGATCCATTAACACGCACTCTGGCCGTTGGGGAGCCATAGAGGGCCGCTATCCATTGTTGCATGTGTGACCCCACTCAGAACTTCTCCAGGACCCGACACGGTCAAGTGCCTTTTCTGAGTCCAATGAGATCACTGCAGCATCCACGTCCGCCCTCTGCACCACATGCATCAGATTGATGGTCTTTCTAATGTTATCAGTGATGGAAGATATCACTCGAGCCTACGCCCCAGGAGTCTAGTCAGTATCTTCACATCCGTATTCAGGAGTGATATTGGCCTGTATGAGGAACACTCCCCTGAATCTCTCCCCGGCTTATGGATAACAACTATGATAGCGCTCAGCATTGAGGTGCGAAGAGCGTCCCCTTCCAACACCCTAATGAAAACCTTGGATAGGTGCAGGGCCAAAAGAGAGTGAAGCGTCTTCTAGAACTTGACTGAAAATCCATCATCTCCCAAACCAGTAACAGGCTTTAACCCCTCGATCGTATGGGCCACCTCCTCTGGTGTGATCGGGCCAAACATCTATGCTGTCTGCCGCAAGGTCAGATAAACCCAGCATTTGAAGGGAATCAAGAAAGTGCAACACTAGTTCACTATCTCTGCCGAGTACTCTGACGTGTACAGGGCCTAATAAAATGTACTAAACTCCTCTCCTATTGACACCGGGTCGAACAGGTCTTCCTGCTCCCCCGCCCCCCTGCCTTTTTTATTCTATTGACCAATTTAGATTTCTGTACCTTACGTAGGTGCCATGCTAGGATTGTATCCGCCCTATTGATTTTCTCGTGGTACTTCTGCGTCAGGAAGGTCAACTTTTTTTCTGTATCCTGAATAAGCAGGGTCTTTAGCTGTGTTTCATATAAACGCAGCTGCGCTGCCTGCTGCTGGTTCTGTCCTCTCGCCCCAGTGTTCCAGGTCTAAGATTCTCTATTTTTGACCTTAGGTCCACTACTTCTCTCTGTCGCTCTCGTTTTTTCTGGGCACCTAGGCCTATCAACACCCCCCTAATCGTGGCCTTGGATTTGGGTTCGAACTATATGAGCTAACACTTTATCCTTTAGCAGCAGGTCGTTGCACTTCCACCTCCCCGGGGCCTACGAGCACACCCCTCTCCAACTATCACTCAGACTAGATCGTGATCCGACCACAGAGTCAATAACCCCCTTCAAGGCAGTATCAGCCAGGACTATATCTATTCTAGAATAAGAGTCATGGATTCGCGAGTAAAAGGTGGAGGGCTCCTGCTCTGCATTCAACGTAAGAGCGTCTTAAACCCCTAGATCAACGTTAAAGCAATGAAACTTTCTGGACTGGAACCGCTCAGCAGCTGAAAACCCCTCCCCCTTTGGCCGTTTCCTATCTTTCTGCGGGACGAGGACCATCTTCAACTCGGCCCCCAATTATCAAATGTCCCTCAACAAAGTATTCATTTCTCTTTGAAGTTAGCCCAGAACACAACCTGTCTATCATTGGGACCATAGACCGACACACCAGTGACTGGGCTGCCCTTCAACAGAGTCTTGATTGCAATGTACCTCCCCCTCCGGGTCTTGCAGGGCATCATGAACCATCACCCCTCCCTTCTTAGTCTGGGTCGAGGCCTGAAATACCTTCACTGTACTCCTAGCCTTCAGCCCCGGCAGACCCCTTCCAGTCCAATGAGTTTCATGTAAAAGACACAGGTCTAGGTGCGCTCTCAAATTCTCAGAGTACGAAAGACTGTTTTGTGGGGAAATTTGAACTCCGGACGTTCAGAGACCCTACCACCAGAACCATTGTTCTCAGCACTGTTCCAGGCCCCAACACAGCAGAGGGAAATCTATCAAAGTGGAATCGCTGTAGGGAGGACTTTGCGTCCATAAGTGTGGAAAAGGGATGGGATCCAACTGTATTTCCCCCCACCAATTTCAACAATGTCTGATCACCTGGAACCTTAGCTGTGCATGGAGGCCACCCTGCCTGACCAGGCCGTAAACAATCAAAATAACAAGCCCTGCACACAGAGTTTCCGGTCCCAGGGCTATGACAACCCGGAGACGCGACAAAGGCAGAGCAGAACATCGCCCAACAGCGCCCACTCCCAGGGGTCAGGACCACACTACACTGTGGGGTTCCACACCAAAACAAGTGGACAGCACCCCTGTCCTTACATACATCAGCTTGTGCGCCTCAGGACGCGAGGGGCTGGCCGTCCACTTCCACAACATCATCAGCCAGCTAGTTAACAGAGGAATTGAGGTGCTCCGCCACTATCTCTTCAGCCATGCCCTGATGATTCTCCACTTCTACTTTAGGGCCCAAATATCTTTATGGATGCTACTACACCATCAGCTGCAGGGGGTACAAACCTTCTCAGGGACCTGCACTGCTAGCCGAACTCATTCAGGAGCCCACACAAATAAGGGGGCCCTCTACCACCGCCCCCCCACCAAGCAGGCTACTTACAGGTGCCAATGGCAGACATGCAGGCCTCTTTCCAAGGCAACTCTTTGTTCGCCTCATCTTCGGATCCTGACAGGACTGGGTTTACAGCATTCGATTCACACCAAACCAGTGTGTTCCGAGTAGGGTGCTGAGCACACAGAAAAAAGGAACTGAGGTAAGGGAGTGTAGTGCGTTCTAAGTCATGACGGTTGTCGAGGAGTGGCGTGGCCAAATATGAGAGTCAAGAGACTACGTGGAGCGGCACTATGCCTACTGTCGAAAACATTTCGAGGAACTGACGCTGCATGAATATCCATCAAGATGAGGAATATGTGGGAGAATGCAATCCATTGAAGGAGAAATTACTTACCATAATGTTCTTTCTATGGATTCTTCTCCGCAGAATCTTCATCCGATGAGATATTCCAACCAGCATTGGCTGCTTCGGAAATCTTTTCGACAGGGGGCTTAGTGGACCGTCTTGCTCGACACTTGATCGTCTGCTCCGGAAGGGATGTCGGGCATCGTATATATACTCCGTCACTCTGGCCCACACTTCAGTTCCCCCCCCCCCGAGCCCATCACGATGCACAGTTAAACAGACAGATAGCAACGCACTAATAAGCCTACAAAAACAAATTAAATCACCACAAACCTCTGAAGGAGGAAGAATTTGCGATAGACACCAACTAAGTAGTGTTAGGAAAGATTCTCGTTTTTTTTTTTTTTTAAAACAACATGCGGCAGGAAGCACAGAAAAACAATCACTAATGACCATCATCAAGTCATCGTTAAAGAGGAGATGCGCACCAATCACTGACTTTCTGAGCAGGGATGGATGGGAGGGGAGATGAGGAATATGCGGCAGAAGAATCCATAGAAAGAACATTACGGTAATTAATTTCTCCTTGCTTTTCTCTTACAGATTCCTCATCTGATAAGACTCCCAAAGCGGTAGATGAAGGAGGCGGGCAGAAAGTTAGACAAAGAGATTTTACAGCACTGCCATGCCAAAACGCGCATCAGCTGTGAGAGCCACATCTAAGCTATAGTGCTTAGCAAAAGCATGAAGGGATGACCACGTTGCTGCGTGACAAATATCCCTAACAGGGACTCCCCTTTGTAACACTGTTGATGCTGATACACCCGCCCCTAGTCGAATGCGCCCTGATGCCTGCCGGTAATTCCTTTCCGGCAGACTGGTAACATTACGCTACACAGAAGATGATCCAACGGGACCAAGTTTGTTTAGTTATAGCCAGGCCCTTAGGGGCTAAAGAAAAGGCTCTTCTGAACTCAAGACGTCCTCGCGATGTAGCGATCTAGGCGATGAAAACACTGCTCCTCCTTAGAAGCGAGCAGGTGAGGACAGAAGACCGTGAGGTCAATGGATTGCGATAGGAGGAACTTAGAGACAACTTTAGAAAGGAAGCCAGGACTTACCATGAGCAAGACTTTCTCCGGATAAAATCTCAGGAAGGGCGGTTTGCAACATAAAGCCTGTAGTTCCGTCACCCGCCTCGCGGAAGTAATAGTAATAGCCTCCAGAAAGGCTATTTTCAAGGAGAGGAGTCTTAAAGAACTAGCGTGCTTAGGTTCAAAGGCAGCCGCCATCAGATATGTCAATACCAGATTAAGGTCCCAATCTGGGACAACAAAGGGAGTTGGCAGGAACTTATTCACAAGGCCCTTCAGGAATTGTGCCTTCACCGGGATCGCAAAGTATGTACCTTGATCCGGAGATCTCTTAAACACAGACAAGGCTGCCAAATATCCTGTGACTGTGGTGACCTGAAGGCCTGCTGAGGCCAGTGACAGAAGGAACTCTGTCACAGCAGAGTTAGGGCAAGAGACGGGATCAATCTCAGGTTCCATGCACCACACCACAAATCTTCTCCTCCTGCACTCGTACAGGGATCTTGTAGATGGTCTGCATGCAAGCCAGCAACACCTCTAGCACCTCCTTATAGAGGTCCCATTCCTCATACCTCATCCTCTCAAGAGCCACGCATGTAGGTTGAGGGATTCATGGGTCGGGTGGAGTATACGACCTTCCGACTGGGTCAGGAGTTCCGGGCGCTGAAGCAACTTTTGACGTGGACAGGTCCAAGAGATCCGAGTACCAGGGTGGGATTGGCCCATCTGCCAAGTCGGCCCGTGGCCAGGCCGAAATCATGTTTAGTCCCTGGGGGCCGGTTTGAAAAAATAGATATATTTTTTTAAAAGCACCCGCTTCGGCATAATTCATCAAAGCAAGGTAACACATGTGACCTTGCTTTGATGATTGATTTGCATGCATGATGTGTGTTCATAAATTATTCACATGCTGCTGCAGCAAGCGGCCAATTCTGCACCAGACCTGCAGATGCACTTAACTGGTCTGCATTTAAATCTCAGTTACCAGTTGAATGGTATCCACTACAGAATAATTGTGCATTTTACTATAGCCGATATGATGGCTCAATGAGTTGAGCGCTCGCTGCTGCTATGTGTTTATGATCTGCAGGTTGTGGGTTTGAATCCCAGCAAGGCCATTGTTATGGAGAATTCTCTGTAAAGGCTAATTTGCCAAACCTAGTGAGTCCCCCAGCAGCTTTGCTGGATTTTTGGGGTTTATTTTTTTCTCCTGCTAAGAGTGAGACTCTTTTACTCCCACTCTTAGACATGATTTGAGGTGTACCTTTGTCTTTCCATGTGTTTTATTGGCTATGGGGTCTTTTACTCCATAGGGTCTCATGTGTTTTTTATGTGGGTTACACAGCACCCTCCGTGCCGTAACCCAGGGGTGTCGTAGCGACCACCCAACATAGACTCCATACCCTGGGACTGTCTACTGTCTCCCAGGGCATGTAAAGTCACCATTGGCTTTACTAGTCCCAAATTATGAACAAAAACCAGTACAAACCATCATATTGTGGACATACTGGTCGGGGCAATTCGATTGCCCCAGGGACTGTTGTTCAAGGGGGCACGTCTCCGTCCCCCCTGATCGAGTTTTGGCTGGTGGCAGTGGATACTACTTTTTATATTCGACCGCAAATATATTTCTATGGGATTTTACCATTGTTCGAGGCTACCAACTTTAATTATTTAATTCTTATAGCCTCGAACATACCGCCGGTTTATTTATTTAATATTAATTCACCGGTTGGTATTTTCTGCCAGGACTCGATTCTAAAATGGCGTTTGTGTTCTCTTCTGTGACTCCAACCCAAGTCGAGCCCTTTGTTCCACTTTTTGGCGGGCTTCTCCACAGAAGCCTCCAAAAGTGGTGCCACTCTGCCTGGGTACCACAGGGGGTGTGGGAGGGGGTTTAGGCACCCTGGACTGAGTTACCTTGGTAACTCAAGTCGCACTCTTGTGTGATTGGCACCACTTAGCATGTTTGATTAACAGCTAGGCTGAGTGAATGGGGGTGTGCTGCATAAAAGCAGGGCTTTGGGGACTGGAACTTCAGAAGTCGCCACAGGACCTAAGAATCCGAGGAGGGAGAAGCTGAGACGACCTGCAACGACGACACCACCGGTGGAGCCCTGCTGAACCGTCTCACCACTTTTCCGGACGACAGAGGAGATCTCCAGTTCGGAGAGTCTTCTTCCTTTGACTGGTGGGGATAACCAGTTTTGCCTTCTTTTCACCTTCCTGAAGCATCTCATGGCCGCCTTGCCCGTGCCAAGCACCCCGGCAACCGCAATACCACGGTTTACCACCACCGCAAAGAGAAGGGTAGTACCTTTTAACCGAAGAACTCCGCGGCTGGTTTCTTCCCTGGCAGTGCAACAACCATCTTTCCTCCACAGCGAGACCTCCTCTTCCTCTGGACGAAACACCGACTTGCACCCGCTGCCAGGAACAACTGTCCCCGCTGGAGCTTCATTCACACTTAAGGTACTGTGTCCCGCCTGGCTTCCCTTGCGACAGATCGTTCGGGGAGACAGTAAAGCCTCGACTTTCTAACCTGGGCTGGCCTGGGACAACCTAGCTAACTTTTCCTGACTTTAATTTCATCCTTTTTGTGCAAACTATCTACAAGACTCTTTGGGCATAACCCCACTGTGTGAACCTGGACCCCTTCTGCTTGCTCTCTCTAAGAGTGGGCCTTGCAATTGACTTCTTTGCTCTCCAGTAGAACTCTGCCTATCCTTCCTTACTGTGGTTCTTGTAAAAGTATTGAAACTTGTGTGCTTCCTAACCCTGCCTTTTTCCCTCTCTTTTTTATAACTTATTAGAGTGCCATCTTATGTTAAGCGCTCACCTGTGTCTGAAAATAAGTGGTGTTTCTCACTAAGACTTGTCTAATAAGTGATTAGGATTGTATATATATGATAGTGATTGTGTGCTGAATTTACTTACCTCTTTTGTGCTAGTGTAATCTACAAGTGTGTCTTTAAATAAATAATTATATACTTTTACACCAAAGCTCTGGTCAGTGTTTGCTTGTGCTACTGTATCTCTGTACCTATTGTGTATATTCTACATACTGCCTAACTCTTCTTGAGGGACGTCTGACTGCTCAGCCACAGCTACCAAGTGAATCTGTGTGGTACAGACTGCTACCAAGTGGGTTTACTGCCAACCACCTGTAGTCCTAAATATTTTGCAGTGGTCCCTAAGGGAACTGCACAGGTTTCTGCCTAACAGCCATCTCAGCCTTTCATCCTTCTGAGGTCGATAAATGAGCTGAAAACACAGGTTGGGTGATATTGTGTGCATATTTGTTCAATAAAAAAAGAGCTTAAGCGTAAGTGCTATACGATAACCTATCAGTTGGCCTTGGACGTCTGCTTGCATTCACAGTAATTTGACAATATGGATCTATACACACAGATATTAATGATACATATGGTGATCCATTCTTGTATGAAATGTATATCACATTAGTGAAATCATAACCATATATTTCGTAGTGTACTTGGGACAATGCTATTTGATGCCACTTCCTGTTTTATCAAGGGGTGAGTGGTCATGTTTCATCACTTCCCGGAATGTCACTTTTGGGTGGGGTCAAATGACATCACTTCTGGTGATGTCATCAGAGGCCTAGGGTCGTGAGGCAAGGGGTGGGTAACTTTTTTTTAGGCGAGGGGTGGGCCACTTATTCTTGGGTGTCCGGGCCCATTTCTTGTCCCAGTCCGACCCTGCTGAGTACCACGTTCTTCACGCCCAGTCTGGGGCAAGTTCATGGTTGCTCGAAACCTCTTCAACCTCCTGAGAAGCCATGAAATGACAGGAATCGGGTGCGGGCGGCTGCGTAGTGGAGAGGGAAGGTCCAGTCCACCTGAAAGACATCAGAGTAGCTACTGTTCGAGTAGCTTAGCTAACCCCACGTCCTGTTATATAAATCGTTGTCTGTTGAGCGCCCTGATGCCTGCCGGTTATGGTGCGATAAAAATTAACAGATAATAAATAATAAATAAAATAAATAAATCCCCCAGTGCACCATTCGCTGGGAATTCCATCAATTAAAACTGTCTGCACTTCCTGATGGACTCCATGGCAAACAGATCCACTGCCGGGGTACACCAGAGAGAGATCTCTTCTAGGACTTCCCACTCGTATGACACCGTACTCTGCCTGCTCAGAGCATCCGCCAAACCTTTCTCTGTACCCGCCAGATAAACTGCAGAGACTGAGATCCGGTTTTCTAAAAGCCAGAACCACAGGTGCATCGCCTCTCTGCAGAGGGAACGGGAGTGCACGCCACCTTGCTTGTTCAGGTAGTGCATAGCTACCGTGCTGTCCGTTAGAATTAAGACATGCTTCCACCTGAGAGATGGGGCGAAGGCTGTCAGGGCTAACCTGATGGCCTGCAACTCCAGCCTGTTGAAGTGCCACCTGGCTTCCTTCGCTGACCAAAGGCTGCTCTCCTGCAAGTCCTCGCAGTGATTGCCGCAACCATTCAGAGACGCATCCGTGACCACTCGGGCCTGAGGCCAAGGAGGCCAGAAGGGTTCCCCTGCCATAAGATTGCTGCAGGTGTCGCACTATGCGAGGTCGCAGTCCACTTGGTTGAACTCTTTGAGAGGATCTGTCAGCGCTCCCAGGTACTGAGACCACTGGTCTCTTAGTAGCCACTGGAGTGATCTCATGCGCAGTCTGGTTTCTGGCACCAGAAGAATACAGGAGGCCATGAGACTGAAGAGGCAGGGGAAGGAAGCCACTGGTAAGGTGTAGTGGTTCCGGAACCTATGTACCATCTGTGCTATGTAGCCGGCTCTCTCCTTAGGAGGGAAAGCCTTCCCTACCAGAGTGTCTAGGACTGGTCCGATGAACTGGAACCTTTGGACTGCCATCATATGAGACTTCAAGTTCAGGGAGAATCCCAGCTTGTCCAGTAGCAGGCAGGTGTCCTCTAGATGAGAATTGACTTGCCCCGCTGACTTCCCTCAGATCAGCCAGGCGTCCAAGTACGGAAATATGTGGCCCTTGGATCTCCTGAAGTGAGCCACGACTCCAGGCATGAGCTTGGTAAAGACCCTTGGGTCTGATGTCAGACCAAAGGGAAGCACCTTGAACTGATAGTGCTTGTCCGCTATAAGGAACCTCAGGAACTTCCTGTGCTTGCATCCTGTAGGTCTATTGACACCAGCCAGTTCTGCTATTCGAGAGCGTGGAGAATTTCTCTCAACGTCACCATCCTGAATTTGTCTTTCCTCAGGAACTTGTGCAAGGCCGAAGTCCAAAATGGGACGAAGGCCTCCTCCCTTCTTGGGTACCTGGAAATACCGGATATACCAAACCGATCCTCTCTGTTCAGGAGTAACCTCTTCTACGGCACCCTTCAACAACAGGGCTCGCAGTTCTTCTTGGAGCGCCTGTCCCAGTTGGATTGGAGGCAGTGGGGATCTGTCCAGTGGTTTTCTTGAGAATGGTAGACAACAACCCCACAGAACGAGCTGCAGAGCCCAGGCCTCGGAAATAATTCCCTGCTACTGGAGCCAGTGCTCAGTCAACCGTCAACCCACCGGTACATTGTGGGAGAGGAAATCAAAGCAGTTTATGAGGCTGGGACGCCCTTCGCCGCCGCTTGTTGGCCTTTAGAAGAACTCCATGCCCCTTCAGGAGCACGAGAAATGCTTCTGTCCTTGCCTGGCTGGTGGAGCTGCGCCTTCCTGCAGTGAAGTGTATATCGCCTTTAGCCCCTTCCCTAAAGCAAAGCTGAAGGCAGGCTTGGCTGGCTGCGGAGCCAGACCTAAAGATTTAGTAGCGATTTTGATTTTCTTGAAGGAATTGTCGGCATTTTGGTGGAACAGGAAATCGGCCCTCGAAAGGTATGTACAGCAATTTTGCCTGGATATTAGGGGAAAAGCCAGAAGATTTCACGTAGGCCTGCTTCCTCAGCGCAACTGCTGATGGGATAATACGGCCCACACAGTCGGCGATGTCCCGGCCCATTTGCAGCGACTGCCTGGCCACCTCTTTCCCATCCTCCACCAGCTGTAGGTAGCCCTCACGCATTTCCCCCTCACCAACATACTGCGCAGCATTCACCACTGCTGTCCAAAGACCAAATGATTATTTGGCAAAGCTACTTGCCGGCCTATACTTCCTGGAAACGGTGGAACTACCCGGGGGAACAGAACGAGGATGCTGTCTCAGAGCAGTCAGAGGGTCAGCAATTGCAGGGTTTAGAGGCATGTTGCGCTCGATCACCGGACCTTCTTCCAAAATATTGGTGAGGTCGTACCCCTGCATTGGAGCTGCTGAGGATTGCAAGGTGTCAATGACCCTTTCTACCAAAGCCCTGTATTTGGAGAAATTAGTATAGGGCTGGCTTTGTTGAAATTCCAGGTCTGGTCAGGTATCCAAACCACTGGCCTCATTAAGGTCCTGAGCTAGCTGAAGTAGCCGATTGTGGTCCTCGAAGTAGTGGACACCCTCGTGCCTGCGTAAATAATTTAACTCTGGCAACTCTCGTCCACTGCATTGCCACTTTCTGCTCAAATTTCCAGTGCAACGCTGACAACAACTCATTTTCAAGCTGCCCTCTGCCACCTCCTCTCCCTCTCTCATCTCTGATTTCCTAACTGCCATTCAAGATTGGTGTCCCGCCAATGATCTTTGTCTGAATGCCAGCAAGACGGAGATCCTCCTCATCGGCACACCTTCACCATCCTTTCCCCTCACTCGCTGGCCGGCCTCCCTTGGCTCTCCTCCTACCCCCACCTGCGAGGCTAAGAACCTCGGGGTCATCTTTGACTCCACCCTTTCCTTCTCCGCCCACATCTCTGAGGTCTCTAAAAAGTCAATTTTCCGACTGCACCTCCTCAGAGGCACTCTGCCGTTCCTCTCCTTCCCCCAGAAGCTCATGGTATCCCAAGCTCTGGTTCTCTCTAGCTTGCACTATTGTAACAGCCTCTTTCTAAATCTACCTGCCTCTACTCTCCGCCCTCTGCAACTAATCCAGAACAGGACTGCAAGACTTGTCCTGGCCTCAAGCCCTGGGATCGTATCTCTCCAGCTCTGAAATCTCTCCACTGGCTCCCAGCGGATGCAATGATTAAATTCAAAACCCTCTGCATTGTCCACAAGGCTTTCTGGGGCCTGGGTCCAAAATACCTTCAGCTATCCCTCCGCAAATACCTCCCCTCTCGAGCTCTTCGTTCCTCTACCTCCAACTCCCTCAGGGTCAGTCGTTTTTCAAAGAAACTAGCTGGAGGTAGATCTCTGTCTTCGGCTGGGGCCTCCCTCTGGAATAGCCTCCCTGCCACTCGAAAACTTGAGGAGAACCATCTCCGGTTCCGGAAGCACCTCAAGACCTTCCTCTTTTCTTCTGCCTTCGCTCCCCCTCGCCCCTGCTGATCTGTTCTCTCTTGGCACTGTGCACCTGGCCACCCTCTGCCCATCGGGCCCAGGTACCTGCTCACCCTGCCACCCTCCCACACTGCCTCCGGGCCACCCCTTGCACTGGGGTCTGTATCTGTACCCATACAGCCCCCCTTTTTCTTCCTGCACTTATCAGACCTACCCTGCCTGCTGCCTTAAACCTAGCACTTGCAAATGGCTGGCTGCATTACAATTGTTTGTTGCCTTTATTATTTATTTATTGTTATTTATCTGTTTCTCCTCTGCTTCGCACTTTCCACTTCTCCCTCCTTCCATGCACTTTTCCCCTCCCCCTCTCCCATGCAGTTGCGTGTTCTCAATGTCACTGGGCCTAGTAAGATCGCTGTTTTTGTTCTCCCCTGTTCCCCTCCCTTGCCACGCTCTGAAACACTTGTGTACGAGCGTGATAGAAATAAAATATCAATCAATCAGTGACGACACCCCCTTGGTCTCAGTCATCGGTGCCGAAATAAATCGTACCGCAGGGTGTAAGACTGATCGACAACCGTTGGCACCAATGGCTTGTCTTTAGGCGCCGATAGGGGGGCCGTCGACGTCGATTGAAGACGTGATGATGAAGCATCAACAGCTTTGTAAACTTGGGACAGCCCCGTCTCCTTCAATGTCAAAGGGTTCATCGATGCCGATGGCGTCGGCACAGTGGGGGGGGGTGAGGGGTCGAGAACACCACCCGCCCCTCTTGCCTCCGAGGCCTGCTGTGTGGGAGGGTCAATTGCACCTACTGCAGCATACTTTTTAAACATCTTGAGCATGGAGGTTTTAAAAACCTCCCACTCCTGGCGGGGGTTAGGCCCAGCCGATGGCTTATCTTTCTCCGTCGATGAATCAGAGTACCGGCGATGGAGCGATTACTTTTCTTTTTTCGGGACAAGGACGAGGAAGAATGGCTCCACGAGTACGACCGCTTCTTCTTCCAACGATGTTCTTTCTTGGGGTGTGCCCCTCGGTTTCAGCTTCTGAGGACCTAACCGTTGACCGCGCCAGAGATGTTTAGGGTGGACCAAGCACGATCTTAGCAGCCCAATTGCGAAGGGATTTCAGCTACATTTTGGCGCACAATGTACACCCTTCCGTCCCGTGACCCGTGCCGAGGTACCAGAGACACAACTTGTGTGGGTCACTGATGAACATCTTGGTGCCACAATCAATACACCGCTTGAAGCCAGAGCGACTGGCATCTTTCTGATGAAAACATTGAATGAGTCAAAGACTCGATCTGTGTTCCCAAGCAGCGCAATAGCGTGTGGAAAAAAGAAACTGAGATATGGGGTGTAGTGACAGAGTTTATATACAATGCCTGATGTCACGTCCGGAGCTGACGATACAGTACTGAGCAAGACGGATTGATGGCCGAGTCGAGGTCCACTACGCCGCCTGTTGAAAATGTTTCCGAAGCAGCGAAGCCAGACGGAATTTCTACCAGATGAGGAATCTGAGGGAGAAAAGCAATCCATTGAAAAATCAATTTAACCCAGCGAGAGAACCTGTCGCCAATTCCGGAGCTATCAAAAACAGCATACATCCATTGCCAGTAAACAGAATCAAAAGCTTAATGGCATCTAGTGAAACAACCGAGTAGGGGACATTGTGCGTCTGGGACCTGTCAATGATATACTGGAGCCTGTGTATGTTCATGTCATGGTCACAGCACAGGGACCACTATCTCCATCATCTAAAGGGTCCAAATGGACTGCACACTTCATTACTAGGGCATGTGTGATTTCCTCTCCAGCTGGCTTCACACGAGCATCCAGGCCAGGTGTGGCCATAAGGAAACATTGGGGTGCACGTGCAGCAGTCTCTGGGAGTGGGAAGGTGGGGCCACAAGGCGGAGCCAAGGGGGCGTGGCTGGGAACAGGCTATTTAAGCCTGCCCCACCGGCATGCAAGTGCTTTGCGTTAGTCTGCTTCTTGCAGTCTAACGCTCACCGCCGCCTGAAGCGCTCTCACCGGATTCCAGCACACCATCTTCACTGCGCATTTACCCGATTCCAGTACATCACCTTCATCGCGCATCTTACCTGATTCCAGTACATCATCTTCAGCGTGCATCTTACCTGATTCCAGCAATACCATCGCTTGAATCGCAGTTTACCTGACTTCTGCAATTCCATCGCCTGCAGCGTGTCTTACCTGATTCCAACATTTCTGCATCCTCACCTGTTCGGGGCGTCTAGCTACGAGGGAGCTCTTCTCGCCCAGCATCCTCACGGAGCCATCCATCCAGTAACCGCCGGCAGGTCTTCGGATAGCTGCCTCCCGTCTGACGTCACCAGGCCATCCCTGCAAGAGAAAAGGACACACAAGGTTAGAAAAAACAAAGATCTTACGCTAGGTCACGCACCACATATTCTTTGCGCTCGACCTTAAAACCTAACTTACCTTCTAATGGGAACCTCGTAAACTCCTCAGGGACCTACTTGGACTCGCTCCCAAAACCACGACTCTGCTGGGCCTTCATCACACCTATTGGGGAGAGGAAAGACATTACAAGGGTTACGGGCAATAATCACGGTAAAGAGACATTGCAAAAGATACGGACAATAATCATTGTTAAGAACACTACCTTCAAAGTGGTTCAGCCACAGCCGGTCTGGGCTGCCTCAGTGAAGTAACTAGGTCCATCAAAGCGCCCCTGCAATTGAGAAGCAGGACGGCGAGCTCACCTTCATAAATAAACAGATGAGAACATATGGGTAAACGCATACTCATCTCTTTCTGGGATGAAGGGTTCGAGAGAAATCGCAGTCCAACCACAGCATTCTCACTGCCTCTCGTATTCGCTCAGGGACAGTGTCAGCAGCCAGAGCAGTCCACACTACAGAAGCTGGGGAAGAAGTCTGATCCAGGGGAGTCAAGTCCAGGGAGGGCTACAACCGTGCCCCAATGCCCCCGCAGAGAACAGGTGAGCGTAACAGTTCAATGATGTGTTCCTACGTGGGATGAAACCAGTCTGGTCGTAGCGTACCAGAGAGCCAATAGCACTCTTTAATCGACCAGTCAATAATGCTGTCAGTATCTTGATGTTTTGATTGAGCATCGACAGAGGCCTATAGTAGTCGCAGTGTGGCTTCCTTGGCTTAAGAACTGGGACTATCGTGGATTTGCACATACTACTAAGTAGGCGACCTGTCTCATATGCTTCCTCAAACACATCAACATAGGTTTTATCAAACTCAGACGGTAGCCCGTCCCCGCCCAGGATCCTACCCGACTGCAGTGATACTATAACACTCTGCAGCTCATCCTTAGTAATGGGCACCTCCAGGTCCGGAGCCTGGTCCTCCGTCACCTCAGGTTAGGCAATATGTGCCAGTGTATAGTGAATCTCATCCATATCTACCCCAGCATACACTCTGAACAGCCCTTGATAGAATGTGCTTAAAACCAACATTTTTTTGTTTTGTTTTTTGTTTTAATCAAAAGAAAATATGATTTTTTTTTACAAGAAAAGGTTGCAGTCTAATTTAGTCAAGCACGATTCTAAGTTGCCTTTAACGTTGATTCTTTCAGTCTCATCAGTGTAACTCATAAGTGTACCCTCTAGTCCTATTGAGTGGACGTCGGTAGGTTAGTCATAGTTAACATAATGTGTTGCAGAATTTTACACGTAGCAGTTAGCCAGGTGGTCTTTTCACCACGATCATCCTGAGCCACCATGTTTCCTCGTCCATTAATAGAAAGTTTGTGAAGAAGCGTTTCAAGTTTGGAGATCTTATCGAGAGTGTACCAGGACATGACAGAAGCAGATGGCGGATTGTCTCTTTCATTTTCGATGTTGCATAGACGGCAATCTCCTGTTGGAGAAAGGCCTCTTATGGCCAAGATTTTGTTGGTTTATAGGAGGTTAATCTGGGCTCTTAAGAGAACATTTCGTGCTGATCTGCTAGGGAATTTCCTGATGAATCCTTGTAGTTTGTTCAATTTCTTCGTGTTATGTGGCAGGTGGATCCTAAATTTCTTGGTTGCTGCCACTTCTAACGTCTCAATCCAATCCAGCTCCTTGAGCTTCTTTAGAGCTTTTACAGGGTTGTTGATCAATTCATACTCTCCCCTCTGGACTGATCTTAGAAGGGATGTGTTGTCATTTCTCCAGGTTTTGAGCGTTTAGCAATTTGGTCCCAACATTTCTCTGTTTATCAGGCTGTGTATCAGGCATTTTCTGAATAGCATCAGTGAATTACAGCTAAGGTGACCTTGTAGGGAAAGGAGGCTAAGCTCACGTTTTATTGATGCCACAAAGGTAGATTTTGGAAGTCCAAGGACCATCCTCCAAAAGTAGGCCTCTAGCCTCGCCCATAGTGCTCTCGATATAGTTGGCATTGCCTCGGGCACTGTAGATGACGGATGGAACGACTTTCGTTTTATAGAAATGTATTGCCGGGATGGAGGAGAAACGGACGAATTTCCTGTCGATAGCTTTACCCTGTGTATCCAGTTTTCTGATTTTTCCTTGGAAAGTGCACTGCATTGCTGTTTCCTGTTTTGAACTGTCTAAGGTTACTCCAAGGTACTTGAAGACCTTGACTTTTTTTATTTCAGAGTTTTGAAGGTACCACTTTAGTTTTTCTGCCTTCCTGGCTGATTTTTCTAGCACCATAACTTTGTTGAGTTCAAGGTTGTTATTTTCGGTTATGTATTGTAGTAGATTGTCGAGTTGTCGCTGGAGACCTATTGGTGTCTGATCGAATAAAATTAAATTGCCAGTGTACAGCAGTCGACTGATTTTTGTCTGTGCTAGTTTGGGCGGAAAAGATCTGACAGTGTCTTCTGTGGGCTTATAGTCCCCTAGGTAAGCCAGGAAGAGAGCTGGGGCCAGGGGGCATCCTTGCTTTACTCCTCTTAGCGTTAGAATTTCTGCCGAGAGGGTTCCCTGTTGGTTTAGACTCTCATTTTTGTGTTTGTATAGAGTGCTTTTATGGGTTCCAGGATTTCTTTGGGGCAGTCCCATTCCGAGAGTTTGTCCCAGAGTCGAGCCCTGTCGACCCGGTCGAATGCCTGTGTTAGGTCCATAAAAGCGACTTACAGTCTTGGGCCCCATTCCATCACCTTGCTTTTAGGGTGCTTAATGTTACAATGTTTGCTGTGGTTCCAGTTTTTTTTTAAAGCCTGATTGGAGGTGATCGACGCAAGGAGCACTCTTAGCCCATGCTAGGAAATTCCTCAGAAATAAGGAGGCAAATACTTTCCCTATGGGATCCAGCAGCGCGATGGGGCGGTAGTTTGATGGATCGCTGCTGTTTCCTTTCTTAAAAATTGGTGCCACGATTGCAGATGTCCATGATGCCGGGATGGATTTTGTCTTTGCGCATCTGGTGAGGACGTTGCTTATGAAGTCTGCCGATTCGGTTGGGTAGGTCTTAAGATTTAAGTTGGTAATGGCGTCCAGCCCCGGGGCTCTAGAGTTCTTCAGTTTCTTAATTAGTTCGGCAATCTCTTCTTAGTCATTGAATTTAACCCAATGCGAAGACGACAATTCAGGACTTTCTGCAGTTAGGCTGGAAGGCAGTTGTAAAAGGGTCTTGAAATGATTGGTCCAGGTGGTTTGCCTATGCTGTTCAGAATGGAATCCTCACCAAGTGGAGTTGTAGTTCTCATGAGGGACAAAAATTCTCTGGCGTTCCTCCCCCAGATTGCTTTTAGTATTTTTTCTGCGTCTTGCTGGTATAGCTTCAGGCGGTGGGATCTAACCCATGATTGGTAGTTTCTGGTTGCTGCGCATATTACTGCTATAGCCTGCTGATGTTCAAGACTGTTAGCCCTCCCCTTTTGATTTTGTAAAATACGCATTGTTTGGCCACCAGTAGGCTGTCGTAGCTGTGCTTATTCTAAGTGGGAGAGTGTTGGTTTCTGCGGAAGGTTTTCTTATATGTCGTAAGCAAGGGCCCGTAGTCAATCCGTTTTTGGTGACCTTGGCATGCTCAGCAGTCACAAGCGGGAATCCAATGGAATTCGTCAAAGCAAGCCAAAAAACTGTGTGTTTTGTGAGTAACAGTCACAAATACTGCAGGCAACAGCACAAACTTGTGCCCCGGTTTCTTTTTCTTTTTTAAACATCAACCTTTCGTTGTCGTCCCACTAAAGAATTGAAACTAAGAGCGGACAGCAGAACACTTTCATAGCAGGGCAGTTTGGGAAGGTGATGAGGAATCTGCAGGAGAAGAACCCATAGGAGGAGAAATGACTTACTGTTATGATCTTTCTATGGATTCTTCTCACGCAGATTCCTCATCTGATAGATATCCTCATCCAGCTCTGCTGCTCAGACACTTTTTCGACATGGGGCTGGCTGACCTCGACTAGGCTGTCGATCCGTCTTGTTCAGTGCTCGACCGTCGGCACCGGACATGACGTCAAGCGGTGTACCTATACCATGTCACAACACCTCATACCTCAGTTCCCCCCCTTTTACCGCTGCGCTTGAACGCTGCTGAGGAAAATGATGGGAGGCAAGGCTTACTAGCCTGCGAAAAACTTAATGGAAACATCCCAATGGGTGACCCGTAGAATTTAGAAAAAGTGACAGATTATCTTTTTTTTTAAAACAAACTACTAGTCAGATAGAAGCGGTCACCTCAGAGCCATCACCTGGCATCCCTTCGCTTAGACAGATGCGCCAAGCCGTAGTAACTTTGAGAGGGGATGGGTGGGAAGGGTGATGAGGAATCTGAGGGAGAAGAATCCAGAGAAAGAACATTACAGTAAGTAATTTCTGCTTCAATGGATTGCTTTTCTCCTGCAGATTCCTCATCTGAGACTCCCCCAGCAATTAGGACCATGGAGGCGGGCAGCAGCCCCCAGCCCCCTGTCGGTACCCCCTGCCACCTCTTTGGCCAGTGAGGAGGTGATCTTGGAGAAGTTCCTTGGCCTCATGGGGTCTTCTCAGATGGGGGTTATCATCAAAGACGCCATCAGGGAAGTCCTCCCCGCCATGCTAGCGGCACCACAGACACCTCCATCGGGGCCCCTGGCCCCGGTGTAGCCGCCTCCTCCAGCTCCACACCCAACTCTGCAAACCTCCGCTGCCTCCTCAGCCTCCGGCTGAGGTCCCTGTACCCCTGCCTCCGGCGCCATCTTCTCCTCCTCCACAGGATCCTCCAGATCAGCAGAATACGGACGAGGTGGAGGACCCGGACATGCCATCCTCAGCCAGGGTCTTCCACGAACGTCTTGCTGGCCTGGCAGAGTACCTGGGCCTCCCCCAACCCGAGGTTGAACAGCCGGCAGAGGGGGTTCTGGCAGAAGTCCTCACACGACGCCCCTCTGCCAACACGGGGATTTCACTGCAAACCGATGTGGTCTCCCTGGCCAAGAGGTTTTGGCTCAAGTCCCACTCGGTCCAGCCAGTCAATCGACGCCTGGATGCCAAGTACAGGCAGATGGAGGAGGATACACTCTTGCTCTTGACCCATCCTCAGCCACACCCCTCTGTGATCGCTGCGGCATCACTATACTCTAAGCCTCAGTCGTCCTCAGCCTCCTCCTCCTCCTCTGTGGCGCCGCTAGGCAAGGAGGAGATGATCTTGGCGGCAAGAAAATCTATTCGGCAAAGTCTCTGTCCATTGTTACAAAGACCACGCCCAAATCGTACACCCAATCTCATTAACGCTCGGAAAAGGGTCTTACATATGGAGGGTTCCGTGGGTTCCAGGAACGTAGATCCAGGCAGCCAGACCGCTTACCGTCTCAGAACCGGCATAAACTACAAAAAGGGGGGGGGGGGGGGGAGTAAGAGCTTTCTCCAGTCCCCCTCCTCAGCGTCAGCCTCTGAGGGAAAGAAGGCATGACACGTCCCTTCGGGACCAAGTGTGTCTCAGGTGGGGGGCAGGCTTGCTCTCCATGCACAATTCTGGTGCCAGAATTTCGCGGACCCCTGGATCCTCTCCGTAGTATCCACAGGGTACCGCCTTCCTATCCCAGCATCTCCTCCCTCCTCCCCTCCACTCCCACAGGTTGGGACAACAACTCTTTTGGCGGAGATCCGGTCGCTTGTAGAGAGCCAGGCAATGGAGGACTTCCCAGCCTCCCAGAGAGGCTTTGGCTTTTACTCCAGGATTTTCACCATTCAGAAGAACCACCAGGGGGGCCTGAGAGTTGTGCTGGACCTTTCCACCCTCAAACGTTCCTTACCCCTGCAAAAATTCAAGATGGTTACGCCAGCTTTTATATTGGAGACATTGGAAAAGGGAGACTGGATGTGCTCCCTGGACCTGAAGGACGCGTACCTACACGTCCCGATTTGGCAGCCCCATAGTACTTTCCTATGGTTCAGGATCATGGGCTACCATTTTCAATACAAAGTCCTTCCATTTGGCCTCAACTCGGGCCCTCAGGGACTTTACCAGACTCATTAATGCAGTGGCGGCCCTCCTCAGAACGCAGGGCCTCCTCATCTACCCATACCTCGATGACTGGCTCGTCAGGGCTACACCTCCGGAAGCGATCTGGCCTTGTCGCTCAACCTCAAGAAGTCACAGCTGCAGCCTACGCAGACTCTGACATTCCTGGGTCTCATTTGGGACACGTACTCCGAGAAGGTCTTCCCGTCGGGGGACAAAATCTCGGCCATCAAGAGAGCCACCGCCCACTTCCTCAGCAGGGAAGTGTCCTCGGCAGGGTGGTACCAACCTCTCCTCGGTCTACTGGGGGCGGTCCTGTTAGCCGTGTCGCACACAAGACTAAGGATGAGAAGGATTCAGCTGCACTTCGCTGCCTCGTGGTGGAATCAGGAGTGGGGCTCGCAATCCGAGATCATCTAAGTTCCTCCATCTCTCCACCCGGACCTAACCTGGTGGTATGGTATGATTTGATATGATATGGCATTTGTAACGCGCCTATACACAAGTGTTTCAAGGCGCAACGAGTCTAGGGAGGGGGACCGGAGGGAAGACAGACAACGATCCTACTAGGCCAGGTGTCATACAGATCGCGAATGTGCATGGGAAGGGGAAGGACGAGAAGTGCGGGGGGGAGAGGACAGTGCAGTACATGGGATAAGAAAATAAATAAACAATAAGTAAAGAACGGTCAGCAGATGGCAAGTGCAAGGATAAGTACGGACGTCAGGTGTCAAGTGCTGGTAGTGGGACTGTAGGGATGCAGAAAACAGTTCTCAAATGCGGGGGTTGCCAGGAAGGCAGCGCAGGAGTGAGGCTGGCGGTGGCGGGGACCTGGCCCCGAGATCAGGGGGTGGCCAGGTAACCATTGCAGTTTCAGTGACAGCCAGGAAGGGAGAGGAGGAGAAAAAGCAGAAGCAAAGAGGAAGGTTTTGAGATGCTTCCGGAACCGAAGATGATTCTCCTCAAGTTTCAGGAAGGCAGGGAGGCTGTTCCAGAGGGAGGCTCCAGCCGAAGAAAGATCTACCGCCAACTCGCTGCTTGGAGAAGCGACTGACCCTGAGGGAGTTGGAGGCAGATAAGCGAAGAGCTCGAGAAGGAAGGTATTTAGGAAGAGAGAGTTGAAGGTATTGAGGCCCCAGAAGGCCTTGTGGACGATGCAGAGGGTTTTGAACTTAATCCTCGCAGCCACTGGGAGCCAGTGCAGAGATTTCAGTCCTGGAGAGATACGATCCCTGGGCTTGAGGCCAAGGACAAGTCTCACAGTTCTGTTCTGGATAAGTTGGATAAGTTGCAGAGGGCGGCGAGTAGAAGCAGGCAGATTTAGAAAGAGGCTGTTGCAATAGTGCAGCCTAGAGAGGACCAGAGCTCTGGAGACAGTGAGCTTCTGGGGAAGGAGAGGAAATGAAGAATACCTCTGAGGAGGTGCAGCTGCTAGTGTGATTTCTTAGATACGTCAGAGATGTGAGGAGAGAAGGAGAGTGTAGAGTCGAAGATTACCCCGAGGTTTTTAGCCTTGCAGGTGGGAGCAGGAAGGGGGCCAAGGGAAGCCGACCAGAGAGCTACAGGAAAGGAGGGAGCGGGTGTGCCGATGAGGAGAATCTCAGTCTTACTGGCATTAAGGCAGAGATCATTGGCGGCACACCACTCCTGGATAGCAGACAGACAGTCAGAGATGAGGGAGTTAGAGGAGGAGGCTGAGGGTAGCCTGAAGTTGAGCTGGGCGTCATCCGCATAGCACTGAAAGTTGGGGCAGAGAGCGGCGATGCAGTGGGCAAGGAGTGCCATGTATTGGTTGAACAGCCAGGGAGAGGTTGGACCCCTGGGGGACACCACAGATAGAGAAAAAGATAGCGGAGAGGAAGGACCCAAGTTGGACCTGGGAGGGTCGGTCAGAGAGGAAAGAAGTCAGCCACGCCAGAGCCTGACCAGTGATACCCAGGTTATCACAGAGACGGTTGAGCAGGATGGCATGGTTGACGGTGTCAAAGGCAGAAGGGAGATCAAGCAGGATGAGGACGCAAAGGGTGTTAGTCATGGACCATGGTCCATGGACTGCAACCTACGGAAGGGAAAGCCCTTTCAGCCACCCTCTCCGCAGGCCACCATCACCACAGACTCCTCGCCCTCGCTCAAGGGCTGGGGAGCCACCCTGGACGATCTATCATTCTACGGCACCTGGACTCGACAGGAGCAGGAATACCACATCAATTGGTTGGCGCTGAACGCCATCTGGCTAGTGCTCAGAGCATTCCTACCACTTCAAGGGCTAGGTTCTCCTCATCCAGACAGACAGCTCGACCAGCATCTACTACGTCAACAAGCAGGGAGGCACCAGATCCCCTGTTGGGGAGAATTCTCGTATAAGGCTAATTTCCCCAACCTAGTGAGTCCCCCAGCAGCTTTTCTGGATTTTTGGGGTTTGTTTTTTTCTCCTGCTAAGAGTGAGACTCTTTTCCTCGCACTCTTAGGCATGATTGGAGGTATGTCTTTGACTTAGAATGTGTTCATGGGCTATGGGGTAGCCTTTTTACTGCATAGGGTATCATCTGTTTTACTATGTGTGTTACACAGCACCCTCAGTGCAGTAACACAGGGGTGTCACAGTGACCCCCAAACATAGACTCCATACCCTGGGACTGACTACTGTCTCCCACGGCATGTAAAGTCACCATTGACTTTACTAGTCCTAAATTGTGAACAGAACCAGTACAAACCATCATATTGTGGAAGTACTGGAAGGGGTTAATTTGATTGCCCCTTGGTCTGTTTTCAAGGGGGCACTGTCCAGTCCCTCCTTGTCGAGTTTCTGGCTGGTGGCAGTGGTTACCTGCGAAATATTCCACCGGAATATTCTCTATGGGATTTTCCCATTGATTTTAAACGCACCACTTTTTAGTGCAATGTTAAAGATACTGCTGGTTTATGTATTTAATATTAAATCCCTGGTTGGGTCTTTTTGCCAGAACTGTTTTCTAAAATGGTGTTTGTGTCCGTCTCTGTAACTCTAACCAAGGTCGAGTCCTTTGTTCCACTTTTTGGCTGGCTTCTCCACAGAAGCTCTCCAAATGGTGCCTCTCTGTCTGGGTTCCACAGGAGGGGTGGAGGGGGGAATTGGCACCCTGGACTCCGTTGCCTTAGCAACCCAAGTCGCACTCTACTCTGATTGGCCCAGTGGTGAGCCGCACGGCACACCACTTAGCATGTGTGAGTGATAGCTAGGCTGATGAATGGGGGTTTTTCTGCATACAAGCAGGGCCTTTGGGACTGGAACTTCAGAAGTCGCCACAGAACCAAAGAATCCGAAGAGGGAAGATGCTGAGCCATCTGCAACGACGACACCACCGGTGAAGCCCTGCTGCAACGCACTCGCCACTTTCCCAACGACAAGAGAAGATCTTCTGCTGAAAGAGTCCTCTTCCTTTGAGCTAGTAGGATCAATCAGTTCGCCCTTTATGCCTTCCAAAGACGTCTCTTGGTCGAATTGCCCGTGCCAAGCACCCTGGCGGCCGGATAGCCAAGCTTCACCACTTTGACCGTGAATAAAAGGAACTCACCTTTTAACCGGAGAACTCCACGGCTGGTTTCATCCCTGTGTAGTGCATCGACTCCAAGTTTCCTCCTCGACGAGATCCTCTCTTCCCCTGGTCGGAACAATGAACTTCAACCACTGCCAGGAACAACTGCCACCACTGGAGCTTCCTCTCTCTTTAAGGTACTGTGTTCTGCCTGGCCTCCCTTTCCATGGATTGCTAAAGGTGACCCTTAAATCCTTGGCTTTCCAACTGGGTTGGCTCCAGACCTTCTAACTTCACTTCTTGAAACACCCCAACGTCTTTTGAACATTCTGCAAAGACTGTGTGATCGTGGGCACATTTCGCTTTGCTCCATTTAAAGTGGGCTGGCCTATGAACTTTGGCTCTACAGTGTATACTGCCTTTATTCCCTTGCTTTGAACTCCTAAAAGTGTTGGGACCTGTATTATTTTTATGCTCTGCCTTTTGCTCTCCCTTTAACTGAACTTTTGGAGTGCCATCTAGGTTACACGCTCACATCCGTTTTAACAAATAGTGGTGCTTTAACCCTGACTTGTCCGATAGTTACCAAGGGAGGTGTTTATACTTTATCTGACTCTGTTTTAACTTTCTTTTGATTTAGAGTACTAGTCTATTGCCTAAACTGTGTCTTTAAATAAATAATTATATACTTTTGATACAAAGCTCTGGTCAGTGTTTGTTTGCTCTACTGTGTTTTTAGCCCTATTGTGTATACTCTATATACTGCCCTACTCTTCTTGAGAGAGGTCGGACTGCTCATCCACAGCTACCAGGTAAATCTGGGTGGTGCAGACTGCTACCAATTGGGTTTACTGCTTACTCCTATAGTCTTAATCTTTTTGCAGTGTTCCCCAAGGGAACTGCACAGGATTCTGCCTAACATCCCCTCCTCTGTGCAGACTGGTGATCAGCATGTGGGAATGGACCCTGGAAAACGACATTTACCTCTCGGCAGTCCACCTTCCGGGGGATTACAACCTGGAGGCGGACAGGCTCAGCAGGCTGGGAGCGGACAATTATGAGTGGCAGCTAAACAACCTTGTTATTCAGGAGATCTTCAACAGGTGGGGTCATCCCCAGGTGGATCTCTTTGCACCTGGCATAACAAGAAGTGTTCCCAGTTCGCATCCTGGCAGGGTCAGGGCCCCTGCACTCTGGGGGCGATGCATTTCACCTCCAGTGGACCGACATGAAAGCCTACGCCTTTCTGCCCACACCCCTCTGATCCACAGGGTAATTTGTAAGATCAAGGAGTCCCACCGACTCATCATTCTGATAGCTCCATGGTGGCCAGCCAGGCCATGGTTTTTGGAGCTCCTCAGCCTCTCGGAGGTGCCCTCTATAACACCTTCCGACGGGCCCAGTACATCTTCTGGCACTGCAGGGGGGCAGAATCTTCCACCCTGCGCCAGGGAAACTTGCCCTGACAGCGTGGTACCTGAGCAGGTAACGCTTGGGCACCTTAGCCTCTCACAAGCCAATCTGGAGATCATACAGGGCGCCAGGAGCAAAGCCACCAGGGCCCACTACAAAAGCAAATGGACCAGATTCTGCCACTGGGCAGACTCCAGGGGAATTGACCCCTTGGCCTGCAATTTGGACGACGTGCTGTCCTTTTCGGCGCACCTCTCTCATTTGGGCGTACAGGTGGACACCTGCCACACATACCCTGCAGCCATTGGGGCTTACAGGAACTCTGAGGAAGGCATTTTTTCCTCCTCCAGCCCCATCGTCAAGAAACATCTGACTGGTCTCGCTAGGCTCTACCCGCCCGTCAGGAGACTGCACCCGGTGTGGGACCTTAACATAGTCTTGGGCGCCCTGGCGCACAAACCATTCGAGACAATGGCATCCGTTGACATCAGGCTGGTCACCATCAAGACGTCCTTACTAGTCGGTCTTACCTCGGCTCGCAGAGTCAGCGAGATCCAGGCGCTGGTCGTCTCTGAACCATATACCACCTTTCACAAGGACAAGGTAGTCCTGCAGCTGCATTGAACGAGGAAATAGTCCATCCTACGTTCTTTCCCGATCCCAGGGACGAAGCACAGAGAGTGCCGTACTGCTTGGATTCAGGCGTGCCCGAAAATTCTACTTTGACAGGACCAAGGGCTTCTGCAAGTTGGAAGCCCCGTTTGTCACTTTCGGAGGCTTGAGGCCAGGCTATCGTGCCTCTAAGGCCGCCATATCTCGCTGGATGGTCTCTACCATCAAAGAAACCTATGCGGGCCATCACAAGCCGCTCCCGTCCAACATGCATGCCCACGCAGTCAGGGCCAAGGCAACGGCCATAGCATCGCAGCGCCATGTCCCTTGGCAAGTCATAAGCAGGGCTGCCACTTAGGCCTCTCCCTCGGCTTTCTGCAAGCATTACTGTTTGGATGCCAGCTCTAGATCTGATGCAGCTTTCGGACAGGCGGTTCTCAGGAACCTATTTGCTTAAGGAGGGTCTCCCTCTCCATCCTGGGGCTACAATCTTGTAATCGCCCATACAGTATGGAGGAAAGGGGATGGGACGTAAGAGTAATTATAAATTACTCAGCGTAGTGACTAACGTACTCTTAGTCCATAGTCCCCTTTCCTCCATACGTCCCACCAACCTCCCCCCTAATAATACTGGATCCATTAAGCAATGTTAAATCTTTTTTCGACGCGTCAATGGGGACTGAGGTGTGGCGCCGGAAGGCGGAGTTAGGGCAGTGCATGCTCCCTGGGCTGCACCCCTGCGCGCCTCTAAATTTAAAGGGGAAGAAGGTTTTTTCTGGGGAAAAAGGTTCTGTCTCCTGTCCCTTGGAAGGGACGCCCATACAGTATGGAGGATAGGGGACGGGACGTAAGGGTAAAGCTCAAGACTCTTTTGGTATCTAGACGGTGGAACCGCTCCGCCTGCTTAAAGGGGTGTGGTGGAGGGCAGAATACCAGTAAATCTATTAACTGAGAAAGGTGGAACTCAAACCACTTTCGGGAGAAATCCAGGTCCAAGTGCAGGAACAGGGCTTGCAGCACAATGCCTGCAACTCACTAACCCTCCTGGCGGACGCGATCGCACCAAAATGTTGTTTTCAAGGACAACAGTCTCAAGGAATAGGAATGCATGAGCTCAAACGGAGCCGCCATCAAGAATGTCAGAACCAGATTAAGATCCCAATCTGGGACAAAAAAGGGAGTTGGCAGAAATGTCATTCACACGGCCCTTCAGGAATTAGGCCATAACCTGGATCCTAAAGAAAGATCTTTTGAACACAGACAAAGCAGCCAAATATCCTTTGACTGTGGTAACCTGAAGGCCTGCTGAGGCCAGTGACGGAAGGAACTCCCATCACTGTAGTTGTGGGTCAACAGATGTGGTCGATCCTGCGTTCCCTGCATCAGGGGTCAAATCTTCTCCACCTGCACACGTACATAGATGTTGTAGATGGTCTGCGTGCAACCAGAAACACCTCAAGTACCTTCTCTGAGAGGTCCCAGTGATCATACCTCATCCTCTCAAGGGCCACCATGTAGGTTGAGGGACTCTGGGTTCGGATGGAGAACCCGACCTTCCGACTGGGTCAGGAGATCTTGGCGCTGATGCAACCAGTGAGATGGACAGATCCAAGAGATCGGAGTACTACTTCTCCTCGACAAAGTACGGGGCGATCAAGATCCATCGAACCTCTTCAACCTCCTGCGAACCCCTGGCATGACCTGAATCGGGGGGAAGGCGTTATGGAGAGGGAAGGTCCAGTCCATGAGTAACGCGCCCCACAGTGCACTGTTTGCTGGGAATTCCCTTGAGCAAAACTGTCTGCACTTCCTGTTGGACTCCGCTGCAAACAGATCCACTGCTGGGGTACCCCAGAGAGAGGACACCTCTCAGACATCTGGGCACACTTCCCAGTCGTGTGAGACCATGCTTTGCCTGCTCTGAGCATCTGCCAAGCCGTTCACTGTCCCCTCCAGATAAATTGCAGAGAATAAGACTTGATTCTCCAACAACCAGATCCACTGCTGCATCGCCTCTCTGCAGAGGGGAAGGGAGCACACACCACCCTGCTTGTTCAGGTAGTGCATGACGACCGTCTTGTCGATCAGCATCAGGACATGTTTCCCCTTCAGAGACGGAGCAAAAGCTCTCAGGGCTAGCCTGATGGCTCGCAACTACAGCCTGTTGATGTTTCACCTGGCTTCCGTCGCTGACCAAAGGCCGCTCACCTGCAAATCCTCGCAGTGAGTGCCCCCAACCCTTCAGAGATGCATCTGTGACCACTCGTGTCTGAGGCCAAGGAGGCCGAAAGGGTTCCCCCGCCATAAGATTACTGCGGTCGGTCCACCAGCTGAGTGGTCCACTTTGATGGACACCTTGTGGAGATCCGAAAGCGCTCTGGAGGTACTGTGACCACCGACCTCTTAGGAACCATTGTAGGGATCTCATGCGCAGCCTGGCCTCCAGCAAAAAAAAAAGGAGGCCATGAGACCTAAGAAGCGGTGGAATGAAGCCGCTGGAAGGTGGCGTGATTCCGGAACACGTGTACCATATGTGCTATGCTGTCGACTCTCTTCAGGAGGGAAGGCCTTCCTCACCCGGGTGGCTACGACTGCTCCAATGAACTGCAGTCTTTGGACTAGCATCACATGGGACTTCTTCAAGTTTGGGGCGAAGCCCAGCCTGTGCAGTATGTAAGGAAGGCATGGTATCTAACAGTAAGACAAACACAAGTGACCACAGTTCAAGGGAGTTTATACAACTTCAATTGGGTTTGAAAAGCACCTACGTAATGCTAAATCTAAAGATGGGAGAAAACTACGACCATCAAATAATAATAACGCAGTCCTAGTGTTGTCTTGTCAAAATAAAAGGGTCTATACTAATAAACCTATTGCCAATCCTTACTTCTAATTACAAATGGTGTGGAAAACAATTTTATACAAAAGAAAAGAAATCAAAAATTAAACCCTAGTTTGATAAAGAAAGGGTTGGTTTCTGCCACCTACTAGAGCATCATACCTGAAAGACAATCTCTTCAAGGTCTACATTTTTGAGCAACACCTTTTCTTGCTTTGATGCCTACACAGCTGAAGCTGCGGAGTCAACACCTCGCAGCACAGTACCCCTTCTGTTAGAGAAACATTGAGTAACTTAGGAACCTACCCCCAAATGGACTGGGGATGCACTGCATGGCATTAGCTTACATAAATTTTTTATTTCTGTTGTGATAAACCCCGGGAACCAAGCAAGAACAATAAGAATAATATACCAAAGTCTGCCACTTGCAGTGTTTGCAATCCTTGAACCATAAGGCCTTTGGAGAAGGCATTAGTTCTACAGATTTGGTAACACATATTAGGAAGTTTCCAAAGTAGTGCCAGTGTAATGCTGAGTCAAGGACCAGAGGTTTTGGACAAACAAGTCGATGATCAAAGAGGCACTGGAAGCCGTTTAAATTTCCAGGTCTTGACTGTGCATCAAGACACCTCCAATGAAGAGGAATCTGAGGGATACATTCTTCATCCATTAGATAGAATAACTAAGAGTGCGAGGGGAAACAAGCATTTAGCAATATGGTTATATAGGCACTACTAGAAGAATCACCTCTTGGTGCAGCCTTAAGGATTGGAACTGGGGTTTGCAAGGCAAAGCCAAAGATAGATCCTGGTTGACAGCGGCGGGCGATTTCTCAGGATTGAAGAATAGTTAGGAAGGATGTACTGTAGAGGAAACATATGTTGAAATCACAAAGACAACTTACCAGAGATTCATATATTTGGAAACCGAGTTGAACAAGGCAATCAATGTACTCCTTATGATCTGTGTTCTGTTTTAACCCTTTCAGTACCATGCTGAAGAAATATGCCACAGCATCTGGAAGGAGCGGCTCCGATACCACCTAAAGCAGCAACAAGACAAAAGGTTAAGAAAGTTCAAATGTAAACAAAAGGCCACATAGCCGAGCATCTGCAAAACAGCAGCTTAACAGGTCTCTAGTTTTGTGGTTCTTGAAATCAATAATCACCGTAACAAACAGCATGCTCATCCCTAAGCAGTAAGTAAGAAGTAACACAACAGTAGGTCGAAGATATATATGGGATACATTACTCACCGTAATCGTATTTCTGATGCTTGTATCTGCTTAGATTCACATGCTGTGCATAGGCTAACTAGTGGAAGCTGCAGAGTTTTACCGTTTTTTTTTCTAAACTCGAAAAGGGACACCGATAGGGCGTGCCAGTAATACTATCCCTAGTGTGACGTCCACTGTACCCATGATCCCTCACGCGTCGAGGTCCCTCAGATTGTTATTTTTTCTGACACAAGGTAGCATGAGGTGTAGCGTAAGTACAGTTGTATCCAAGCAGATACGTATCAGACAAGCTCATAAGCATACATGCGCCTTCTCTCAGAGGGGAGGAAGGATATGCTGCATGTGAATCTATGCAGATACAAGCATCAGAAATACGATTATGATGAGTAATGTATCCGTTCTGAGGCTTTTGGAATCTGCTTAGATCACATGCTGTGCATAGATTGGCGAGCAGTGGAAGAAGGAGGTGGGTTATGAGAAGGTTCATGAGCGGATAAATGTCTTAGAACCGCTTGACCCACTTGTGTATCCGTCTTGGAATGGGTGTCAATGCAGTAGTGCTGAGTGAAAGTATGAACAGAGGTCCATGTAGCTGTCTTGCAAATACTGTCTAAGGGAACATTTGCAATGAATGCCAAAGTGGCCCCAGTACCTCTTGTAGAGTGAGCCCTGGGCGTAAAAGGCAGTGTTTTTATCTGATAGGGAATAGCACAGTTGGATACATCAGACTATCCACCTAGAGATAGCGTTCTTTGAGATGCAATACCCTTATCTGCCAGGCGCTATGGAGACAAACAATTTATCTGTTTTTCTTAGCGGTCTGGTCTTGTCTACATAGTAGAAGAACGCTCTTCTCACATCCAGTGTGTTTTCCCTCAGCAGAGCTCTTGGGCTCCTGGAAGAAAGCCGGTAGCTCAATTGACTCGTTTATATGAAATTTGGAGATGAATTTAGGTGAGAACTAACCCTTCTAATGGAAGTGATAGCCACTAACAAGGCAGTTTTTATTTTATTTTTAAAATTTCTTTATTGGCATTTCTATAGTCATACAGTACAATCTACTGCTTAATTATAGTCATCGTTTCAGCACAGTTATGATAGTAGACGCCAAACAACAAAAGAAAACAACAACAACAAACAATAACTGTCTTTGTTTCTTGCAACCGATCACTTTTTCCGTTCTTTCCTTATGGGGGTTAGATTTTATTTCTACCTTTAATGAACACTGATGGTGACGTCATAGGCAGCGTATTATTCTACTTGCATCTTTAACATGAGCTGTTATCCATTTATTAGCATCCAATCCCTCAGGGGGGCATGTCATCAGACGGGAGGAATATATCTCTAATTAGGGCTTTCCATGCCCCAAATGTTACACTAATATCGTCATTGTTTCCAGCCATTCCCGCACACCAGGCCTCTGTTTCAGCTGCTCCCACCTCTACAATTCTTTCTTCCACCTATCATATTGCGGGCCCGTTTTTGATTTCCACGCCATCGCTATTGCCCTCTTTGCCAGTATACATACCATACCCATGATTTTCAGCACCTGTTTGACTTTGCTTAGTCTGGGATAAGTGCCCAATAGACATTCTTTTGGAGACCATTCATACCTGGTGACTCCAGCATGCGTACACAGCTGTTTAATTTTTGCCCAGAATTTTTGTACCTTTATGCACCCCCAGAACATATGTATTAAATCTGCCATTTCCGTGCCACACCACGGGCACGCAGACCTGGTGTGCTTGTTAAAGCTCACCACTTTTATAGGGGTCATGTATGTCCTTATAGGACATTCATCTGTATCAACCGGAACCTAGCGTTCCTGGACACTTCTTTGGTGTGCATCAATGCTCTTTCCCAATCTTTCTCTGATATATCTACACCAAGGTCTTTCTCCCACCGTGCCTTCCACATAGCCATGTGTGGGTTTGGTCTATCATTCATTTGGGCATACAGTCTAGATACTGGCCGCCACCCATCACTTAGGTTGTTGGTACGGCTTATGTGTTGTTGCAGTGTTGTGAAGTGCGTGCGGGTTGTTGTGCGAGAGATGGTTGTGTGAGTTTTTTTAATGTGATAAGTATGCAGAGAAGTTGAGTTTTTTCTTTTTTGTTAGTAAGTTATATGATATTTTAACATGCTAACACTCACAATTCCACCCAAGTGCGGCACCCGCCAACCCCCATGCTTTCCCCAGGAGGCGTCCCAGGTCAACGCCCAGAACTCCATCCAAATGCGGGATACGCCAACATCCCCCACTCCAACCACGTGCTGCACCTAGTAATCTTCACAATTCCATGTAAGCGTGGCAGCATGCTAACATTCTCAATTACATGTTAAATAATAAAGGCACCCATATCGCGCTCCCCAACCAACGGAGCCGGTCCGAGACACTCCGGCGGATCTGCAAGCAAGGAAGGGTAGGGGGTTTGGCCAGTCGGGGGAGGAGGGAGCATGAGGGAGAGAGAGGCGGTGCGCCGCTGACGGCCCCAGCCTGGCACACACTGTGCGCTGCTCTCAGTGTTGGCACCAGACCGGGGTACGATCGCGGGCACTGTTGGCGTTGTCCAAGCGTGGTTAGTTTGTTGTTGGTGTGAAGCATGCACAGCTCGCCGGGTGAGAGGAGGCCGCGTGAATCTTCGGGAGAGTTGGGCACGCAGAGACCTGAAGGGGGGCCAGTGGGGTGGGAATCCTGGTTGTGGCAATCGAGTTCTTTCTTGGCCGGATGGCTGTGGAGGGTCTTAGCGCAGCGCACTCCCTGTTTCCTAGTGGACTGTGTGTGTATAGTGAGGGTGGTTTGTCTATACTCCTCGGATGTTGGAGCAGGAGTTGTGGTGTCCTCTTTCCTTACTATCTATGTGACTTAGTCAGCTGGAACTAAGTGTGTGGTACAGGTCGGGGTGCTATGGGTGAGTCGTCCGAGTGCAACCGTCTAGCTCTGTTTATGTGTTCAGTCTTTAGTGTCCTTGTTTTGTTGCCATCTCTCATTATGTCTTATGTATTTGTGGAGTGCGTTCCTTAGATTCAGTTTGTGTCCTGTCGTTTAGAGTCGGCCGGGGTCAATAGCTTAGTTCATCCTTGTTTTAGCGGTGTAGGCGTTCATGTCACCGGTTCTAGTTACATAGAGAAGAGCCAGGATTTGAGCAGTTTCTTGAATACTAGGTGGTTTCCTGTAATCCGTATATCCTTTGGAAGGTCCTGGTCTTGTCGTGTCCTTGTGTCCTCTAGTGTAGTTATCTCTTCTTATCTATTCTAAAAGGATGATGTCCTTCTGAGTGGATATTCTGTCGAGGGGGGTGGTTGTGAGGACGTTGAAGTAGTTCTATACAGTAGCTCCCTGCTACCGTGGACAGCACCCATCTGTCCGAGGTGATACCCTCCCATGCTTGGGTGAAGTTGGAAATGCGTCTTCCTACTGGAGGTGCATGGGAGGGTACTTGGAGCAGAACGTCAACTGCTCTGAGGTGGAGTGCCACCTCGAGCAGGGCCTCTGCCTCTACCACGACCTCTGCGTTGTCCTCTGGGATAGCCTTGGAAGGCGTGTCCTTGATTACTTCCCCAGGAGGAGCCTTGGCCCCGATTGTAGCTGGATCCTCTTTGATTTAAGGAGACAGGTAGATACGGCTCTTCCATCTGCTGCCACCTGAGCTAGTTGGGATTTGAGTGGTTCCGGGGCAGGTGAAAGTAAAGCAGATATTTCCTCCCACTTGTGGCAGTTATAACTAGCCAAGAGGATTGCGTTGTTGGCTATCCTGGTTTGATAGGCCGCAGAGGAGGTGACCCTTCTCCCCATGGCATAGATCTTTTTGCTTTCTTTATCAGGTGGAGCCTCGGAGGAAGCAAGGGGTGTGCCTCTTCTCTTTCTAGTTGTGGTGATAACTAAGGAGTCTGGCTTTAGTTGGCCTCTAATATATAAAGGGTCTGAGGTTGCAGGCCTGAATAATTTCTCCACACGCAGGTTAACGGTCCGTGTGAGATTAGGTGCTTCTAAGGATGGCTGTATCCTGCGCTGCACTGATTTTAGTAGCGGGATAAACTGGCCCACTGTCTTTTTGCCGCCCAGGAATTGTTCTGCGTAGTCTCTATCCTCCTGTACCTCCTGTGTGTCAATTTGGAAGTGTTCCACCGCTTTGGCGAATACTTCATTGATGAGGGGTTGATTATCCACATAGGAATCGACAACTGGAGTGTCCTGATTAAGAGGGGAGTCTATGGAGAACATGTTAGCCTCTTGGTCTGCCTCTGGGTCCTCGTCATCCCAACAATAAGGTTCATCTGTATCCTCTTCAATAAGTTAAGGGTCAGATGCCTCCACAAAGGAGAGATCTTCTTGGTCTAATTCAGGGTCATATAAATCTATAACCGTACGAGACCTCTTAGAAGGGAGTAGGTAAGGCAGAGGCTTGAGAGCCGGAAGGGGCTGTGGTGGGAGGAGTGGAGTGTAAACTCCAAAAGTAATCTGGGTTACTCTCGTAAAAATTGGCCATACAGATCATTCTTCGCATTACTCTATCAATATCCTGGGAAGACCATTCCTTGGAACTTGGGATCACCATAGTTTGAGGGGTAAGACCTAAGTCCTCATTAGTGGGAGGTATTACTTTAGGCCTGGAATCTTTAGGTTTTTCTATGGGCTTGGATAATATAAGCTTTCCCTTCTGAGGTGTTGTCTCCCTAGGAGGGATTTTGTCCCTATGAGGGGTCTTAGAGATCTTTTTGTGATGGGTTCCCACAACCTGGGGCCCAGGGGAGTGTTTTATAGACTTCTTGGGGTCTGCCGCTTTATCCGACGTCAAACGTCGAATTACTGATGTGGGACTCGAGGCGTCGTCCGCTGACGATCGACCTTCGGAAGGATTTATTTCGAGTGACACCCTTGCCGTCCTTCGACGGTTGAATCCGGTCGTGAGGCGATCTTGATCGAGACTGCCCAGAGGACCGGGACTCGGTGGACCTTTATCTGGGTGTCAAACGTTGTTGTGTACTCGACTAGGGCTTACGTGTTTGGTGGTGTGTGCTTTTGTAGCGATGCAGCCGCCGGGTGTAGTCCCCACAACATGGCCTTTGGCCTGTCCTACGGGGGTCTACGATTAAGTAGCTGAAGCTACTCCGTCTCCCTCGCCGTCCGAAAGTACGGCGTCGCTGCCAGTGCTAAAGGTTCCCTCTACCTCCATGGCCTCGAGTCGCCTGGCGTAGTCGTCCCAGCGTTTCATGGAGTGATCCTTTAACGTCTTTGGCTTGAAGAGCCTGCATGCTCGACCAGACGTTTCGATGTGGTCTCTTGGAAGACACAAATTACAAACTAAGTGTTTGTCCAACCACAGGAATTTTCGGTTACACTTGGGGAAAAATTTAAACGGTGTATTTTCCATAATTATAGGTTATGGTAGCTGGGCAAACAAAGTGTAGGAAGGGGAGAATATGCATTCTAAAATGGCCTCTCCCCTCTCTCCCTACTGTCTGGGCCGAGGCCCGTGGCGGCCTTCCAAGGGCCAAACAGACCGTCGCAGTGGTCTCCGACGGGCAGTTTTCTTTCTTCACCCGCGTGGTGTTTCGCAGGTTGGTGAAAGGATAGAAAGAAATACTATTGTTAAAAGTGAAAAGGAAATGGCTTAGCGCCGAAAGGAACTCCGCTATATGCGTCCGTCTAGCATGGCGGAAAAAAACAATCCGAGGGACCTTGACACGTGAGGGTTCATGGGTACAGTGGACGTCACACTAGGGATAGTATTATTGGCACGCCCTGTCGACGTCCAGTTTTCGAGTTTCGAAAACAACAACTGTAATACTCTGCAGCTTCCACTAGATGTCGCTGTATGCACAGCATGTGATGTAAGCAGATTCCACAAGCCTCAGAAATTATATATATCTATATATATATATATATATCTCTCTCTCTCTCACATAGGGATCACAGCTCACAACTGCTGGTAGAAAATAGTATATATTTTGGACTAAAGTATCATTGGTGCCATCGAGTTCTTAAAATCCTGCTGTTTTTATTTGATGCACTGGCCACATGGGCCAGTACTAGTGTGGCGTAGGTGTCAATTTAAACACATAGGTGTTTAGATGCCCAGCACTTACATGACAGTGGCCTTGAGTTACAGAAGCCTTGCTCACTGCAATAGCTTTTGGGTAAGCAAGCCTGCTGCTCACCAATCAATTTGGTAAACACCACATAAATTGGGCAACTCAGATCAACTTGTCACAGTACTCGATGCCCTCACTGCGGTCACTTTTTAATTTTAATTTTATGTTTAGATACTTTTATGCATAATTAACATAGCAGGCCATATCCTTGGGATCCATAACTGTACAGTTGTTTATAGTAAGTACATTTAGACATGCTAACTTCTGTGCTCGAGCAAGGATTTGGTGGGAGAAGGTTGTCAACCGTACTGCATATTGTAGTCTCCTTTGCACCCATTCCGGAGCAGAACTGCTGTACAAGTACCAGAAAGCAAGTAACTGTGAAAAACCTAAGGGATTTTCCCTATCAACTCCTTGGGGATCCTCTGCTCAGGTGGCCAGGGGACAGCCATCGCTGTTGGATCCAGAACCTGTGGTTGGACCAGCGAGGGAGAATCACCTGGGTAGAGGGACCTCTGGGATTGGGGAGGAGGAGCCAGAAGGTGAGAAATCATATCCCCCTTTTTTCCAACACCCCCCTCCCGACATTCCCTCCTCCTTCATGGGCTATTCTAAGTCCTATCCCGTTAACCCCTCCCCAATTTCGACTAATACTGGGAAGATGAAGAGGCAACAGGGAGGAGTGAGGATTACCTGCTGGAAACACCTTAAGCAACTGAGGAAAGACTGCCACCCAGTAACATCAAGTTGTCCCATTAATAGGGGTAGGATCAGGCATTTTCCACTGACTATTCACACCTGACTCCACTTGACTGTTTATGGCTAAAGGACAGGCAGGCCTTGCTAAGTGAAAGATTGGAGGTCAGGCAGACCCAGCCCTGACAACACACCTGCAGCCCATTGACTCACGAGCACAGTATAAAAGGAGGCTGCTGAGCAAGCACAAAGAGAAGCAGTTGGCAGAGCTAGAGGAGGATGCATGGCTGAGTCCAGCAGGGGATCCCTTCTTAGTCCCAAGCCAGTTTGCCAACGAGCAGCGTGGACAAGGAGAGCCAGAGAGCAGGAAGCAGCAGCAGAAGGGGCCTGGAAAATCTGGAAGAGAGCAGAGTGCCAAGACGCTGTCCCAGTGTTTGTAAGGGGCTACAGCGTGGCTAAGGAGCTGTGTCTCCAGTGAGCCGGAGAAAAGTAGACTGCAACTTGCTGGCCATGTCCAGCGGAATACTCGTTCCCTTGGGACTTGTGCCAGTCAAAGGTTGATTATTGATGCACACCTCAAATTAAATGGCAATGAAACATACATTTAAGAGATGCTGTAGATTAATTTTAGGTGCGGGGGAGGAACTGAGGCCATGGCACAAGACCCCTACAAACAAGAGACAATTGGAATGAGGATTCAACAAGGGAACCCTCCCGTCCCCTGCACACTTTAGGATGTTTGGACTAAGTCCACTACTGTTTTCTCATATTGATACAAAAACATATAAACCAAAGAGTTCAGTTGTGTGTTTTCATAGCAAACGTTTATATCTAAAGTGTCAAATACACAATACTTCAAAAGGAAAAACATTTACAAATTCAAGAAGCAAAGCAGTGCAATAGTAGGTCACAATAAATGTGAAACAATGGTGGAATCCAATTCCTGTGGCGACGCGTTTCGAGGATACTTTCCTCTTCTTCATATGGCCAAAATTGAATTCTTCATACAAAAGGAAAGAAACAAAGGGGAGAACGTTTGTATACGATTTTTATACCTTGAGGTAATTCATTAAACTCATGCTGTACATTTCAGTCTCATCTGTGAGCCAGAACAGACTAAATTGTCAGAGAAATTGTAATTAATCTAGTACCACAAGGGCACATTCATTCCCAGTTAAATTCAGGGTGAGGGGAGGAGAAGAGAGAGACGTTTCTAGTCCAGTGCAAGAGAAGTCGTCGTTCAAAAGTGTTTCGAAAGAATGTAGGTAGGTAAAGAAGCCATATAGGACAAGATATAAGAGAGTGACAATGTAGTCTGTTCTGGCTCACAAACGTTCTCCCCTTTGTTTCTTTCCTTTTATATGAAGAATTCAATTTTGGCCATATGAAGAAGAGGAAAGTATCCTCGAAACACGTCGCCACATGAATTGGATTCCACCATTGTTTCAAATTTATTGTGACCTACTATTGCACTGCTTTGCTTCTTGAATTTGTAAATGTTTTTCCTTTTGAAATATTGTGTATTTGACACTTTAGATATAAACGTTTGCTATAAAAACACACAACTGAACTCTTTGGTTTATATGTTTTTGTATTAATATGAGAAAACAGTAGTGGACTTAGTCCAAACATCCTAAAGTGTGCAGGGGACGGGAGGGTTCAATTGTTGAATCCTCATTCCAATTGTGACTTGTGCCAGTCCACAGGGTGGCAAAGGGGCAGGTGGTGAGAGCTGACCTCGACATAAGCATCCCGAAGACTGCTCGCCAGTATATGGTATTGAGTCACTCCTAAGGTGTCCAGTTCCAGGGGTGCCTCTTAGGTACCCCATTACGTCCCCGGAGTGATTGTGTCACAGTAATTTAGTTTTAGGGAATAGATTGCTGGTGGCTGAGCTTTATTTGTGGCTTCACCAAGTGTGCAAGTCATTTTACTGCATTGGTAGCACTATGCACGCCAATGTTTTTTATCCTGCTCCCGGACATTTTGTTTTCTAGGGCTTCCCTTTGTCTAGGTGATTACGAATTGGCCTCAAAAGGGCCGTTCTGACCATGTGGCCACTTAGTGAGCCGATCCTGGCTGCCTCTATCCTGGTCCTACCATGTTAAGGCTAGTAGAGGTCCCTGGACTAGCCCTCTCAATTCCTGTCGGGGTGCCTTTGGCTGAGTCGTAGTCCTAGTGACCAATTAATATGGTTGATCACCAGAGCTTCAGCCCCCAGCCCCTTTTTGGGTTTGGCGGGGTAGCCTGGGTCGAGCCCACCACGCCAGGACCATTTCTTGGCAATTTTACCTCTGCATACTGCCGTTTACTGCCAGGATCGTCTGCTTGGCTGAGGTTTGCTGAGGGCATCTAGGGAGTAGCTGCCGAGTAATTTCCGCACTGGATGGTGAGTCTGGACCATCTGAAGATGCCACCAGCTGTTGTCTTCATCTTGGGATTCTTTGCTGCCATGCTGCTGCCTTTTGCTGTTCGCCCTGCTGCTTGTTCGGGTTCCTTGGTCTCCTGGGGAGACTCATTTGCCGGATCTTTCACTCCTGGGCTTGAAGACAAGAGACACTGGGAGGAGTTTGTTTCTTTTCTGCATTGCTTTGGTTTTCATTGGCCGAGGGTTCAAGGCCCAGAGAGGTACATCCTATAAACTGCACCTGTGGAGAAGAGCCGTCTACGTACAAGGTTGTTTCGGGGACTGGAGCCCTTCCAGAAAAACTACTGATGTGAGTACTTACCTTGGGGTCCCAGGAAGGTTATTCACGATATTAACTCCTGAGTGTTCCCCCGGTTTGTGGTTGTGACGCTTGGGAAGAAAGTCTTGGGGGAGTGAGGGGTTGGGTAGATTGGTATGATTTTGCCTGCTGCAAAATTGGTATTGCAGCGAAATGGTCAAATCCGTCGCGAACAATTATACCACGGTAAAGTCTTATCAATCCATGACCTTGGCCTGCTGTATTGCAGCAATGGGATAGCCAATGTCAACATCTGGTCAGGTGTGTAGGCCACTTGCATCCTTTAGATTTATGGCCAACTCTCTCAGCCTGGACACCTCTGATTTGAACTCTACTGGGACTGTAGCCAATGTCAGTGGCTCTAAGCCAAAACAGGATCAGGTATTTTCTAGACTGTGGGGTGAATCTAGACACCGAGCATGTCTTGGCTGTCGACAAAGGGCCTTCCGAAGTCAGCGCGGAGAACGCTGCGCGCAACAAGAACGAAACTACCCCCTGGCTCATGAGGGTGTGGGAAGGATGGGACTCCGAGACCCTGTCTGCTTTGACAGGCACGGTGGACATGAGTATCTTCGATTTATGCCTCTCGCAAAGGAAGCTGAAGGTTCCACTTTCTAGAAGACGTCCATCATCTTCTGACGGAATTGCTCCCATTTATTTGCCGAAGCGGATATGGAGGGGAACGTGCCCGTCTTTTTTTTCAATGAAGAGCATGACGAATATCTGGATTCACTCCTCAAATTAGAAAGTTTTCTATGTTTATTCAAAACTTTCTTTGATTTCTCCAGTGATCTGAGCCTTTTCCCTTGGTGGGCCTCAGTTTTGATAGGGTTATGCTGTGTGACTTTGGTGCTGAATGCCAGAGAGCTAATTTCAATGCTCTCTTCCTTCAATGCCTTCCGTTGTCACAGTTTGGCATGAACTGCAATCAGCGTTGGCGTGATTGGTATTGAGGCAACATATCCAAACTTTCTATGGTCCATCCGGTGTTTTTTCTTATCACAATCCAAAAGCCTTTTAAAACCGGAAGGTTTAGGTATTGACATTTTAATGTTTTTCGAAGCAAATCTGAGAACATTTCTCTGATGCATCAAAGAACGTTCCTGAGAAGCGTATGTCACAGTGCAAACTATTTGTACCAAGGCCGAGTTCACGTCCGGACTTGGTGAAGATGAGCAGCAAGGAACCTCGACACTGGGGTCACACATTGCCCACTGCTGTCAAAAACCTCAGATCTGATTCTGCAGGAAGAATGTATCTAAAATGAGGAATCCGTTGGAGGGCATAATCTATTGCAAATGAGGTTTGTAAAAGTGTCTTACTGTTTTTCCACTTGTCTGAGCCTACATTCCTGCCCCCAGTGCATGCAATTTGTCTTGCACAGCAATACATGCAGCCTCCCATCTTTTGAGTTCACAACGGATCTTCCCATAGCATTTCGCTCTTACCAACGTGTCCTAAACTAAAACTTAGGGAGGAGTGAAGATGGAAGCTGCAGTCACTTCTCGGAGCATTGACTTTGTTTTTGTTGCCGTTTTATAACGTGCCCCCATGGGCAAGCAAAGAAACAAATATCAGGACGGCAACAGAATACAAGAGATTTTTCAGGCATTTCATCATGGTTTTTATTACAGGCAGTTTATAGAATGTATAACATCACTACAATAGCCACTGCCCATGTGATAACACTGTACAGCAGTCTTATAGCAACAATGCTTTTTCCTGCAAGAACAGCCTTTGGAGAGGGTAGGATTCTACCATCAGCTTAAGAATGATCATAATAGTAGCAGCCTCACATGCACGAATAAAAGCTGGTCAGAAATTAGATCCTGCAGTATCCGCAAAAGGATGATGCAGGATCCAATACCTACAGTATCAGAGGGAAAAATCATGTGACAGCATCGGAAATGTACGACTATTGGATGAGGGCTACAATTGCATTTAACATCACTACAGTAATTCCCATAAACCCCCACAGGCACTTCTCTAACAAGCACAGGGGGCCTCCTGGTGCATCCACACACCTGTTACGGTACCATACCGTAGACTCATTCAATGGACTGTGATGTGCCAATCGGTACTCTATCAGCCCATCAACCCATCATAATAGCCTGTCGGTGAGAGCTCAGCCAACGTGGTGCCAAGTCCCATCAAAGTGTATTTGGCACTTGCAGTCATTTTTTATTTTATTTATTTAAATGTATATAGTGCGCAAACAGCCCGTGGGCATCGAGGCACTGTTACATGTGATGAGTTTAGTTACATTCCTTTGGCTAGATACATACATTATTAAATTCATTGCATACATTATTTATACAGGCAAGTAAGATTGTACATTATATATACAGTCAAGCTCAGTGCAAAGTCCGTCCAGTTCGGTCAAGAGTTATACAGCACAGTGGAGACAGCCCTTCAATGTCCAACCATTGTGCAACAACTTGATTGATAGATTTATAATGCGTCTATACACAAGTGTTTCAAGGCGCAACCGGGGAGGGGAACAGGGGAGACCAAGACAAACCATCTTACTAGGCCTAGTATCATTTAGATTGTGTAAGTGCGCAGGGGAAGGGAAGGATAAGTGCACCCACAGTGTCCTGGGTTAAGTCCAAGGAAGGGAGGTTCCCCAAGGGGAACAAGCCCCTGAAGTGCGAGAAAGGCCAGGTGGCAGCGCAACGGGCCCCGAAGGCAAGTGCGAGGGACTGGCCGGGGGAGGAGGGGCAGGTGTCCTATAAGACTCAGAGGAGCACCAGGCAGCCAGTCAACGTAACTGAGCAGGAGGAAGGAGAAAATAGCAGAGGGAAGGCAGAGAGAAAGGAGGAGGGGAAAGGTTAGCAGGGATGAGGCAGAGAGAAGGACGAGAAAAGCAAGGTCTTGAGGAGCTTCCGGAACTTAAGGAGGTACGTCTCAAGCAGCAGGGTGGCCATTCCAGAGGGAGGCACCTGCAGAGGAAAGAGATCTACCACCCAGTCTCTGCTTTGAGAAGCGACTCACCCGCAGAGAATTGGAAGTAGACAAGCGAAGGGCTCTGGAAGGAAGATACTTAGGAAGAAAGCATTGGCGATAGGGCCACCCCCGGCCCGGGAAAGCCTTGTGGACAATGCAGAGGTTCTTGAACTTGATCCTTGCAGCCAACGGGAGCCAGTGGAGGGATTTCAGAGCCGGAGAGATGCGGTCCCTGGGCTTGAGGCCAAGGAAAAGACTCACAGTGCTGTTTAGGATGAGTTGCAGAGGCTGGAGGGTAGAGTTAGGGAGATTGAGAAAGAGGCTGTTGCAATAGTCAAGCCTAGGGAGAACTAGGGCTCTAGAGACAGTGCTCTTCTGGGACAAGGTGAGAAAAAGGTAGAATACCTCTGAGGAGGTGCAGATGGACATCAGACTTTTTGGAGATGTCCGTGATGTGTTGAGAGAAAGGGAGAGTGGAGTTGAAGATGACCCCAAGGTTTTTTGCCTCATGTTGGGGAGAATTCTCTTTCAATGTCCAATTTCCCTTACCTAGTGAGTCCCCCAGCAGCTTTGCTGGATTTCTGGAGTTTATTTTTTCCACTTGGTGAGAGTGTGAGCTTTTCCCCCCACTGTTACCTGTGTTTTGCCATGTGCATTTCATCTGTTTTTATGATTGTGGGCTCTGGAGTACACCACTTCAGTAGCCCCCTTCTTTTGTGTGTTACACAGCACCTTCAGTGCAGTGACACAGGGTTGTCTTTTAGACTTCCCAACAACTCCATTTCCGAGGCTGACTACTGTCCCCCGAAAAGGGTAAAGTTGCCATTAACTTTATATAGTCATTTAACCACAGAGCCAGTACACCCCATCTTACATGGAGTATTGGAAAGGGTTAATTCTTAGCCCTTTTTATCTGTACCTCCTAGAGCATTGTTTTGCTCTTTTAACATTTAGACTTGGCTGGTGGCAGTGGTATCTACCCTAACTTTTCTACCGCGATTATACTATATAAACGTGGTACTGTTTTAGGCTATTATAGTAGCCTCGAACATAAACCCACTTGACCAAATACTCTTTCTTTTGGCTCCGATCGGGTTTATTCGCCATTTCTTTTTGTTAAAGCCCTTCTTGTGCTTTATTTTGCGCGGCAAACCAGGTTTACCTTCTTTGTTCGCCGTCTTTTGGGGGGCTTGTACCAAGAAGCCCTCCTCTAGGCGTCTGGGTGTCTAGATGGGCTGAATGTGGGGGAGGGGTGTAGTCATCCCCTGCACAGGGTATCCTAGGAAACCCAAGTCGCACTTTGCCATGATTGGCTGAGGTGGTTTTCCGGGCTGGACAACCCCCCTGCTGCGTGATTGACAGCCAGGCTGTGTCAATGGGGGATGTTCGCATAAAAGGCAGGGCTCTAGGGCTGGAAGTCAGAGTCGCCACTGGAACTACAAGGAACCGAAGAGAAGCGGAGAAGAAATTGGCTGCTGCAACTAGCCCATCCCGGTGAAGCCCTGTTGCAGTCCTGTGCTATCTACCCTTCGACGACCAGAGAAGATCCAGTCCGGAGTCTTCTTCCCTTGAGCTTGGTGGGGTCAACCAGCTCATCTTCCACAGCCAGAGGATCCTCTTCGTGGTCGAAATTGCTGCACACTGCTGTAGTGGTCTGGATAGCCATCTGAAGAGCCTCTCCTGTTTTAAAGGAGCGCACCTTTTATTCACCGTCGCTGCTGCTGGCTTCATCCCTGAGTAGTGCAGACCCCTCAAGACGTCCTCCTTCTCGTCACCACGACCGAAGCACCAGGAACCGTGGGTCTGCAGGAAACTACCAGGAACAACTGCCGTGGCACCAGCTTCTTCCTTGAATAAGGTACTGTGTTCTGCTTCGAGGAACTAGGGTGAATCCCTTTTCTCCTCATCCAAGGCTTGCCCTTGTCTTCCCTCCTTCTTATAACTTTTGTTTCCTCTGTTGACAATATCCAAGTACTCCTGGCAACGTTGAATCTTGAACTGTCTGACTGTGTGATCCTCGACAACAGGAACCCGGTTCCACTTGACACTGGCTCCGGCCTATTGACTTTTGTATTTTTGTCAACAAGTGTTCTCTGATTCTGTCTGCCCTGACAAAAGTATTGCCTATGATTTTTGCCCCCAACTCTCTCTGGTTAGCCCAGGTGCTAAGTGTGTTTTTGCCCCGGTTCATTAATACGACCGAGCTGTCAAAAAGTGACCGCATATGTATTCCCAGTAACGTCTCTTGTTTCACAATACCGGTACGCCAAAACATAAGGTACTTACCTTGAGTTATTCTGTGCCAAGAGAATTGGTTGTTTGTAGTGTATTTTACGTGTGGTTTTGAATTTATAGAAGTGTTGTGTTTTATAACAGATGGTTTAAAAATAAATGTACTTATATTTTTTTACCTGAAACCTTGAGTCAGTGTTTGCTTGAGTCACAGTAATTGTGGTCCCTTTGTGTAATCTCATGCTACTGCTCATATACTCTTGAGATAAGTCTGGCTGCTCCGCTACTACTACCACTTTACAGTGTAGTACAGGCTTGTACCAAAGGTGAACTTGTATTACCACTTGTAGTCTTAATTGTGTGTAGTGGTCCCTACCTAACACCTCACAAGAGGTTTAGGGCACAGGGCCAAGGGAGGCCGGCCCGGGTGAAAGGGGAAAAGTGGAAGCAGGGGTCCCAATGAGAAGGATCTCCATCTTACTGGCATTAAGGCAGGGAGCATTAGAGGCGCACCATGCCTGAATAGCGGAAAGACAGTCAGGGATGAGCAAGTAGGCTGAGGGTAGCCTGAAAGAGAGCTATGTGTCATCTGCATACAAATGAAATTTAGAGGAAAAGGTAGAGATCAGGCAGGCCAAGGAGGACAGATAGACATTGAAAAGCCAGGGCGAGAGGATAGATCCCTGGGGAAGACCACATGTTGAGAGTGTGATGGAGGAGAGGAAGGACCCAAGTTCAACCTGGGAAGGACGGTCCAAGAGGAAAGAGGATAGCCACGCCAGAGCCTGACCTCTGATGCCCAGGGTATCTCGTAGACGAGTACTCATGAAGTTGTGGTTCGCTGTGTCAAAAGCAGAGGAAAGGCTGGGGAGGATGAGGACAGAGGGAGCGTTAGAGTCAAGGTTAGAGAGCAACTCTTCACTGGTGTTCAGGAGAGTAGTTTCCGTGTCTCTGGCTGCTCTGAAGCCAGACCCATGGTCATGGAGACAACCAACAGATTCAGTGTGGAAGGTTAGCTCGGTTAAAGCTAATTTCTCCAGGAGCTTGCCCGGAAAAGGAATGATAGAAATCGAGCGATAGTTGGCTGGGATGTAGGAGTTGGCAGAAGGCATTTTGAGCAGGGTGTGCAAAAGGAAGCGCTTGAGAGGAGAAGGGACATCTCCAGTGGCGAAGGAGTGGTTGCAGAGATCGGGCAAGGCTGGAGCAAGAGAGTCAATGCTGTCCTTAATGGTTCTAGAGGTGCAGGGAGACACCTGTTTGGATGAGACTTTCATAGACAGGACTTGTCTGGAAACCTCATCAGGTGTGACAGAAGAGGAGAGGGCCTGAGAGAGGTAGAGGTAGGGAGAGGAGCAGATGAGAGTGAGGACAGGATCTCCTGAGTTTTAGTGGTGAATGAGAGGCCAGGGCCGAGCAGAGGGTCTGGGTGGGCGTGGTAGAGGAAGATACTGCAGAAGGACTGGCCAGCTCCTTTAAGATTTTAAAAGGTTTGGCCATGTTGTTAGAAAGCGTGGAGATGCAGGCTTGAATGTAGGCTCTTTTCTTAGAGAGGATGGAGAGTCTGTATTGCCTTTGGAGTAGGCGGCAGGCCAGTTTGCCAGAGGGTAAACCTGAAGCTCCCCATTTCCGTTCAGCTGCTCTGCACTTGCGTTTCAGATCAGGATGACCGTGAAGGAGGATGGCAGTGCTGGGTGAGCTATTGCTAGGGGAACAGGAAGCTTCAAATGAGAAGATAGAAGAAAGTGGTCAGTCCAGGAGAGAGGAGTAGTGAAAGGGTTAGAGAGGGGGATGTTGGAGGAGATGAGAGCATCTAAGGTGTGTCCGGCAGAGTGGGTCGGACTGAAGGGTAGAATGGAAAGGGAGGGAGAGTCGCAGAGGTTGCCGAAAAGACCTGAGGAGTCAGGAGAGTTCAGGTGGATGCTGAGATCCCTGAGGAGGAGAATCTGGGAGGTAGAGGCAAGGAGGGAAGCAGTGCGGTCAAACCATTAAAAAAGGAAGAGGGTGGCGTGGCCTGGCCAGGTGGCCCGGCCAGGTGGCCCATAGAAGATGACCAGGGTCAGAGAGGAGCCAGGAGAGATAGAGAGCCTGCAGACCAGGCATTCAAAGGAGGAGTAGGCTTGAGTGGTGATGACAGAAACAGGAATCCACTCAGGGAAGATCAGGGCCACTCAGCCTCTGGGTCTGTTGGGCTTGGGCTCAGGGAGAATCTTGTAGACCTCAGGGAGAAGTGTGTCAAAACATGTGACAGAGCTGGCCTTAAACCATGTCTCGGTAAGAGCGAGAACATCGAGATCCAGAAGTTCAAGGAGGTGGCAGATGTCAGAGGAGTGTTTGACAGCAGAGCGACAGTTTAGAGTAGCAATGAGGAGCAGGTTACAACTTTTGAAAGACTTCTGGGGAGGGGTCCAGGGAACAGGGGTCCCCACTGGATGTGGGAGAGGTGCCTGGAGGATAGAAAGAGGAGCCAAGGAAGACTATGATGGCAGAGAGGCCAAAGCGTTGGTGGCCAAGGGAGGCGAGGTAGCCAAGGGAGAGTCAGCTGGCGAGGGCGCCAGAGAGGTAGAGGACGAGGGAGGCAAGGAAGCCAGGAGAGCCACAGCTGGCAAGGCGGCCAGAGTAGCGAAGGGAGGGGGTGGCAAGGAATCCAAGGAGGTAGATGGCAAGGGGGCCATATTAGTGGAGCGAGGGATTGGCAAGGGAGCCATGGAGGTAGATGGCAAGGGAGCCAGGGTGGTGGATGAAAGTTGCTGAGGGGCTGGTGCAGAGGTAGCTAGTGGCAGAAGGAATAAAGTTGATGAGGCCAGGGAGGTGCCTTATCGAAAAGTAGAAGGTTGGGCTGAGGCCCTTGTACCAGGATGGTACCATTGAGATAGACATTAATGATGGCTCCGGAGGAATGGCAGGAGGCTAAGGGGACCATCCAACGTCTGCCATCATTAATGGGTGAGGAGTAAGGAGAAAGCAGAGCGACCATATAAAGGGTCCATAGGTCGGGTGAAGGAATGACAAAGAGGATGTTGGTGAGAGTCTCTCTGGCGGAAGCACTGACATATGTGTTGGTGAGCGGAAGGCCTGGCTTCTTCCTACCAGACATAGTGAGAGGAGATAGGATAGGAGATAGAGAAAAAAATAGAGAGGATGGGGGAAATAGAGAGTGCCATAGTGGGTGTGGGCGGGAGGAGAGGAGGTACAACGCAAGGCTGAGCAACTGAGGTGCAAGGGAGGGGTACTCTGGGATGGGGACGGAGATGGGGAAAACACAAGGGCTACACAAGCACAGGGAACAGGCTAAGAACAGTAGGTTATAGTAGGATAACATCTACAACAGAGTACAGGAACAGGCTAAGAACAGTAGGTAATTGTAGGGTAAGGAACAAGTTACTTACCTGTAACTGTTGTTCTCCAGCATGGGTCTGGCATGGATTCACATGCTCATGAATATTCCCCATCGTCAGGCTGGGAATCCTCGGTAAAGAAAAAAATCAGTATCAGTTTCGTTTCTGATCTGTCTTTCTTAGTACTAACCAATCACTGATCTCTGGGTCATACTGCCCCCAGCCAATGACTGCCCTCTCCCTAAACCCCTCCTCTGGCAGCCATTCTCAGATTTGGTAGCACGCAAAGTGGCAGTATGACCAAGTGAAGAGCCGCAGAGGGGTAGGTGGGAGGGTTCGCATGTGAATCCATGCTGGAGAACAACAGTTACAGGTAAGTAACTTGTTCCTTCTCCAGCATGGGATCTGGCATGGATTCAAATGCTCATGAATAAAAGAATACATAGCAGTATACACATGCACAACCACGGGAGGTGGCAAAGGCTCAACATTAAGCATTACATCCAAAACTCAACATTAAGCAATTCTTACCTCCTCACCAGGCTCACCTTAGGCGAACAGGTTGCGCAGCACTGCTTGGCCGACCCTGGACTCCTCCCTGGAGTCCCGATCGACGCTGTAGAATCTTGTGAAGGTGTGCGTCGATCTCCACGCAGCAGCCCTACAGATGTCCAGCAGGGGCACACCAGACAGGAATGCTGTGGTAGCAGCGATCGCTCTGGTCGAATGGGCTCACGGACGGCCGGGCAGCGGTCGGTTTGCCAACCGGTGACAGTGCATGATGCAGGCGGAATGCCATCTGGAAATGGAAGTCTTCGAGAGAGCCTTCCCTTGATTCACAGACCCAAAGTTCACAAACAGTTGTGACATCTTCCGAAAACTCTTTGTGCGGTCCACGTAGAACTTCATCGCTCTAGCTACATCCAGCGAGTGCAAAGTCCTCTCGGCCGGCGTCGAAGGCGACAGGAAGAAAACTGGTAACACCAAGGGCTCGTTGAGGTGGAAGTCCGACGGCACCTTGGGCATGAAGGAGGGGTGCGTCCTCAGCACCACCCTCGTGTCATGAAAAGTCAAGTATGGAGGCTTGCAAGATAGGGCCTGGATCTCTCCCACTCGTGTGGAGGTGATGGCCACGAGGAACGCTGTCTTCCATGACTGGAACTTCAAAGGCGCCGAATTCATAGGCTCGAATGGGGCCCCCATGAGCCTGGTCAGCACCACATTAAGCTCCCACACCGTGGAAGGAGCCTTCACCAGCGTGAACGATCGGAATAGTCCCATCATAAATTCCTTCACCAGGCGTTGAGACCACAAGGACGCCCGTCCCGTAGTCCTGGTATATCGGGAGATGGCAGCCAGATGTATTTTGATGGAGGCGTGAGCCAGACCAGCTTTGGCCAGCGACAGTAGGTACAGCAGTACTTGAGAGGCCGTAATCCGCGAAGTGTTAATCTTCTGTGCACGGCACCAGACAGAGAACCTCTTCCACTTATGACCGTAACACTTGAGAATTGAGGACGCCCTGGCTTTTGCAAGAACCTCTCTGCAGTCCGCCGGGATATCGTACCCTCCAAACTCTAGTGCTGCAGGAGCCAGGCCTGCAAGTTCAGCGACTGTGGGTCGTGATGGAGAATGGCGCCTCCTTTTCTGGAGAGAAGATCCGCGTCCGCCGGCAGCTTAACTGGTGGGGACGTTGACAAGTCCAGAAGGTCTGGGAACCAGATCTGCCTCGGCCACGCCGGTGCGACGAGGATCATTCTGCACCTGGACTTCTTGAGCTGGTTGATGAGGCGGAGCAGCAACGGCAACGGAAGGAACGCGTATAGAAACAGGCCATCCCAGGGGAGCGAGAAAGCATCGCCCATGCTCCTCGGCTGCGGGAACCTGCTGGCAAACCTCTGGCACTCGGAGTTTGTCACCGTCGCGAAATGTTCGATCCGGGGTTTGCCCCATCGTCGAAAGAGCCGATCCACCTAGTCCTGACGTAGTTCCCACTCGTGGCACGAGCGCAGCTCCCTGCTGAGTGAGTCGGCGATGGTGTTTTTTATTCCTGCCAAGTGGAAGGGAACCAGAAACATCCCCTGGGCAACGGCCCAGTGCCACAGATCCTGGGCTTCCTTGGATAGGGCTGGGTATCTGGTGCCTCCCTGCTTCCGTATGTAGAACATTGTGGTGGTGTTGTCGGTGAAGATCCTCACCACTTTGTCCTTGAGGGACAGAAGGAACGACTTGAGCGCCCAGAACACTGCTCAGAGTTCAAGAATGTTGATGTGGAGAGACCTCTCCTCCGGGAGCCAAAGGCCTCTTGCGTGGAGATCTCCGGTGTGAGCCCCCCAACCCTCCAGAGAGGCGTCCGTCGTCACCGTCTCCTGAAACGCTGGGATTTGAAAGTCCTGCCTGTAGTGAGGTGAGCACGGGTACCCCACCATAGGATCGCCCGACGGAACTCCTCTTCGAGAGGGATCCTGTCCTCGAAGCAGCCCGTCGCCTGAAACCAGCGGGCGTCGAGGAACTCCTGTAGTGGACGCATCCGAAGTCTGCAAAGGGGTACCAGATAGATGCATCCCGAGGAGGGACTTGATGGACCTCACCCTGGCCACGTCCGTGGCTAGCAGGCGCCGCACCTTGCCCGGGATGATCTTCGTCCTCTCCTCTGACAGGGAGGCCAATTGCCCCACTGTATCGAGCTTTGCTCCCAGAAACAGTGCTACTTGCGACGGAACCAGGTGGGATTTGGGGTAGTTGTTGGCGAACCCCAGTTCCGTGAGCAGCCGGACGGTCCTTGCTGTGTGTTCGACGGCGAGTTCTCTTGTCCTTGCCCGGATTAGCCAGTCGTCCAGGTAGGGGTAGACATGGATCCCCTGCAGGCGCAGCCGTGCCGCCACTGGTGCCAGGCACTTGGTGAATACCCAGGGCGCCGACTTTAATCCGAATGGTAGGGCTCTGAATTGGTAGTGGCGTCCCTGAACCACGAACCTGAGAAACCTCCTTTGCCCTTTTAGAATGGGGATGTGGAAGTAAGCATCCTCCAGGTCCAACGACGATAGGAAGTCGCCCTCCTCCATCTGTGCCAGCACGTGCTGGAGGGTGACCATCCTGAATTTCTGCGCCTTGATGTATTTGTTTAACCAACGCAGGTCCAGGATGGGGCGCCAACCGCCTGTCTTCTTTCTGACGAGGAAGTACCTTGAGTACACTCCGGAGCCCCCGAGCCTCCTGGGGACGAGCTCGATGGCACCTTTCTTGAGCATCGCCCTTACCTCCAACAGCAGTTGAGGGACGTGATTCTCCTTCCTGGCCATGAGAGGAATGCGAGGGCACTTCTTTTGAAATTCCAGTGAGTGCCCGTTGGCCAGGGAGTCCAGCACCCAACGGTCGGTGGAGATGGACTCCCACGAACTAAGTCAGCCGGCCTCCCACCAGGGTGCTTCGGTGGGGGCCCGACGACACGGCCGGGTCAGTCTTGCTTGGCGCCTTGGCGACGACGGCGGGATCCCCCTTGCTTGTCACAACCTCTGTAGGCCTCCTGGGAAGAGGTGCGGGCCGCCTGGCGGTATGTGGAAGAGCCACCGCTGGATCCTTTGGAGGCACCCTGTCTGCCTCCGGAGCTCCGAAAGGGCTGTCGTTGCTGAAGTACCCATTGGGCCCGGGCCATCTCCGAGTCGGTCTTGATGGTCTGGAGAGACTCGTCCACCGCCTTACCAAAAAGGTTGTTGCCGTTGAACGGCATATCCAACACTCTGGTCTGGACGTCCTGGCGAAAGTCTGTCGCCTTGAGCCATCCTCGTCGGAGGCAAACTCTGTTGCCCAGTTGGCGAAATCCAGTATCGGCAATGTCTGTTGCCACCGTTATGACGTGATCCGACGCCACCTCGCCTTCCTGCAGAATTTGTAGGGCCTCCGCCCTCTTGTCGTCAGGTAGGAAGTCTAGCAGGGGAGCTATCTTGAACCAGAGCTCCCTGTCGTAGCGGTCCACGATCGCTAAGGCATTGGCCGCCTTAATCGTCGTCGCCGCCGACGAGATGACTCGTCGTCCCATGGAGTCCAACTTCTTGCCCTCGCTGTCCGGCGGGGAAGTGGAAGTTGAAGCCACCGTACCCGCTGCTTTCTTCTTAGCCGCTGCCGAGATGACAGAGTCCGGCGTGGGCTGGGCCCTGAGGCACAAGGGGGCGGCATCGGGGACTCGGTACTTCTTCTCGTACCTGTCCCTCTTGGCGGGTGTCGTGGAAGGGTTCTTGAGGACAGCAAGCCCCTCGTCCCAGATGTCGTCGAGCAAAGGCACCGCGAGGACCGTCTTCCTCTTGGCCTCTCTTCGTTGGTAAAGAAAACCTTCCTTCTTTTGTTCTTCAGGGCAGAGCTGGAAGAGCTCGGATGCCCTGGTTATCATGGCGTGAAAGGAGCCAATTTCGTCGGCTGGAGAAGCCCGAGGGGGGGGGGGGGTGATGACGGGATGTCCGCTGTGTCATCGCCGCCGTCGCTGTATCCGTCGCCGTATCCTCTCTAGGGTCCGGCGAGAGGGGGTGAGGGGGGGTGAGGGGTCCACAGGCCTCGCGGGCACGAAGGGCGGAGAGGGGTGGACTCTCCTCTGCTTGTTCGGAGGGTTTCCCGACGGGCCTGGTTCTGGAGCCTCCGTTGGGGTCCGTGGTAATCTCGTCCTTATCTCGGTACATAAGGATTAGATCGCCAACAAAATGGCCGGCGAGCTATCCTGGGGCTCGGGTAATGGCTGCGACGGACAGGATGGCCGCTCCACTGGGCCCTCTTCCTCGCCATCGTCGCTATCTTCGATCACGTCAGCGGGGACCGTCCCCTGGGATCGAACCTTCTCGAACCTCTCGTTGAGGCCTATGAACCTCTCGTTGTCAGGTTTTCACATTCTATATCTCACATTGGCAAGATTCCTAGGAGAAGAGGATGTTGTAAATACTATTTCAGGGGTTAAAATATTCAATACATTCTGTTTAGAAACTAGAGCATTTTCTGTTTTAGTTAATTTCATTTTTTTTCCCTCAACTAACTTTCATTAGAAAGATGAAATGTCCCCAAGCCAAGATGGTGGAGCACTTTCTCAACAGTGATTGGTTTAGTTAATAGCAGGCAGTACTGTGATGTCATTTAGAATGTTGCTTACAAATCTAAACTGCCTTTCATTGAAGTCTTTATTAGAGTAGGTCATGTTTATGTTAGCTCCTATAGATATAATATATTTTTAAAATCTTTAGTGATAGTTTACTAAAAAACCTTGAGTTTTACATAGAACTCAGTATTCAAGTTAATGTAAGTCCGCAGTTGAAGAAAGTATCTAATTTGCAAAGAACTCTGAAGCTGAAGCATGATATCCAGAGAACCAGTTGCCACTGAATTGATGCTGAGCAGCTGTATTCAGTTATCCAGTAAAAGACTAAGCTAAGTGACCATTGGACTTTATTTTTGGAAGTTTCATTACTGGAATGCAAGTGAAATTTAATGTTTGTTTTTTTAACCAAGATTGAACAATACTTTTGTGAAAACTGTTAGTTCTTTAATTTTTGATTATGCGCGTGGTTTTACCGTCGCGTTACTAATATTAAAAGCTAAAATACTAATCCAATTTTTTCTTCGTTTATTTTTGAAGCGCTAGTCGCGTGGTTTTGCTCACGTACCTTTCGGCTATTTTTCTACGGGAGCATTCTCAAGTCCGTAGTACTCACGAGCACGTACAGTGAACATTTGGAAGCACGCGATTCGAAAAAAGGACCTAAAGACGTCGTTTTGCATCACGGCCATTTTAGAAAATATTTCTTTCTTCAACACAAGCGCGTATCGACACGAGAGAACTTTGAAGGTGTATTACAGACTCAAAGAAGTTAAGAAGGCTATTTCTTCTGATTTAATTCTTCATTTGCACATAATCTCATCTTTATCAAAGATAGTACAAGGTATAGTTTTTGTTTATTTTCTTAAGTAAGTTCTGAAGAATTATATATATATATATATATATATATATATATATATATATATATATATATATATAGGTATAGAGATTTAGTTATTTTTTATATTTATCCTTAAGGACATTTTCGAGAGTGAAGAAGAAGAAAATATTTATATATAAAGAAGCAATGACCAGAGTCAAGTCACAGCAGATTACATACAATTAATCAGCAATCTCGAAAGAAAGTAAATAGCCTAACAGCAATCAGAGCTTAGGCTACAGGTACTTTAATTTATTAATCACATGAGTAGTTTTGAGTTTTGAATTAGAAGGTGGTGTTCTAAAACTGCATTTTATTTTAGGAACACTACTGAAAAGAAACAAACAAACAAACAAACTAATACCAGATCTAATACCTCGCTCCCCCTTCGAGATGGATCGGGGCCGCTCCAGCAGCTTACCCGGGTTCTCGGACTTCCTCTTCCCCAAACCAGAGCGCTGGCTTGTGGTTGAATGTGCCGGGGAAGTCGCGCCCTGCCTAGCAGCCGAAGAGCCCGACTCATCCTCCTTGAAAACGTTTTGTAATCCGCATCCAGGGCAGCTCCTGAACAGTTTGGATCCGGGCGTCGAGCTTCCCTTGTCCTGGGCCATGTCCGTTGAGGTAGGCCGCAGATCTTCCGGAATCCTCCAAGAAGCGTAAACTCGACGATAACTTCACCCTTGAGCGGCGTAGAAGAATTCCAAAACGGGTCCCGGTTATCGGAAGTAGAAACGGTGGAGCTTGAGGCTCGATTAAACCGAAAAAATTAGAAAATCTCCTGAAAGCGCGAAAACGCAGCAAAAACTCGACAGCTAAAGCACAAGGACTTGAGCGTGCGGTAAAAATCTGAGGATGGCTGCCAGAGGCGGGGTTTAGGGAGAGGGCAGTCATTGGCTGGGGGCAGTGTGACCCAGAGATCAGTGATTGGTTCCTACTAAGAAAGACAGATCAGAAACGAAACTGATACTGATTTTTTCTTTACCGAGGATTCCCAGCCTGACGACGGGGAATTTTCATGAGCATGTGAATCTATGCCAGACCCCATGCTGGAGAACAACATCTACAACAGAGTACAAAGAAAAACAGAACAACTGCAGGCAATGCGTACCAAAAGTAGGAGCTGGCTCAGAGCACCCTAGGGGGGAGAGCTGGTAGCCAGAGTGGGAGAACCTAGAAGAGGAGAAAGGCCTATTGGAAAGAGAATATCATGAGAACAGAGCCGTGGACCAATAAAATCTGTAGGGGAAAGTAGTTGCGGGGGTCCACAAGAGGGTCTGATCCTCGGTTCTTAAAGGCTCGTAAGCATGAACATTGCGTGCTACGTATCATCGGGCAGCGTCTCCTGCATCGCACAACACTGCGGCCTTGTCCTGCGAGGGCTTTGCTGCAGAGGGTCCCATCCTCGGTTCTTAAAGGCTCATCAGCAAAGACGTTTCCATGCTACGTATCGACAGGCAGCGTCTCCTGCACACATGCGTCGCTCAACACCGCGGCCTTGTCCTGCGAGGGCTAACTGAGATGTGAAAAAGGAACATTAAAAGCAACAGATTGCAGAACAGGGATCACCGGTTGCAAGCAATGTACAATACTCAGGACAGTGGGAGAAACGCATTGCTTGGCGGCGCAAGATTAGACAACTCCCCTCGCTACTGATTACAGTCCATACTGATTTCCAGTGAAAAGTATAATCGCAAACCTATCCTCGACATGAGTGAAATACCATAATTCGGCCCTGGATCATTATTGACAGGGCCAAAATCAAAGGGTTACTTTCGCAAACAATGCTCTATACAAATAACACTAAACCAGGGGCCTGAAGAGGAGAGGTCAGGCAATTGATTGCAATGTGTTTAAAATTGTAAGACTAGACAACGCAGCTTGCTATTTTTACTAGACACTAATTAACAATATCTTTAATCTGGCAAGCAAAGCATTTGTACAGAGCAGAAGAGGTCAGAATAAATACTGTTTCTTTAAGATCATGTTTATACTGCAATGCAATCCTTCCACCCACCCATTGATACTTCACCCCTTGCAAGTCTGATTATTAGTATGAACAATGTATTTAGTAATTTAGTTTATACTTTTGCTTTCTCTTACAGTAGAATCCGGGGCAGTGTGGTTATATTTCTGAAAACCTTGGTTCTTCAATGCCCACCTGTATCATAATGAGTATGCGAATGACCCTTGTGTGTTTGTCTCAACCTCAAAAGGCTATGTTGCAATCGCTTGTTAACTGTCGCTGGAACTTGGCTCCTTCCTCAGTTTTGACTCCTCAAGAACAACATTGGCAGGTGCACTCATGATACCCAAAGGAATTTGGGGCTTGTCAACCTGCAACTTGGTCGTCTCAACTCTGGAAGAACACATGGGCCAAATCTTTGAAGCAAAAGGCATCCGAGTCTGTGAGGCCTCCCAAAATATCCCACAAGAACAAGATTATTGGCATAGAGGTTTACTGCAAGGCACGTTACTACACAGTGTCTGTCTCCCTCTACTTCACCTCTCCCTCTCTCGCACTGCATGCGAATTCAATCTTTTAATTTCTTTTTGCAGAAACAGCCACTCACTTGCTAGCCTGGTCAGCGACAGTTGTAAAAGAAGGTCTTGGATTTGACCCTTAAAGGTGACTTTGACGGTATCAAGGGTTTGCAGGCTCAGGCACAGGGGGACTCTGGAAGCCTTCTCATGATGGACGGTGTCTGGGGTGCAGAAAATGCTAGGTGCTGAGAGTTGCACGAGTAAATGCATTTTGCTTTACAATGTTCATTTATACCGCGCACCGCTACCAAGGGCAGTCTCCAGTCGGTCAAATATGAGTGTTAGTCACCCATTGCTGGACCTCCCACTGAAAGCCATTTCAGCTGAGGATGTGTAAGCCATTATTGATAAGTAAACCCACTAACCAGGCGATATGGCATGGATATTGTTCAAACATTTGGTGTCATTTGCAGGTCTACTTTGATGGTACTGATAACAAGAGTTAGTGTATGTGTGTGCGCGTGCTGTGTGGTGGGTCAGAACGAGGAGTCAAGACTCACTTGGGACATTTCTCTAACTTTTATTAAAATATTGAGAACGCCTATCTTGCTCTATTGCTATTAGGCTATTCCCTGCCTCTCAAAATGAACTAAGGTGTTGGTTGGTCGTCAGGATGTCAAATCAAAAACGTCCACAGTCCAAAACATAAATCTATCTGACCCTACTATTAAATATAACTAAATGAATGGGCCAAAAGAAGGCCTCAACTCTCTATGTTGCTTCCCTTCGGCCATCTACCTCGCTTCGGCTTCTCATCAGGGTGTGCTTGATTTACATTTTTATGAACTGTACCAAAGTCACTTTCCAGATACCAGTTCACAAAATTGATCTCCTTTTAATATTGCTCATCTAAAGGATACGTTCCTCTAACTCCTGTAAGAGGTTCATGGGTTTAATGTTCCATACTTGATAAGGCATCTCAGGGTTTGCAGGGATTTCTTTAATAGCTTTCTGGAGATACCCTCTTATAGTCCTTCCTCTGAGTATTTTACTCTTCCTCCATTCAAACTCTCTGCCCTTTTATTTTGGCCAGGGATGCAAGACCTCCACCCCTTCTTTCTCTCTAATGTGCTGGGTCTCTGCTCTCGAGATACATCATACTTCGTACTCTCAGTTATTGAGGGCAGCTCCCTTTTCTTCTACTTGGATAAAGTTATCTAGCTCCCTCCAAGCCGTGCCTTTCATATTTACTGCCAACGCTCTTTAGAATCTTGCAACATAAGCCATTTTGCTCTTTCACTCATACGTTTTTAATGGCAATTGTCAAAGCTTTCTTTATTTCTAGTAGATTTCTCACCATTCCTCATGAAAGATGTTCTACTCGTCCCATGTACCATTGGTGATTTATTTTCACCTTCCCAGGAGGGACCTTCCGGATTTCTCCCAGCTTCAGCCTCCAAATTATGATTAGCAATCATAGGTATTTTATACCAAACACTGTTTGAATTTTTCAGTGTTTCAAACTTAATATAACTATCTTTACAGCTTTCATCACTTTTCTTAACTTCCACCCTCCCTCCAGCAGTCTCCCCTTCTGAAAATCTCCCGGTACCTTCTTCGGTTTCTTTTCCCTTCCGCATCAGGCTTCAGCTCTGTCCTGTTCTCGGCGTCTCCGTGCGGGTATGGTCAGTGACCGCTCACTGACGGGCGATTCCAGCACTCCCACTTGTGCTGGTGTTTGCATAGATCTGCGGTCCCCCGGCTCACCACAGTTTTTCTCTGGTCACGCCACCAGGTTGGACGGTCCTCCATTCAAGCAACGGTTCATCTGTTGCATGTTTAGCCGGGTCTCCGGCATCTCCTCTTGCCGATCCTCGCATCTGCGATTGCAGTCGGCTCAGCAGCTTGAAGTTGCTCCACCCCTCCAAGACGTGGCAAGCTCGCATGGTTTTCCCTGCATATGGATCTCTCTTCCTCCTTATCCACTTGTTTTCCTTACATACAGGTTTTCTGTGAAAGGCACAGTCCTCTTTGCTTCAGAATTCATAGCGAAACCAAAGAACAAAGGGTATTTTATTCCTTGTTGCTGATAATCCCATATATGCAGATAAGGTTGGTTGTATAGGGAGTTCCTTGTGGGAATGTGGGGGGAGTCACTGAGTGAGGTCCCAATTGCCCAAACCCCTAGGGAGGGTTTTGCGGCTCAGGCTCACCTCCCTAGCCTCAAAGGGGGTGGCTCTCCCAAGGGGAGAAGGGGTGAATCCTCTCGATTTGTTGCAGCTGGCAGAAATGAGGCGAGTGTTGTCAGCCCCCAATCCATATTGCTCCAGCAGCTTGGATGTTGCTGGGTAGATTCTGGGAGGCTCACTGACCACTATTGGAAAGCCACCTTCAAGTTGGAATGTTGCAAAGTGCCCTTAGTGGAGGGCTGGGGTCACACCAAGCCCATTTTCTTAATGAGACGAGCTGAACCCAGGACACAAATTGACCACTGGAGTGGAAGAGATAAGAAGATGACCGAGGTATACCGGGCTGTTGCAGAAACAAGTATTGCCTCTGTCAATACCACTGCATTGCAAACGTTGATGTTAAAATCGATAGGGCAGACATCTGCGAGGTGCCTTCCTCCAAACCAGTCACCTGCCTCACTCAAGTTACATTGCCAGTTTTGGACATTGGTGCATGGATCTTTGCATTTTCTCTGAAAGACCCAGAACCAGTAGTTCATTGTTGCGGGTATCCAGTAATATTAATAAATAGAGAATAACAAAAAACATTTTTAACAAACCCAAAGTATCGAAAAACACCAATTCTTTTGTAAAAATATGTATGTGGGTGGGGTTAAGGATTAAACGGGGGAGGGAGGGCAGTTGAGTTATAACGCTGGGGAAACGGGGGGCTTGGGTGGAGGAACGCCCCCGAAAAACCATTTTTAAAAATGTAAAAAAATAAAGACCGTTAAAAAATGCTTTTATCCGGTTCGTTAAAAATGTTTACATAATTACATTTTTCTTTCAAATCACAGATATCCATTGTTGCGTAGAGTGTAACCCATCTGAGTTGTATATATGTACTGCATTATTTTTACTTACTGTAATATATTCAATGTGTGCCTTAGTGTAGAGTTGTAATAAATTATAACTTACCTGTGTGTATCGTTCTTATCAAGTCTGCAAAGTGCCAATTTTCTCCTGCTTTGTTAATGCTACTTAAGAGAGTGGCTTTTCTACACTGGGGTTGTGAATAACCTTGCTAACACTAGGTTTGCTTTTCCAAGTCCTACCCCGGGTAGGGCCTTTCAAAAATGCTCCCAACAGAATGGAATGAACAAGTTCTTGCATGTGAAAAGGCAAAAATCCCTGGCCCCCACTCAGCCAAAGTCCCCTGCTCCAGCACTCATCACCCTTGACTCCTGGAAGATCCTACCCCATCCACAACACCCACAGCTTGTCCCCTTTAATGCTAACAATTTTTAACAACAAGCCACTGTTCCCAACCTTGACAATTAGGCCCTCACCCACACCTGTCCCAACACCATTAGCTCCCTCGCCCACAGTATCTGCGTGTTAGGGAGAATTCTCTGTTTAGGCTGAATTTCCTAACCTAGTGAGTCCCCCAGCAGCTTTGCTGGATTTTTGGGGTTTATTTTTTTCTCCTGCCAAGAGTGAAACTCTTTTACCCTCACTCTTGGACATGACGAGAGTGTTTCTGTGACTTACTATGTGCTTATGGGCTATGGGGTATTTTTTTTCCCATAGGCTATCATTGGTTTTTTGAATGTGTTACACAGCACCCTCAGTGCAGTAACACAGGGGTGTCATAGAGACCCCCAAACATAGACTCCACACCCTGGGACTGACTACTGTCTCCCTGGGTCTGTAAAGTCACCATTGACTTCACTAGTCTTAACTTAGGAACTTAACCAGTACAAACCATCATACTGTGGAAGTAATGGTAGGGGCAATTAGATTGCCCCTGGGTCCGTTGTCGAGGGGGTACTGTCCCGTCCCCCCTCGCCGAGTTTCTGGCTGGTGGCAGTGGATACCACGGAAATATTCCACCGGAATATTTCCCAATGGGAATTCCCATTGATTTTAATGCACCACTTTTTGGTGCAATGTTAAAGATACCGCCGGCTTATTTATTTAATATAAATTCACCGGTTGGGATTTTTTGCCAGAACTCGCCGCCAAAATGGCGTCTAGGTTCATTTCAGTAACCCTGAACCCGAGTCGAGCCTTTGTTCCACTTTTGGCGGGCTTCTGCACAGAAGCCCTCCAAAGTGGTGCCATTCTGTCTGGGTACCACAGGGGGTGTGGGAGGGGGTTTAGGCACCCTGGACTGAGTTGCCTTGCCAACTCATGTCGCACTCTGGTGTGATTGGCCCAGGTGGTGAGCCACCCCGCTCACCACTTAGCATGTTTGAGTGACAGCTAGGCTGTATGGATGGGGGTTTGCTGCATAAAAGCAGGGTTTTTGGGACTGGTTCTTCAGAAGTCGCCACAGGATCTAAGAAGCCGAAGAGGGAGAAGCCGAGCCGACCTGCCAAGACGACACCACCGGTGGAGCCCTGCGGAACCGTCTCACCACTTCTCCCGACGACAGAGAAGATCTCCCGCCAGAGAGTCTTCTTCCCTTGACTGGTGGGGACAACCAGTTTCTGCCTCCTTTTCGCCGCCCTGAAGCATCTCGTGGCCGCCTTGCCTGTGCCAAGCACCCCGGCAACCGGGATACCACTTTTTACCTCAACCGCGAAAGAAGGGTAACATCCTTTTAACCGGAAAAACTCCACGGCTGGTTTCTTCCCTGGTAGTGCAACGACCTCCAGCTTTCCTCCACGACGAGATCTTCTCCTCCTCTGGACGACGCCGCGACTTGCAACCACTACCAGGAACAACTGCCACCGCTGGAGGATCCTTTCCATTTTAAAGGTACCGTGTTCCGCCCGGCTTCCCTTGCCACCGATTGTACGGGGTAGATTTAACCCTCGGCTCTCGATCCTGGGTAAGCCTGGGACACCCTAACTAAACTTTTCTTAACTGAGAAAACCCTTTTCTACTCACCTGTAAAGACCTGTGACATTGTGTGATCTTGGGCATCTTTTCACCTGGCTTTCCCTAGAGTGGGCCTGGCAACCGAACTTCCTTGCTCCTCAATAGACTGCCTTGCTAAACTTACTGTGAATCTCTGAAAAGTGTTTTACCTTGCTGTTTCCATTATTCCTGCCTTTTTCCCTCCCTTTTTAACTAACTTGTTGGAGTGCCATCTAACGTTAAGCACTCACCTCTGTTTGGAAATAAGTGGTGTTAACTTAGACTTGTCCAACAAATAACTAGGGATGTACATATAAGTAATAGTGACTGTGTTTTGACTTACTTACCTTTTCTGTGCTAGTGTAATTTATGAGTGTGTCATTTAAATAAATAATTATATACTTTTACACCTAGCTCTGGTCAGTGTTTGCTTGTACTACTGTGCCTCTGTACCTATTATGTATGCTCTGTATACTGCCTAACTCTTCTTGAAGGAAGTCTGACTGCTCAGCCACAGCTACCAAGTAAATCTGGGTGGTGCAGACTGCTACCAAGTGGGTTTACTGCTTAACACCTGTAGCCTTAAATCTTTTGCAGTGGTCCCAGAGGGAACTGCACAGGTTTCTGTCTAACACTGCCTCACAGACCAACAGCCCACACTCCTCTGCAGTAAACATGTGAGTCTTGTTCCACTCTTAGAGCCCAAAATGGCATTTCATCCCTTTCCTCCCCCGAGTTAGAGGCTAAGTTTTAGGGACCACTTAACGGACACTATACAGAGCACACACAAATTGGATGGGTTTTGAACTCACAAATTGTTAATATCTTTAGTGAGCAATGACCTTCACCCTGGCAAACAGGAAGTCAACAAATTACTTATCCCTGGTACGTTCTTTCTGATTAATGTTCTTCACAGGATTCCTCATCTTAGATCTACATTTTCTGCTTTTCAGAACTCTCGAAAACGTTTTCCCAGAAGGGGGCGCTGTGCGGCCTGGCAGAGGATCCTCAAGTTGTCGGCTTAAGGACGTGAAGTCACTGCCAGTATAAATGGTGCACACAGGCCCTGTGACCCAATTTTTTCCCCTGCACAGCTGCATTTGTGATGAAAGTCAAAAGAATGGACGCTTAAGCGTTAAAGAAGAAAGCCATAGGAGGAAGCTCCTTAACCGTAGGGCAGCCTGGGAGGGTGATGAGGAATCAGTGGTAGGAACATTGTAATGTAAAGACTGAGGGGGGGGGTATCTGTATTTCTGCCCTCTCTATGGTAGGGTAAAGGTACAGAACACCACAGCAAGGCTCTTAATTTGGTAAAACACGTGGTGAGCAGCCAGGCTTAAGCTTTCAGAAGGTGATGCAGGAAGGTTCTTAAGCACAGTGTTACCCCCAAATCCCCCACCAAGGAATGTCCACACACTATGTTAGGTGATAACACAGCTTCTTTATATAAAATAAGGTCTGCTACCTCTACCATAAGTATCTACAGATAAATAAACACTTTGTACTTGGAATACTTATTCAAAGAATGGTAAATATATACACTCTATGTGGTACCACACAACACACATTCAGTAAGAAATGCGCTAACTGCAGGCAGTTTTAAACGCCAGGTGAATTCTTAAGTGAGGTATAACAGCATAGAATAGGAAAGAAAGGCAGTATTGTTTTTGAAAATGTGTTTTACTGGTTTTCACAAAAAATTGCAGACATTACATGTATGTAACACATTACAACTATTGTCAGTCTGTCACATGGTTCCCTACCCACCAGCTCCCCCGCCCCGTTAACCGCCTATGCCACCTGCGTTGCTTCTTTTGTCCTTCAGCGTGTGTGGATTGTACCTGCTATACGTATGTTATTCGCTAACCAACGTGTTTAAGTTCTTGCTACTGTTTGGGTAGTGGTGCACACTGAGGCCTGCAGATCCTGCAGCACTAGTCTCCAAGAGTTTAAGTCTATATTTTGCTCTCCTTGGCCCCGTCGGGCTGCCTCCTACCAGACCGCAGTCTCAGTGAGCGCCCATTTCTGGAGGTCTTTCCACTACAACTTTGCGCCAAGTCCTCTGCGCGCCTTCCAGCTCATTGCTATCCTGCGTTTAGCTAGGATGTATGCCAAGTCTTTTAATTTGCTTATGTGTTTTATCTTCTTCGGGCATACAAATATACCCAGCAGGCAGGCCATGGGGGATCCCGCATCTAATGTTATGTCTGCTTTTGCTAACATGTGTACTATCTCCACCCAGTACTGCTGTACTTCCCGCAGGCCCAGAACATATGCACCATGTCCGCATGCTCAACTCGCATTTTGGGTAGCATTGTTCTGTGGTTTTGCTAAAACGCACCATTATCCTAGGCGTTCTATATGCTCTGTGGATTACATATAACTGTACAAGCTGCAGTCTTGAGTTTCTGGACACTTGTTTGTGGTATATCATTGCTTTCTCCCACTGTATCTCTTAACGTTACTTACTTGTAGGTCCTCTTCCCATCTGCGTCAAGTTTTTGCCAACCCTTTCCTATCCTGGGACATGATCAGTTTGTATATCCTAGATACCACGTGGCCTCCTTCTGAGAGGTCATAAAGTGTTTGTATTGATGCTGCTAGTTTAAGCTCCCTCATCTGCACAAGCCATGTCTGCTTCAATTTTGCTAAGAGGGAGGTGTGTAATATGTATTGTACTTTGTGTAGGCCGGTTTCTGTTGAGAGTGTATTAAAGTCTATTGTTTCCCCTTCTAGTGACAGGTCGCCTATTGCCACTATGCCTAGAGGCTCCCAAGTATTTCCTCACCTTTTAATCTGGATGGCTGGTCGTCTACGTTGAGTGCTACTAGTGGGATTTGGGGTGAATAAGGTGTCTGATCTCCTAATAGGCGTCAAGCTTTGTTCCATATTTCCTTCCCTAACCTCAGTAGGAGCGGGGGCTTTGGCGAGTGGGTCATTGGAATCCAGACTATCTATTTCAGAAAAAATGGGGCACATGTAGATTGAAGCAGGTGAGTGTCCTGCGACGGCTCGTCTGCTAGGCACCTTGTGACAAACTGTAATTGGCTCGCCATGAAACATGCCTCAAAGTCAGATACATTTATGCCTCCTTGGTCATATGGTTTCTGCAGTTTCACAAGGGCCAGTCCGTTTCGACCTTTCCACCACAAGAACCCACAGCATACTGTTTCCAGCTTCTTGAAGAAGCTTCGAGGGACAACATACGGGACATTCACAAAGTAGTGCAGTAACCTAGGGAGCACCACCATCTTCAGAAGTGCAGCTCTGCCCATCAGTGATAAGGGTAGTTTGACCCAGAAGTCCATATACTTAGTCACTTTATCTGCTGCCTTCTGTGTATTTTGTAAGTGTTCCATCTTGGGGTCATGGTAGATATTAACTCCCAAATATTTAAATGTTTCTACTTCCCACTGCACTGGCAGCACCGGTAATGCGCTCAACATCTTCCCTTTGTAACCCTCTAAGGGGAACAAGTACGATTTCTTTTCACTAACTGTGATGCCTGAGAGTTCCGCATAGCGCCCCAGGACATTTAATATGCATTGCAAGTTGGTCTCCGGATTTTGTAAGTAAATGAGCATGTCATCAGCGTACAAGGAGATTAGATTCCAACTACCTTATACCTCTATGCCGGCCTCCCGATATTCCTTCCAGAGATACACTGCTAAGGTGTCTAGGGGTAGTATAAATAACATTGGAGACCACAGGCATCCCTGTCTCGTGCCTTTTTCCAACCTCCACTGTTACGAAATCTGGTTGCCTGTTCTAACCCTGGCTACCGGCTTGTTGTACAGCAGACGCACGCATTTCGTGTATATGTGGCCTATGCCAAAGCTATTCAATGTAGCTAGCAGCCGTGGCCACTTGACCGAGTCAAATGTCTTGACCGTGTCCAATGAGGCTATTGAGTAAAGGTTCTCACTATCTTTGGTATGGTCAATAATGTGGTGCAGTCTCTGCAGGTTTCCTGTAATATTCCTGTCTGGGACGTATCCCATTTGATCTGGGTGTATGAGATTGGCTATGAGATGTTTTAGCCTATTGGCCAATAGGGCTGTAAGTATTTTCCCATCTTGGTTCAGCAATAACAAGGTTCTGTATGAGCCGAAGTCTGTGTCTGGTTTATTTGGTTTTAGCAGTTGTATAATTAGGGATTCTCTCAGCGACAGCTGGAGGGTTTCTGTGTCAAATGCTTTGTTCAACATTGCTAACAATGGGGGCAGGATATCCTTCATGCATTCCTTTTAAAGTTCGCAAGGATGCGTTCCCGGCGTTTTGCCCATTGGTAGCTCCCTGATGGTCAGTTTCAACTCTTCTGGTGTTATGGGGGCCTCTAGCTGTGCCGCTGCTTCTTTGTCTAATCGTGGAAGATCTATGTCAGAGGGCTGCGTCACTGCTGTGTCTGCGTATAACTCTTTATAGTATTTGAGAAAACAATGATTTATCCCTTCTTGTGACGCGTCCACTTTCCCATCTTTATCTGTTACTGCCCTCATTAGTTCACGTTTGGATTTGCTTTTACATAGCCAGGCCAGCAGGCGTCCTGGTTTGTCTCTATCCGTGTGTTGTTTTTCTACGTATTTAGTATAGTTTAAGGTGCCTAACCTGTCCCACTGCTTCAAGCATTCGTGTTTCAAGCTATTAGCCTCACCTGTTTTTTCCATTGTCAGTTCCCCTGCTCTGTCTATTTTCTCGATTGCGGCCTCCGCATCTGCTATGTCCTTTACTATTTTGGCTTGTATGCCCTCGGCCTTAGCTATTGCAGTTCCTCTAATTACTACTTTAAAGGCTTCACATAGTGTTCCAGCGGACGCTACACTACCAGTGTTATATCCAAAGTAGTCTTTAATTTCCTCTCAAAAGTGTTCCCGAAACACCTCGTCCTTCAGGGCCTCGCTTCTGAGCTTCCAGGTTGGAATGCGTGCTCTGGGTGGGAAAGCGTGCCATAATATTAGTAGTCGTGAGTGTTCTGACAGCAACCTCGCTTTGTATTCCGGAGTGATAATTTCAATTAGAGTTTCTTCACCAGTGAACAAGTGATCTAGTCTGGTAAAGAGGTTTGTTGGGGCAGCATAGTGAGTGTTTCCCGGGTCTTACAGGTGGCGCTCTCTCCAGACATCTAACAAGATAAACTCCTGCAACAGGGTGTTTAGGGCCCTAGCAGCAGGGGTCAGGTGTGTAAATTTGTTGTCTGATCTGTCCAATTTGGGATCTAGTACACAATTAAAGTCTCCTCCCCATACTAGTGTGCAGTTTCTGTGTATGCTGATTTGGGGGTATAGTGTGCGGAAATAGGCTGAAGTATCGTGTTTGGGTACGTAAGTGTTTATGATGCACAATTCTCTGTTCTCCAAGAAACCCTGTACCATTACCACTCTACCCTCTTTATCCTTGACCATTTGCAGCACCCGGAAGGGGACCCTCTGTGCTATCCATGTTAATACTCCTCCGGCGTATGCAGAGTATGGTGAGCCCACTGTGGTGCCCGGCCATCTTTTCGTGAGAACTGATAGTTTCTCATCATAAAGATACGTCTTTTGTAAGAGCGCAATGTCTATCTTCTGGCGGCGTAAGTATGTCACCACTCTTTTCCTCTTAATCTAACATTCCAGGAGGATATCTTAAGTTCTCCCATCGTTGGTGCGGTTTTCTATATGTCTCCATAGTACACTGTTCCCATCATGCGTGCGCTATGTGGTCTTATAGGCTGTGCCCCAACTGTCCCAACCCTCTCCTTTAACCCTATCCCCCTCTATCCCCCAAAGTGTGCCCAGCTCTGTGCTTTGGTCAGGATCTTGTCAGATCATGCAGGAGCAACGTGGAGAAGGTCCTTGCAGCATGGCTGCCTAGCCCCGACCCCACCATAAGTAGGTTAGTTCTGAACAGTGGCAGAATGCTATCTTTAGACTTGAGAAGTAATTGTGAGTGAGGACCTCCCTCCCCCCCAACCTGGGCAACCTGTAACAGAAAAGTTAGGGAGTAACTAATGTTGTCTTTTACAGCCCAGTCCAGTCCAGTCTTGTTCAATAACTGATTTCTGGGGTGTGGCTAGCAGCCATGCAGTGAGGACGCACTCTCTGCAGCTCCTGCTCGATCCATCCTGATCTGTGTCGAAGAGGTGGATATCTACAGAGCAATAGCCTTACTGTGTATGCACGGACCGAGGGAACACCAAGGCACAGGAGAAGACTATTTGCGAGAGATAACAGCGCTGGAATAAGCAATTGGCCCAGCAGCCCAAAAACTCAGTAGGCAGCACGATTAAACAAGATGGCAGCGCACACACAGAGCGGGCTCTGAAATGGGCCAAGATCCTGATAGCACTGCAAACCCAAGGAACAAGCAGCGTGTCACGAAGAGCAGCAAGCCTGGGAAGCAGATCGCATCGACACCCGAGAGGACGAGCTGGTTCGGAAGACAACCGCAGTATAGATCCAGTAGGCCAATAAAGGCGTAGCTGGAGCACTGAAGAGGTGGGCGGTGAACAGTCAACTCGCGTGTAGAGGGACGCTAAGGCCCTGCGGCCGGGAGGGCTTCCATGAGCTCCTGGGCCCGGGCGGCGTGGAGACTGGGGACACAGGAGGTGGAAGAACGCAGCTGAGCGTCCGGGAGCAGTAACGTGGCCCAAGTTAACACAGGCATCAAGGCCAAACAGATAGGAGCCATGAGAAAGTTCCGGCCAGCAGCGGCAAGCATCAGAACGAGAAACGGAAAGCCAGCAGGGGATGCATGGAAGTGCAATGAGGGAGCCCTGCACCCAGTAACACATGGTTAAAGGAGTCACAGGAAACAACAAAACCAAAGCCGTAATATGGACTGTAGTGCATGCGACGGCCTGAGACTCTCCTCACTGGGTAACTCGTACACACGTGTGAAGAGAGGTACGCAGAAGCCTGAGGCTCAGATGTGGGTAGGGCAACCAAGAACTATGTCAAGCACGAAGAACACACTGAAAATTGGGCACAAAAGGAGGAGAAACCCGTAGAACACACGGGTCAAACAGATGCGCTGGGGAATGCACAGCAGACTGGTAGCACTGTGTACCTCTGCAAAGGCCTAAAGGCCACTCCACTAGCTGCAGAATAGCCCAACAATACTACCCATACTGTGGGGCACCGACATCCCACAAGGTCCTCTCATATGCCTCCCAAAGTGCCAAAACATAGGTCTAAACAACCCACCATGGATACATTTGTGAAGATGGTAGGGGCAGCAGTGACCACAAACAGGGCTACACCGTCTCAAATGACACCTGTGGAGCAGAACAGAGAAGATCAACATGTCCTGGCAGCAATCGCCGCTCTAAAATCCTCACTGGAAGCCAAAATGGACGCCATCATCACCAACGTGGGCCTCCTGAGAGAATATTGAGAGCACTAGTGGAAAGGACGGGGAAGTTAGAAAAACAAGTGGCAGAAAACATGACAGATCTAAGAGACACGCTCAGAGACGCTAAGGTGATGCAGCAAAGAATAAGGAACCTGGAAAAGAGATTGGATGGTGCAGAAGGGAGGGCTAGATGAAATAATGTTAGAATAATCTGTCTCCCGCATGGCGAGGAAGGTACAACTACCACAAATTACATAGAAAACATTTTATTGCAAGAAATAGGACCTGGTGGCCTCACGCAAGGCTTTACAGTGAACGAGCACACAGATCACTCACAAAAAACAAAAAAAAACACCAGGAGCCTCTCGGCAGCCTATAGTAGTGAAAACCTAAACTAGAAGGACAGAGAAAAAATACTGGAGTACTTCAGGACCAGAGGTACGATCATGAGAGCATCATCAAAAATCACTGCATATCCCGACTACACTTTGCAAGTGCAAAAAAGTAGAATGCATGTCGCCTCGGTAAAAAAGAGACTCCGGGAAACCAGCCTTACGTATATGCTGCTATACCCGGCAAGACTGAAAATCATATACAAGGGCTGCGCCCTCTTCTTTGAGACCCCAGAGGACAAACATAAATGGATGGATAAATGGATGGATACCGAACACATGTCACCAATGCCGGAATGATGACCAGACCACACAGAAGGGACACACTTGCCTCCATACGAGCAGTGAAAAGTGATAACCTAACAGACACAGCCTGTGCAACGCCAGAAGGAACGGTTAACCAAGGAATGGCAGAGACAGCGAACAAGACACCAAATCACCTACAGCACACACTTCGATGCATGGATGCTGCAAGAAGCAGGAACAACAAGGAGCAGCAGATGCAGAAGCACGTCTTCCGCCCACAGCCATTTCACGTTTGGGATACTAGCAGTTACATATCCACCAACTGCACAACCGACTCCGGAGAATCAGACTAGACGGTACGGGAGTGAGAAGTGGGAATGCCTGAGCTTGTCAAATATAGCTGGGCAACAGTTGGGAGGTGGGGCACCGTTTGGGGGGAGGGCAGAGATGTTATAGGTTTATTTGCACAGTTTCATATTGCATTTTCATAATAAGGGCTAGACAGCCACCAAGTAGTTGGGTAGCGCACGCAACAGCTGACACCCCAGTGTCACCCGAATTCCTTACAGCATTGTCCCGCAGTTACTACAGCACACATGAGTGGGGACCTTAGGCTAATTACCTGGAACCTCTGGGGGCTAAATAACTATATGAAAAGAAATAGGGTAATGCTTACGTAAGAACAAAGTAGACATAGCACTCTTACAGGAAACCTATCTCACACAAGAGAAACAAGCTGTGTTAACTAAGAAATGGAAAGGCACCGCGTTGGGCTCATCCTACTCAGCGTATGCAAGGGTGGTGCTAATCTGGATAGCGCCCCGATCAAAGACAACGAGGGCAGGATGGTCTTAGTTCAGGGGTTCTTAGAAAACAGGGAAGTATGTATCCTTAATACCTATGCCCCGAATCATGATGCCTCAACTTTCTTCCGTTCACTGTACATCAGTGTGGGCCCAGTTAGGAACAGCACCATGAAATGGGGAGGGGAGGGGATGTCAACTGCACTCTGGATACCTTACTGACAAAGCTGACTTTAAAAATCACAGCCAGACACTTAAAGCAAACTTAAAAGAAAGAGGATATCCACCATATATCATTAGAAGAGCATACAAAAAAGGCTGCCAATATTTCAAGGGCAGACTGTTTGTCTAAACAAAACAAAACCGTATTAGACAAAATCATGTGTGTGTCGTCTTTTACTCCGATTAGTAACAAGAAAAACGATGCTGACTAATTGGAAAATGATTAACACCGACGACTTTAACATCCTACCCCCTCGCTTTGCATTCAAGCGCCTAACTAACATCGGAGATAAACTTGTCCATACCTACCCGTTGCCTAAAAGTACTAGTAACACCCAACTCACACTACGGCACCTACCACCGGTAGTAGGACATTTTAAATGCGGTAAATGCAGTATGTGCAAATTCACGAGTAACCTGAACACTATTGATTTGAAAGGTAGAACATGGAAGCTGGAAACATTTTCCAATTGTGCCACCAAATACAAAAGATTGATAACCATCCCCGTGGGGGCGACCGTGATTTAAAATTACGTAGACTTGAACAAAGATGGATATATGATCTGGACTCAGTAAAACATGGTCTCAATCTATACATTGAGTGGGGTCTATTACTACGTAAATAATTGATCAATAAGAAAAACATTGGGGTGAACTTTACATACTCTGTATTGTCCACATGAGGATACATCCACTTTGGGGTCTCCTCTTTCCCCTCTTGGGTCCCCTCCCACTCATGGTCCCCTCCCACCCCTGTCAGGCATTTGCCTTGCTCAATTTATCACCAATAGTATACCCCTTTTGTCTCCAGCCTAGTATATAAGCCGAGTCCAGACATCTCTGGTCTCTCTGAAGCTGTCAGCTCTTTGACATCATATCGATGAACATGCCCCGATTCTTGCCCTTCCCTTCTACGCAAACAACTGACTACTATTGATTAGTATACTAGGATGAATAGAACACATCTCTTCTTTTGCCTTTAAAAATCCTTTAAAAATAAAGTACCACCATAGCCGTTTAGTGCACGAATCTGTGCTCTCTAAAAGTATTCTTCACCACTTGTAGCTTACCATATAAGCATTTTGGATGCACCCTGCCAATTTCAAGATGGCAGCCCCTTTCAGGTAACTAGCCAGTGCTCCATTCACAAGAACTTCCATGAACGCCTGTGCCACGTGATCGCGCTTCCACACGCGAACTTAAAATAAGCCTGCACAGCTGAACCTCGCTGACCGCTGTTGATTAAACGGTGAAGTGCTCCTCCATCATGCAGTCCGCACTTTTACGAAGACGAGTAGCCCGGTAACGCCGCCATAGTCACAAGTAAGTCTCTGACACACATAAGAGGCTATACCTCTCTACGCGGTGAAACAACTCTGTCACTAATTACGGTGGCGCACACATCTGTTTTTTCTGTCATCCATTAGATGCTGGCGACCGTTGACTTTTACTTTGGGGACTACAATTAAAGCCGTACTCTCCGCCCCGCCTGCATAACAGCTTTCGCTGCTACACCAGGTTGGTGGATACATACTTCCCGCTATTTAGTTTTGGATTATCATGTATATACGTGATACTTCCCAAGCATATTAGAACCACTAAAATTCATGTTGTGCCTTTCCTTATTTAGTCGCACTTAAGAACTAAAGATTTGAATACAACGGCCCATTCATGAGAAGCCGGGTCCACTAGTGAATGAATCACGTGACCAACAAAGAATTACAATAGGTATGTGGCACTCTGTGCTTGCACACATCTGTACCTTTGTTAATTCTGCTTTATATGCAGTACCATGTTTTGAAAATACTTAATAATCAATTAAGTAATAAAATGTAAGGTGCCAATTAAAATGTGCTAAATCACACTCTTCATTTTTATAAAAAGAAATGGAACAACGCTGTACCACTAAGATAGCGAATATATATCAATTAAATAACATGATGCCCACCCATAGTTTGAAAGGATAAACAAATGCTCCCAAACTATCTTTGTTTACAGTGAATTAATTATGACAAAATAGAAAAGGCTCAGGTTTCTTTTGTTTATACTGATACATATATCTCTGTTTTTGTAGCTACTGTGAGACATTCTACAAAAAACTTGTGCCATTATAGATCCTCTAATTAGAGGATTGATGTGTCCTGAGGAAAGCCTCACATGGACGACCAACCAATATAAGAACAAGGACAAGTCGTTTTGCTAAACAAACGCTGAGGCTGGAAACGGATTTACTCATGTCGACACAACAAAATTGGGGGCTCTAAATCTAAGCAAAAAATACATATGCTAGTTTCAAGTCACCCACGTGCTACTAACATCACTTATGATACAAATTGTCATGTGAATGAATGTAAAGATCAAAACTGTGGATTTATTGTCTCTCTTTTTACTTGATTTCTTAAGATTTTTTTTAGATGTTGTCAAGATTTGCAATTGTGACCTATTGGTCTGTTTTATGACTGAGTTATACATAATGAATATATGAGATATTTTTGTTAAAATGGAGCCTCCCATCTCTTTATATTTGCTAAAAGATTGATGGTGTGCCTGTATACTTATATGGTTTGAGACGCATTTTTGTTTCCTGTGGTGTGGATACTCGAAAGGTAGCTGGTTGGCATTCTCTTATTTTATATACCTTACTAGATAGGTCTGACAACAAATGTACACATCACCCCCACCCCCGCCCAAAACACTGATAAGGGCCTTCAACCAAGTTGATATATGGAAGGAGCTACACCCACATGCTAGAGGATATTCACGCAACACCGCCCGCAGGATTTACACACAAGGCTGGATTACTTCTTCACAGGCACAGAGTCATTTGGGGAATTCATAGATGCAAATTATAAAGCCTGTGTTCTGTCAGATCACGCCCCGTTTCTAGTCCCATGGCAAGCTGTTCCCCCGAGGGCACGCATTCCGACATGCAAGATGAGATGGGAAACCTTGAAAGATGAAGCGGTCCGAGGACAACTCAGGGAGAGCATCAGTGGTTACTTTATAAACAACTCTGGCAGTGTGACATCCATGGGAGTACTGTGGGATGCCTTTAAAGTGGTGATCAGGGTGGAGGCCATCGCAAAAGCAGGGGGGATGCAGGCAGCGATATCATAAGAACTATCCAAGGCAGAGAAAGCTCTAGAAGAAATACAAAGCAGCGTAGGAGACCCTGTTGAACGCACCGCTGAGGGGAACAGACTACAACAAGAATGCCTAAAACATTGGGACAGCCTAGACACACTAATTATGCAAAATATATACAGAAACACGCCGAGGGGGATACACCGGGAAGGGTACTAGCCTGGCTCTATAAGAAAAACACTAAGCAAGACATGATTCAGTCAATCATGAATAAAGACGGCATACTGCGCACCACACAGGCGGATATATATGAGACCTTCTTCAAATACTATAAAGCCTTATACGTCAATACATCAGAAGTATAGGCCTTAGAGATAGAGGAGGCCCTCCCCCAAATCGATCTACCAAGCCTAGATGCATAGCGGCAGAGAGGCTGGATGCCCCCATTACCAAAGAAGAATTAATAGTCACGATCAGGGAACTACCAATCGGCAAGACTCCAGGAACGGAAAGGCTGCCGAGCGAGTTTTATAAAGAATATGTAAGCGAAGTAACACCCCCCAGTACTAGATATGCTAAACGAAGCGTATGACAGAGGCGCCCTCCCATTGACGCTGAGAGAGTCCATCATCATACCCCTACTCAAGCCGAATAACCCAGCCATAGAATTTGGCTTTTACAGGCCGCTGTCGCTGTTAAACCAAGACAGGAAAATACTTACTGCCCTACTAGCGAATAGACTTAAAAAGGTGATAGCAGAACTCATACATCCAGACCAGAGAGGATATGGGCCAGGGAGGAACACAACATGGAATCCGCGTAGACCACATCATAGATTGCACCAATGCCAGTAAGGACTACTATGCAGTGGCCTCGCTAGATGCGGTTAAGGCGTTTGACTCGGTCAGGTGGTCATGGCTGCTGGCCACACTACAGCGTTTTGGCATCGGGCCCAAGTATATTAGATGGGTACAGCTACTGTACAGTTGTCCGGTAGCCAGCGTGAAAACGGGCAACCAGATATCGGAACAATGGACACTGGAGAAAGGCACTAGGCAGGGATGCCTACTGTCCCCTATGCTGTTCATTCTGGCCCTTGAACCAATTGCAATATACCTCGGAAATTGAATACAAGGAAGCAGGCATAAGCATACATGGCCAGTGGCATCTGATCTCCCTATACACGGATGACATATTATACCTACAACATCCACAAACCAACCTACAATACATACTGGACATACTTATGAGTTTTTCAGCACTATCCGGCATCACGATCAGCACACAGATGTCGCGCCTGTTTCCACGAGCGAGACTTGGAGAGAAAGGGGCGGGGGGCTCTTTACCTACACTGTCAGTGAGATGGAACACTGATATGTTTCGGTACCTGGGCATTGATATATATCACAACCCTCGTGTAGGGGAGACAGACAGACAGACACACACACACACACACACACGTAGAAGGAGTAACAAAATGAATGGACTTCTGGGCAAGACTACGCCTCTCGCTGATGGACAGGGCAGCGCTACTGAAAATGGCAGTTCTCCCCAGACTATTACACCACTTCACTAATGTCCCATTCAACATTCACAAAAGTTTCTTCACAAAACTAGACACAACATGCAGGAGGTTCCTATGGAAAAATAGAGTTAGGATAGCGTTGAACAAACTCCAAGGACCATATGAACAGGTGGGCATCCGAGTTCCCAATTTTGAATTATATTTTATAGCAAGCCAAATGAGATTTGTCATGGGATGGCTGTCAGACAAACCAACCCAAGACACTCCTCTATTACAACCCAGCTGAAGCCCATTCTACCTGAAAAAAGGTGATATGGGTACACACCTCACACTTGCAACACCCCCCACACATCTGCCGATACCGAGGAAGAACCTATGGCACAGGACCTGCTGACGGATAGGGAACACAACACCTTCCTCCTCTCAGATTCCACTGGCTACACTGATGGCAAACGACCCACAGAGCAGATCAAACCATTAGGAAGTAATGGGAGCAGAAAGGAGTGACAACCATAGGGGATTTGCTTCTCGAAGGGATTTAGCTGACCTCCAGTCCCTCATTGCAGAGTTTGGGTTACACAAAGGTCAATATATAATGCATGCCACCCTGCTTGGGGCACTTAAGCAGAGGTGGCCAACAATTGGGGTTGGGGGCAGGGCAGATGGAGGCAAATGAAGTAGTCGAAAAGTTGTTAAGCAGACTGGTTATGCATATTCTCCATTGATGTATAGCACCAGAAACAGATGCTTGTCTATTAAAATACAATAATAAAATAATATAAATTGTAAAAAAACAAACAAAACAAAAAAGTTGTGCTTTCTTTTAAAAGGTTCTACTACCCCAAAGTACCTGAGAGGCCACAGGAGAACAGGATCCAAGACGAATATGTGACTCCTGGATGACTCCTGAAGATAGAAGATGCTCTTCCTCATCACAGTACCTTTGGTGCCTTGGCAGGCGAAGTGGCAGAGTTTCTCGGTTTTACTCGACGATTCCCTTCAAGGATGGACCCCCTTTGGAAGAGGAGCTACTGGGATGCAGAGTCCAAGAATGAAAAGGAATCAAAGTCTTTCTGAAGTCTGCAGTTTTACTCTTCGCATTGCTCTCATTTGGTCGACGATTTCTCTGACTGTAGAAGTCCTGTGAAGTTGAAACTTGCTGTGGGCGCCTTAAAGGCTTTGCAGATGAAAGACAGACACCGAGGACCCTTCGATGACTTCTGAGCATAGGGAACTTTTGGTGTCTCGTTTCGGAATATCACATCCCCCCCCCCCCACTCTCTGTTCTTTGGAGCTGGTGCTGCAGCTGCACAGACCTCTGGACGCTTTCTGGCAACCTGGACTCAACCAGTGGAGTGGACCCTCACCAAGTGTGGGAACTCAGGACGTCTTTGTTAGCTTCTGGTGGCCGGAAACCCACCAGGGGACTTTCTACTGCACCCAACGACTAGGAAAAAGTGGTCAGCTGTGCAGGGGTCCCCTCTTCTAGGCGGTAGACAGCAACAGCTTCCAGCAATCACGAAATGCACCTCCGGACCCTGCGCGACACCAATGGACTTCTCTGGGTAGAGATGTCCAGCAGACTTCTTCTGGACTTCGAAAACCCATTGTCCGGACGGCAGGCACACAGGACAGCTGCCAGGATACTTCGATTAAAACCAGCAGCTTTACACAATGGTCCCTCGTAGCTTGGGGAGAGGTCTCCTTTGCAGGTCCTCTCTGGATCAGTCCTTGGGAGACACGACAACCTTCGGATTAAAGTGAAGAAATGCAGGAGCAGACTTCTCCAGCAGGGCCTCAACAAACAGCTTCTTCTTGCTTCGGCTTCTGAGCCAATTGTTAAGTGAGAGGTCCCCAGATATACACATTGTTAGGGAGAATTCTCATTTATGGCTAATTTCCCTTACCTAGTGAGTCCCTCAGCAGCTTTGCTGGATTTCTGGGGTTTAATTTTGTTAGGCAGAATCCTGTGCAGTGCCCTTATGGACCACTTCACACAATTAAGACCACAGGTGGCAATACAAGTTTACCTTTGGTACAAGCCTGTACTACTACGTTATAGTGGTAGCAGTAGCAGAGCAGCCAGGCTTATCTCAAGAGTATATGAGCAGTAGCAGAGATTAAACAAAGGGACCACAATTACTGTGACTCAAGCAAACACTGACTCAAGGTTTTAGGTAGAAAAATATAAGGACATTTATTTTTAAACCGTCAGTTATAAACACGTCTATGAAACTTTAAACAAAACCACACGTTAAATATCCTAAGACTAACCAATTCACTTTGTACAGTACATCTCAAGGTAAGTACCCTGTGTTTGAATGAACCGGTGTTATAAACAAAACACGATACCGCGGATACGGTAGCGATCACTTTTTGACAGTTCGGTCTACTAAATAAACGCGTATCCGTTACATGAAATGCTACCGGGCCAAAACACACACAGCACCTGAGATACTCAGAGGGAGTTGGAGGCAAAAATCACAGGCAATATTTAGGTTAGGCAAACAAGATCGAGAAACACTCAGAAACAGGAGTTCAAAAGTCAAAGGGCCGGAGCCAGGTTTAAGTGACACCGGAGACCTGTTGCCGAAGATCACACCGCTAGACAGTTCACGATTCAGCGGAGCCAAGAGTCCTTTGATATTGTCAATGTTCGGAAGCAAAACTTATAAGAAGGAGGGAAGACAAGGGCAAGCCTTGAAGATAGAGAAAAAGGGATTCACCCCGTTTCCTCGAGCACACAGTACTCAGTACACAGTACCTTATTCCAATGGTGCAGCTGGTGCCCTGGCAGTTGTCCCTGTTGGTTTCCCACAGACCCACGATTCCAGGAGCTTCGTTGGGAAGGAGGACGTCTGAAGGGGGTCTGCACCACACAGGGATGAAGCCGGCAGCAGCGACAACGAGTTGAAGGTGTGCTCCTTAAAAACAGGAGAGGCTCGGCAGGTGGCTATCCGGACCACTACAGCAGTGTGCAGCGATTTCGACCACAACAGAGATCTCTGGCTGAAGAAGATGAGCTGGTTATCCCCACCAGGCTCAAGGGAAGACGACTCCGGACTGGATCTCCTCTTAGTCGTTGAAGGGTAGATAGCTCAGGACTGCGGCAGGGCTTCACCGGGACGGGGTAGTTGAAGCAGCCGTTGTTCTCTCCGCTTCTCTTCGGTTCCTTGTAGTTCCAGAGGCGACTGACTTCTAGCCCAAGAGACCTGCCTTTTATGCGCAAACCCCCCATTCACACAGCCTGGCTGTCAATCACACAGCAGGGCAGTTGTCCAGCCGGGAAAACCACCTCAGCCAATCATGGCAAAGTGCGACTTGGGTTTCCTAGGACACCCTGTGCAGGGGGTGACTACATCCCCTCCCCAGATTCAGTCTACCTAGACCCCCAGGCGCCAAGAGGAGGGCTTCTCTGCAGAAGCCCGCCAAAAAGACAGTGAACAAAGAAGCTGCAAAGTAGCCTCGAATAATGGGAAAATCCCATAGGAATATATTCGCGGTCGAATATAAAAAGTAGTATCCACTGCCACCAGCCAAAACTCGGTCGGGGGGACTGGACAGTGCCCCCTCGAACAACAGACCCTGGGGCAATCGAATTGCCCCGACCAGTACATCCACAAGAGGATGGTTTGTACTGGTTCTGTTCACAATTTGAGACTAGTAAAGCCAATGGTGACTTTACACGCCCTGGGAGACAGTAGTCAGTCCCAGAGTATGGAGTCTATGTTTGGGGGTCGATACGACACCCCTGGGTTACGGCACGGAGGGTGCTGTGTAACCCACATACCAAAAACACATGAAGCCCTATGGGGTAAAGGACCCCATAGCCCATAAAACACATACAAAGTCAAAGGAACACCTCAAATCATGTCTAAGAGTGGGAGGAAAAGAGTCTCACTCTTAGAAGGAGAAAAAAATAAACCCCAAAAATCCAGCAAAGCTGCTGGGGGACTCACTAGGTTTGGGAAATTAGCCTTTACAGAGAATTCTCCCTAACAAAGGGGAACCTAGTTTGCTGCGCAAAGTAAAACACAAGAAGGACTTTAACAAAAAGAAATGGCGAATAAACCCAATTGGAGTCAAAAGAGGGTACAGATTAACCCTTTCCGGTACTCCATGTAAGATGGGGTGTACTAGGTCTGTGGTAAAAGTGACTAGGTAAAGTAAATGGCAACTTTACCTTTCTCTGGGGGACAGTAGTCAGCCCCAGCGAAATGGAGTCAGAGGGAAGTCTGAAAGACAACCCTGGGTTACTACACTAAAGGTGCTGTGTAACCCATACAAGAACAGGGGCACCTGGAGTGGTGTGCTCCAGTGCCCAAGATCACACAATGAGTAAAACACATAGGCCAAAATACATGTAAGAGTGGAAAAAGGATGTACACTCTTACCAGGTGGGAAAAAAATAAACTCCAGAAATCCAGCAAAGCTGCTGGGGGACTCACTAGGTGAAGGAAATTAGCCCTAGAAGGAGAATTCTCCCTAACACTTTTTTCCACTCTTACATGCGTTTTGCCATGTGGATTTTTACTGTTTGTTTGATCTTGGGCTCTGGAGCCACACCACTCATGAGCCCAACTTTGTGTGTGTGTGTTACACAGCACCTTCAGTGCACTGACACAGGGTTGTCTCTAAGACTTCCCACTGACTCCATTTTTTGGGGGCTGACTACTGTCCCCCAGAAATATTTAAAGTTTCCATTAACTTTATATAGTCACTTTCAACTGCAGACCCAGTACACCCGATCGTCTATGGAGTATTGGAAGGGGTTAATTCCTACTCCTTTTTGTCTGCGCCTCTTGGAGCTTTGTTTCGCTCCCTTAACACTAAGACTTGGCTGGTGGCAGTGGTACCTACCCTATCTTTTCTACCGCGATTATATTATATAAATGTGGTACTGTTTTAGGCTATTGTATTAGCCTCGAACATAAACCCGCTTGACCAAATACTTTTTATTTTGGCTCCAGTCGGGTTTTATCGCCATTTCTTTTTGTTAAAGTCCTTCTTGTGTTTAACTTTGCGCGGCAAACCAGGTTTGCCTTCTTTGTTCGCTGACCTTTGGCGGGCTTCTGTCCAGAAGCCCTCCTTTGGCGTCTGGGTGTCTAGGTGGGCTGAATGTGAGGGAGGGGTTTAGTCACCGCCTGCACAGGGTCTCCTTGGAGATCCAAGTTGCACTTTGTGTCGATTGGCTGAGGTGGTTGTCCGGGCCAGACAACCCCCTTGCTGAGTGATTGACAACCAGGCTGTGTGAATGGGGGATTTTGGCATAAAAGGCAGGACTCTTGGTCTAGAAGTCAGAGTCGCCACTGGAACTGCAAGGAACCGAAGAGAAGCGGAGAAGAAGACAGCTGCTGCACCCCCGAGTCCCGGTGGAGCCCTTCTGCAGTCCTGAGCTATCTACCCTTCAACGACAAGAGAAGATCCAGTCCGGAGTCTTCGTCCCTTGAGCCTGGTGGGATCAACCAGCTCACCTTCCACAGTAAGAGGATCCTCTTCTTGGTCGAAATCGTTGCACACAGCTGTAGTGGTCCGGATAGCCATCTGAAGAGCCTCTCCTGTTTTAAAGGAGCGCACCTTTTATTCACTGTTGCTTCGCTGCTGCTGGCCTCATCCCGGGGTAGTGCAGATCGCTCCAGATGTCGTTCTTCTTGTCCCCACGACTGAAGCTCCAGGAACCGTGAGTCTGCAGGAACTACCAGAACAACTGCCGTAGCACCAGCTTTTCTTCAAACGAATAAGGTACTATGTCCAACTTGGAGGAATTGGAGTGAACCTTTTCCTCACCAAAGGCTTGTCCTCGTCTTCCTTCCCTCTTATAACTTTTGCTTCCCTTTTTGACAATATTTAAGTACGCCTGGCAATCTCAAATCGTGAACTGTTCTAACCTTGTGATCCTCGGCAACAGGACCCCTGCTCTATTTGACACTGGCGCAGGCCTTTTGACTTTTATCTACGTTTTAGAAAGTAGTCTTTGATTCCATTTGCCTTGACAAAAGTATTTCCTATGATTTTTCTCCCCACCTCTCTTGTGTTAATCCATGTGCTAAGTGTGTTTGACTTCGGTAACATTTCTTCCCGCGGGTACGCCTTTCTTTCGTAAGACCGAACTGTCATTACTGTCAAAAAGTGATCGCGTATTAACCCACGGTAACGTCTGTTTCACAACACCGGGGTCTGTCAAAACCCAATGTACTTACCTTGAATTTATCTGCACAAGGGGAATTTGTTGTGTGTAGTGTATTTTGAGTGTGGTTTTAATTTAATATAAGTGAAGTGTTTTATGAACAGATGGTTTAAAAATAAATGTATTACATTTTTGACCAGAAACCTTGAGTCAGTGTTTGCTTGAGTCACAGTAATTGTAGTCCTTTGTGTAATCTCTACTACTGCTCATTTGTTCTTGAGATAAGTCTGGCTGCTCAGCCATTGCTACCACTTTTCCTGTGTAGTACAGGCTTGTACCAAAGGTGAAATTATAATACCACTTATAGTCTTAATCTTGGGTAGTGGTCCCTAAGGGTACTGCACAGGATTCTGCCTAACACATCTGACCCTCATTCACTCTGGCTGAGCCACGCTCAGTCAGCCAATCACACAGAAGGGCATTCATGCAGGCAGGCAGCCAATCAGGCCCACAGGCATTCAGGCCATTCACTCCACCCAGACACCCATAACAAAAGATGTGGATTGGGGCAGCCTTTCAGCACACTACACTGCATTTATGTCAGTTTCAGACAGGGCTGTATCATTCATTGTGTCACGCACAGACACCATAGACACCCAGAGCAGATAATATGAGTTGACTCCCAACTCCATTCACACAGGTCCTACCCCTAGGGTGTACCCACAACACACAACCCCTGGGAAGGCTCCAGTCAGTCTGACAGGAGGCAGCACCAGAGCCATATGTGCTATTTCCCCCCAATAGCCATTCAGGCGGAAGGGACAGAGTCAGGGCTTCCCAGCACTTTGGGAAACAAGGTAAAAGGCAGTAGAAACCAAGAGGCCACAGTGGCCATCTTGCCTTTGTGTAGGAATCCATTGATTCCTATGGCAGGACCTGGGTATCCCAAAAATGGAGGACACTCAGAGCCACTGCCAAGTCAGCATGCAGCTGCCACCATCCCATACCCTGCTCTGTGGGCAATACACAGTTGCCCAAACACACATAAGGGGTACAAGGGTTTACCCCCACCCATGGGTGCCATAAGGGTGTCCCAGGGGTGTTGTTCACCAACAGATAAACATGAAGAGCTGCACTGCCAGCGGTCTAGGCTGGACCTCAGTGGCAGTAAACGTAAGGAAAACACACACAGAGAAGTGGTAGGACAAGGACTAGGAGGCCCTGTCCCTCCAGTCGGAGGCTCTGTCCTCATTCTTTTCGACCTGTCCTCTGCCTTTGACACAGTAAACCACAACATCATGATAGCACGTTTCCATGACACCCTGGGAATCACACGTCTGGCTCTGGCGTGGTTACCCTCCTTCCTTTCCGACAGCCCATCCCAGGTGGAACTTGGGCCTTTTCTCTGTACTATCACTCTTTCAACCTGTGGCGTTCCCCAAGGTTATAACCTATCCCCCTGATTATTCAATGTCTACCTGGCTGCCCTGGCACGTGTGATTGCCACTTTCATCTCTAACTTCCAGTGTTATGCGGATGACACGCAACTCTTATTCAGCCTACCCTCAGCCACCTCCTCTACCTCGCTCATATCGGACTGTCTGTCCACAATTCAGTCATGGTGTGCTGCAAACAACCTCTGCCTCAACACCAGTAAGACTGAGATTGTTTGCATTATGACTCCTGCTCCCTCCTTCCCACTCTATCTCTAGCCGGCCAACCTTGGCCGTGCGCCCGCACCCACCTGCAAGGCAAAAAACCTTGGGGTCTTCTTCAACTCCACTCTCTCCTTCTCCACTCACATTTCGGACATCTCTAAAAAGTCCAACTACCAGCTGCACCTCCTCACGGGGACTCTTCTTTTTCTCACCTTCCCCCAGCGGCTCATTGTCTCCAGAGACCTGGTTCTCTCAAGGCTGGACTACTGCAACAGCCTCTTTTTCAACCTCCCAACCTCTGCTTTGAGCCCTCTGCAACACATCCAGAACAGAACCGCGAGACTTATCCGTGGCCTCAAGCCAGGGACCGCATCTCTTTGGCGCTGAAATCCCTCCACTGGCTTCCTGTGACTGCAAGGATCAAGTTGAAGACCCTCTGCATTGTCCATAAGGCCTTCTGGGGCCAGTGACCTTCCTATCTGCATCGATGCCTACCTAAATACTGTCCTTCCCGAGCCCTCCGCTCATCTACCTCCAATCTTCTGCATGTGAGCCGGTTCCCAAAGCAAAGATTTGGAGGGAAATCTTTATCCTCAGCAGGGGCTTCCCTCTGGAATAGCCTCCCTGCCGCCCTCCGTCTTGAGCTTGATCTCCTTAAGTTCCGGAAACTCCTTAAGACATTCAGTCTTCTCCTCCTCCTCCTCCTCCTCCTCTCTCCCTCCTTTTCCACACAGTTTGCTGACTGGCCGCTGGGTGCCCCTCAGAGTCTCACAGGTCCCTGGCACCCTTGCCAGTCCTCTCGCACTGCCTACGGGCTTTCACTTGCCTCACTGCTACTGCACTAGTTCAATTGACCCATGAGAGTGGCATCTCTCAGCACTTACCCCAGTTTTCTGACTGACTGGGGACACTTGGACCCTACCCCCCCTGCACTTGTCCTACACCGACTCCACTCACCTGTACCGTCTGTGCACTTGCACGATCTGAACGTACCATGCCTGTAGATCATCTATCTTCCTGGTCTCCCCTTCTTGCATTGTGGCGCCACAATGCACTTGAAAAAACTGCAGAATTTGCAACAGACCTATTTGCTGTTATCTACACTGTTAGTTGTATTATATGCACTTACTCTGCCTGTGCCGACTTGTATCGGTCAGAAATTCAAGGGCTCTGAATGCTGTTTATTCCCCTCGTTTCCCTCCCTCCTTGAGCTCTTTGAAACACTTGCCTTGTGTATAGGTGCTTTACAAATAAACATTACCATAAGGCATTTCCAGCATCACAAACATTCACCAGAAAGAACATTAACTAGGGTAATTAATTTGTCCTTCTAATGGATTGCGTCCTCCCACAGATTCCTCATCCGAGACGCCCATAGCAGTAGTATATGTGAGAAACCCGAGGGTGTCTCACTTTCTAAGCCCCCGGGGATCTGCCGTCCTGGTGGCTAGGACACAGCCATCGCTATTGGGTCCAGTTCCTGGGGGTGGACCAGTGGGGGAGTATCACCTGAGTGAGTGGTCTTCAGGGAGTGAAAGTGGGACACCGAGGGTTGAGACGCGGTATCCCCTCCCCATCCTATCCTGTAGGATATTTAGAAGCTCTGCCCCCCACCCCCTTTCCTGCACGAACACTTTCTTGCACGACAACAAACAACGGACTAACACCAGAGCGGTTTACCGGACATGTCCCAACACACGGTCAGGCAGAGTCAGGCAATTGACCATAATCATTCACACCTGACAGCCCTGTACCTTCCCCACAGGGATAAAAGGCAGAGCACGAAAGCACTCTTCGAGCAAGGCCGAACGCACAAGGAGACAGCTACACCAAACTGGCAGCAAAAAGGGAGAAGAAAAGCAGACAGACGTGTAAGGACAACGAAGGAAGAATTGCCCTTTCCCTTTTCAACTCAGATTCACGAAGCCTCCAGAAGGGAAATTGTAAGACCGGAGTTACAGCTGGTGTCCGGGGCAACAGAGGTCAATGGTACTTGGGGGCCTCCCGCTCTGGTAACGCAGGCGTAGAGGCAGGCTGGCTACCGTGGTACTATGCTTGACTCCAGAGAACAAACAAGGCAATGGGTTCAGCACAGAAGGTGAGTCGTAGGAAGCGGATATCAAACCGAACTGTGTTAAAACCCAAGGTTGCGCAGACCACCAGGGGGCGCAGACCATGATGGCCGCGTAAAGACGGAGCTCTGCCACACACCGTCAATTCATGAGGGATAGTGGCACCCCCCCCACCCCGACATCGCCATCAGCAACCTCCAGGAGCAGAGTTCTGGGGCATAACGCTCCCCGCAGCGAGGGTGCGCACAGGCAGGCCAGGCATTGGAAGTGCCAGGACAGGAGCCGCAAGTGCAAAGTGCCGGCTGAGGCCAGAAGCAGCGGGACGTGGGGTGACCCAACCCCCCATGTTGAGGGAGCAGTGACTGCGGCACTCAACCAGGGCAGGGCAGTGTTCCCCCGCTCCCCTCTATCCCTCCACTCCGGTTGCAGGCGGGCCGGGAAGGTACAGGGGAGCCTCAGGCGAGCCAGTGCAGCCCAGCACCAGGAGACCAACGCGGAGCAACCCTGATCAGAGTCATCTGGAATCGCTGGACTCGATTGACACTTGAGGTGAGGAGCATCCCCGGGCCCGAGAGGTGGGGGCAGGCAGGGGTCTGGCCCCAGACTACAGTGACAGAGGCTGGGAGGCGAACCCTGTTCTACCCAAACTCACCAGGGAGAGGATCCATGAGAGGACCAGCCAGAAATTGATGAAGGGGCAGGGGATGGTCCTAGGCATGCAACGGGTAGGCAAATAAAGGAGCCGTGCACCCTCACCCACAGGGCCAACGCCACCAAAGTACAGGAACGGTCCAGTACGGGACATACCAGGGGACCGGATGATTGGAGCGGCTGGGGAAGGATCCGAGTCACAAAGCACAGCAGACCAGGGGCACCCCACAGGCACTGGTCCCTGGGGCCAGCACTCTCCTGTGAACACAGACGCAAGGGGACATGGGGGACACCCTCCAATAACAAGGAAGCACGGCAGGAGGGGCGGGCGAGGCCACCACAGGGGATACTTGCACTCTCTGTGCCAGAATACATGGCGAGCAGGGAAGAGTCCACAAAGGATCTGGCTCAGCAGAACGGCGCGAGATCAGGTCCTGAACCCGGCCCAAGGCAGCTCAAAAACACCCATCCACACTGTAGAGACCTCAGGGCCAGACCCACCAGCAGAAGGCCCTGGAATCAGGGATAGCGACTCTACAGGATTTCAAGAGGCAATTAGGGGTAGACCCGGGTGGCACCCCAACCAAAAAGGACACCATGGCTGAGGGCGGAAGAGTGCCGTCCTTGACCAGGGACGATTTGAAAGACATTTTTCAGGAAATAAAGGCCCTCCGGACTGATATCCAAGCATCAATATGCAACCTTAAGGGAAAGTTTGATAAACTGGGAGACGAAATGGAAGGGATGGAAAATAACCATATGTAGGTCGACCTCCTGGACATGAATTATGAGCCGCGGTTAACATACCTTGAGTCCCGGGAAGAAGATAAGTTGCTGAAACTGGATGACTTCGAGAACAGGGAGCGTTGCAACAGTCTACGCATCTTCGGGATAAAAGAACAGAGGGGAGAGACGGCCGCAGATGTAGGAAGGAAAGCCCAGGGATTGATTAATTCCATCTTTGCGGCAGACAGCTGGAAGGATGCCAGTTGGAAAGGGTCCATGGAGGTGGAGGCGGTAGGGGCCCGAGGTCCATAGTGGTCCGCTTCCTGAGATACAGGGAAAAGATGGAAGTGCTCGAGAAGGCCAAGCGCCTGGGCAGCATCCAATTCGAGAGTGACTCGGTTAAAGTATTCCAGGACCTAGCAAGTCTTACCCTGTCTAGACGAAGAGACTGCCGCCCTCTGACACAATGGCTGACGAAGAAGGGTATCAGATACCACTGAAGGATGCCGGGGCAGGAAATATAAGAAGCTGCACACTCCGCCGACAGCAAAATAAGACGGTAGAGAAATATAGACTGGATATGGACAATTTTGGGAGAGATGGGGGTGGGGTGGGGTGGGGGACAGTTCAGTTATGGTGGGATTTTAGGCATTCTATGAGAATAGTGTGGTCGAAGGACTTGATTAATCCGCAGAATGGTGCAACTTGAAGTAGGGGTCCAAGACAATACACTTAAGATGGGGACCTTCAACATCACGGGCCTAAATTCCCCCACTAAGCGGTCATTACTGGGCAGCGAATTCTGAAACAGGGGTCTTGATCTGTTGATGGTCCAAGAGACCAGGCTGATCCGGGGGATGAAAGGTGCATCCCTTGGGCCCAAGTTGGGCAGACATTTTGGGCATCATGGCCCACCAAGAAGGGTGGGGATCCTCAATCAGAGAATTTGCATAGGTAAGCCACATGTCTGGAGGAGGGAAGACGGGATGGCCTTGGTAGTATCAGGGACTATGGATGGAGTTCAGGTGACCATCGCCACAGTATATTGCCCGAATACGGGTCAGTCCCGGTTTCTGTCTGGAGTTATGGGAGAGATACTTACCCGAACGGTGGGTCTCCTGCTGGGAGGGGACTTCAACATGTGGGCAGACCGGCTCATTGATCAAAGTAGGGGCCAGGATAAAAGTGGAAGGGTGGCATACAATTGGAGGAGGGCCTCCTCGGATAGATGAATGACCAGGGTTTAATTGATGTTTGGAGTGAGTGCCACCCGGCCACAAGAGGCTTTACTTTCTTTTCCATGGGTACCGAACAAGGATTGATTATCTATTTGTGCACCATCAGCATGTCCAGAGAGTAACGACTAGCGAAATTAGTCCCGTTAGCTGGTCAGACCACAACATGGTCGATATTGGTGTAGTTTTGACGGGCCTCAGACCTAGAGAATCATTATGGCGCTGCAATGATATCCTACTAAAGCACATTGCCTTCTCCAAGGAAATGAGAGAAGCTATAGAGGATTATTTTAGCTTTAATGATACTGGAGAGGTCGCATTGTACATCGTCTGGGAGGCAGCTAAAGCCAGATAGAGAGGTCTCCTGATATAGGAAGGCGCCTCCAAGAAGAGGGTTAGGACCCTCCAAACGGAGAAACTGAGGGGGAAGATCTGGAGGTTGGAAGCCAAGGTAACTGAGGGAGGGAATGACGACGATAAACTGAGAATGGCAAGGGAGAAACAACACGAGCTGAGGGAGCTTGAAGTGGGGAAGGTGGTCCCAGGTCTGCAGTGTCTTAAAGATACTACGAGAAGGGAGAGAAGGCAGATGCCTTGCTGGCATCGAGGCTCAGGGGTCAGAGAGCAGATAGGTGGGTCGCCGAAGTGGTGGATTTGGGGGGACAATCACACTCCACGACAGGTGAAGTTGCCGGGTAATTTGCTATGTTCTACAAGCAATTGTACGGGAAAGAGGGAGGGGAAGATGGATAGATATCTCAGAGAGGTCTCCCTCCCAACCCTCCAGGAGAGTGAGGTCACAGACCTGGAAAAACCAATCACGCAGGAAGAGGTACTGAGAACCATTAGTGGACTAAAGGTAGGGAAAGCCCCCGGGAACGATGGTTACACAGCGGTATTCTACAAGGCATTTGTGGGCGGCTTAGCCCAGTACATGGCTAAACTGTATAACAGTATCCTGGCCTCGGGGAAGGCGCCCCCCTCGTTTGCCAGAGCATTAATAACAGCCATACCCAAGGATGGAAGGGATCCAAAGAGCTGTAAATCATACCGTCCTATTTCCCTATTATATGTCAATGCTAAGATTTTCATGAGGATTCTGGCCTAGAGAATGGAGGGGCTCATACCACAATTGGTCCATTCTAACTAGGTGGGGTTTAACCAGGGGAGACAAGGGTCCGATACAGTACGTAAAACACTAACTGATGTAGGCCGCAGTGAAAAAAAGGGCAACCCAGTGCTGATCTCCCTTGATACTGAGAAAGCATTCGATCGGTTGGATTGGGATTTCCGTTATGGGGTTCTGCAGAAGTTTGGGTTGGGAGACTGATTTCTTAAGGGGATATGGGCATTGTACGACTCCCCGGTGGACCGTGTTACGGTTAATGGGAGATTGTCGAGGCCCGTCAAATTGATGAGGGGCACCTAGCAGGGCTGTCCTCTCTCACCACTTCTGTTTGCGCTTACAATGGAGGTGCTGGCGAAAGGGCTTAGAAGGACCCCAAGGGTGGAAGGGATCAGGGTCAGTGACAGGGAATTCAAAGTGGGGTTATATGCAAACTATGTTTTGCTGCACTTGGTGAACCCACTGAACTCAACCCCGGCAGCCCTAGAAATAATTGAGGAATACAGATTCTTCTCAGATTTTAAGGTGAACAAAGATAAGTCAGTGGTGTTTCCCTTTGCAGGGGATGGCCAGAGGGATGTTGACATGCTCTGGCCTTTGGGGTTAGAAATTCAACGGGAAAGCATACAATATTTTGGAGTTACCATAGTAAGGCGAGGAAAAGACCTGGGTGATGCCAATTACCCCCTCTATTTAAAACGCTGTTTAACAAAATAGCAGGATGGGACAAGGGACAGGGAGGCTCAACGCCCTAAAAATGAATCTCCTGCTGAGGGTTCTGTACCTGTTTCAGATGCTGCCTGTTAGGGCGCCGGAGACGCTCCTGAAAGAAGCTAAAGCCCGAATGACGCGGTTCCTGTGGCATAATCAGAAACCAGAGTAGGTTACGATACACTGATAACGCAGACCAAGGGGAGGGAGTGGGGCTCCCGGACCTGACACTATACTACATGGCGGCTCAGCTCAGAGAAATGGTCCCACACCTGAGGGAGGACCCTGAGAAACAATGGGTTTTCCTGGAAAGCCAACATATGAACCCGGCAACGGTAGGGGAATGGCTCTGGGTCCCCAGGGGTCAGCTCCCTAGGAGAATATGGGAACACCAGTTTCTGGGGGAATATTGGGCAGTGTTAAATAAAGGAACCGGGATGCAGGGAATCACTTCTAGGCCCTCCCCAATGAGTCACATCTGGGCCCAACTGGTGTAGGACGAGATACCAGAGCTGGATAGATACCAAAAATGGCTTGAGGCAGGACTCTCCAGAGTCAGCCAACTGTGGGAGCTGGGGAAATTCATAGGCAATATAAACTTCATGGCCTGTAGCAATAGGACCTGGTACGGTTATCCAAATTGTTCTCTACTGTGAATCCTCTATGCTGGCATGGTTGCGTGGACAGAGCAGACTACTGGCACGTGTGGTGGGGTTGCCCAAAGGTCCAGATGTATTGGGCGGAAGTTCTGGGATGGATCAAAGATGTGGGGGTGATGATGTTGGAACCCATGCTGGTATTGTTTGGTCTGGACAAGCAAGAGGAGCAATGGAATCCCCTGCCTTCCATGGTTCACTTTCTTTTATTGGCAGCGAGAGTGTGTCGAGCCTGATAATGGAACAGATGCGAACTCCCTAGTATAAAGGAATGGGTGGACACAGCAAAGGACATTTATCTTATGGAAAAGATTACTGCGGCAAACCATGGTGGAAGTCCAGATGTGGAAGGGGAGTGGCAGCAATTTTGCAAAAGATATGGGACAAAGTGAGGTATCACCCGAACGACAAAGACAGTTTGGCTCGGCCCAGATAAAGACAGGAGCAGTTAAAGGACTGAAGTCGTTTCTTTGGGGAAAGGTGCCCGACCACCACACGTTCGAAATGTTTGTTTTGGCCTGACAGTTTATGCACAAGTTGGACTGCAGTTTAAGAGACTGGTGGGAGGGGGGGAATAAGTACAAATGAAAGTTTCAGAGTTGTAAGCATTTTGAGAGGGCATATGCCCTCATGTTGATTTTCATATTTCAATGTCCTTTTGAAAATAATAAAATTCAATTGGGAGTAGCAACATTTTGAACGCAAGAAGAAAGGACTTGTGTGTATGTCTGAACTTTAAAGAAAGCCCAGTGAGGTTGAGGTGCAGTTTTGAAACTACGATAACCAGAAGGCCCTAGTAAAGGGTGGTGTGAGGTGTCAAAGTGGTCATATAAGGGTCACGTCAAATCCCTTATACAATCTAAAGTCTCTGACCCATTGCCAGAGGAAAGCTAGGGGAAGGGAACGCTTTCCACTACGATTGTGAACTGTGATAATTGACAAGTGTGAACCCGACAGAGGGATGCCAAAAGAAAGCTAATGAGAAATAACCATCGCTTTCTGATAAAACTGAGCAATACATGAACTGTGTTGAGGAAAGTGCTAGTGAACCCGACGGAGGCATGCCCGTTTTTGTAAGGAAGATTCGAGCATGGGAGAGGGAGATCCTAGGGGCGAAGAGCAATAGCCGAAAGAACTTTTGTCTGTTTATTTTGTTTTTCATTCTACGGAACGGGGTTGAATAATAATACACCCGAGATCAGTGCATCAACAAGAGTGTCGACCTTGTTGTTTGTCTAACCGGACATTAACAGTGGTATCAGAGGCCTCAGTGAACTTGACGGAGGGAGGACCGTTTTGATAAGAGGGATCCTAGCCCGGCAGAGGGAGAACCCAGGGGCGAAAGGCAATCGCCCAAGGTGCAAAATCACCAGAGAACCTTTGTTTGTTATTGTGAAATCCGAGCGAAGAACAATTACCCAAGGTGTATGATCACTGAGAAAACCTTTGTTGTTTGTTACTTTGAATCAGTAAACCTTCTAAGGCAAGGGTCTTTAAGAAGAAAGACGTAGCCTCTGAAGGATTTTTGATATCGTTGAACTGAACTGTGAACCTCGTGCAGACGATGCCAAGGCGTGTGCTGTGCTTGAGAGTACCGTCTTTGCACGTGCTTCAAAAGTGGGGAAGGGAGTAGTAAGGATTGGCAATAGTTTCTTTTTTAGTATAGGCCCTTTTTATTTGACAAGATGCCACTAGGACTGCCTTATTATTATTTGATGGTCGTAGCTTGTTCCCATCTTAGATTTAGGTTTAGATTAGGTGTTTATCTAACCCATTATAAAGTTCAATAAACACCCTTGAACTGTGATCACTTGTGTCTGTCTTTACTGAAGCCACAATGAGTTCCTTACAGATATCACAGAGGTCAAGTCAAAATATGACATGTCTAAATTAAGTATTGCATGGAATCATTTTATGTTATAGGTCTGCTTTACTATACCAATAAATAAAGTTGCTTAAAAAAAAAGATACAACAAAGGAGGGAAGGAGCGATCTCTGCAGCAATTTAAGTCACCACTTGCTGGAGGACAGCTCTGTAAAATTGAGACTGACTGGCGGATAGAGGATTCAGGCAGTAGTGCTTTGCAAATGTATGGATGGAAGCCCACGTCGCAGCCTGACAAATATCCTTCACCAGCCCTCCTCTTAGAAGAGCAGATGTAGCTGCCACACCCCTAGTAGAGTGTGCCCTGAAGCGATCAGGTACTTGCTTTCCCGCTCTAGTGTAACATTCAGAGACAAAGCACAATCCAACTGGAAATTGTTTGTTTTGTTACTCCTGTGCCTCTCTTCGGGCCGGAGTAATCAATGAAAAGTTGTTCTTTTTGTCTGAATTGGACTGCTCAGAGCCCTTTTGGGGTCGAGTCTATGCAGTCACTCTTCCTCCTTAGATGGGTGAGGAGGTGAATAGAAAGCTGGCAAACAAATTGTTTGCAACAAATGTAGCTCGGATATGACCGTCGGAAGAAATGAAGGACGTAACCAAAGAGTCACCATGTCTTTGTTAAAAATCGTAAAAGGCGGCTTACAAGACAAGGCCTGTAATTCGCTCACCATTCGAGCTGAGGAAATAACGACTAAGAAGGCAGTCTTCCATGTAAGGAGTCTCAGAGGGTACGAATGCTTTGGCTCAAAAGGAGAAGCCATAAGGAATACCAACACCAGGTACAAGTCCCATGCCAGCACCACAAGGACTGTCGGAGGGAAAGCGTTTGTTAGGACTTCTAAAAACTGGACCACATAGGGGATCGTGAAATACGACCCCTGCTCGGGCGTAGCGCTTAACGATAGAGAGTGCGGCTAAATAGCCCTTGATTGTGGCAACATGAAGACACTCGTGCCAAATGAAGTACAAAAGACAACACTTTGGAAATGTTGCATAGCAAAGGATCTTGTGCTATGCACCAGCTGCAGAACTTTCTCCAATTGCAGCAGTACAAGGCCTTTGTTGCTGGCCTCATGGCCGACAGAAACACCCCCATCACGTCGTCCGTAAGGTCCCAATCCCTGTACCATAGCCTTTCAGAAACCAAGTATGTAGGCGGAGCGTGTGTACGCTCGGGTGAAGAAGCAGCCCCATCTCCTGAGAAAGAAGGTTTGGCCTCCAGGGAAGACTATGTGGAGAACAGATGGCCATGTTCAGAAGATCTGGGTTCCACGTCCTCCTGGCCCAGTCCAGGGCAATCAAGATCGTGGTTGCTCCGTACCTCTAAAACCTCCTGATCACGGTATCAGGTAATATTATACCCATATATATGGTCGCCGTATATAATATCGCCGGGAAAAGGTTGTGGCGATATTATATGGATGACCATATATATGGGGACAGGGGCTGCAAAAAAAAAAAAAAAAAAAGGGGGTTTGGGGGTTGCAGGGGTGTTCCCACAAAAAACGTTTTTGCATGGCGGTATTTTTGCAGGGACATTATTACATGGAACCCTGATCACTTGAGTAATGACAGGAATCGATAGGAACACATGGAGGTTTCAGTTCACCAAAAATGCATCCTCCCCCGGGCTCCATCTTGGATAAAGTATGTGGAGCAGAAAGGTTTGCAATTCCTGTTCACACTGGATGCGACCAGATTGACCTATGAGGTTCCCCTAGGGCAAAGGTCTCCAGAAGGACTTCGTGGCACAACTCCACCTCCGTTTTTTCCTTTCCGGCGAGATGAACGAACGACAAGGACCCCCCTAGAACCAGAGCTGCATCGCCTTTCTGCACAGGATGAGTGACCTACACCGACCTCGCTTGTTAATGTATTGCATGGCCACTGTGTTGTCCATCATGATCAGGACAGTTTTCTCCTGTATGGAGGTCAAAAAGGCTATCAGCGGCAGTCTGATCGCCCTCAGCTCCAACAGGTTTATGTGAACCTTTGTCTCCGAAAGGGACCACAGACCGCTCACCGGCAACTTGTTCAGGTGAGTGCCCTAGCCTTTCAGAGATGCTTCCGTTATTAGTCGTCTCTGGCCACAGTTGCCAAAAGGTTTCTCCCGCCATCACGTTCTCCCTGCGAATCTACCACAGGAGAACCTGCGCGACTCTGCTCGGGACTTGAATCAAGTCCATCATACAGTCGGAGAACTGCAACATCTAAGGGCTCATTGGAGCAATCACATCCTCAACTGGGCCTCTGGCACCAGGAAGATGCAGGATGCCATGAGTCCAAGCAACCATAGGAAGTCTAGGGCTGGCAGGTATTGGGCGTTCTGGAATCTGGTGACCATCTGCTGGATGTGTAGAGCCCTGTCCTCGGGAGGAAAAGCCTTGCCTGAGGGAGAATCCAGTGTCCTCGGGAGGAAAAGCCTTGCCCGAGGGAGAATCCAGTGTCCTCAGGAGGAAAAGCCTTGCCCGAGGGAGAACCCAGTGTCCTCAGGAGGAAAAGCCTTGCCCAAGGGAGAATCCAGGACTGCTCAGATGAATTTAAGCTTTTGAGATGGTGTCAATTGCAACTTGTGATGCTGGAAATGCATTGGAGGGACAGGGCCTCCGTGTCCTTGTCCTGTACTCCCTTATCATGTGTGTTCTGTGTTTTCTGAACAGGAGTCCATGTGGGACTCCTGGCAGTGCAGCTCTTCCTCTTTTTGGTTGTGGTGAACAGCGACCCTTGGGAAACCCTTATGGCACCCCCGGGTGGGGGTACAACCCTGTACCCCTAGTGTATGTTTTTTGGTACCTATGTGTGGCCCCCAGAGCAGGGTATAGGCTGGTGGCAGCGCCATGCTGAATTTGACAGGCACTCTGAATAGCCTCCATTTTGGGATACCCAGGACCTGCCATAGGAATCAATGGATTCCTGATAGAAGGCAAGATGGCCCCTGTGGCCTCTTTGTTTCTATTACCCGTTACCTTGTTTTCCCAAAGTCCAGGGAAGCCCTGTCTCCGTCCCTTCCCCTGACTGGCTGTTGGATGGAAGAACCATATAAGTATTGTGGGGAACTCCAGGCTAGACTGGCTGGAACCTTCCCTGTGACTATATGTTGTGGGCACACCCTTGGAGTGGGGCCCGGGTGAATGGAGTGTGTGACCAATATGCATTCCATGTTATGGGTGTCTGGTATGTCTGTGTGTGACACAAAGAATGAGACAGTCCTGCCTGAAACTGACATGAATGCAGTGTGATGTGCTGAAAGGCTGGGTGCTTGCCCCAATCCACATTCCTTGTTATGGGTGTTCGGGTGGAAGCGAATGGCCTGAATGCCTGTAAGCCTGATTGGCTGCCTGCCTGCATGAATGCCCTTCTGTCTGATTGGCTGACTGAGCTTAGCTCAGCGGTGTGAATGAGGGACAGATGTCTATATTTGGGGACCTCTTACTTCCCAATTTGTTCAAAAGCTGAAACTTAGCGGTTTATCCTTGAAGCCCAGTTGGAAGAAGAAGGTTTGCTGCTGCTTTCCGTCAACAAAATCTAAAAGCTGTCGAGTCCGTCGAGGACTGATCCAAGAGAGGACATGGCTAGGAGACCTCTCCCGAGCTACGAGGGAACATTATGCAGAAGCTGACCTTCATCGAGGCAGCCTGGAAGCCAGTCCCGAAAGGCTGTCGACCGGAGACAGTGTCCGCCGAGAAATCTTGAAGTAAAGCACCAGGACATTGAGGCCGTTGAAGTCCATCATCGTCGACCGGGGTTCGGATTATTTTTTTATTTATTTTATTTATTGTGCATTAGCCAATGTATATGACTTTTTACACCATTCTTTACATATAAAACGTTTCACAAACAGAACCAACAACATTACATATTTCATCTAAAAAACATATGAACCATATCAAGAAAAATATTCATACTAAAAACTTTATAAAAATTACCACTCTCATCCCGGTTCCCTTTACTAGTTATCTAGCTTTAGATCTCTCAATAATCCAACCATTTCGACTGTTAGGAAAGTTTCAGTACCAGAAGCAGCTCTGGACCAAAATTCCTCCGTATCTAACCAACTAATATCGTGTACGAATCTTCTCAGTCTCAAGATTCTCATCTCCCTTGTCCCAGTACACTTAATTACCAGATGTTTTAATGTTTGACAGTCGTTGGCATCACATTTTATACAGCAGTTCGGATTATTTTAGTGACCGCTGGAAGCCCGTTGAGTCGCGTGCCGAGAAGCGGGGTCAGCTTGACGCCATGCTGCTTGACGACCGGAGCCGCAACGCTCCACCTTGCCTAAGAACATTTTGAACGAAGGGCTCCCTTGCCATCATCGTCGACCAATTTGTCCCGCTGGAGAAAGTTGAGGTTGTCGACGACCGAGAAGAAACCGCAGGTGGGTTTCCCGCCACCTTAAGCCCACAAAGACGCTGACGAGTGAAGATCCGAAATCCATCCGTGGTCGAGTCCCGATCGTCGACGCCGACACCAGATGCCCACTGCCGGGCCTACGTTCTTCACTGAGTCCTCTTTGCGGCACCAAACTCTTTATGTCGAGGTGCACTGCATGCCTCGTCTTCGCAGGACGTCCACGATCGATCGACGAGCATCGCGAAGGTTGAAGCTGCTGTCTCGACGACAGTGTTCACATTTCTTAGAAGGAATCCCGACGCCCTGTGGCTCCTGCTTTAAAGGGAGTCCACTCACGAGGGATCTGTCGATGAACCGTCAAATAAACTCTTCTAACTCGGGTACTTTAGGGTAGTGGAACATTTTAACCAGGAAACAAGACTATTTAAACATATATGGACTGTCAATACTCTTTATTACAGGGTGCCCAGGTGGGGGAATCCTCACTCAGAACTGCCTCTAGGTAGAGGTGGTCAGCATTCTGCCATTGTTTAACCCAATTTGTCTTCCTTCCTATGATCTATGCTGAAACACATTGTTATATGATTTGTATGCCATTAGAACTGTCAGCAGTTTGTGCATTTTAAAGGAGTCAATAGCTAAGTGTGGTACCACATAGACATTGTATACATTTGCCATATTAGAATTGCCAGAGTACAAAGTGTGTTATTAATTAATGTATATATCTTGGACCTTATTTTTATATAATGAACTGTGTTAGCACATAACAGTGTGTGGACATTCCTTTGCTTGCATCACCTCCTGAGAGCTTAAGCCTTGGTTGCTCGTCCATTGCTACCCTATAGAGAACCTTGGCTGGGGTGCTCTGTGCTTCTACTCTGCCATACAGAGGGCAGGAGTACAGATACCCCCCTCCAAACTTTACACAACTTGTTTAGGTTTAGGGAGAAGCCCAGTTTGTGAAGGAGGTGGCAGGTGCAATTGAGATGATCCATGGCTCAATACGTACATTGCGTCCTGATGAATCAATCATACAGGTAGGGAAAGATGTGAATCCCCCCTTTCCTGAGACTGGGTGCCACTTCCGCGAACAGTTTGGTGAAAACCCTTGGAGCGAATGCAAGCCAGAATGCGAAACTGGTAGCGAGTACTTCCTATGAGGAACCTCGGGTACTTCCTTTGCTTTGGATGAATCGGCACATGGAGGTAAGCGTCATGTAGGTCGAGTGACACCAACCAGTCGTGAATTTCCAGGGCCTTGAGGATCTGCGAGTGTGTTAGCATCTTGAACTTGTCCTTCTTGAGGAACCTGTTCAAGCGTCTCAGGTCCAAGATGGGTGACAAACCTCCATCCTTTTTTGGGACCAGAATATAAAGGGAGTACCACCACCTCCAGAAGAGAGAAAACCGCTTTCACGCAAAGTGAGTCTGGAACAGGTGGTGGTCTGGAAAGAGGGGGGCAGTCTGGTGGATGCTTAGAAAGGGGAGGCAGTATCCCTGAGAAATCATCTGCCTTGACCATGCGTCTGTAGTAGTATTGTACCATTCTTGAAAATGGTATGCAGGTCACCCCCCTACCGATGTGGAATGGCATAAGTCCTCAAATCGGTTTTGATATTGATTTCATTTGTATCGCGTTTGTACACAGGTGTTTCAGACTGTGACGAGGCAAGGGAGGGGAACAAGAGAGAACAAAAAACAACAATCTTACTAGGCCCAGTGACATTGAGAACGTGCAAGTGTATGGGAGAGGGAGTGGGGAAAGTGCATGGGGGTGGGGGAGAGGTGGAAAGTGCTGAGCAAAAGGAATATAAATAAATAAATAAATAATAAAAACAACAAACAGTGGTACTGCAGCCAGCAAGTGGCAAGTGCTAGGTTTAAAGCAACACAGTGAGTCTGATAAGTGCAGATAACAGGGAGGGGGGAGGGGTTGTAGGGTTACAGATACAGACCCCAGTGCAAGGGATTGCTAGGAAGCAGAGTGAGTGGGAGCCTGGGTGAGCATGTACCTGGGCCCGAAGATCAGAGGGTGGCCAGGTACATGATGCCGAGACAGAACAGATCAGCAGGGGAGAGGAGGAGAGATGGCAGAAGCAAAGAGGAAGGTCTTGAGGTGCATCTGGAACCGGAGATGGTTCTCCTCAAGTTTCAGAGTGGCAGGGAGGCTGTTCCAGAGGGAGGCCCCAGATCGTTTCTTTGAAAAACGACTGACCCTGAGGGAGTTAGAGGTGGAGGAGCAAAGAGCTGGGGAGGGAAGGTATTTACGGAGGGAGAGCAGAAGGTATTTTGGGCCCAGGCCCCAGAAAGCCTTGTGAACAATGCAGAGAGTCTTGAATTTAATCCTTGCAGACACTGGGAGCCAGTTTAGTGATTTCAGGACGGGAGAGATACGATCCCAGGGCTTGAGGCCAAGGACTAGTCTTGCAGTCCTGTTCTGGATAAGTTGCAAAGGGCGGAGAGTAGGAGCAGGTAGATTTAGAAAGAGGCTGTTGCAATAATCCAACCTAGAGAGAACCAGGACGGAGAGGAAAGGCAGAATACCTCTGAGGAGGTGCAGAAGGAAGTAACTTTTTAGGGACATCAGCGATGTGGGCAGAGAAGGAAAGCGTGGAATCAAAGATGACACCAAGGTTCTTAGCCTCGCAGACGGGGGTAGGAGGAGGGCCAAGTGAGGCCAGCAAATGAGTGACAGGAAAGGAGGGTGAAGGTGTGCTGATGAGGAGGATCTCCCGTCTTGCTGCCATTCATACAGAGATCATTGGCGGCACACCAATCCTGAGTGGCAGATAGGCAATCAGAGATGAGAGAAGGAGAAGAGGTGGCCGAGGGAAGCCTGAAAATGAGTTGAGTATCATCTGCATAGCACTTCAAATTGGGGCAGAAAATGGCAAGAGAGGTTAGACCCCTGGGGAACACCGCAAGTAGAAAGGGAGATAGATGAAAGGAAGGATCCAAGTTGGACCTGGGAGGGTCGATCAGAGAGGAAAGAGATCAGCCAGAGCCTGATCAGTGATACCCAGGTTGCCACGGAGACGGTTGAGCAGGATGGTATGGTTGACCGTGTCGAAGGTAGAAGAGCGATCGAATAGGATGAGGACAGAGGGGATGTTTGAGTCAAGGTTGGAGAGCAGATCTTCATGGATGCTCAGGAGAGCAGTTTCCGTGCTTCTGGCCGCTCTAAAGCCAGACTGATGGTCATGGAGACAAACAGAATCAGAGTGGCCAGCTTTTCAAGGAGTTTGCCCAGAAAAGGAGATGGAGATTGGGCAATAGTTAGCCGGGCAAGTAGGGTCAGCTGTGGGTTTGAGAAGAGGGTGCATAAGAGAGTGCTTCAGCGGTGAGACGAAGGCTTCTGAGGCAAATGAGTGGTTGCAGGAATTGGCCAGGGCAGGAGTGAGGGTGTCAATGTGGTCCTTGATGGTTTTGGAAAAACAGGGAGGAATCTGTTTTGACGAGACTTTCATGGATCGGACTAGTTTGGAGACCTTGTCGGGGGAGAAAAGAGGAAAGGACGAGAAAGAAGATGGCGGGGGGGTGGCTGTAGGAGGGCCAGAGTTCACAGAAGGAGAGGGGGGGAAGAAGCAGGGTCTACACTGGACAGGACAGACGCAGAAGTGGTCTGTGCTGCCTTACATCCTCTATCTAGAGAATCTTTTCTGTCATTGACAGGCAGTGACTGTTTCCCTTTAGGCCACAGCTGTAATACTGAAAGGGCGTGCCCTGCCACAATAAGGAAGCCCAGGAAGGCTGCCTTACTGCCACCCCAATGACTTACTGCAGCCTTGGAGCCCTTTAGGCTATCGTCTGCCTTTGGTTCAAACAAATGTGACCCATCAGAAGGCATATCAAGGAGTCGTAACCAGGCAAATCTCCTTGTGACAGAGCACACTGCCATAGCCCTTCTGAATCAGCTGTGTCAAGACCAGATGGCAGAGCTTGGCACATGGCCTCTTTTCCATCCTCCCCAATATTAAAGAACCCTGCCCCCTTTGTCCCCTCAGAAACAACAGAACACAAGGTATGTGCATATTTGGCAAGTGCACAAGAGGCGTTTACTGCCTTAAGTGCCATGCTGCCCGAGGCAAAAACAGTATCAGCTGAGTACGGAAACATACCAAGTGTTATATATATATATGTATATATATATATATAGATACTATGAAGACCAATTGAAATTCCAAGCCTTGTCATGGCGACAATGAATTTTCTCCTAACAATGAATACAAAGAGCACAGCATCAAAGATGTACTGAATATGTACTGCTTTGATTTTTGGGGAGATTGAAATAAGGGCAAATTCTAGTCTGGCAAATTTATTAATGAAGAGTTTCTTGCATAGGTGTCCTTTTTCATTCTCCTAACAACAAACCTCCACCCTATACAGTATTTGACTGCAATTTTAGCCTCTTAGACATTTAATAGTGGTTGTACAAATATCGGCCAACCCTGCCAAGGCACTGTCAAACTCCCCATGCAAATTCCTACTGTCGCAGAGAAACAAATCCCCATTTAACAGGAGTCCAAATTCCCCAGTTCGGTACCATCTACGCACCAACTATATTCTTGACTATGATTAAACCCAGGCGTGGTGTTAGCTTTATTAATGTCAATATCGTTGGCCATACTATAATCCACCATTGCATCTAGTAAATGTTGCTACTCTATAGATATTTGATTTATGAATACCATATTATCAGGCTCAAGAACTACCACTAATGGGCGTGTACCTATCATTGGAGTTAAACATCTACCCTTAGTGGAAGAAAGGGGGAGAGATGACATATACACATTACATAAAAGGATTAATAATGCATCCCTGCATTAAATCTCTAACTGCAGAAATGCAGTCTGAGAATTCAGAATTTTTGCCCAGCCATAATTTGACACAAATATGAAATGCTATAATAATGTTGAGTACTCCAGTTGGGATACTAAAACTAAACAATGTCTACCAAAATCTCACGATTAACTATGCTAAATGCAAAAGATTAATCAACAAAGCACTTTATAGTTTGCTTTCAAGAGTAGCTGTATATGCATTAATGAAGGGCTGCAAAATAAAACAGCAGTGCTTTGTTGAGGAAATATTACAGAAGACTAGTTGAGATCAACACATTCAATTGGACTCGTCTCAAGAATATTAACTAATAGTTGGATACAACTTTTACATCCATGTCCATTAATGTAATAAGCTTCTATTTGCTGAGTCAGAGCTGGGAGCTATCCTTTATGAACAAGCCCATATAGTTACATTTGTACATAAAATGGGATAAGTACAGAAGGCTAGCAAAACAGGTCCAATTAGGAAGAGAAAAGGCTAAACTCTGAGGTCTATGAAAAATCCAAGATTCTGGACTCTGTCCCTTGTACAGCATTATAAGTGCCATATAACTTTCTACGTGCCCAGGACCTTTTACTTCCAGGATTGAAGGTAATGCAAGCGTACAGGTGTTCCCCAGATCTTCCCAGATGATATTCCAAAACAATTTACATAGTGGAGTGCATTTAGAAACCGCAATGTCTCTACATATTAATTACTGGGCCAGAGATCATTTATTATGGTAATTCCATTCTGCGCATGAGATACGCCCAAAGGTGCTGGAGCACAGCCTCATCCGTCTCACAGTATAGCTGCCTCAAAAACTGCAGCTGACATCACCCAACCCACCTCCAGCTCCAGCTCTTATCGCTTTTCCATAGTCTTCTTCAGTCGCTCCCTGTCTGGGACTCGATCTGCCCCTTTGCCTCTAAGGCACGGATCTCTCTCCGGAGCATCTCCGCCATCAGGGTCCTTTCCCGGTTTTTTTAGATGCTCCCTCTCCCATCACTAATCGTCTCCACGTCACCTTCACCGCCTCCCACACAGTACACCAATCCGCCTGCCTAGTGTCGTTAAACTGAAAGAACTCCCCACACGTTTTCTTCATGTCTTCCAGAAAGAACCTTTCATGGAGATATGCATTAAGACCCTATTATGGTTCGTCCAGCTGATGGGGGACAAATCGCATGAGATCATCCTCACCAGATATTCCCTCTTCAAGTAACAGTAGTCAATGTGGGTGCGTGTTCCATGTGGTGGGGAAAAGAAAATGTACCCCCCAACACTCGGGTGGCATTCCCTCCAAGCATCCACCAACCCCTTTTGGTCTAGGTAATTGTGGAGGCCCCTGCCCTACCTGCCCATCTCTCTCGTCCCCCCGCACCTAATCCAACCCCGTATCCGTCCACATATTAAAATCACCTACCAACAACAGCAGGCCTCTACTCTTTCGAAATATCACCTTATTGTGTTCTTTTTGTCTTGTGTTGTGTGTTTGTGTTTTTTTTTTTCTCTGGTTTTCCTCTGATTTTTGGCTAGTTATTTCAAATTAGGTTTGTTGCGATTAGTAGAGATAATTGATAGGTTTTTCTTATTTATTCTGTACTATTTGTATCAACTTGTATAATGCTTTTTTCGTTTTATTTGTCGTTTTCTTGTCATCATAATTGTTGTTTTGGAATGATATGTATTTCTTTTGATAAATCTTTAAATAAAGTTGTCAAAAAAAAAAAGAAATATCTCCTTAAGTGCCTCAATGAAAAACCTGGTCAGGAAACTGCAGCCACAGAAACGTCCACCCCATCAATAGTAAGGAACTCATGGTGGCAACAGTAAAGACAGACAAAAGTGATCACAGATCAAGGGTGTTTAGTAAACTGTATAAATGGGTGAGAAAACGCCTAATCTAAACCTAAATCTAAGACCATAAAATAATAAAAAGGCAGTCCTAGTGGCGTCTTGATAAATAATAAGGGCCTATACTAAAAAAAATAAAAAAATAAATACAATAAAATGAACTATTGCCACTGCTTACCACTAAGTTACAAAATAGTGTGGGATAATGTTCATCGGAAAAGAAAGAAGAGTTCACAAAATGTTAAGTCAGGATGGTATAACTGGGGTCTCCATTCCCCACGTTTTTAGCACGGGACAAGGCAGGACTTTCTAACACAGCACACTCCTGGGCTTCTCCAGCACAAGCTTACAGTTAGTTTCCAAAATATCCAGGCCTTCTGTGGCCAAGTCTCTTGCCTCAGAGGGCCTAATGTACTATTAACAACAAACAAAAAGTTCCCATCAGTTATCTTTCCGTCAGGTGATTTCCTTTCACCCGTGGATCCCCCTCAAGCAGGCTCCAATCCTTTTTGTATCCTTGGATTCCCTCAGTCGAGTTCACATTTGCCAGTTTCACACAGTTCATTTTATTCGTAATACCTTGCGGGATTCACTTCACTTAGCTTTTTCCAGTCAGGCTTTCTATTAAGACCCCAGTCAGGCTTTCCACATCTGTTTGTACAGCTTTTCCCTCAACCGGGCGCACACGCCTGTTTCACAATGTCAAAACTTTGGTAATGGGCTAAGGACCTAAGGATTAAGGACTTTTGATTGTACAAGGGATTTTGGCTCGACCCTTGCATGACCCCCTTAACACGTTAGGTCGGCCTTTCCTACTGCCTCATTCCTATAACGTTCACAAGAAGAGGGGACGCCCACGTGGCGTCAGACCACCCTGGAGCTGGTCTTTCCCTGGGCTTTAAAAGTTCACTAGCACACAAGTTCTTCGCTCAACGCCGTCCACTTTACTATCGGTTCTCCCACCGGCTGTGCTGACCTCCTTGTCGTTTCACGTCTATGGAGTCAAGGACGGTACCACGGTTGCAAGCGTGCCTCCCCGTCTCCGTTATCGATGTGGGAGGATCTTGCACACCGTTGGCATCTGTTACACCAAACGTCAAGTGTAGTTTCCCAGTCTTACGATTCCTTTCATGGAGGCTTCGCGGTTTTGGATCAAAAAGGGCAAGGGCACTTCCCTCCTTGTTATCCATTCCGGTTTCACCGCCTTTCTTCTCTGTTTCAACTGCCGTCCTGGAATAGATGCTTCCTCTGCGTTTGGTCCTGGCTCAAAGTGTGCTCTCGTGCTCCGTCTTTTATCCTTGTGGGAAAGGGAAAGGGTGTGTGTAGTTATTTTCAATTGCTTGACTTTGCCTGACCATTGTGTTGGGACAAGTCAGGTAAACGGCACTGGTGTTAGTCCGTTGTCTTCCACGGTGTGAGTGTGACTGTCAGAAAAGGGGGCCGGGTAGGATGTGGAAAAGGTATTATAAGGAAGGGGTACTACGTCTAACCCATCGGTTTCCCACTTTTACTCCCCGAAGACCCCCCCATCCAGGTGATCCTCCCCCACTTGTCCACCCCCAGGAACTGGATCCAATAGCAATGGCCATGTCCTGGCCACGTGGATGATAGATCTCCGTGGACTAGCGGGTGAGACAGCTTCAGGTTTCTCACAGCACAGAGCACCTGCCCAATCTGTCACCCTACCATATTCCTTTTCTCCCGGCAATCAACCTCGTTTCTTATTTATTTATTTATACCGTGCCATAGCCCGCAGGCATCCGGGCGAAACACTTAAAACATGTAAAAAACCTTAAGATTTAGTAGCTAGTTTACTCAAACAGGGTTGTTTTCAGGTTTTTTTCTGAAAACCTCAGAGTTTGCCTCTGTTTGCATTGATATGGGAGTTTTTTGCAGCGAGGAAAGGATCTGCCGGTTCCTCTAGCTCTTTTGACATGTGGCATGGTCAGGAGATGTGTAGCACTAGAGCGCAGAGTCCTGCTTTGTGAGTATTTTCTTACAGTTTGCTTCAGATATTGTGGGGCCTCTCCATGCACACATTTATGGGTAAGGGTCATCGTCTTAAATTGAATAATATTTTCAATATGTAGCCAATTAAGCTCCAAATGATACTGTGAGATGTGATCCCTTCTAGTTGCATTGTAAATTATTCTAACAGCATCGTTCTGAATTGTCTGCAACTTTTGGATGTTCCCTTTGCCTGCACTGGTCAATAAGGTGTTGCAGTAATCCATCCGGGGCATAATTATGGCTCGGACCAAAGTCTCGTGGTTTTAACGAGATACTAGTGGATTGATCCGTCTTAGGATTTTAAGATGGTAGTGTGCGTTTTTTGTCACACATTTAAAGAGGCTTCAAATATTGTGCCTATGGTTTTTACCCGTTCAACCACTTTTATGTTGCAAGAATCGAACGTAAAGCTTGAGTAGGATGGATCAAGTCTCTTTCTAGCCTGGGTGGATCCGAAGACCATAAGCTCAGTCTAAGAACTATTCATAACACATTCAGTTCTCTGTCATCCGCTCCTGGATGATCGAGTAGATGTGATTAAGTGCTTTGGTGTCCCTAGTATAGTCCCCACTGAGATCCATGACCAGTTGGAAATCATCAGCGTAATTTGTGAAATGGAAACCCATCCTTTCCAATTTATCACACAGGAGTCTTATATAGATATTAAATAAGATTGCACCAAGAGGATGTCCAGAACCAGGTTCCAGAATTACCTGGACACTAACGAGCGTTTAGTAGGTGAATTCATACCTTTCACATCGAGTGTCCCCACCCAGAGCAAGTCAGCCAGTCCCCCATTACTGTCTACCGGAGCCATAAACAAAACAAACTTTTCACTCCTCTACGTCCAGTGGAAACAACATACATAACTTGAAAAAAATCCTCTTCCAACTCCCCACACCTCCTGCTCCCTCCCCAATCCCCAGACCCCACCCCACACCGCAACCCACCCTCTTACCCCTACTTGTTCAAGACACCCATTTAAGAATGGGCCACCAAAAGGTCACTTGCTCTGCATCCCACCCCCCATAACACCACCACCAACCCCCCCCCCTGGGCAAAGATAAAAGAACAGACACAACCCCCCCCGTAGGCCCTCCATTTGGTACATCTAGCTCAGGACCCGCAGAGTCACATAACTGGGGATGGGGTATTTAGCCTCTTGAATTTCCTGTCACCCGGGAACTCTCTTCCTTGGGATGAACCCCTTTGATTGATTCTGGTCAGTCGGTGGTCCATCGGTATCCTACCCCTGCGCCTGGCCCCGATCCATGTCCTTTAATAACTGCAGCGCCTGTTCGCTTCTTGTCCGTTGGTGATCCTATAGTGTGTGTCTCCAAATTCCAAAGACAGAGGGAAAGGGAAGGCCCAACAGTACCAGATCCCTTTCTCAGACATCCAGTGTGAGAGAACATCAGTATCTTTGGCGTGACAATGCGAGTCCTGAGTGGTCTTCATACACTTGGACCGAGTAACCATCATACTGGACACTACCCATTAATTTTGCCTTCTCCAGCATCTCCGTCTTCTCCGTGGTACCCAAAGAATCGGACCACAATGGACCCTGGCCCCTTCCCGCCTTCCCGACCAACCTCCTTTGTGCGCCCTCTCCGGCTCCACCTGCTTACCTCCCTCTGACAGGAAGATGGCATTTATCAATTCTTTGACTTTCTGGACCACATCCCTCACTGCCTCACCCTTCTGTTCTTTCAGGCCTAGGATATGTAGGTTCTTCCATCGCTCTCTGTTTTCAAGGTCATCAAGCTTCAAGAGCGTGTCCTCTTCATCTCAAAATCAGTTGGGATCTCCAAGGTCCACCTACAGCTGGTTATTCTCAACCGCCTCCATGTTGTTTTCCAGTGTGTCCACCCTCCATTTCAAGTCCAAATTGGAGGCCTGAATATCGATCCTGATGGCTTTAACTTCCTGAAAAATCTACTTCAGGTCATCCCTTGTCAGATGTGGTGAGCCTCCGCCCCCCGCCAAGTTTCCCAGATGGGCAGCCTTCTCCCCAAACTCCATCATTGGGACTCTCCTAAAGCGTTTCAGCGCCTGGATTACTGCGCCTCCTTCCCTCTCCAGCCTCACCACCAACTCCACACACTGGCACCAGACCACAGGGGCTGCTCTCCCCTTCTCTCTGTGCAACGTCTGCGCTCTGCCCCAATATCCCAATGGCTCCAATCCGGGCCCCTCCCACAGTGTCTTCGGTCAGCTTCCTTACATATGGCTTCTCTGCCAGCACTCACCCTTCCGTCACTTCAGGTCAGAGCCTTCACTGGAGACCTGCCACTGTCCCTTGGGGCTGCATCCACAGTCCAGCCTTCTATTAGCAATCCAGACACCACATCCAAGGCCTTGCAGGGTATAAATCCCAATCTATGGGGCCCAGTGCACTGAGCTGCCGAGCCAGTAGCAGAGGAAGCTTTTGGTGCCGGGGAGGTGGGGGTAGTGGGGAAGTAGGCAGCTAATAAGGCACCAGTGGGAGGTTGGGGAGCACACTGGGCACCAGCAGCCCTCCCTGTCCCGTCCTTGGCTCCGCGCCACTGTGCCCAGCCACCGCTTCCCAGCGCAATCCCAGTGCCAGACCACTTCAGGCGATCACTCATGTCCCTGCCAAAGCAGCTGCTGAACTACACAGCTGGGCTTTCATGAGTGGCGGGCAGAGGGCTTTCACCTTTCAACTTTGCAGGGCCCAGCCTGCTCTCTCACAGATACATCGGCATCCCCGTTGTCACTCTCCTTTCTCTGCTGCATCGCGCCATCCATGGCTGACAGCTGCCCCCACACACTTCATTGTGTCCACGCCAATGAGGGTGCTGGGTGCAAACCACCAATACCAGACCTCTCTCGCCACAGCTCGGTCGTCTGGACGCCTCACTCACCACCTCTCCTCCACGCCCAAATGCTGGGCTCATGCCTGCCACTGGCACCGGTTCTTCTGAGGCAGCACAATCACCCCACAGGGTCTGCCAGGGCACCCCTAGTTCCGCCCACAGGATCTAGCCCAAAATAGCTCATAACACCCAGGCGGGAAGAGGGGAGAGAGAGCTCATATCGGTTCACAGGACAGAATTCGGTGGACCTCTATTTCTATGCTGCCATCAATGTTCGCACCCCCTGGTGGTCTCCTACAATATCCACTTTAAAAAATAAAACCTCAACATAAAGACAGCACCATTAATAATATTGTTATGATCCATTGGGTGAGGGCTGTCAAATGCTGGAGAAGGAGTGAACAAGAGGGGCTGCGCCAAAGGAAAGGAGACCTAAAGTGTACGGAGGGGCTGGCAGGCTTCACCTCAGTAAGGCTGTATGCAGCCTTAACAACTTTCATTTCGCAAAACACTCCAGACACTTTATGAAAAAGAACTGTATTTACATAAAAAAATGTAACCTCAAACTAAACATAATGTAGGTGGTTGAAGATATTTAACTTGTGGGCAAGTTTCATTGCCAAACAAAGGCAAGGAGAAGTAGCTCACAGACTGTGTGAAATCTGTAGAAATCCATCAAATATGAGGATACAACATTTGCTAATTGAGTGCGAGGGCACCTGGCACGCCAGAGGGGCCTTGTTTGGGAGATCTGTGGACAGGGAGGAGGGAATGGAGTCAGATATGTTCCGGGACAGACTGATCTCTGGGCACGAAACAGCATGAACAATAAATGTGGTGCAAGTCTTAGAAAGAAGCAATATTGTCTTCTGAAGCCAGTCTCCACTGGAACTTGTGGATTGTGGTGGACTGTTTAACTTTTCGGCTGGAAAGACACTGGGTGCCCAAAATTAGGTTTTTGAGTTTGGGAATCATAAATGAGAAGCATTATGAACTATCTACTATCCACTCTGTTTAAGAAATGTGCAATGAATGTTTGTGGTCATTATGTAAGGACAACTTGATTATTGTTTTGTTAGAATGTTTTCATTATGATTATGTCTGTTTTTAATTTCTATGCAACTCTTTCTAAAAGGTTCTTGAAACCATATACAAATAAAAAAAATATATATATTTTGCAATCAATGTACTATAAAAGAACAGCAGTTACATTTTTTTTATAGTTTAATGGATTTAACCGGAGATTAATATTTTGTGCATTCATTTTTAAGTGCATATTTTAGTTATGTCTTTAAATACTTTACTATTTAATTGTTTAATTGAGTTGTAGTAATTTTAAAGACGGTATTAGCAAATATTTTACTGTGCCCCATTCGTACGTGGCTGCTGCATCATTAAGCATGCTATAAGAAAATGAATTCATACTTGCAAAAAGTAATGGTGGGACAAGGTTTACCGGAATGATGTACACTGTAGTGCCGCTAACTGCATTATAATAATTTAACTGGATACTTCCTTAACCTTTCTATGGTTCTTTTCTTAAGAGGAATTAATAGGGAAAATCTTGAAAGGCATTTTTTAAAGTTACATAAAAAAATACAAGATAAAATCTTTCCATCCAAAAGGCTCCACATACAGACAGATCTAGTCCATACACTCTTCACTCACCAACTAACCTGAGACATGGGTGATGTGCTTTCCCGTTTGCTCACGATTTCCTGTAGATCCCTTCCTGCCAAATTGGCTGCCCTCCCCAAGTAATACCTCTCGTCTCCCTTGTATCTTTGCTTTACTCCCAGTGTCCTTGCTCCAAGACATGTAAAGCACTCCTTGGCTTCCCAAAGCTAGGCCACACTCAATAAATAACCTAATACAAATCGAAGAGCCATACAGAAGTATTGGAAGAACAAGACACCATGATTTGGGTAAATAGACCAGCAGCTGTCTCTAGATTTGCAAATCTTCAGACAAACAGAAGCGAAGCAAACCAGAATATCTACGACCGGACTGTAACAATAAAGCCTTCTCTCCCAAACCAATGCTCAGTGGGTTAGGGATTCATATCTTTGTTTTAGATTTGACTGTTTCTTGACATTAAAAATGCAAAAAAGTAGTTTCGAACTAGTGGAACCGAGGACAAGCAACTCCTAATCAAGGTGATCAACATGAAATTTAAAAAGCGAAATGAACGCCAAACGTAGGGTCTGTCATGGTACATTAATAGGCATCATTCTCAGTGAAGAATATCAGTAATTGCTGTAGTAACAGGTCCCACCATTAATTGAAATAATTGTCAACTTCTATAAATACAATATTTTTTTTTATTGGCATATTTAGTTTATTACAAACTTTAGGTACACTCCTGTGCTTAATTCATTATCAGCATAAAATCAATCAAATAAATCATAGAATCAGTCGAGCAGCCTAAGCAATGGCTGCTTAGCTCGAGAGCTCCGTGCGGCACCGCTCAATATCACTATTCATCAGCGTGAATCGTCTGCATTTTCGCCCCCTTTCGCCTCCACTGGCTTCATGAATGTGCTGAGCAACACTTGCTTCAATTCCGACTGAAATTGGACATTCCTAGCCGACATACGCCATCTGAAATTCACTCGCCGGGAGCGGGCCTGCCGCCGACTGTAGTGGGGGCCCTGGGCAGGCCGTGGCCGACTTCCTCATCACACTGGACCCCCTGCTCCTGGAGGTCGCTGCTGCGCGGACCCCCCTCCATTGCCCCTGGGGGCCGTGTGGCTTTGGCTTCGGCCCGACTGCCCCTGGTTCCTGATCCGGCCCCCGTGCGTTGCCAAGCCCCGTGCCTGGGTGGAGGACGACCTGTGGTGGCGGGCCTGTCCGGGGAGGAGCTGCATCCGGGGAGCTGCACCGGAATTCAAACGCCCCACGACTGCCCCCAAGCCTGCCTGGACTGGGGTGGCCCTCCAGCCCTCATCTACTCACCGCACACCATCTGAGGCTGCCGGCCGCTGGGCGCGCCGTGACCGTCTGGCCTGGAATCCTCCTGGGCCAGGCTACATCCGGAGAGCTGCACCGACGTTTATCCACCCCACGGCTGCCCCCAAACCTGCCTGGACTGGGGAAGCCCTCCAGCCCCCATCTACTCACTGTACACTATCCGAGGCTGCTGGTCGCTGGGCGCGCCGTGACCGCCTGGCCTGGAATCCTGCTGGGCCAGGCTACATCCGGAGAGCTGCACCGACGTTTATCCACCCCACGGCTGCCCCCAAACCTGCCTGGACTGGGGAAGCCCTCCAGCCCCCATCTACTCACTGTACACTATCCGAGGCTGCTGGTCGCTGGGCGCGCCGTGACCGCCTGGCCTGGAATCCTGCTGGGCCGGGCCCCCTCCATACTACCACAGTTGAGCCGGACGAGGGACTGGTTGGGGCCGCTGCTTTGCGAGGCGGCCATCCGCCAGCTACGTGGGAGCACTTCTCCGGCAAACTTGACTTTCGTATTAGTGGCCGTCGGGGGACGCTGCAGTACGGGGGCCCTTCTCTGGGCTGGGGAGCATCCTTGCTATCCTATAAGCTCCTGGAGTCCTGCTCTCCCGGACCCTCCGAACTCGGAGGGCGCAGCGGGGGCCGCCGGGGTTTATGGACTATTAACACCTCTGCCATCTTACCACATAAGAGGCGGGCCGGCCGCGCTGGGTGTGCGCTGGGACACCTGGCTATCTCTGATCTGGGGTTGGCCACAAACATAACAACCCTGCCACTCATGGACACATCCTACGACCATTGTGCCTGCTTCATTCACACCTCCGTGGGCGCTGAAACCTGGGCCTCTTACCCTACCTAAACATACTGGGTCTCTGCCCCCTGTCATTACGGCCTAAACCAGTAATGGATCCTGGCGGTGCCTTGACCTGCCTGCCCGGCTGGCCCTCCGCGCCCACTGCCTTTCATCATATGAGGTGCCTGCGCCGCCTCTGGCGGCCCCGGCACTAACCTTCTGCTTTCACTGGGCCGGATCCCCCGGCACACAGTCATTAAAACTGTCAATTACACACCAACACAATGAACAGTCACACACCAACAGCCGCCCACGACCATGGACACTTATTGATACAACTAACCGGTGCGCACAACTACAATCCACCCAATACCACACGACCAACACAAACACTAACACACATTCGAGGCACTGAGTCTTAGCCATACGGTTACAGCACACAAGGCTTCCTAAACCAACTCCCACATGCAAAAGAGGCCAGTTAATTTCCTAACCTAGTGAGTCCCCTCAGCAGCTTTGCTGGATTTCTGTAGTTTGTTTTTTTCTCCTGCCAAGAGTGAGACTCTTTCTCCCACTCTCGGACATGATTTAGTGTGTTCCTTTGACTGTTTATGTGTTTTATGGGCTATGGGGTCCTTTACTCCATAGGGTCTCATGTGTTTTTACTATGTGTGTTTCACAGCACCCTCCGTGCAGTGACACAGGGGTGTCATAGTGACACCCCACCATGGACTCCATACCCTGGGACTGACTACTGTCTCCCAGGGCATGTAAAGTCACCATTGGCTTTACTAGTCCCAAATTATTAACAGAAACCGGTGCAAACCATCATATTGTGGACGTACTGGTCGGGGCAATTCGATTGCTCCGGGGTCTGTTAGTCGAGGGGGCACGTCTCCGTCCCCCCTGATCGAGTTTTGGCTGGTGGCAGTGGATACTACTTTTTATATTCGACCGCAAATATATCCCTATGGGATTTTCCCATTGTTAAAGGCTACCAACTTTAATTATTTAATTCTCATAGCCTCGAACATACCACCGGTTTATTTATTTAATATTAATTCGCCGGTTGGTATTTTTTGCCAGGACTCGAATCTAAAATGGCGTTTGTGTTCTCTTCTGTGACTCCAACCCAAGTCGAGCCCTTTGTTCCACTTTTTGGCGGGCTTCTCCACAGAAGCCTCCAAAAGTGGTGGCACTCTGTCTGGGTACCACAGGGGTTGTGGGAGGGGGTTTAGGCACCCTGGACTGAGTTACCTTGGTAACTCAAGTCGCACTCTGGTGTGATTGGCCCAAGTGGTGAGTCGGCCGGCTCACCCCTTAGCATGTTTGATTGACAGCTAGGCTGAGTGAATGGGGTGTGCTGCATAAAAGCAGGGCTTTGGGGACTGGAACTTCAGAAGTCGCCACAGGACCTGAGCCGACCTACCACAACGACACCACCGGTGGAGCCCTGCGGAACCGACTCACCACTTCCTGACGACAGAGAAGATCTCCCGGCTGGAGACGCTTCTTCCCCTGACTGGTGGGCACAACCAGTTTACCTTCTTTTCCTCGCATCCCAGGACGTCTTGTGGTCGAATTGCCCGTGCCAAGCACCCCGGCAACCGGATAGCCACTTACCACTGGACCACGAATAAAAGGACCGCTCATTTTACCTGAGAACTCCACGGCTGGTTTCTTCCCTGGCAGTGCAACGGACTCCTGTCTTCCTCCCCGAGGAGATCCTCTCTTCCCCCGGACGAAGCACCGACTTGCATCCGCTGCCAGGAACAACTGCCGCCGCTGGAGTATTCTCACCACTTTAAGGTACCGTGTCCGCCAGGCCTCCCTTTCTAAAGATTGCTACAAGGTAATAATAATCCCTTAACCTTCTGGACTGGGCTGGCCGCCTTGACCATCTAACTGGTCCCTTTCTTTTGGTCCAACTCTTTCTGAACCTTTTCAAGACTTTTGTGCACTTCAACCGTGTGACCTTGGACACATTTCGTTCTGATCCTCTTAAAGTGGATCCAGCCTTCTGAACTCTAACTTCACGGTTTTACTTTGCCTTCCTCTCTTGTTGTGTTCTTGTGAAAGTGTTGGCATCTGTTTCAAATTATACTCTGCTTTTCTCTCCCTTTTTAAAACAAATTATAAGAGTGCCATCTGCGTTAAGCGCTCACCGCTGTCTGAAAATAAGTGGGGCTTTACTTAAGACTTGTCTAATATTCTTTTAAGGGAGTGTATATCTTTTAGTGACCGTGTTTTTGAACTGCTTAACATTAGTGCCTGTGTGTTTTACTAGATGTGGTTTTAAATAAATAATTATATCTCTTTTACACCAAGCTCTGGTCAGTGTTTACTTGTTTTACTGTGTTCTTTTGACCTATTGTGAATATTCTGTATACTGCCTAACTCTTCTTGAGGGAAGTCTGACTGCTCAGCCACAGCTACCAAGTGAATCTTAGCCATACGGTTACAACACACAAGGCTTCCCAAACCAACTCCCACATGCAAAAGAGGCCAGTTCCTCCTGGTTCTGAACCTATCCTTTCATCCTATCCCCACTAACATCCCGAGATCGCCTCTCTTGCAGAGCCATGTTAGCACCTGGGGACCTCTCATGGGTGGTAGCAGTGCGCGGTATAAATCAACATAACATATATGTTTGTCTGCTTTTCTCTTTACAGGTACCACCACCCCAAAGTACCTGGGAAGCAACAAGAGAGCTGGGTCTAAGACAAATCCGAGACCCCTGGATAGACCCTGAGGGAGAAAGCCCCTCTTCCTCATCACAGTACCTTAGGTGCCTTGGAAGGCAAAGTGGCGGAGTCTCTCAGCTTAACTCAACGATGCCCCTTGGAGATGGACCCCTTCTGAAAGAAGTCATCACTGGGCCATTGCTGTAAAACAGGAGAAGGGAACCAAGCAGTGTCAGAAAGGCAGCAATGAATGTCTATTGCGACGGTCTCCTTCGTCGGGTTCCTATGCCGGCTGTCCCACAAAGATGCAACTCACTGTGGACCTTGACTAGGCTTGGGAGGTGAGGATTAGTCCTTTGGTTTTCGATGACTGGTGCAGTGACAGAAGTAGGTGTTGGGTTTCGTCGATTCACAATTTGGCACAGTTTGATTCTTTTGTGCTGCAGCCGCAGCATGCATGACAGGATGGCTTCTGGCAACTCGGACTCGAGAACTGGACTTCTCTAAGGGTCACCACCAAGTGTGGACCTTCAGGATTCGATCCTCGATGCAGAGTGGTGAGAAACCCACTGGCAGGCACTTCTCTGCAGGCAGGGACATTGGACTTCCTCAGCTGTAGATATGTGGACAGATGTTGAGGTTGCAGTGCCACTTGAAGATTTCTTCAGTTGGTTGCAACGTGGCAAGCACCGGGTGTCGAGCAGAATTATGCCAGGGTACCTCCTATTCTGGCCGATACACAGCAGTTTGGCTTTCCAAGTGTCACAGAGAGCCACCGAACCCTGGACGAAGAAGATGGACTTCTTGGGCTCAAGATGTCCGGTCACTCTTCTTCAGGCCCATAAAGATACCTCTGCAGGATGGCAGGCACACAGAACTGGCTTCCAGGACACATTGGGTGAAGAACAGCAGTTGCACGATGTCCCCTCGTAGCTCGGGGAAGAGGTCGCCTGTCCAGGTTCTCTCTTGATCAGTCCTTGAATCAGCACAGCAGCCTTTGGATCTTGCGAAGAGTTGCAGCAGCAGAACATTTTCCTACAGCTAGATTCCGAATATGCCTCCAGTAAAACTCCAAGCCTCTGGCACAGAGGTAAGTGAGGGGTCTACTGTTATGCACAAGCCCCCCATTCGCTCAGGCTGAGCTAGGCTCAGTCAGCAATTACACACTAGTGCATTCATCATGCAGCACCTAATCAGGCTCACAAGCAGTCAGGTCATTGCCTCAAAACCAGACATCCAAAAACAGTGGATGTGTATAGGGGGCAAGCGCAGAGTCTAGTGTGGTGCAGTTTGAGGCAGTGTCTTTGGTGTTTACAGTGTGTGGAACTCTTTCACTTATAACAATAGTTGCTAGAGGAACCTTTGGCTGGCGACACCGCTCCATTACAAAACTTAGCTCCTTTGAGTAGAGTGACGTTGAGTGTACTGAGTGCAGTGAAGGTTGAGGCAGAGAGGTTGCCCGATTCCTCGCCTGACAAACGTGCAGTAAGACATCATTGCTAACCAGCTAAAGATGCATAACATGCGCAGCAAGTTAGTGGCAGAGGTTTACTCCCTGCCCCTGTTGGAATTGCTGAGTACGAGTGGGCAACTACATGGCTCCCGAAGGTGGTTTCCACGTTCACAGATACCTCCACAACGGAAGCTAATTTGGTATTCGGCGAAGGCAGTCGGACACTACATAACCAAACACCATCCTAGCTTGGTGTGCAAATGCCTTTTTAAAACCCACCTCCTGGAATATAACGTGTAATTAATAATGCGGCAGGAACGATTCCCATTTCATCTAAATCCCTGCCAAATAGTAACTCTGCTGTAAAACGCCACATATAAAAAGGACCGGCAAAACTATTACTAACTTTTATCCAGTAGCGGGCACCAGTTCAACTATTCAAGCTCAGTTAGCAGGGTACAAGGGTGCCCCAGAAGACGACACCAACTTTATAACAGATGTGAGCCTATTGGGCTTAGCTCAAAAAACCGCAGATCTAAATGTCTTTTTTACCCAAAACAGGGTCCCACCAAGATGTGAGATACTTGACAAACCAATGCCATCGAAAGACGAACAAGAAGAGGGGCTTCCCTCTTTTCTAACTGAACATAACGGGGGAACGGAACTACACTCGCTCTCATCAGTGAGTAAGGCAAGCTCGGCTTCCCTGCACACAGTGCATCATGACTTAAGGGATCTGGATAACAATATAAAACTCATTGCACCTTCCATCTCAACGTTAAACGTAGCGCACAAAACCCTTAGGTACCTTGGTGCTACTTACATTAGTATTCAAGGTTTCATGTTACATTAGGAAAAATAGAGGGTGGGAGTGGGGGGATGCAATAGTCTTCGGGCGAATGCAGTCAGTTGAACTGCCAAGTCTTTATGTTTCTGCGGAAGGTCCAGTAGGCCTGTTCTTATCTGAATGCTAGTGGAAGATTGTTCCAAAGTTTGGGCGCCATGACTGGGAAGCTATTACCCCCTACTGAGAGGCAGTTGGGGGTCTTCAGCAGTGTTTGACGATCTCAGGGGATGGACAGGGGTGTATTTCTCTATGCATTGTGAGAGGTAAATCGGGGCAGTGTTGGAGACACATTGGTGGACCAGGGACAATGTTTTGAATGTAATACTTTCCCAGATGGGCAACCAGTGTGCATCTCTCCTGGCTTCTGATATATGGTCAGATTTGGAGAGGCCAATGGCCAGTTCAAGGGCATTATTCTGGATCATCTGGAGTTTGTTCAGGTTTGTGTTCACAGGTGCCGGTAAATAAGGCGTTCCGATAGTCAAGCTTGGCTCCAGTGATAGCTCTTGCTTTTGTTAGGTGGGTGGGAGTGGAGAGGAAGGGCCTGCTGGCATGAAGCAGGTTGGGTGTGTAAGCCGCAGCTGAAGCAGTTGAGTTCACTTGACGTGAGAGATTGAGGTTGGCATCCAGGAAGACGCCAAGATTTTTGGCAGCGGTAGAGGTGGTGATGAGGTTACCATATTTGATTAATTTTGTATGCTGGACCAATGTTGCGAAGTGTGGAGGTTGAGCCGACGATGAGGATTTCAGTTTTGTCATCGTTGAGACAGAGTAGGTGAGAAGCCATCCAATTTTGAATGACCTCGTAAGCACCGTTTTTGGTTGCCGAATCATGTGCGTGTGATCCGCAGAGGGGGATAAGCAGCTGCGTGTCATCGGCATAGTTTGTGTATGAAATGCCTAGTAGGTCAAGGTGGTCGAAGAGGGGTTTTGTGTAAATGTTGTAAAGGGTGGAGGAAAGGCAGGAGCTTTGGGGGACTCTGCAAGTGACAGGAGTAGGTTCCGCTGAGAAGTCGATGAAGACACAAGAGGATCTGTCAGCTAGGAAGGACCTCACCCAATAGGTGGTTGATGGTGAGAAGTTCACTGTTGAGGCAAGTTGAGAGCAGTGGATTTAGTTGTCTACCAAATCAAATGCTGCAGAGAGGTCTAGCATCATCACGAGGGCAGGTTTGCAAGTGTGTTTGATTGCATTGATTTGTATTTTCAAATCTAGTAGGGCAGTTTTGGTTCCGTGTTTGGGGCGAAATCCTGATTGGTGAGTGCCCAGGATGTTGTTTTCCTCAAGATACTGTTGGACCTGGATGTAGGCAACACGATCCAGGAGGTAGCGAACCATAGTAATGGGGAGGTAGTTTGTAGGGATGGACGGTCAAGAGAGGGTTTCTTAAGGAGCGGTAGGACCCATACTTCGTTCAAGGAGGTTGGCACCGAGTTGGTGGAGAAGGATGCGTTGATGATGGCTGTGAAGAGGAGTACGAGTGTCTCGCCAGAGTCTTTGATTCCCCATCGTAACAGACTTTTTAAGGTTGGCGATTACTGCGTCATATAAGACACCTTCCTTATAAAATATAGTTTTATAGCCAAACCTACCGGTAACATATTTGATCCATTCAGAAATGCCTTCCCCACTTCGAACTGCCAATTTTGAAAATATGTTGTCACTGATAGTTTCTACATAATCGTTTATCTTAGCAATATTCCTTGCCGAACAGGTGATTCTGTTACCTTGGTTGTTAATAACCAGAGCACCAATTTTCTTTCCTTTCTATGGAACCTTTCTATTTTTCAATTTAATCATTAAATCGGCATTATCACCTAATGTAGATGGTGTTCTTATCTACCACGATTCCATAATCTTTTAGCATGACAAAGAAGTACTCTATTTTGTGCTTTGTCACCACCAAGTTTCCAGCTATGTCACCTGCGACCCTCCCGTTTAACATACACAGAAGGTAATTGGCCATACATTTTAGCCACCTTGTCCCTTGTTTATTATTTTGATTATTGACCTGTTCTACCAATGGTAGAGCATGAGGTATAGCATACGTCAATATTTGACCAGTCTGCATTTCTGCATGAGCATTAAGGTAATCTCCTAGTAGTATAATTATCTCACCAGTTCTTTCAGTGACCAATAAAATGGCCTCATCTATATAGCTCATAATCAACTTAGTAAACACATCCCCACCCCCAGTTGATCATAAACATTGAACAATAAAAGTGTTACATTAGATGCAAGTTTTACAAGAATGGCCATAACATGAGGATTTTTAGGATGGATGACTATCACTTTCAATTGCACAAGAAACACCATTAAGCAAGCTGCCAAACAGGCGCCCACATTTGCCTTTACTCATTTTACTGGTGTATAGTTTGTAGCGATCTATGTATAGGTCATTGGTAAGCCAACTTTCTTGGACTAAATATATATCACAATCCTATAAAGGACAATTGTCTATATGCTTATCTAGCAAATATTCATAACCTCTCGTATTCCAGGTGAGGATTTGTAGTGCATCAGTGTGTGCTAGAGACGTTTAGGGAGCAATGGTAAGCGCCCTGGTAGCTAGGTCCAGTTGTTAATCTTATGCTTATGAGCTAGGTCAGTCTTACTTGCATCATCACAACACTTTTCTACCCTCGCTCTAACCGAGACATTGTTCACAGCCAGCTGTGTCATGAGTTCTGACACACTCCTCCCTGATGGCTACAAGATCCTCTCTGAGCCAAGAACCAACCGACCTGGAGGTGGAGTAGCTCTGATCTTTCCTGAGTGGCTCCCTGCTTCTGTAATTCCTACGCAGGCCTACTCCTCCTTTGAATGCCTCGTCTGCAGGCTCTCCATCGCTCCTGGCCTCTCTGACTGTGGCCACTTCGTCTCAGAGTGGCCTGACCTCTCCTGTTCTCTCCTTGCCTATACCTCTCAACTTCTCCTTCTCAGAGAACTCAACATCCACCTGGATGCTTCTAATCCCTCCTCTGGGCTTTTCCGCAACCTCTGCAACACGCTCTCTCCATTCTGCCCTCTGGTCTGACACACTCTGCCGGACATACTTTGGATGTTCTCATCTCATCAGACATCCCCCTCTCAAACCCTCTCATCACTCCACTCTCTTCGACTGACCACTTTCTACTTTCCTCTCACCTGAAAATCTCTATCCCCCAGGCAAAGCCTACCCCAGCACTGTTACGCTGTCCAGTCAAATGGTCGAATATATTTGATCGAATGACAAATTGGTCAAATCAATTTGGTCGAAAAAAAAAGGTCGAATTTTTGTTTTAAAGTATTTTTTTTTTGCTCTAGTATAGGTAAAAAAAAGGTAAAAAAAGTGTTTTAATACCAAAAACGGGGGTTGGGGGGGGGGGGGGAGCCCCCCCCCAAAAAAAAAAAAAAAAAAAAAATTCGACCATTTTTTCGACCAAATTGATTCGACCATATTGTAATTCGATCAAATGCATTCGACCAAATGTCTGGTAACACACTGTTACCTACCTTCGCGGTCATTCGGCTCATGAAGCATGTGTATGTGGATGCCTCTGCCTCTGCTCTTCCTACTCCTGCAGCTGACTCTCTCTGCCTTCCCTGCTGACCTACCTGCCTGCACCGACTGGTCGCTTGGCTATCCTCTGTCTCACTGGGTACCAGGCTCTCCTTTGATCAGTCACCCCTGCACTGCCTCTGGGCTTTCCATGAGTTTAGGGGCTGTATTCTGTAATCTCTACAGTCCCTTGCCTCCTTTGCACTTAACCAGAACCGCACTGCCCTGTGCTGCACTTACTCAGAGTACTGCTGTCCCCGTCCCTCATCCCTGGCACTTATCCCCCCCCCCCCCTTTTACTTCTCTTTCTCGCACTTGCACAATCTGAATGACAAGGCCTAGTAGTATCATTTGTCTTGTCCTCCCTCTGTTATCCCTCACTTGTCTTGTCTTGTCGCACCTAGAAACCCTTGTGTACAGGCGCATTATAAATGACGCATCATATCATGACCACAAGTGACAAACATTGTGACTTAATGGGATGTCCCTTAAATTAGTGTTAGCAACATAGTTCAAATCAAAGCCCATACGTAAAGATTCTGCTGCATAAGACAAGCTGAACTTTGATATATATATATATATATATATAGAGAGAGAGAGAGAGAGATTTACAATGGCCTATTGAAGATTTTAGAACATCTGTCTCAACTAACTCCATTCAAGCCATATCCTGCATCTGCACCACTCTCAGAGCAGGAATCATCGCCAGTAATGAAAGTATGCATGTTTTATTGAGTGCGATACCAACTTTCATGCAAAAAAGTTCTGGTATTTTACCACACACAGTAGCATTATCCTCCACTTCAGGCCCGTTCTGCTCCTTAGTGTGACTTCATATTGCTTGATAACAGTTCACTTGACTTTAAGTCGACCTGTCTTCCCTCTGTAGTTGTAGGTCGTTAGATATATCGTCCCTCTGCCTCCAATTGTCGTCTGTTTGAGATAATATATGTGTATTTGTAAAAACTCATATCTGTTGCAGGATTAACAAGCAACTGTTGTAACTTAGGTTTTGCTCTAAAGGCTTTTTGGGCTTAGTTATATTTTTACCCTTGGTTGACCTCTTTTTTGTAGCTTTTTTCTTGTCTTTGTTATCGTGTAATATGAAGTAATCGTTGGCTTCTACATTTTCAGTCTGCTTGTGTGTAACCAATGCACCTTACATTTTACCATCAAGTGCCTTCTTATGTTTCTTTTTAGATTTACCTCTGAGATCTTGACGTGATTTCCTAAGTATGTGAGACGCAAGCAGACATAAGAAAGTGAATGCGGTAGCTACCACTGTCTTCAATAACATGATGATGCTACACCTACATGCCACTCCTGTTTCCGCTGCCAACTGATGATTGTCATTGCTAATTGCAGTATCCTGTACAACCACAGCACTGCTGGTCTTATTAGTACTATGCATATGTCAGGCTTTGGTAGCCTCATTATCGTTTATAATGCGGTATATTTCCAATATCACACCGGTCAGCGCGTGAAGATGATTCTCAATTCTTAGTATCGTTTCATGCTGGGCTTTCTGTACTACACACACCTCGCAGCATATTTCAATAAGGCAGTAAGCAGTGATATGTTGGTTAAAGGATATAAACTCAGCATTGCTGTTTCCGCATACATGGGCAGACCTCTGTTTGCTTTCACTAACATTGCTAGTACTGCCGATATAAAAAGTGGGCGTAGTGCTTAGTTCTTCCTGCCGGTCGTTCACAAGTACCGGACCCTCATTCTGCTCCAAGTCAGGCATACAGCTGATTCTACCACTTACGTTGGCAATCCTTTGCATACTATATCAAAGATTCAAAAGTGAATTATTATCCACTTCAGGGGAATTAACCATACTTTCAGCTGGGCTTAATGTATTCTGAGTGTTATTACGAGCATAATAGCAAGTAATTTTTGCTTTTGTTTTTATTAGGTAACACTTCACGGTTTTGATTAATTGTAGCAGCAGGTGCTACTACCAATGCAGTTAAGGTTTCACCTGTTTGAGCTGGCTTACTTTGCAATTTGTATATCATTTAACATAGAATGTGAAAGTCGTGGATTAAAGAGCAATGAAGCTTTCTGTTTTGCAACAGGAGAGCCCACACGTTAGATGAACACGTTTACATTGTTGCCCTTGTGATACTAGTGGCCAGACTATTGACCAGCAGAACGCAGTGTCTCCAGAAGCTGCAAGCCCACGCCAAAAGCACTGTCAGTCGAAAGACAGGTATGTTGCATCCACAACACGGAGTTGCTGTCTGCACTTAGCCAACACATTTGTCCGTGCACCCGGCCAGCTCTTAAATACGAGCACGGGTAGGCGGCATGTCCAAACCAAAGCACTGCATCTCCAAACACAAGTATCCTGCATCCACAGCACCAAGCTGCAGACTGCACTTAGGCAACACAAATGTCTGCACCAATTGTCTGATGCCAATTTGACAAAGGTTGCATTCTCTCCAGCCTGAATAGTCTTGACTTTGATCCTCTGCTCATCTCCCTGGTACTCCATGTATGACTGGTGCGCCTCTGAGAGGAGCATATTCTTCATTGGGACTTTAACATTTCAACTTTGAAAGCCTTTACATTCACATCCACTGGTCCGGGAGACTTGGTATCAGCTTGTATGCAGTACTGCACTGAACGTTCGCTGCGTTAATCAACTCTGCATTTGATGCATGATTTCACTGTGCCCATGTTGTTCCTATTATTATTGTTGTTGTTTTATAAAAGCTTAAAAGTTACTAGTTCCTTTGCGGTTTGGAGCACAGCCTTTGCTGACTCACACCCAGGTACCCCAAGAAGCTACTTGTTCCCCCGGCCAGATATTCACAGACATTTAGACAAATAATACAAGACCTGCCAGAGGCTACCCTCTACACTTGACAGGAAGCCATATCCTGTTTGAGGCGTAGACTCAGTGACATTAGGTACGAGACTGGTGCCAGAAATTCTGTTTAAACACAGTTTACAGTAAAACTAGTCAGCAGAATCCCTAAAAGGTAGTGAGGAGCAATGCTAGGGGAACATCAGATAGCAATAGGACCACTCATTCCCAAGAGTAGCAATAGTCTTGCTGTGGTGTCACTCTGAAAGCAATGTCAGAGTTTTTGTAAACCTGCCTATATTTGGATATACAGGTAAATAACTTACATGATTAAGAAGCTGCAAGCAGACTCGAGTAGCAGTTTTGTAATATGTTAAACTCTCGTTCCATGCAAGAGAAGAGAAGGCTGTAATCAGGAGTGAAGCACGTATATCCTGTTGAAAAATCACAGAGACAACAGAAATCAACGGGGCAGAGGATGCTGAAAGAAAATAGGAAGCTTACAAAACATTGGGATTAACAACTGAAGAGCAAAGTGGCAAGGTCACTATTTGGAACAAATATTTTATTTGACAATTACTATTTATCCGTATAAACAAATCATATAGCAATGCTCAAAATGAAACACTCATGCTCACATATCAATTATGCAAAATGTAATATTGATTAATACAATTGCAAAGTTAAGATAGACAAAGAGAAAAGGGATACGAAGAAAGAAAACAGAAAAACTAAAAAAAGATAAAGTCTAGGGTAAAAATAGAAATCCAATACATTTTATAAATTACAAAATGTATCCCAAAGAAGACATTGGAGGGGAAAATATGTAATATGAATAATCTGATCATTAGAAGGATTTTGTTCTGGATGTTGATTTTTGAATGTCTGAAGTCTTTTCGTGGACTTAGCATTGTACACCTTTCACAATCTTAAATGTGTCCACCCTATTTTCCATTATATTTCTAGTGCTCTGACGGAAGGACAAACTAATTACCAATGTTTGGTGGGGAGACAAACCTTTGTTTAGCAGTGGGCGCTGGCTTTGTTCAATGGTTCAATTGTGAAAAAAGGGTCATGTAGTAAAGGTCCAGTCCTTTAATCACATGAGGTTGACTTTATTGGTGATAACAGCAATCGAGCGCGACACCACACAATGCCGATCCCGGCCGAGACCAGGCTAATCAGCCATTCTGGAACCCTGACTTGGGCCACCGGCACCACACAGAAATCCTGCTACCACCGGACTACTGCCTTGATAAAGACCCAGGTCGAAACGCACGTCGGCTGTTTTCTATAACACCCAATTGGCACAAAATCAATTATTGATATTATCTTTTGCTGTTATCACCAATAAAATCAACCTCATGTGATTAAAGGACTAGACATTTACTACATGACCCTTTTTTCACAATTGAACCATTGAACAAAGCCAGCGCCCACTGCTAAACAAAGGTTTGTCTCCCCACCAAGCTCTTAATCATTCGGGAACCTAGGAGTGGCTCCCTAGCCAAACCAAGTGCCAGGCGGCAGGCTAACAAATCAATCAACAACAAAGAGAGGGTGCGCAGAGGACCTACGGTCCCGACACCAAGACTCCTGAACCCGACTGAAACTCTACTTAGCAATGTTAATGTCTTTTCTGATGAAATTTGTAGCAAGAGAATCCCAGATTTATTTTGGCAGCAACAGCAGTCATCAAAAACTTTGTTGAACAGGACAGTGCAGTTCCACCAAGACTTGACTTGATGCACTGACTCAATGGCCAATGGAAGTGAAGCTAGCAGTACTACATATGTAGCACCCACAACAAAAGGGGTCCTCAAAGTAAAACCTGGGATTTTAAATACTTGTAATAAGTAATACTACGTTCCTTACCTGTAACTCCCGTTCTCCAGCATTGGTATCTTTCATAGATTCACATGCTGTTTGAATATTCCTTGTAGTCAGGCTGGGAATCCTAGTCAATATTAAAAGCAGTTTTCTTTTCAAATGAAGAAAGTTCAGTCATTTTAGTATTCTTTCACTGCTATTGATCATTTAACCACCAGCCAATCAACAGTGCCTCCTATAGCTCCACCCTTTTGGTCCATGTGCAGAGGACACTGCCAACATGAGTCAAGATGGGCCACATGAAGGTAGGCGGGAGGGTCGAACGTGAATCTATGACAGATACTAATGCTGGAGAACATGAGTTACAGGAAAGAAACCCAGTCCATCTCAGCTTTGGATCTTTCATAGATTCACATTCGGTTCAAATAGATTACACGGCAGTGTATATACACTTCCCTGCATACAATGCCTGTTAGCCAGTTGATGACAAAAGAAAACGCAAACAGAATACCAATCGAAGATGGAAGACTTAGACAGCCCTTCGCCTACAGCAGTGGGACAGAACACCACAAACATATGTGAGGATTTCCGGAATGGTTCGGTAGGGGCAACATAGTACTTCAGCCTTTGCATGACATCCAAAGTAGTAGAGCAATAAGCAGGCGTGGAAGGAGAGCTGAAGAACACAGGTAGTACTAGATGAGATGAAAAAAGGTTGTCAGTTCAAACACGAACGTAGCATTTGTCACTCAAGACCTTGGTTTTGTGGTATACAAGAGAAGGCACTGAGGAGGACAGCGCCTCGTTTCCGCCAACGCTCCTGGCCAAGGTGATGGTGTAAAGACTGGAAGAGGGTCAAGCAACCAAGGCTGAGACTAAAGGGAGGTAATGCAGCTGGTTCTTGGGTACAATGAATCCCAAAGGAATGTCAAAACACTATGGTATGTGTTAACACAATTCTTTTATCAAAGGATACAAAGTTAGGTGGATGTATACAAATAAATAAGACTCACTTTGTACTCCTACATCTAATCAAATAGTCGACTCAATATATACAGCTCTATCTGGTACCGCAGTTACCTTCAGATTCAGTTACAATGCACCAACTGCAGATGGTTATTAAAAATAATTAAAATTACTAAACATTGTTTAACCTCAGATATGAATGTAGAAATGCAGGCAATACTTAGAACATTGGCAGAATGCTTTCTTTGGGAATGAAAATGCAATACTGTGTGAGGATCCCCCACCTGGGCAACCTGTAAGAAAAGGCAAGTTGTACTTGACATTGTATATTATAGACCAGACCGTAGGTGTTCATTAACTGTCTGCTTTGGTTTCTACAGGACCCACCACCCCCAAAGTAACTGGGAAGCCGCAGGAGAACAGGATCCAAGACTAATCTGGGACCCCTGGATGGACCCCGAGGATGGAAGATGCTCTTCCTCGTGTCAGTACCTTGGGTGCCTGGGAAGGCGAATCGGTGGAGTTGCTCAGTTTTACTCGACAGGCTCACGAGGATGGACCCCCTCTGTAAGGAGTCACTGGAAGTCAGTGTGGAGCAGGAGAAGGGAACCACGCAATGTCGGAAAGGCAGCAGTGAAGGTCTGTCGCAGTAGTCTCCTTGGTCGGGTTGTTACACCGGCTGTGGATGTCCCACCAAGCTGCAACTCACTGTGGACCACGACAAGGCTTTGAAGGTCAAGATGAGTGCTTTGGTTTCCATTGATGACCCTCGGTGTCGATGGTTGCAGCAACAGAAATAGGTGTCAGTATTTTGGGGTTGGCCACCTTTCAGTTCTTCTGTGCTGCAGGCGCAGCACAGATGACAGGATCGCTTCTGGTGACTTGGACTCGAGCTCTGGACTGCACTGCGGACCTCCACCAAGTCTCAACCCTCGGGGCACGTTCTTTGTTGTTTGATGGCAGGAAACCCAATGGGGGCACTCCTCGGCAGGCTTCCTCTGCAGACTTCCTCAGCCATGAAAAAGTGGACAAATGTTGTGGCTGCATTCTTTGGATAGATGGAAATTGGGAAGCTCTGGGCTCTGTGTGTCGAGCAGCACTATGCCAGGGTACCCACTCTTCTGGGCGATACATAGCAGGCAGGCTTCCTAGCGGTCATGAACAGCCTCCGGGCACTGGACGATGCTGGTGGACTTCTTGGGCTATAGATGTCTGGGCACTAGTCTTCTGGGCACACCTTGGTACCTCTGCAGGATGGCAGACACACAGGACTGGCTTCCAGGACACTTCGAGTGAAGAACAGCAGTTGCACAATGTCCTCTCGTAGCTACGAGAAGAGTTCGCCTCTCCAGGTCCTCTCTGGTTTGGTGCTTTAATCAGCACAGTAGCCTTTGGCTTCCTTGCTTTGGCTTCCTTGAAGATTTGCATTATCAGAACCTCTTCCTCCAGCTGGATTCAGGATGCAAGCTTCAGGAATACACCAGGTGTCTTCTTCTTTTAGTATTATTGTATTAGTTTATACAAAACCTTATATAAAATAGAATTACAATCATGTAAGAAAACCTCATCACAATAAGTGGAAAGTACATCATTAAATGCATCAAACAGAGTATCCTAAAATTGATCTCAATCCAAGTTAAAACAAACCTACAAGTTCCAATTAAAATATATATGCACCAAAAAGTAATTATGTGGTCTCCATCAGATTTAAAGAGATAAGAAAAGACACAGTTGCAATTAATAGGTGTTGAATTTCCTTTTAGAATCCTAAACCAGAAGGATAATTCATTTTTTTATTATGCAATTGGATTTAAAACGTAAAACCTTGCACAACAGTCACATATTAATTATATAGAACACGCATATAAGTACCATCTTAATAATCAAATTTAAATGTTTTCATTTTTACAACGAATACAAAAATTCTATAACAATTCCATAAAATCGCATACTTGTCTTTGCACTGACCAGCACCCTCGATTTCTTAGAGATTAATGAAATCTAGCCAGCATAGAGCGTGAAACACAACCACCACCCCCTGTTCGGTGTGCTCTAGCAATTGGTTTTTCTCTGGGGGCTTCACCACCCAACAGGGTGCACAACACCTCCTAGATAGTTGTTTCAATATAATTGCGAGTCTCCCCTTCTTTCTTTTTTGACCAGAAACCCAAAGGTTGTGGCGCCTTTCGCCATTTTCAAAATCGTCCGTTTTCAATTTCAGCTCCATCTTAGTGTTCCAGCTCTGAAATTCTTATGTTGAGTTGCGTCTCCAGGATGTACACAGACGTCTGGTTTGCCTGAAGCGCTTGTATTCCATCATCCATGGACTCCATTTCTTTATACAAACCGTCAGAGCCGTCAGACAATATCTGTCCTTATCCCCTTAATCTTTCCCAGAAGTACAATAACATCAATTTTGGTTACCCCTTGTTCTCCAGTACAAGGTCAGGCTATCCTTTCCTCCAGCCATCTCCTTTATGGTGCAGGGACATCATTTAAAGTTTTCCAGGGGTCGCCAGAGCGACCCCTGCCTTTTACTGAGCGAACCCTGGAATAATTTTGCGGCCCCTGGTCTGGCCGTGGACTAGAGCTTGCTTGCACGTTTTTAAAAATAGTTTGTTGTTGCGTGCTGCACCATGCCTGGCCTTGGCAGTGGGTGCGGCGTGGCATTACCATGCCTGTTACTGTATAATTCTCGAGATAAGTTCATGGTTGCATAGCAACCAAGAGCTCATCTAGAGATCAAGAGGGGGGAGAGAGGTGAGTGCAGTCAGCAGCAGCACCAGCATGATGTGCATAACTTGTCATGTCAATAAAGTTAATTTGAATCCAAGCCAAAGAGGTGACCGCTTTCGGGGCAGGGGTGGGCGAGGCCTTGCTGAACAAAAAGCACGATGCAGCTGCTTGCATTTGTATCCGTGCAGTAGACTGAAATACTTCTGAATAAGAGTGTTGTAGACGGATGCACTGAGAAGTGCTGGTAAAAACTCTGACCAACCCCTCTGCATGGAGCTAGTATTGCTGGGACCCGCAACTTAAGGTGAAGTGCATAATTTGTCCCTGAGACAGAGCTCAAGTGACCTGTATAAAGTGAGTGTCATTTCCGTAACCAAGCTAGGAATGGCCGACATAGGTAAATAGGGCAAGGTGAAGACCCAAATGCTAGTGCAGGCAATATTTTTGTTCAAAGTGGGCATTTTGTTTATGCCAAGTGGGCCGATTTGATGAGTTACTTCACTGCCCAGCTGAGACATATCAGTTAATTGTGGAAGAAGGGCAGCACCCCAGGTTATAGTTTTCCTCCTCTTACGCATTCATCACTGAACCAAGTTCAAGTGACCTCAAACACCAGACGCAGCATGTACTTAGTAATATATTGGGAGGAGGCTGTACATTTGCTTAACTTCACAAGTGATATGCAGAGTTAAGTAGTGGACAGTGCAAATGACAGTAGAGGGTGTCACACTGCCAAACGGGGAGAACATTGCTATTCATTTGCCTCTACAAACTTGACCTTAATATTTTCTAGACGGCATGGATTTCCCTACCAAATCAACGGGAATTACAGATAGTCAAGATGTGCTGTCACTTTTGCCGCAAGTTTCTTTGACTCTTTTTTTCCGTTTGGTGCCCATTGAATTAGTTTAAGTGTAATTGTGCACCCTGACCACACATTGCCATTTTCTTCTGTTAGGTTTCTGCATTCTGTGGCACAGGACTGGGAGCAGGACGGCCGGAGCACACCAACACCAAGCAGGAGCAGTTTGTATTGCCTTGTCCGGAACCTCGAGATGACCATAACTACAAGCAATCCAAGGTAAATGCAAATGCTTACATTCACAGTAATTTGGTAATATGGGCCTATACCCACTGATATTAATGCTACATATGGTGATCCATACTTTTATGAAATGTATATCATATTATAGTGATATCATAACCATATTTTTCTTAGTGTACTAAGGAACAATGTTTTTAAGCAATATGCTATCTGTTGCACTTCCTGTTTTGTGAAGGGGTGAAAGGTCCTGTGCCATCACTTCCCGTGATGTTATCAGAGGTCAAGAGTCATGTGATGTCACTTCTGCTACCCATAGCAATTTGGTGAAATGACGTCCCTGCAATGTTGTAGGGGTTAATTAATTTCTTGAGTGTTTCCTTCCAACTCATCCGCGTGAACAGCACAGGATGGGGCCACCCCTAAGTACTGCTCCTGGCTGCCCAGGAAACCATCATCACAGGCATCTTCCGGCCCTGAAAATCAATTGGAGCACCTGGGGCAACCCCCTAGGTACTGGCATCAAACATAATGTCCTTGGACTCGACTTATGTTTGACATTTACTAGACGCCATCAAAGGTAGTTGCCTCCCAGTAAAACATAAAGGACCTGCAGTTCTCCACCCCCTCCAAGCAGGGGGCGGGGTCTTTTGCCCTGAGTGGACTCCTGTAAGCACTCTTCTCACTCCCACTCAGGACTTCTCGCAGTGCTCCGATGGTGCCCGGCCCCACAGCCTCATGGGCCGCAGGCACCGCTACGCCTCCATCAGTGGTTGCCAGGAGTTGAGCAAGTATTCCCCAAACACACAGATTGTTCGCCCCACCCAACACAGCACATTTGGATCTCTTTACTGTGGTGGGGCCCGCACGCCCGCCACAGGAGTGGGAAGCTCACAGTTACTATAATCAATCCTCTGAGACCACTGCGAATGGGTAAGAAGCGTTCTCTTGTGCTTCGGTGTCCTCGGACAATCCACACACTGGGTGGCAGCAATCGCTAGAGAGACCCTCTGTGCGAGACTCTGCTACTAGATGCGCTGTGGGTTTATCAGAACCCATTGTATGTATTCTTCAGCCGGGCCTGGCCTGGGACATCAGTCGCTCCTCCACGACGTTGGTGGCAGGGCTTCCGATCTACCGGAGGGACCACCCATCGCAGCCGGCTCCTGGTGCTTCGATAAAAAGGGGATGCCCTACGTCGCAATGGTGAACGTGGGTGTTGGTAGTTAACCAGGCTTGGAGGCGCTGAGCTCCCTGAACTGGCTTGATACTTATTCCTCTTCGGCTGCGGGCCTCTGCACTTCATCAGGGTGGGTCACAGGCTCAGAGGCCTGCCGACACTGAAGCTAGTCACCTTCTTCCTGGGGTCTCGGCACTTCTTTTCCGTGGCCCGCTCCAAACGGATGCCGCCTTCAGGGCCCTAGAGGGTTGTCCAGGGTGCGACCAGCATGGCGCACGCTACTCCATTCTGTCAGAGGACATATCCCTTAGTTGTTGGGCCTCTGGCGGGCGGTCTGGGGGGTCAAAGGCTCTTTTTGCCTGGCGAGGGACGTGGAGCTCGGTCACGGGGTGGCCATCTTGGCCGTGCCCCCTGGTGGCCTCCAAGTCATTTCTTTTGATTCTCTGGCACCGACATCAAAGGTATGGCAGATCAGAGAGGTAGTGTAAACCTCTGGCCCAGACGTGATACAGAGCTTGCAGGCATGCAATGGCAGGCTGTCAAAGATCCTGTAATGGCGTTAGAAGGTACAGTGGTCCTGAGCTCTTAACTGGTGGTGAGGCCAAAGCCGCCAGCTCTTTGGTGAAAATGGCAAAGAGGTTATGCCTGAATTCTTTCCACTGATCCGGAGCAGAGGAGACATTGGGGAACAGTACCGGAACCAAATTATATTAAGTGGTGCTTTTTCCAGTTCCCAAGCTGAGAAGTGGCAGCACCTCTTCCAAGAGGACAAATTGTGGTTTTTAAAAGATGAGGAGCTTTGAAAAGGGGACATCTTACGTTGCTGGCTCTTTGCACTTTAGCTTGGATTTCACAGCATGAGTCCTGGAATTCTCTGTGTCCTTCGAGATGAGTGACTCTGATGGAGCCAGCTTCTTGGTTGAGGTCTTGTCCACCTAGTGATGAGTGGCAAGAACCTTTGTGGCACAGTCATTCACAGGCTTGGGACAAGTGGCTGTTATGATACAGTCCCAGAAACCAAACCACAGTGGTAAGGATCCGACATCAGCGTTACAGAGTCCTTGCATAGCTTAAATCCAGAGGCCTTAGGGGGAGACATAACAGTCACACAAAAAAAGGTGGCGTTCTGAAAGTATCATCTGGGTATGTAAATTAAGAAACGTACATCAAGGAGCGCCACTGGGTCTGTGTGTACCACTCATTATGTTGCATCTTGCCGGGGAGAATGATTATAAGATGAGGAATGCAGAACATAAAACCCTTAAAAGGTAGGATGATGCACAAAGGTTCTCTACATTTTGAATGCTAAGAGGAAAAAAAGCAACTGGCAGATGATTCTTTGGTGACTGGCAATATAGGTTCAGGAATGTGGAGGAAGGGAGGGATGAGGGCACTGAGGGATGCTTTCCGCGAGAGACCCTAACTTAGAAAGCTGTAGTTTAACTTCATAGTGAAGAAAAATGTTCGGCATTGACTGGCTTGCAGGAGTTCCCAGTAATTTGGAAAGGAGGGAGAGCAAGGATGAAAGTGTATATTATATTCAACAAGACACGCATTGGGGTGTGCCTTGTAATGTCAACCCGATAAAGTATTGACACAAGGAAAAACAAAGATTCCATTATGAAGTATATTACTAGTGAACCCATAAACATGCAAAATAATGCAATTGAAGGGAACACTGATAGATTCCCTAACATATGTAAGAGTAAAAAGAAGTAAATGACCATACGTTCATTCGTTGGAGGGAGTACATAGCATTTCACATCTCAGAGTAACACATTTTGACATTTGGACCAGAAACTTACAGTTTCTTTCATCAAACACTTCCCCAGCTCTGTGAGGCCCAAGGATGGGGTATGTTCAGCATGGATATCATTTACCTCACCTGGAACACGAGAGAAAAACAATAATGCATCTGTTAATATATTAAATGAACAGATCAAATAGCTACAGTTTCCTTATACTTCATGAAAAATGGTACTAACCCAAAATAACTAACAGCGTTTCCGGAAGACATTCCATCTGTTCTACAAATTCAAATCATGTTTAAACATTCCCTGGAACACACTACTTCTGTACCATTCGAAGATACAACACACCAGGTACATAATATAGCAGTACCTATCCATCTGCATAATAAGAGTGCCAAACCATGGGGTGTGCGAGGCAGTGATTAGCCTAACAGAATATTTCCAAGTAAGCCCTGTTGCAAAATTTGTATTTGTATTTATTTTAACCAAAGCCCTTTACAGAGAACATGCAATACATACCATAAGCAGTGTGAGTCAATTTTTACAATCATGTAGCAAAGAACAATATACAGAGCAATTTACAGAGAAACAGTCAGTAATACACACTTGCGCAGTGTGGGACGGGGATCAGAATCAGCCGTTAACAGTAAGGCAGGTGACTGAAGTAGGTGCGTTTTTAAAGAAGAGCAGAAGGAGGAGTAGATTAGAGTAGTAATGGAGCGGAGAGAGAGAGGGAGAAGGTTCCAATGAAGAGGAGCAAGACGTTGGAAGGATCGGAAACGGGATTGTGCACAAGGGGCGCGCGAAACGGGATTGTGCACAAGGGGCGCGCGAAACGGGATTGTGCACAAGGGGCGCGCGAAACGGGATTGTGCACAAGGGGCGCGCAGTACAGTAAGTCGGAAGTGATCAGCAGAGCCGAGAGAACGAGAGGGAGAATAGAAGGAAAGGAGGGATGCGAGATAGGAGGGCGAAAGTACATAGAGAGATTTAAAGACAAGACAGAGGAAGTTGTACTTGAGTTTGAGAGTGAAAGGAGAGCCATCCCAGTGAGTTAAGGGATGAAGAGATGGAGTCCTGATGGGAAAGAAGACAGAACGGATGGAAGAATGATAGATTGATTTAAGAGGGGCTAGACGTGAGGAAGGAAGGCCAAAGAAGAGAACGGAGCAATAGAAAAGTCGAGAGAAGATTAAGGCAGATATTAGAAGTTTAGTGGCGTGGAAAGTAAGGAAGGGATGAATTTTGTATATGTTGTATAGATGGAAGCGACAGGCCCGGGAAGTAAGAGATGTGGTGAGCAAAGGAAAGATTAATGTCAAAGTGGAGACCAAGATTGCGGGCAGAGGGGGAGATAAGGAGATGGGAGGGAGGAAAGCGAATGGAAGGAGGAGGAGAAGGAGGACGGGGAGGACATTAGTGGGAAAAAATAGAACTTCAGTTTTCCCGGCGTTCAGGGTAGAAAGTGGGAGGTCATCCAGGGTTTGATGGCAGTGAGGCAGGATGAGAGTTTGTGATGAATGTCGGGGGTGAAGGATGAGAAAGAGAGAAACAGCTGAGTGTCATCAGCATAGAAGTGGCAAGATACTCCAAAGGAAGAGATGATAGGAGCAAGTAGGGAGGTGTACAAAGAGAAGAGAAAAGGGCCAAGTATGGAGCTTTGGGGGACGCCGTGGGCAGAGAGAAGGAAGGGAAGGTGCAGCTGCCCCAAGAAACGGCAAAGGTGCGGCGGTTAGATAGATAGGAAGTTAACCAGGCAAGCACTGAACCACTGAAGCCAAAGGAGGAGAGAGAGTCAAGAAGTAAAGAGTGATCTACTGTGTCAAAGTCGGCAGATAGGTCAAGAAGAATATGGACAGAAGAGTGTTTGGAGTAGCGGGCTGTAAGGAGGGAGTTAAGGACGGAGGTAAGAGCAGTTTCAGTGGAGTGGCGGGGGCGGAACCCTGATTGAGTAGGAGGGAGAAGAGATAGATTAGAGACATGTGCTGAGAGTTGGGAGTAAATAAGGCGATCAAGGAGCTTGGATAGGGAGGGTAAGAGGGAAATGGGGCGAAAGTTTGATACCACAAGGGGGTTTGCTGTGGGTTTTTTCAGGATGGGAATGATGATTGCCTGCTTGAAGGCAGATGGAAAGGTAGAGGTAGCAAGACAGATGTTGAAAAAGGAGTTAAGGAAAGGTACCAGGAACGGGTAGACTTTAGGCATGAGAGAGGTGGGAAGAGGCTCGTGGGGCACCGGTAGGGTGAGTTTTGGACAGGAGAAGGGAGACTTCAGACTCTGAGACAGGAGTGAAGTTTGAAACGGTGATGGAGGGGGTTGGGAAAGATGGAGAGGGGGGAGTATATGAGGGTGATTGTAGAATATCTTGACGTAGAGTGTGTAACTTAGAGGAGAAGATGTTAGCGAGATCAGCAGCTGATGGAGGTGAAGCAATAGACGTGTCAGGAGTGGGATGAGAGAGAAGGCGAGTCAGGGTTTGAAAGATCCGACACACTCTTAGATAAAGACTGCAGATATGCTCTAATCCAGGGACTGATCCGACAACACCCCCTAACTCTCCTGAACATATACGCACTAAACAAGGACACACCCACATTTTTCACACAGGTTTTTGCAAAATATGCACAATACATGGGGAATCCCATACCTATTGGAGGGGACTGGAACACGATTCTAGCTGTGACACTGGACCGCCAAGGCACCCCACCCCCCCCCATCGCAACCCCCAACCCCATGCAAACATGCTACCCTACTATCCCTCATGTCCGACTATCAGATATATGGATTCTTCACCCACAATGCCACGATTATACTTTCTACTCAAATTGTCATAAATCATACTCTAGGACAGACTGCTGGGTGACCCCCATGAAAGCCCTATCACAAATAAAACAATGTGCGATACTCCCCATGACAGTATCAGACCATGCACCAGTACTTTTTCATATTGGACTCCCTAGGGGCCCCACCCGATAGGCCACCTTGGCGTTTCAATTTAAGAGCATTGGCATACCCAGATTTTCTCAAACATCTCAGCGAAGACACAGACCTGTTCTGGCAAACCAACCTGACCCGGGACTTTCCTCCAGTCACCTGCTGGGATGCATTTAAAGCCTTCCTTAGAGGGCAATGCATTTTGCGATGGGTTCTCAAGCTAAAGAAATGGAAGGAACAGGAAAATCGGATCAATGCCGACATTACACTAGCAGAATCCCAACATAAACGGACCCGAGACCTAACCACATACGCTCGACTTAAATTAAGAACAGAGCTAAAACAAATCACTACCCAGCGGGTGCTAAAATCGTTCCCTAGCTGGTCGCAGACTACTACCAAGATGCCGACAGACCCCTCCATCTGATGGCGCTCGCCCTCCACACCAGACAATTCTCCCAACACATAACTGCCATCCGTGATAGGACCGGGAATCTGTTAACTAACTAAAAGGACATTAGCAATTGCTTTGCAGATTATTATGGCAAACTATACTCTAATCCGAGCCCAATTACCCCTGATTACATTGATACGTTCCTAGCCACTCTTCAATTAAAGTCAATTAGCGACTCGCAAAAATTAGAACTCGAGACACCAATCGCAGAAGATGAAATTACCCAAGCCATTTCCTCACTAACAGCAGGAAAGGTCGTCTGGAACAGATGGCATACCCATTGATCTGTATAAAGCAATGATAGACCGCTTAGCCCCATTGCTTGAAACAGTATATGCAGAGTCACTGACCCGAGATCATTTGCGAAGGTCGATACTGGCAGCCAAAGTAATTGTCTTCCATAAAGAAGGCCGCGACCCAAAGGATTGCGGATCATACCGCCCGATATCGCTAATTAAGGCAGACGCCAAGATATTAGCTAAATGCCTAGCACGCATAATAGAGAAAACCCTCCCACAACTCATCCATAAAGATCAGACAGGCTTTATCACTGGTCGCCACTCAGACAAAGTTAGGCTATTGATACATGTACTCGCTGGAAGGGATGATCCAGACGAAATGGTACTTACGGTCGAAGCTGAAAAAGCATTTGTCCGATGGGATTTTATGTTTAGGGCACTCACAGTTTATGGTTTCCCACCGACACTTTTGGGGCTAATAAGATCACTATATACTAACCCCCAAGCCACGGTGACCACTAACGGAACAGCCTCAAACATGTTTACTCTATATTCAGGCACCAGACAAGGGTGTTCCCTCTCCCCCTTTATATGCACTGTCCATTGAGCTGCTAGCTGAAAAACTATGCACGGACCCACAATGGAGCAGGGCGACAAGAGAGTCAGAAGAACACTGATTATCCCTGTATGCAAGACGACCTTTTGGTTTATGTTAGCAACCCCTCAGTCTCGCTCCCACGCTTGCACCAACTGCTTCACAAATATGGACCTATGACGGAGAACAAGGTAAAATGGCCAAAATCTGAGGTTCTTCCCTCAGATTCGATATACCATGGGACCCAGGCGGAGTAGCTCCTTTTCGCCTCCAACTGCAATACATCAAATACCTGGGGGTCCATATTGCCCCTTCTATCAAAGAAATTGCAGACCTGAATTACCCACATAAGATTAAATCAGACCTTCTTAGATGGAACACACGGCCGCTTTCATTGGCAGGCTGCAACAACGCCTTTAAGATTAACTCTCTCCCAAAACTCATACCTAGCAACGATGCTACCCTGTGCCCCATCGCAACAAATGTACAAAGAGCTAGATTTACAACTGGCCAAATTCATCTGGAGAGACAAAAAGGCAAGGGTCCGGCTTGAAATCGTACAGGCCTCAAAAAACGATGGTGGGGGATTAGCAGCACCATTCTGGCGGACCTATTATCAGTCAGCCCAAATATGCTGGGCCAAAAGATGGTTTGATACATCAAACATGTCCAGTTGGAGGTCGATGGAACTCTCCCTAAATGCACCATAAACCCCAGCAGAAACCATAGCCATCACACTAAATAAACTAAATAAGCTACAGCTCACACCCAATTATAGGCCCAAACAGTGACACAATGGCATAGGATGAGACAACTGTTGGACTCCGATGTCCAGCCTGGTTCAGCATACGAGCAATCCTCTCGATTAGTCTAGTCCACACGTTACACAAGCACCAAGACTCCTACTGGCCTGAGATCAGAGTACAAGAATTGTACAACGGGGACACACCGATGCGGTCCAAAATGCTAGCAAAATACTCTGGCTTCAACACACAGAGTGGATACATTACCTCACTATAAGAGAGGTGATCGGGTCCAACAAAACCAACCAGATGTTGCAGAAAACCCCATCGACGGGCAAACTTGAAATGGAGCAAAATCCAACCGAATTCCCGTTAATACGCTCATTCTACACCATATGTACCCCAAACAATATCAAACGCAACATAATACTTGCAGCACAATGGTCCGACGACCTTAACAACAGAATAGATGTAGGCGGTATATGCGACTACTTCGAAAACATAAGATCATCATCACACATCATTCACAACAGCGAAATTCAGTATGGGATACATTACTCACCGTAATCGTATTTCTGATGCTTGTATCTGCTTTGATTCACATGCTATGCTGTGCATAGGGCGACATCTAGTGGAAGCTGCGGAGTATTACAGTTTGCTTTTCGAAACTCGAAAATGGGCGTCGACACAGGGCGTGCCAGTAATACTATCCCTAATGTGACGTCCACTGTACCCAAGATCCCTCACGCGTCTAGGATCCTCAGATTGTATTTTTTCTGACATGAGGTAGCATGAGGAGTAGCGCGAGTACAGATAACCCAAGCAGATAGACAGAAAGGTAAGACTACAAGCAATCATGCGCCTTCTCTCGGAGGGGAGGAAGGGTGGGTCGCATGTGAATCTAAGCAGATACAAGCATCAGAAATACGATTACGGTGAGTAATGTATCCCTTCTGAGGCTTGTGGAATCTGCTTAGATCACATGCTGTGCATAGATTAGCGAGCAGTACCAGAAGAAGGAGGTGGGATGTGAGAAGGGTCATGAGCAAATAAGTGTCTTAGAACCGCTTGTCCCACTTGTGTATCTGCCTTGGAATGGGTGCCAATGCAGTAATGCTGAGTAAAAGTGTGAATAGAGCTCCAAGTAGCTGCTTTGCAAATGGTGTCAAGGGGTACATTTGCAATGAAAGCCACAGTGGCCCCAATGCCTCTAGTAGAGTGGGCCCTTGGCGTAAAAGGTAGAGTTTTTTCAGAGAGTGAGTAACACAGCTGGATACAGTTAATAATCCACTTCGAGATGGCACCTTTAGAGACGCGATCCCCCTCTCTGCCTGTAGCTACGGAGACAAACAGTTGATCTGTTTTTCTTAGCGGTCTGGTTTTATTTACATAGTAGAGGACTGCCCTACGTACATCTAGGGTGTGTAGTTTCACCTCAGCCGAGCTTTGCGGGTTCTGGAAGAAAGCCGGAAGCTCGATGGACTGGTTTACATGGAATTTTGATATAAATTTAGGTGAGAACCTAGGGTGTGTGCGTAAAACCAGTTTGTCTTTATGGATAGTAAAGAAGGGATCCTGCACAGACAGAGCCTTAATTTCACTGACCCTTCTTATAGAAGTAATAGCTACTAAGAAGGCCGTTTTATAAGTCAGGTGTTTGAGACTGCTCGTATGCATGGGTTCGAAAGGGGGGCCCATGAGCTTGGCTAGCACCACATTAAGGTCCCACCCTGGTGGTGGGTTTGAAATAGGAGGGTGAAGTCTCTTTACTCCTTCCATGAAGGCTTTAACTACTGGTACTTTCCACCACAAAATCTTGCTATGGGAAGTGGTGTAAGCCGAGAGGGCTGCCAGGTGTACTTTCAGTGAGTTAAAAACCAATCCTGCATCTAGCAGGTGGAGCATGTATGTAACAATAGTGGAAGGAGTGCAATCAACTGGGTTGATTTGTCTACTCTGGCACCAGATAACGAACCTCTTCCACTTGTCAAAGTAACAGTGCCTTGTGTTTGGTTTCCTAGATTCCTTTAGGATGTCCATACACCTCTGTGGCAAATTGAGGTGTCCAAACTCTATGACCTCAGGAGCCATGCTGCCAGGTTCATTGAGTTGGGTTGCTGGTGCACTGTTTGACCTTGGTGCTGGGACAGTAGGTTGTACCAGGCTGGAAGTTTGATGGGCTCGCACAACGCCATCCTGCGTAGGTGTGGGAACCACGGTTGTCTTGCCCACATGGGAGCAACTAGGACGAGCGTCATCGATTCCCTGTTCATCTTGTTCACCACTTTCCTGATGAGAGGAGTTGGTGGAAAAGCGTACGCAAACATCCCTGACCAGTTCATCCACAGGGCGTTCCCCTGGGAGTCTGGTTGGGGGAACCTGGATGCAAATCCTGGGCATTGTCTGTTTTCGCTTGTGGCGAATAGGTCTACCGTGGGTGAGCCCCACTGAGAGAAGTTATCTTCTACGACCTCTCTGTGAAGCACCCATTCGTGTTCCTCTGGGAGGGAGTCTCTGCTCAGAGCATCCGCTAGGGAATTGAGCTCCCCTGGAACATGTTGTGATGACAGGAAGATGTTCCGTCTGAGTGCCCATATCCAGATTTTCTGGGCAAGCTTGGACAGATTTGGCGAGCGAGTCCCTCCTTGCTTGTTCAGGTAGAACATGGCTGTAGTGCTGTCCGTCCGGATTTGCACTGACCGGTTTAGTAGGTGGGGCTCGAACGCCTGAAGCGCTCTGAATACTGCCAGAAGCTCTAGCAGGTTGATGTGGTTCTTGGCCACTGAGTGAGACCAGAGACCCTGAGCTGTGTGGTGGAGATGGTGAGCTCCCCACCCCGTCAGACATGCATCTGTAGTGACTACTGCCTGTACTTCGGGATCGTAAAAGGGTTTCCCCTGTGCGAGATTCTCTCTTGTCCACCAGTGAAGGCTTTGTACCAGTGTTGGCGAAACGACCACTAGATCGTCCCACTGACCACTTGCCTGAGACCACTGTTTCGCCAACCATTCCTGCATGGGACGCATGCGCAGGCTTTAATACACGCCCAGTAAACTCTACCGTATGGGCCTCATTCGATCTCCTGCGTGCTGGCGACAGTCCGAAGAGATGGACACGATAGGCCATATCATGTGGTCATGCCCACGGATTAAAGCATACTGGGAAACAATCCACAGAATAATCACCCAAGCCCCCAACTTGACGATTGACTTGGCCCCAGGACCAATGCTGTTTGGTGCAGATGAGGCGGACTGACACACAGACCCAATTATAAGAAAACTGGCACACAAAATCCTCTTCCCAGCACCCAAGCTCCTCATCATGCAATGGAAAGCAGTCAAAGCCCCTACCAAACATGCATGCTTAACGATGATTTTCAAGATCTGCATGCTAGAATGCTCCGTTATCAGACAGCGAGGTAGACCAGAACAAGCTGACCACTTTAGAGATATATTTGACACATACATTGAATAAGACGGACAGACGGGCAAGGCCTCCTTAATTATACTTCCCTTGCAGCTGAACTATCTACCGGGTCACAAACACAATCATACTCAGCCCTTCCCCACATAACACCTCCCACCACATGCCGCACATAACTAAGAAGTGAAGTTATGTGCTCTTACGCATGACCCCTATCAGAGTATCTGAGAATATATTGTCAGAAAATACTACAATGTGTGTGTATTATCGTTATTTTCACTATTAGAAATACGGTTACGACTTTTGCTTTGGGTGGGGGGAGGTGGCTGAATTATTATCAATATGCTTGTTCAATGTTTAAGTCAGAGGGATGGGGTGCGTGGGAGGGAGGGAGGTTATGGGTCGCTGATACGATTACCCGGCCTATGTTCCAGGTGGACGGATCATGTAAAACTGTCAATTACATGCCTTGCAAATACTTAATAAAAATAATTCAAAAAATGTTTTTAAAAAAAGAGGCAAGAGAGACTCAAAGAAAGGTTGACAGTGCCTGAACAACCCCTCATATATGAGATATCTGCAGTTGTGTTATTGAAAAAATGAGACTGTGTAACAAGTAAAATGGAATGACGTTTGCAGGAAGACCTGATAAGAATATCATGTGACTATCCTTTTTGGAAAGATACCTGGCAGGAGAGTAAACCAGGTTATCAAAGGATTGAGTTGAGAAAGGTATTCTATGAAAGACACATTTGGTTTTGCCATCTTAACCAAAGTGTTCTATGGAAAGTATATGTGTTTTGCTATTCTGACAATATCAAGAGTGACTGTTTAGCTGAGTGTTTCACTCAGTTTCTTTTTGTGGCTATTATTGAGTCTAGGTGTCTCTGGACTTTGTACAGTCTGCTTCTTTGAAATTATTCATCAGTATAATATTGAACTTAAGTCACCCTACCATTTAATTCGGTTGTGTCCATCCTTTTCTTTTGTAAAGATTTAAAAGGAACCACCATCATTAAAGAAAGTGACAAATTAATGTCCCAATGTGGAACAAAAAAGAGGTAAGTAGAAAAGATTTCATTAGACCATTCAAATGTGCCAATGTTAAGAAATATTAGGGCTAAAGATGAAACCAATGTGAAAATAACTGTCAAAAGGGCATGGCAATGGGTTCATGTCATTCATAAGGCATCAAAATAATAACTTGCATAATTTATAAGCATAAATACATTTATTACATCGATTGTGAAATTCTTATTTTTATATCCTAACCTCTTACGAATCAGACTTGAAGGTTCAATTGGCTCACATTGGGAGGAGAACCATCCCGGCTTACAAAGAATTTCAGGATTTTCGGGGATACCACAGCCAAAAGCCAAGAAAAACTGAAAACAAGGTGCCCAAAGCCAAATCTTGGTTGATTACGAGCTTTGCTGCCCTGCAATGTTTCAGCTTCAGGAGAAAAAAAACATAACAAGAACAAAATGGGAACAACATACACAAGCTGTAGCTCCCAGAATGTCCCAGTTGAAAAGAGGGAAGAAAATATCTAATTTCCTGTTGATACAGAGACATAAAGGTCTCCCTAGAAAAAACCCACATGGAGAAGATCAGTTCCGGGGACCTCTCAGAAACAGAGATTTATTGCTTCCCTGCACAGTCAGATAATTTGTTCCGCCTCTCTTGTTCAGATAAATGCATAGTGGTGTAAATGTCAGTCAGAAACATGACCGGCTTGTTGACGTCGAGAGGTAGGAAAGGATTCAATGACAGCCTGATCACCCACTATTTTAGGAAATTAATGTGGTAAGATTTCCTCTGTCACACCAACAGACAACTCAACATTTAATCTTGTAGGTGAGCATACTAGTGCTGCAAGAAGTATCTGTCCCCAGAGGGATCTGAGGTCAAGGAGGGCGAAAGAGATCGTCTGAAGGAATGTCGGCCAGGGACCACCACTGCAAATCCATCCAAACTTGAGGACCACCAATAAGGCCTCTCATGCCAACCCAAAATTGTGACCACTGGAGAGCTCTCAGTCTGGCTTGAGGAACATCTGACTTTGCAGTTAAAATTCTCGCATTTTTTGCTGGCTTTGTTATGTTTTACAAAAGTACTAGAATCTGTATTTTCAAATGAATGTTTTTATTAACAACAAAGAAACCAATATATTTCTCCAGGACTTAATTTAAGGCTGCATAGATAAATGATCTCAAATAAAACTTCAATTGAATTGACAATGATGGAGTAGATTTCTGCACCATGGGATGGAGAAACAAGTGAGGAGAAAAACGTTTGAGATAGAAAGGAGGGAGTGGAAGAGAAGAACAAGTTACTCTCTTACCTGGTAACGTTCTTTCAATGGGATGGTCCGACGACGTATTCCATATCTATGACAGGTAATGTCCACAGCTGTGCTGCTTTGGAACATTTTCGGCGTCTGCGTCCTGCGTCGGTGACCCGTCCCCGAGGACCTCCTCCGACGGCCGACGTCACCCGATGTGAGAAGTAGGACGCACGACGCCCGTAGCCTCAGTTGTAGTTTTTTCCCCCAGAACGTGTGACACCAGTTTTCTGCCAGTCAGACACACAAGGCCCTGCAGACAGCAAGCTGCAATCGCATAAGAAATTCGGCAGCGGGGAAGGTAGGGAGGGAGCGATATGGAATACGTCGTCGGACCATCCCGTCGTCGGACTCGATTGGGTCCACCGACGTATTCCATATCTATGACAGACTCCCAAAGCAGTACCAAGCAAGGAGGTGGGAAAAGAATTTAGAACACAAATTTAGCATGCCCAATCAAATAGCGGAATAAAGGACTGCCTTGCCAAAGGCCAGATGCTGCCCTCGGATGAAATCGAGGGAGTAGTGACTTACAAAAGTATGTACCAAAGCCCAGGTGGCTGCATCACAGATGTGACAAATAGGAACACCCCTCTGCAGGGCAGCAGACGCAGCCACTCCCCTGGTAGAATGGGCCCGCAAGCCAGTCGGAGGGTCCTTACCCACCAAGCGGTAACTCGGAGATAGCTAAAATAATCCAATGAGACAAAGTCTGTTTCGTCACAGCTTGTCCCAAACGCTTTCCAGCGTAACCAATGAAAAGTTAATCGTCCACTCTGACCCGGGACATGCACGAAATATAAAAGCTCAACGCTCTCCTAGGATCAAGCCTATGGAGCCTCTCCTCATCCTTACCAGGATGTGAAGGAGGATAGAACGCCGGAAGAACAACCTTCTGGCTCAAATGAAATTCCGAAACCACCTTCGGAAGAAAAGAAGGACAAACTCTAAGGACAACCCTGTCCTTATGAAACACAGTGAAGGGTGGCTTAACTGAAAGTGCCTGTAACTCACTCACTCTGCGAGCGGAAGTAACCGCAACCGAAAATAGTGTTTTCAGAGTTAACAGTCTCAAAGGGCAAGAATACAAAGGCTCAAACGGAGCACCCATAAGAAACTTAAGAACAAGGTTCAAATCCCAACCGGGCACCAGAAAAGGTGACGGAGGGACACATTAGTGAGCCCTTTCAAAAACTGAGAAATTAAAGGAATCTTAAAATAGAAACATTCTTCAGGCGAGCGCTTAAATATGGACAGCACCGCCAGGTAACCTTTAATGGTCCCCACTTGCAAGCCCCTGTGGGCCAAGGAAAGCAAAAAAGACAGAACCATGGGAATGTCACACTCAAAAGGATCCACATTCTCAACTCTGCACCAGTTGCAGAACTTCCGCTAACGGCAAGGGTACAGAGACTTTGTTGCCGGCGCCTGGCCGACAGCTACACCTCGATCTCGTCTTCAGGGAGGTCCCAATCCTTATACCTCAACCTTTCAGAAGCCAAGCGTGCAGGTTCAGGGATCCGACCTCCGGATGGTGAACCTGACCCCCTCTCCCGTGAGAGCAGATCGTCTCGGTAGGGAAGACAACGTGGAGGGCAGATGGACAAGTCGATAATGTCTGGGTACCACGTCCTCCGGGCCCACGCCGGAGCAATAAGGATCATCCGGGAACCGAACCTCCGTAACCTCTGCAGTACTTGCGGGATGACGAGGACTGGAGGAAACGCGTACAGCAGTGGGAATGACCACTCCACCACAAACGCGTCTCCTAAGGCTCCTTTTGGAGGAAATTCCCGCAAGCAGAACCTTTCGCACTTCAGGTTGACAATGGAGGCGAAGAGATCCACTTGAGGGGTCCCCCAAAGGGTGAAGATCTCCAGAATCTCCTGAGCCAGCTCCCACTCGTGAGAGATCGTGCTCTGCCTGCTCCGAGCGTCCGCCGTCTCGTTGTCGTCTCCGGCCAGATGAACAGCCGAGATCGAAACTTCCTGCTGGATGGCCCAGAACTCGAGCTGCATCGCCTCCCTGCACAGAGGAAGTGACCCCCCCCCCCCCTTTTTGTTGAGGTAGTGCATGGCCACCGTGTTGTCCGTTAGAATCAGGACACTCTTTCCTCGCACAGTCGGCAGAAAAGCCTTCAGGGCTAGCCTGACGGCCCTCACCTCCAACAGATTGATATGGAGTCTGGACTCCGACGGAAACCAACTACCGTTGACTGTCAACTCGTTGGCATGAGCTCGCCATCCCGTGAGGGATGCGTCCGTCACGATCGTCACCTCCGGCCAGGGCAGCCAAAATGGGGCCCCCTTCATCAGATTGCCTTCGACGGCCCACCACAGAAGGTCCTGGGCGACCGAGGGTGGCACCTGAACAGGGTCCGACATCCTGCCGGAGGACTGAGACCACTGGAGCTTGAGTGCCCATTGCAAAGATCTCATCCGCAACCTGGCCTCTGGCACCAGAAGAATGCAGGATGCCATGAGGCCGAGCAGTCTCAAGAACTCGGACGCTGGGAGAGTCTGGACAAGTTGAAACTTGTGCACCATCTGCTGAATGTGAAGAGCCCTCACCTGGGGAGGAAAACACAGCCCCAGGGATGTGTCGAGCACTGCTCCGATGTACTGGAGCCGCTGTGTTGGCGTCAAATGGGACTTCTTTAAATTGAGGGAGAAGCCTAGCCTGTGAAGAGAGTGGCAGGTGACGGACAGATATTCCAGGACTTGCTCGGGAGAGCTCCCCCTGATCAACCAATCGTCCAGGTAGGGGTAGACATGAATCCCCCCTTTTCTGAGATGCGCTGCCACCACCTCCATGAGCTTGGTGAAAACCCTCGGGGCGGAGGTCAATCCGAACGGCAGGACCCGAAACTGAAAGTGCGAGTCGCCAACCGCGAACCTCAGGTACTTCTTGCGCTTGGGATGGATCGGCACATGGAAGTAAGCGTCCTTGAGGTCGAGAGACACCAACCAGTCCTGAAGTTGAAGGGCCTGGAGGACTTGAGAGAGAGTAACCATCTTGAACTTGTCCTTCCTGAGGAGTTTGTTCAAACCTCGCAAGTCCATGATGGGTCTCAATCTGCCATCTTTCTTCGAAATCAAAAAATAAGGGGAATACCATCCCTTGTTCCTCTCCGCTACAGGCACCAGTTCTATGGCGCTTTTCTCCAGAATTTCCTGCGCAATGAGCGGATCCGGACTCTTCAAAGAGAGGTTCCCTGGTGGATTGTCGTGAGGCCTCTGCCGAAAGGGAAGACAGTAGCCGTGGGTTATGATCTCCAGAACCCACACATCTGAAGTAATGGCACGCCACTCTACAAGATGCTGTGCCAGCCTTCCCCCAACCGGCGAACCATCGGACCTTGCCTCATGACTGAGTGGTAGCGGCTGCGGCGTTGCTTGAGGGCAAAGAGGCAACTGCCCGAGCGGCCTTGGCACCTCGAGTACCCTGTTTTCCACCTGTGGCACTCTTACGGTGGCCTCTTTGACTGACAGCTCCTCTCGCTTTACTGAAGGACGAGTAATAGTGAAAGGAACCTCCCCTCCATTGTTGCCCCCTAGGACGAAAAGGCAGAGGGTGTCGAACTGCAGCGCCCAACGACTTCGCTGCAGCTTTGGAGGTCTGCAACCTCTCAAGGCTCTCGTCAGCTTGCTGCTAAAGAGATGTTCACCGTCAAAGGGCATGTTGAGGAGCCGGGACTGCACAACAGGAGCGAACCCAGACTTCCGCAACCACGCAAATCTGCATATTACGGTGCTCGCCACAATGGACCGGCTGACACAATCTGCCATGTCCAAACCCGACTGAACGGCCTCACACATGGCATCCTTGCCATCCTGAACCATAGCAAGGAAACCATCCCGTTCATCCCCTTCGGGAATATGTTCAGCCGCTAATGCAACACAGTTCCACAGAGTGTGTGTGAAACGAGACAAGGCACATACGGAGTTGGCTGCCTGAAGCGCCATACCCCCAGAAGAAAACACCTTCTTTGCCCAGCCATCAAAATGTTTGTCGTCCCTATCCGGAGGGATGGTAGGGTACGACGCCTGCTTTGCCGGGCCCGTAGCCGCCTGCACCACCAAACTCTCCGGAGTGGAGTGCCTGGACAAGTAGCAGGGGTCGCTACTGGCTGGATGGTATTTTCGCGACAAAGACTTGCCCACAGCTGGGAGACTCTCCGGAGCAGTCCAAGCCGCCGCCACCCTTCTCTGCAGAGCCATATGAAACGGCAGTACCGGGTCAGTGGGGGGACCAAGATTAAGGAGGTCCGTGAGATCATCCTGAACAAACTCCCCTGGGGGAGCCGACCATCCCAAGTACTCGGTGACCCGAGACATAAGGCGCCGGTACAAAGAATCGGCATGAGTGCCAGGCTCTGGCCTACAAAACTCCTTCTCCGGAGAGGTGTCCAGTCCACTGGCATCATGCAGTGACTGCCTCAGGTCATCAAACTGGCTATGGCTCGAGAGAAGCTCATCTGGCACCGGAACCAAGCCTTCATCAGAGCCTTCATCACCCTCTGAAATGTACTTCAGGCGGTGAGAAGAAGACACCTGGGGACCAAAGCTATGCCTGACCTTAGCCAGAGCTTTCTAGGGGCTAACCCCGTACCACGGGGCCCCTCCGACACCACCGCCTCGAAAGGCGTTGAGGGCGCCGATCGAGTCGGCGCCGGGTGAATCGGCATCGACGTCAGCTGCAGCGCTGCCAGCATCAACGGCGTCGACACAGGCCTCTAAGCCGGAGCTCCGAGCGTGTCTCTCGACGACCTAGGCGCCGACATCTTCCTCGAAGACGGCACAGGATCACGCGGTCTACAGCGCGTCAAGGACCGGGACCTGGAACGGGCATGGCGAGAACGGCTACCCTTGTCCGAGCGGGACCTCTCCAGCGAGCCTTGCCGACCACCCGAGCCTGAAGGCGTACAGTACAGGCGGTGTCTCTCTACCGGTGCCGAACGACCCCACTCGGAGGCGCGGACAGACTGGTGCCCTGCGATTCGAGAATCGCCAACATTTTCTTCCCGAAGGAAGCCCATTCCTCCAGTGTCGCTTGCATGGTGGGATAAGCGACCCGCCGACGGGCGGAGTCCTCGGAAGAGGACGGGGAGGGCGACCGATGCCGGCGCTTCCGGGAATGCCTAGAAGAGGCAGAGGAGTGGCGAGACCGACTCCTGGAAGGAGACCCACTGGACTTCCGACGATGACACGGAGTGTCGCCTCTCGAGTCATCCGTCGAAAGCCCCGTAGACCTCGACTTCCGGGGCTTAGACACCCGACCTACCGACAACAACTTCTTGTGCTCCCGCAAGGCCTTGGCCGTGAGCGACTGGCAGTTGACACAGTCGTCCGTATCGTGGGCCTCCCCGAGGCACCAGAGGCAGGCGTCATGCGAGTCCGTGACCGACATCTTGGTCCCACAGTCCCCGCATTTCTTGAAGCCCGGACGCGGGGTGGAAGACGAGGTAGACATTGTTTCACGAACAGGTTTTCACAAAAACCAAACAGGTTCAAAGGAACCGAGAAGAATACAACAAACTCCAAAGAGTCGAGGAGTACCGAGATTCAGGAAGCGAACACGTTCGCGGAAAAAACATAACTGAGGCTACAGGCGTCGTGCGTCCTACTTATCACATCGGGTGACGTCGGCCGTCGGAGGAGGTCCTCGGGGACGGCGCATCGACGTCATCGACGCAGGACGCAGACGCCGAAAATTTTCCGAAGCAGCACAGCTGTGGACATTACCTGTCAAAGATATGGAATACGTCTGAGGACCCAATCCCCTCGAATGATAGATATCAAGGCAGGAGGGGGAGTGAAGGCAGGTAGAATTATATGAAGCATCACAGGACAAGGGAAAGTGGAAAGCAGCAAAAGACTCAAGAATGTTGGGGATGGAGGATAAGAGTGGAAGCATGTTTGGAAGAGAACAAGAAAGAAAGGGAGATCATTATATTTAAGCAAACTGCTAACAAATGATTATCAGTAGTTCAAGAAAAGTTGAGAGGTTAAAACATCATTTTCGACTGGCCAAAATAAAATGTTGTAGTTGTTATCAAGCACCATTCTTTGCAGGACTTCTATAGTACTCACAACTCCTACACTCAAGGTATTACAAAGGGACAACATTAATGTGATTTCTCAACAAGGTTGAGAGGTGGCCTGTCTTTATTGACACAGCTATGTTTAAGTTATGACAGCATTCCAAGCTTTCACATGAAAGGTTATTTTTTTATTCTGAATAAACATCTGCCTTTATCAACTGGTGAAAAGGTGTGCACGCTGTACACATAGGAGAATGCTTCTTTTCCACCCCACCCTAGGCTGGATGTAATTATGCGCTTTAATTTACTTGCCATAGCAATACATTTTGACGGATGGGTTTGCAGTCTGGATGTAATTATGCGTTTTAATTTACTTGCCATAGCAACACTTTTTGGCAGACGAGTTTGTAGTCTGCAGTCTTTCTACCCTGCTGGTTGCTGTATTGCCCGAGTGTAAGGGGAGGAGCACTTGACAAAAACTGGTTTGTCAGTTTGCTGCGGACCAATCGGGACAAGGACGTTTTGAACGATGGAGGAAGTACGCAATCTGCGGAGTTCCAAACTTTGCAGAGAAGGGGAAGGAGAACCTCTGGTCGATCAAGCAGCCCCACTGTTCATTCACCTACCCAAAGGCGAATCATCATACTCCTTGGGTAAGCGAAAAAACACAACTACCTCTTAATATTTCATTTTCTCTTAACCCCACTCCCTCCCCTCGATCCCTTGAATAGAGATCCAGTCACCCCACCGACCCGCTGCGCTGCTGTTATCACCGACTACATCCACCCACACTCCTCTGACTGAAACAGTCCAAGAAAACATTTCGAGCCTGCCAGTAGTACGGTGTCACCAGATTTATTTATTTTTGGAAAAGACACTCACCAAACTACCAACTCCCACTTATGGCCCCTGAGAGACTCAGAGCATTGGGTCGCAACAAATCACATGCCGGACACCCCAATACCCTCCGCGACCATAATCGAAGTGACACCAGTAGAAGTTTCATCATGAAAACTTAAGAGGGGAAACTTAGTGTAGCAGGGAGGTTACCCATTTATCTCTGGCCCGTGATACCAACACAGTGACTCTTTTGGCCCCTCCCCCTCTCACGATGCAACCTTCCGGCACCTCCGCTGTCTCGCTCTCAAGCGCCCCGTTTCGAACTACTGTGGGGCTCTCTAAGCCCGAGATTACGGTTCAAGCTGAGGTGCACAATCCTCACTTGTATGAACCAGACTTTGTTAAAAAAGACTTTTGCTTTACATCCACCTGACAATTCTCTCTCGCACGACTCCATTGAACCAGCCCAAGAGGCGGCCCACAAGATGGTCTAAGAGGGTCCATCGAACTCTCTGCCGGGAGTCGACCTCGCAAGAACCTTTGCATCAATAATCCCTCAAGCAGTACCATTCGCGGCTGGAAAAGGTCCAGGACAACTCCCAGGGTTCTCAAGATGCAAATGCTAGACCACACAGGCTCCCTGAAACCAAATCAACAACAGACTCACCAACACTTGAATCCCAAGTGGTAACGTTGAAGAAACACACAGCCTTTCCATTTCCTGTAAATACGTTCTCCAAACCAATTAATCACAGTGGGGGCATTCTGCCTAAAAGAATCTATCGAAAGGCCTCTTCTAAAGGTAATCACCCAGTTACGAAAGCCTCTGTCTTCTTTCATCTGAAAACAAATAAACCTATCTTTGCCAACTGTTAGGCAGAAACCAGTGCAGTTCCCTCTGGGACCACTGCAAAAGATTTAAGACTACAGGTGTTTGGCAGTAAACCCACTTGGTAGCAGTCTGTACCACACAGATTCACTTGGTAGCTGTGGCTGAGCAGTCAGACTTCCCTCAAGAAGAGTTAGGCAGTATACCGAGTATTCACAATAGGTCACAAGAACACAGTAGAACAAGCAAACACTGACCAGAGCTTGGTGTAAAAGAGATACTTATTTATTTAAAACCACATCTAATAAAACACACAGGCACTAAGATTAAGCAGTTCAAAAACACGGTCACTAAAAGATATACACTCCCTTAAAAGAATATTAGACAAGTCTTAAGTAAAGCCCCACTTATTTTCAGACAGCGGTGAGCGCTTAACGTAGATGGCACTCTAATAATTCGGTTTAAAAGGGAGAGAAAGGCAGAGCATAAATTGAAACAGATCCCAACACTTTCAAAAGAACACAGCAAGAGAGGAAGGCAGCGTCAAACCGGGAAGTTAGAGTTCAGAAAGCCGGATCCACTTTAAGAGGATCAGAACGAAATGTGTCCAAGGTCACATGGTTGAAAAGTGCACAAAAGTCTCAAAAAGGTTCAGAAAGAGTTGGACCAAAAGAAAGGGACCAGTTAGATGGTCAAGGCGGCCGGTCCAGTCCAGAAGGTTAAGGGATTATTATTACCTTGTAGCAATCTTTAGAAAGGGAGGCCTGGCGGACACGGTACCTTAAAGTGGTGAGAATATTCCAGCGGGGGCAGTTGTTCCTGGCAGCAGATGCAAGTCAGTGCTTCGTCCGGGGGAAGAGAGGATCTCGTCGGGGAGGAAGACAGGAGTCCGTTGCACTGCCAGGGAAGAAACCAGCCGCGGAATTCTCAGGTCAAAAAGGAGCAGTCCTTTTATTCGCGGTCACGTGGTAAGTGGCTATCCAGTTGCCGGGGTGCTTGGCACGGGCAATTCGACCACAAGACGTCCTGGGATGCGAGGAAAAGAAGGTAAACTGGTTGTGCCCACCAGTCAGGGGAAGAAGACTCTCCAGCCGGGAGATCTTCTCTGTCGTCGGGAAGTGGTGAGTCGGTTCCACAGGGCTCCACCGGTGGTGTCGGCGTAGCAGGTCGGCTCAGCTTCTCCCTCGTCGGATTCTCAGGTCCTGTGGCGACTTTTGAAGTTCCAGTCCCAAAAGCCCTGCTTTTATGCAGCACACCCCCATTCACTCAGCCTAGCTGTCAATCAAATATGCTAAGTGGTGAGCCGGCCGGCTCACCACTTGGGCCAATCACACAAGAGTGCGACTTGAGTTACCAAGGTAACTCAGTCCAGGGTGCCTAAACGCCCTCCCACACCCCCTGTGGTACCCAGACAGAGTGGCACCACTTTTGGAGGCTTCTGTGGAGAAGCCCGCCAAAAAGTGGAACAAAGGGCTCGACTTGGGTTGGAGTCACAGAAGAGAACACAAACGCCATTTTAGAATAGAGTCCTGGCAAAAAATACCAACCGCCGAATTAATATTAAATAAATAAACCGGCGGTATGTTCGAGGCTATGAGAATTAAATAATTAAAGTTGGTAGCCTCGAACAATGGGAAAATCCCATAGAGATATATTTGCGTTCGAATATAAAAAGTAGTATCCACTGCCACCAGCTAAAACTCGATCAGGGGGGACGGAGAAGTGCCCCCTCGACTAACAGACCCCGGGGCAATCGAATTGCCCTGACCAGTACGTCCACAATATGATTGTTTGTACTGGTTTCTGTTCATAATTTGGGACTAGTAAAGCCAATGGTGACTTTACATGCCCTGGGAGACAGTAGTCAGTCCCAGGGTATGGAGTCTATGGCGGGGTGTCACTATGACACCCCTGTGTCACTGCACGGAGGGTGCTGTGTAACACACATAGTAAAAACACATGAGACCCTATGGAGTAAAGGACCCCATAGCCCATAAAACACATTAACAGTCAAAGGAACACCATAAATCATGTCGAAGAGTGGGAGAAAGAGAGTCTCACTCTTGGCAGGAGAAAAAAACAAACTCCATAAATCCAGCAAAGCTGCTGGGGGACTCACTAGGTTAGGAAATTCAGCCTAAACAGAGAATTCTCCCTAACACCAACCCTCTGGGCAAACTCTCTGATGTGGAAATCCTGGAGGGACTCGGGAAAATCCCACAACCTCGAATACTCCAGGCTACTTACTGCCGCCTGGAGAACAACTCTCAGTGCCTCCAGGCAAAAGTGGGCCAAGCCTACCGACCGCACACCAACACATGCCCACGCAAAAGGGTGGCTCCCTTACTTCTCGAGCCCCCTTAAAAACAACAAACCCTCATCCCACTTGTTTGTACAAAGGGAAAGACATGTGCAGGAAAGAGGCCGGTGGGGGAAACCCTGCCAACGAGACAGCTCCTCAACAAACAACTATTCACAATTTAACAACTGTGAAGAAAACACATCCAAATGGCCCCTTAGGTCCAGTGCCCAAGAGAACGGGCGCTGAGCACTCACTAAAACCACTACTTGAGGACCCACGAGATAAACCACTGACCTGGAAGAACATAGAGGCCAGTGAGGTTTCGTGGACCAGTGACCTCAAAGAACCACCCACAACTACAAGACCTGGTCATGGTACTTTGGATAGCGACCTTAACTCTCAGAAAACCGGGACTGAGCCAACCAAGCAGTCTCTGGAAAGGAAAAAAAAATGAAACAACAACAAACCAGATTTATTCACTATAATGACATCCCTTACCATTGCCCTAGCCCCGTTCACTAAACTTTACGAATCATTAAACAATACTTTAAAGGACCAGATGACTTTGATGGCAATGATGCATTTAAAACTTCTGTTTCTGGAAGGGTATATCACCGCCAAAGACTCAAGGAAATCCAATTCAGAAATAAGCTCCCTTCATCCGGAAACTATAAGTAAGAGGGTCATCCACCCCCATGCATAACACTGCCCTCAATTCACACAGACCAAAGTGCGGGATGAGACACAAGTGGACCTCACAGGTGAAGAAAAGGTCACTATAAAACCTATTGTAACTAATGCAACGAACTGGTCCGTGGGGGGATGTCTCCACAATATTCCTCAGGCACCCTAGTGGCAAAGACAAGGAAACTGAACAGCCGCCTCTATAAGACCCAAGACGGGGGCCTTTGGAACTGCAGAACCATCAGACTCTGGACAGCCACCAACCCCACGTGCGAGGGAAGCAAACCAAAGTCAGAAACGACCCAACGCTCCCACAAACATAAACAAACAAAACTTTTCAATCTTCCTCCAGAGGACAAAGAAGATAATTCAAGCACGTTAATCATGGAGCCGGTTACACCCCGAAACGTCCACCTTACAACTAATACTGAAGCCTCCCAATCAAATCCAAAAGCCAAAGCAGTTCCCAAACCCGCACCAAGGAAAGTCCTGAGGAAAGAAACCCCTCAAGTCCTTGCATCCCCTCCAAAATATCTATGTGGACGAAATGTGGAGGTTACAGAACCACCTGCAAGTGATGAAAACGAAACAATGCAGGAGCTGATGAATGTATCCATATACTCTATAGAAGCCTCTGAATCCAATTTGGTTGTGGAGGACATAAGACTCCTGGGCATCCAGTGTCCGCACCAGGAAAATGGAATGCTCACCCTTATGCCCATTTCCGAAGAGCTCTTTCAGAAAAAAGAAAGGGAGTGTTAAGGCGAACCAGTCAAGCCGAGACCTTGGGCCTTAAGTCATCTGACCCGGACCAAAGTCTCACCACAGAACTTTCCGGGCCTACCCGCTCAGGGAATGGTAGGAAAATGGCTCTGAACCCGCTCCACCAAGCCCAGAACCCAAGACGGATTAACCATCTTTGGGAAAGATGCCTTTAACGTTACCACAGACTTCCCTCTGAATGGCAGGTGACAAATTAGCTTGAGAGGAGCCTCAGCCATGGGGGCAACCAAGAGGGGGCAACCAAGGACGAAGGCTCCGGGCCACGTAAATCGAGCAATAAAACCGAGAGCCGCAAACACAACAGCCTACGATTGTTAAAACTTGAAAATCCTGGACAAAGGGAACAACTTGATCCTAAACAGGACAAAATTCACGCAACTACTTCACTGCATCCCAAATCTATGTCAAGTCCTATCAAAGGACCTAAAGATCATCGAATTTGGGAACCAACAGAGAATGGACAGCATATCTCTTCACATACCGTCACCTGTGGTAAAAGGGATGCTGTTGGATGCAGCAGGAAGCCTGTTAATGCTAGGCTTCAACTTAACTCCAGTCAAAGACCCTGTGGTCTCCCCGCCCATCCTACAGAAAACAGCAGGTGAACAAGGGCTTCCAGTAGGACAGCTGAAGGTCTTAACGACTCCACCGGGGCAGTAAAGAAGAAAAGAACGAAGGAAATAAAAATCCTGCAAGATCCACTGGGGATGGGACGTGTCCCAGAGGGCGCCAGACAACCTGAACGTGACAATCCATTTGGACCGGCGGTCGACTAAAGGTAGAGAGATAACAGCGACCTCAATCGCCCAGAACCGTGGCCTGGATAAACCTAACTGTCTTGGTTTACGGGAGCCTTGGCCCAACAAGACCACGCATAGCCAATAATGCTGCCTATGCCCCTACGGACAAATACAGCCTGCTAAAACCTCATGACGCCTTCGCCAAATTCTTTAAAGATGGCTTCTTGGAACGCTAGGGGTTTTAAACACTTGACAGTACAAAGCGACGTTAATCTGGGGGCCTTTGACCTGGTATGTCTCCAGGAAACCTGGCTGCGGCAGAAACCTACTGTGGATGGATACAAAGTAGTCCTGAGCCACGCAGCAAAGGGGTAGAAAGGAAGACCCACATTGGGCCAATTGACAGCGATAAGATCTGGCAGCGACCTAAATCTAAGGGAAATTATCTTTCTAACCTTTTCGCCCAAGAGCTTTTGGGGGAATGGAGCTACCCAGTGATTCTAGCAACTCAGGACAAACCAACTACCATGGTAATTATAAATCTCTACTGGAACCCCCAAGCGATCACAAACCTGGCCTTTCTGGACATGACCACCAGTTTGATCGATGATGCATACACTAACCAGCACACCCCCTACATCATTCGATGCAGAGATCTCAATGCCAGATGTATAAAGGGTGATTGTGGAAGAGGGGGGATTCAAGGAAGATCTGCCTCCGTGACTAGAGGAACTTTCTGGATGTCACTCATGGCTTCACGTGACATGCACATGTTAAACGGCCAAATCGCAGTGGATATACCCCCGAGGAAGACCTGGGAAAGAGAGGACCAGTCAGCTGTGATCGATTACATCTTTGTATCAAGGAATCTCCTGCCACTGGTTTCCTCTTTTGAAGTAGTGTGGACGGCTAACAGCGACCACAACTTGCTGTGTACAAGCTGAATTGCCGCGATGCAACCAGAAAGACCAAGAATGACATCATCGGTAACGGTATGTGTGATGCTGGAAATGCATTGGAGGGGCAGGGCCTCCATGTCCTTGTCCTGTACTCCCTTATCATGTGTGTTCTGTGTTGTGTTCTACACAGGAGTCCATGTGGGGCTCCTGGAAGTGCAGCTCTTCCTCATTTTGGTTGTGGTGAACAGAGACCCTTGGGATACACTTACGGCGACGATTGGTGAGGGTACAACCCTGTACCCCTAGTGTATGTTTTTGGGCACCTGTGTGTGGCCCACAGAGCAGGGTATGGGCTAGTGGCAGCTCCATGCTGAATTTGACAAGTGCTCCGAGTATCCTCCTTTTTGGGATACCAAGGTCCTGCCATTGGAATCAGTTGATTCCTGATAGAAGGCAAGATGGCCCCTGTGGCCTCTTGGTTTTCTATTACCTGTTACCTTGTTTTCCCAAAGTCATGGGAAGCCCTGACTCTGTCCCTTCGCCTGACTGACTATTGGGTTGAAGAACCATATATGGTATAGTGCGGAAGTCCAGGCCAGACTGGCTGGAGCCTTCCCAGTGACTGCATGTTTTGGGTACACCCTTGTGGTGGGACTTGGGTGAATGGAGTGTGTGACCTGTATGCATTCCATGTTATGGGTGTCTGGTTTCTGTGTATGTGACAAAAAGAATGAGACAGCACTGCCTGAGACTGACATGAATGCAGTGTGGTGTGCTGAAAGGCTGGGTGCTTGCCCCAATCCACATTCTGTGTTATGGGTGTCTGGGTGGAAGTGAATGGCCTGAATGCACTGTGAGCCTGATGTGCTGCCTGCCTGCATGAATGAATGAATGAATGCCCTTCTGACTGATAGGCTGACTGAGCTTGGCTGAGCAGCGTGAACGAGGGACAGAGGTGTATATCTAGGGACCTCCCACTTACAAATTTGTTCAGAAGCTGAAGTTGAAACTTGAAGCTGCTTATCCTTGAAGCCCAGCTGGAAGAAGAATTGCTGGTGCATTTGCTTCGACCAAATCAGAAATCTGTTGAGTCTGTTGAGGACTGATCTGAGAGAGGACCTGGCTAGGTGATCTCTCCGCGAGCTACGAGGGAACATCAGGCAGAAGCTGATCTTCATCGAGGCACCCACCGAGAAATCTTGAAATAAAGCGCCAGGACATCAAAGCCATCAATGTCCCTTGCCGTCGACCAGGGTTCGGAGGATTTCCGTAATCGCTGGAAGCCAGTTGAGTCGTGTTGCCCAGAAGCGGGGACAGCTCAACGCTGTGCTGCTAGACGACCGGAGACGCAATGCTCCACCTTTGCCTAAAAACATTGAAAGAAGGGCTCCCTTGCCATCACCATCGACCGCTTTGTCCTGCCGGAGAAAGTCGAGGTCGTCGACAACCAAGGAGAATCCGCCAGTGGGTTTCTTGCCACCCGAAGTCCACAAAGACGCCGACAAGTGAAATCCAAATTACAGCTGTGGTCGAGTACCGATCGCTGACGCAGACATCCAACGCCGACACTCGACCCCCACTGCCGGGCCTACGTTATTCATTGAGTCTTCTTTGCGGCATCAAACTCTTTTCTTCAAGGACTCTCGACACTGAGGTTCACATTTCTTCGAGGACTCTCAACGCCCTGTGGCTCCTGCTTTAAAGAGAGTCCACCCTTGAGGGATCTGTCGATGAACCATCAAAGAAATTCTGCTAAGCTCAGGTACATTGGGGTAGTGGAACATTTCAGACTAGGAAACAAGACTATTTTAACATTAAGGGACTGGGCTTGTTAATGCACTTTATTACAGGTTGCCCGGGTGGGGGGATCCTCACACAAACTGTGTCTTAGTAGCAAGAGAACCATTCTGGCATTGTTTAACCTCACTTGTCTTCCGTCCTATGCCGATACACTTTACTGATTGATTTGCATGGCATTAGAACTGTCAGCAGTTGGTGCATTTTAAAGGAGTCAATAGTTAAGTCACAGACATTTTATATATTTGCCATACTAGATTTGCTAAAGTACAAAGTGTGTTATTAATTGTGTATATATATTGAACCTTATTTTTATATAAAGAACTGTTTTAACACATAACATAATAGTGTGTGGACATTCCTTTGTGGAGGGCCTGGGGACTACACTGTACTTATGAACCAGGCTGCATCACCTCCTGAGACAGTAAGCCTTAATTGCTCATCCATACTACCATAGCGAATCTTGTCCGGGGTGCTCTGTGCTTCTACTCTGCCATATAGAGGGCAGGAGTACAGATACCCCACTCCATGATTTACAGTATGCAACAAGGGCACTCGTTTGAAAATCGCCAGGCCTGCAAGTTAACAGCGAAATTCATAGAAAATCTAGTTTAACGAATTGATGAAGATGAGTCAAAAGTGGAATACAGCCCCCTACTCGAATGCTATCGCATCACCAAACGAGGGCCACAGACCGGGAAACCTAAAAGACCTCACATAGAAGAAAAGCAGCCAAGACAAATTACCCTGAAGAAATAAAAAAAGCAAACATGGCTAGTAAGACCTATAAAACTGGTTACTTAAAAGTGATATGCGGAAGGAAGGTGAAGGATTTCTGTCATTAGTCAAGTCCACTGCAGGCCAAAACACTGACCCACAACAGAACAATGTCAAAGAACAGGTCTGGGTGACTCACTTCACTAACATTTTTTACATGAAGACAGACCAATAGACCTTACCTCCAGCGAAGAAGATCGAACCATGGGACATCCCTCATGGCGTAGAACATATAAGGGAGAAACTACAAAAGCTAAACTCCTCACAGGCTCCCGGTCGCGATGGCTTGACCAACGCCATGTTGAAGGAACACCCGGAATCATGGGCCCTCTTCATCCACAAACTGATGGAGCAAATTACCCAAACCCGCTCGATCTCCAGTTCTTGGAGGAAGTCAACAGTTGTCCCAATTTTTAAGAAGGGAGAAAGTAACTACCGACCCATAGCCTTCCTAGATGCGATCAGGAAGGTTTTTGGATCCCTCATTCTGCAACAACTGCAAGACTGGACGAAGGCGGTGGGATGCAATGACCCATTTCAAACGGGCTTCCTCAAGGACATCGGAATGTGCTGCAAATATCCTTCTTTTGAGCATCTTTACGGGAATAGTGAGACAGGGCGGACCAAGGCTTTTCATGGCGTTTGTCGACCTGGTTCAAGCTTTGGACAAAGGCAATCGACAACGCCTGTGGGTGAAACTGGCTGAGCAGAACTGTCCAAACTCTATCTTGGAACCCCTAAAGGCTCTTCACTCTCAAAGCACCATGTGAATGCGACTCAACCAATTTGGCCTACTATCAAGTGAAATCCCCACAGCCAGAGGCGTAAAGCAAGGATGCCACTCGCCCCAGCACTATTCAACTTCTTTGTGGCCGACATCCAGCATTTTGAGCCTTCAATAAGATCCGCCCCCCTCCCCCGACCATAGGTGGTGTCCGGCTAAATCGTCTTTTGTAAACCTGATGACCTAGTCTTAATTGATCAGACTCTGGTGGGCCTCCAACGCCAGCTGGATAGCCTGCAAAAATACATCGTCAAGAACGATTTGGCAATCAACATAGGGAAAACTAAAATGATGTGTTTTAAAACAAAACAAAAAAACAAAAACAAATTGACATGGTTCTTGGGCTGCACAAAAATCAAGCAAGTAAAGTACTTTAAATACTTAGGAGTCCTACTAAATAACGGCATAGTTGAAACACCGAAGGTAGACCACCTCAGAGAGAAAGCAAAGAAGCTGACCAGTCAAGCCGTGGCCCTGAACAAGAAATATGTCCGCTTTTCCATACAGCCAGTGCTGAACTTCTATAAATCAAAAGTAGTCCCCTCACTGGCCTACGGTGACGAGGCCATGATAAACATCCCAGAGAAAGCATGGCTCAGGCTTGAGGGACTCTCTTCCAAAAGAGTGTTGGGTGTCCCCACTTCAATACCGGTCCAGATCATACAGAGGGAGCTAGGTCTTGTGTCCGTAAGAGCTGTGGTGGAATGGAACAGTTTAGCTCTGTTCCGTAAAATCATCTTATTTCTGCAGCCGGTAATCTTCCAGATTATTAACAAAGAACTACTTGGAGAGTCGAGAACTGGGCAAAAAAAGAACAGAGACACACTGGAGATGATTGACTGTACTGAAAACGACCTGAAAACAAACCCAGTGAGAGTTAAGAAAAAAGCTAGGAGAAAGCGACTGGATAATTACTCTCACCAGGGTCGCTTGTTACCAGTCAACTGTACACCTTCCTTTGGAAAAAAGGAAACCAAACACACTTACGGGATACCTGGCAAAGGTTCCCAACAGACTTTACCGTGACCAGTTTCTATGGATCTGACTAACCCTTCTACCTACAAACGAGATCATCGCAATAAGAGGCAAAGTTGACATCAATTCATGCCGACTTTGCAAAGATCACGACTGTTTTGAATTTTTGAAGCATCTCTTACTCTACTGCCCATGCTTGACCAAGGAGAGAACCAAAGTATTTGGACATCTTCTGTCACAATTTCCATCGTTTAGTGCAGAGGAATGGTGGGCAATTTCAATGAGTGGAGAAATAAACTGCACTCGTGATAGCTGTGGTCTCGTTTATGCTTATAATCTTTCCAAACAAAGGAGAACATATGGCTCATTCATAAAATAAGACTCTTGTTGGATCGAGCGCTACTTCTTCCCTTTTTACTGAACATATTTTTCCGATATGTTTTCAACTCTATGTAAAAATTGTTTATCAATTAAAAAGATACATTTTTTGGTTTGCATTGGATTAAAGAAATCACCCACGTCTGTTAAGTTGAAGACACATCAGAGTAGGATACATGTGGCCAAAATACATAACATTACATTTTTTTTTACCTTTGCCTTAAAACAAGCAGAGTTCTGAATCTATTTCTCACTAGATAGATTAGGTACTCACCAGCATTTTTAGCAGCCTGGAAAATGGTATTGCCAGCTTTAGTAGCGACACAGGAAGAGTCTGCAAACATAACGCGAGAAATTGTTAAAAATTACTAAAAGGAAGGTACTAGACTTTTGGTAAAAAGCATGAAAAGGGAAATTAATACAGCATTTCAACTAATCAAAGGAGAAATTACTTCCCTTAATGTTCTTTTTATGGATTCTTCTCCTGCAGATTCCTCATCTGATAGATAGCCTCATCCAGCTCTGCCGCTCTGAAACTTTTTCGACGGGGGGGGTCGTAGTGACCTCGACTCGGCCGTCAATCCGTTTTGCTTGGTGCTCGATCGTCGGCTCCGGACGTGACATTGGATGTCATATATATACCAAATCTCTATGCTCATACCTCAGTTCCACCCCTTCCCCCCCATGATCGATAGCTACAGAGGAAATCCATGGAAACAAAGCTAATCTGACAGTTAAACTTAACAATGACAACATCCCAAAAGGGATGAAAAATGATTTGGAACAAGATTTCCAAGAACTAGAAAAAACAGTCAAAATGAAATTATTATTATTTTTTTTAAACATACGACTAGCCAGAAAGAAACAGAAACCTCTGGCCATTAGTAGGTGTCTCTTCACATTGGATAGCAGCGCAAGAACCATCAATGCATTCTGAGGAGGAATGGACGGGTGGAACGATGACGAATCTGCGGGAGAAGAGTCTATAGAAAGAACATTATGGTAAGTAATTTCTCCTTTAATGGATTACCTTTCTCCCACAGATTCCTCATCCGATAAGGACTCCCCAAGCAGTGAGACAATGGAGGAGGGCAGAAAGCGTTATATTAATACATTTCGCAAGTACTGCCCTGCCAAAACATGCATCAGCCCTGCGAGCAACGTCAAGACTACAGGGCCTGGTAAATGTGTGTAATGAAGACCAAGTGGCTGCACGACCGATATCCCTAATGGGAACACCCCTCTGTAAAGCTGTAGAAGCCGAGAGCCCTCTGGTCACATGCACCCTGATGGCGGAGGGAGTTCCCTGCATGCTGACCGATAGCATTCTGTGATGCAAAGGATGATCCACCAGGACAGAGTCTGCTTCGTTACTGATAGGCCCTTGCAGGCTAGAGAATGGGCCACGAACAGTTGGTCAGATTTGCAGAACTGCAATGTCCTAGCCCCATAAAAGCTCAAGGCTCTTTTTGGGTCCAATCAAAGGAACCGCTCCTCTTCTTTGAAAGGATGGAGGACAGGATAAAAGTCTGGCAAGTCAATGGCTTGGGAAAGTTGAAATTCAGAGACCACCTTCGGTAAAAACCCAGGTCTTACCTTAAGTGAGACATTTTCCACGAAAGGAGTGCAAAAACGGGGGTCTGCAACACAGAGCTTGAAGCTCACTGACCTTCCTGGCCGAAGTAATTGCAACCAAGAAGGCTGTCTTCACGGAGAGCAGCCGTAGAGAACAGGAATGCATGGGCACAAAGGAAGCCACCATCAAAAATGTCAACACTAGATTCAAATCCCAATCTGAGACAACAAATGGAATTGCCGGGAACCTATTCACAAGGCCCTTCAGGAATTGGACCATGAACAGAATTGTAAAAAAGGAACCTTGCTCCGGAGACCTCTTGAACACAGACAAGGCTGCCAAATAACCTATGGCTGTGGTAAACTGAAGGCCTGACGAGACCAATGACAAAAAGGAACTCCATCACTGTAGTGGTGGGGAAAGAGATCGACTTGATCTCGAATTCTCTGCACCACGCCACAAATTGTCTCCACTGCCACGCATACAGGGATCTTGTTCTCTTCGTGCAGCCAGTGTTAGGGAGAATTCTCTTATAAGGCTAATTTCCCAAACCTAGTGAGTCCCCCAGCAGCTTTGCTGGATTTTTGGGGTTTGCTTTTTTCTCCTGCTAAGAGTGAGACTTTTCCTCCCACTCTTAGACATGATTTGAGGATATCTTTAGCTCGATTCCAATATGGCGTGTGTGTCCTTCTCTGTAACTCTGACCAAGGTCGAGCTCTTTGTTCCACTATTTTGGCGGGCTTCTCCACAGAAGCCCTCCAAGTGGTGCCACTCTGTCTGGGTTCCATAGGAGGGGTGAGGGGGGAATAGGCACCCTGGACTGCGTTGCCTCAGCAACCCAAGTCGCACTCTACTCTGATTGGCCCAGTGGTGAGCCGCTCGGCTCACCACTTAGCATGTGTGATTGACAGCTAGGCTGATGAATGGGGGTTTTTCTGCATAAAAGCAGGGCCTTTGGGACTGGAACTCCAGAAGTCGCCACAGGACCTAAGAATCCAAAGAGGGAAGAAGCTGAGCCATCTGCACCGACGACACCACCGGTGAAGCCCTGCTGCAACAAACTCACCACTTTCCCAATGACAAGAGAAGATCTTCTGCTGGAGAGTCTTCTTCCTTTGAGCTGTTAGGACCATCCAGTTCGCCCTTTTTTGCTTCCAAAGACGTCTCTTGGTCGAATCGCCCGTGCCAACCACCCCGGCGGCTGGATAGCCAAGCGTCACCACTTTGACCGCGAATAAAAGGAACGCACCTTTTAACCGAAGAACTCTGCGGCTGGTTTCATCCCTGTGCAGTGCAACGACTCCCGAGTTTCCTCCTCGACGAGATCCTCTCTTCCCCTGGTCGGAACAACGAACTACAACCACTGCCAGGAACAACTGCCCCCGCTGGAGCTTCCTCTCTCCTTTAAGGTACTGTGTCCTGCCTGGCCTCCCTTTCTACAGATTGCTAAAGGTGACCCTTAAATCCTTGGCTTCTATACTGGGTTGGCTCCAGACCTTCTAACTTTACTTCTTGAATCACCCCAACCTCTTTTGAACACTCTGCAAAGACTTTTTAGTACAGCTTAAACTGTGTGATCTTGGGCACATTTCGCTTTACTCTCTTTAAAGTGGGCTTGGCCTATGAACTTCTGCTCTACAGTATATACTGCCTTTATTCTCTTGCTCCGAGCTTCTGAAAGTGTTGGGAACTGTTTTATTTTTATGCTCTGCCTTTTCTCTCCCTTTTAACTTAACTATTGGAGTGCCATCTAGGTTACGTGCTCACATCTGTCTTAACAAATAGCGGTGCTTTAACCCTGACTTGTCTGATAGTTACCAAGGGAGGTGTTTATACTTTACCTGACTGTGTTTTAACTAGCTTTTGATTGAGAGTGCTAGTGTATTGCCTAAAGTGTGTTTTAAATAAATAACTCTATACTTTTGATACAAAGCTCTGGTCAGTGTTTGTTTGCTCTACTGTACTTTAGCCCTATTGTGTATACTCTACATACTGCCTTACTCTTCTTGAGGGAAGTCTGACCGCTCAGCCACAGCTACCAGGTAAATCTGGGTGGTGCATACTGCTACCAATTGGGTTTACTGCTTGCTCCTGTAGTCTTAATCTTTTTGCAGTGTTCCCTAAGGGAACTGCACAGGATTCTGCCTAACAGCCAGCAACACCTCTAGTACCTCCTCTGAGAGGACCCAGTCATACCTCATCCTCTAAATAGCCACACATGTAGGTTGAGGGATTCTGGGTTCGGGTGCAGCACCTGACGTTGCGACTGAGCTAGGAGATCTGGGCGACGAGCAAACCAGAGAGTTGGACAGATGGTCAGATCCAGAAGGTCTAAGTACCATGTTCTCCTCGCCCAGTTCGGAGCGATCAAGATCATGGTTGCTCAAAACCTCTTCAACCGCCTGAGAACCAAAGGAATGACGGGATCGGAGCGAAGGCATAGTGGAGAGTGACGGTCCAATCCACCAGAAACACGTCCCCTAGTGCGCCCTTCGCTGGGAATTCCCTCGAGCAAGACTATTTGCACTTCCTGTTGGACTCCGTGGTAAAGAGGTCCTCTGACAGGGTACCCCATCCAGAGAAGACCTCTATGACTTCCTGGCACACTTCCCACTTATGTGAGAATGTGCTCTGCCTGCTAGGAGCATCCGCCATACTGTTTTATGTCCCTGCGAGATGAACTGCAGGGACCGAGATCCGGTTCTCCAATAGCCAGAACCACAGCTGCATCACCTCTCTGCAGAAGGGGAGAGGGTGCACGCCACCTTGCTTGTTCAGGTAGTGCATGGCCACATATTGAATGTCAGAATCAGAACATGCTTCCCCTTTTAGAGACAGTGCAAACACTCTCAGGGCTAGCCTGATGGCTCGCAACTCCAGCCTGTTTATATGCCACCTAGCTTCCAATGCTGACCAAATGCTGCTCACCTGCAAATCTTTACAGTGAGCGCCCCAACCCTTCAGGGACGCATCAGAGACCACTCAGACCTGAGGCCACAGAGGCCAAAAGGGTTCCCCCGCCATGAGATTGCTGCTGTTGGCCCACCAACCAAGGTTGTCTACCACTGACCTGGATACCCAGAGGGAATCTGAGAGGGTTCCGAGGTACTGGGACCACTGGCCTCGTAGGAGCCATTGAAGAGATCTCATGTGCAGCCTGGCCTCTGGCACTAGAAAAATACAGGAGATTGCGAAGAGGCGGAGGAAGGAAGTTGCTGGTAGGGCGGCATGGTTCTGGAAAAGTTTCACCATCTGCGCAAAGCAGTTGACTCTCTCCTTGGGGGGAGGGAGGGAGAGCCTTGCCCGCCCAGGTGTCTAGGACTGCTCCGATGAACTTGAGCCTCTGGACTGGCGTCACATGGGACTTCAAGTTCAGAGAGAAGCCTAGCCTGTGGAGTAGTGAGCAAGTGCCCTCCAGGTGGGACAAAATCTAATCCACCGACTTCCCTCGGATCAGCCAGTAGTCCAGGTATGGGAATACCTGGACTCCAGATCTCCTGAGGTGAGCCACGCCTACCACCATGCGCTGGGTGAAGAGGGAAGCACCTTGAACTCGTAGTACAGTACTTGTACCCTATGAGGGACCTCAGGAACTTCCTTTGCTTTCGATGTATAGGCACATAGAAATAGGCGCCCTGCAGATCTATTGACACCAGCCAGTCCTGCAATGGTCTATGGAGGCCAGCCAGTCCTGCAATTCGAGAAAGTGGAGAATCTCGCTCAACGTCACCATCCTGAATTTGTCTTTCCGCAGGAGCTTGTTCAAAGCTCTGAGGTCCAGAATGGGACTGAGACCTCCTCCCTTCTTGGGTACCAGGAAGTACTAGGAATACCAGCCCGAACCAGAGCAGAGCTTGCAGTTCTTCCTGGAGGAGCTCCTGTCCTGGTTGGCTTGGAGGGTCTGTCCGGTGACTCCCTTACAAAGGGCAAACAATAACCCCACCGTACGAGCTCTAGGACAAAGGTGTTTGAGGTAATCTCCCGCCATTGGGGCCAATGCTCTGCCAGCCGCCCACCAACCGGTAAGTTAAGGGAGGGGAAATCAAAGCAGCTTAGAGAGCGGAGTCGGTCCCACCGCTGCTGCTGTTTGCTGGCCTCTGGAAGGCCCCCTGCCCCTTCTGGAGGCCCTTCCTGCCGGAAGGCACATAGAGCCAGTAGCTTCTGCCCCAGGAGGTGAAGCTGAAGGCAGGTTGGGCCGCCTGCGCAGCTAGGCCCAGCGATTATGGGGCTAATTTGGACGCCTTGAACTTTTCTAGGGAGTCGTCAGCTTTCTGTATAAAGATGCTCGCCTTCAAAAGGCATATTGAGCAACCTGTTCTGCACATTCAGAGAGAACCCGAAGTTTTCAGATAGGCTTGTCTCCTTAGTGCTATCGCTGATCCCATTGAGCGGCCAACGCAGTTGACTACATCCAGGCCTGTTTTCAGCAATTGCCTGAGTACCTCCTTCACATCTTCCACCAGCTGTGTAAATTCATCCCTCGCTTTTCCCTCTGGAATGTACTGGGCTGTGTGCTCCATGGCCTTCAATAGGCTGAATGAGTACTTGGCTAACCCATAGGCTACATTGGTGGCCTTGAGGGCCATGGTGCCAGAAGTAAACACTTCCTTGGCCATAGCGTCTAATCTTTTACCCTTCCTGTCTGGAGGCAGATCTGAGGTAGAGGTTGCAGGTCTGGTGGTGATTGTGGCTGCCTGCACAACAAAACCTTCCGGAGAAGGGTGAGAAGATAGCAAAGATGTATGTCCTCTTGCCGGCCTGTATTTCCACGTCATTGTAGAGATGACAGGGGGAATGGAGCAGGGATGCTGCCACAAGGTGGCTATGGGATCTGCAATTGCCAGATTTAGTGGCATATTTCTTCGCTCTCTTATCTTGGCTGGCTTCCTTTCCACTCTCAACTTAAATTCAACTTCCTTTGTCTAGTCTTTAAATCCCTTCATGATCTCGCCCCTCCCTACCTTTCCTCTCTCCTCTCATTCCACTCTCCCTCTCGCCCCCTTCTGTAACGCTTACCTGAACTCCGCGGGAACACCACAAGGACTCTTCTTAGAGAGCGAAGTTGCTTCTAATTAGAGGCCTCCCAAATGCAACAGAATTCCTGTTAAAACACAGAAGGCTCCTCTTAGAAGAAGGATTCGAATTTTTTCAGGGGAAAACAATGGGCACTGACTTAATGTGAGAATATATGATAGACGTTCTTCCTAGTTACCTTCTGCCTTTTTATGGTGAGCTCTCCATCCTGCATCTGTGCAGGGGCGCTTGTTCTGAAGAATGGGTAACAAAGAAACTAAGGGTTTGTGTGTGGTAGATGGTGAATAAGGAACGGGCACAAGGAATACTGAAACTACTGTGGAGAGGTGTGGAGGGTAAATAGATAAGATGGTAATCTACCCTGAGGACACAAAAATCGGAACCCCAACAATAATGAAGCGCTACACAGGTCACAAACAATACTCTGAAGAAAAATCTCAATTTTAGGTAAATGCCACTTGACAATATGAAAAAGGTTAGAAAGCAGAACCTTATTTCTCTCTACCCAATGTTCCTGAAATGAATTCTAATACAGAGGATAATGCAGAGGAATGCTACAAATTATTGTGAGAAAAATTTCAGGAATCAGGTTGAGAGCGCTTAATGCATGTAACAGAGTTCAACAAACGGAGCTAAAAGACTACTCTGCAATGTTTGCGCACAAGTACTAACTTTCCACCAGACTGTTACATAACCCCCTCAGAGCGTAAACAGTTTTGCTGGGCTGCCAAATGTACGAATATACTTGCTGTGAAAATAAGGGCCATGACTGAAATTAGCTCCGTATGCTGCTACGCAATTCACCGACCACCTGGAGAAATGCCGTGGGAACGATGAAAGGAAACAGCTGACTGACAGAACTCCTGACTAAAAACTGGGAACTGAAATTTCACTAGGACACCTGAATTAAACTAACAAGGACGGGAAAAACACAAGGACTTGGATACTGTGGAACTGTGGAAAGAATATAGCTGCGAATCTCCTGACAGAGTGGACCGCGATAAGCGTTAACTGCCGAGGCAGAAAAGACGCGAAGCGCGGAGCACTCGAGGGGTGGGGCTTAAATAGGGAAAGAGTGGAGATGAGTAGACCTACCCTGTAACCTCTGGGAATTAGGAGGCGGCCATGTTAGGAAGACAGGAAGTGACTCCTCGCTTGCTTAATCATTATTGAGTCTGCCCCTTAATCCAGGAATGATATGCTTTGGACCAGTTTTTCTTGGAATGGCAATTGGGAGTTTTGGCGGTGATCATGACACCTACGTTTGCTGATCTCTTCCTTCTTACTGTTCCCCCGACCCCTCCTGCCCCCTTCCCACTTCCGATCCTTCCAGCTCCTCGCCCCCCTACACTGGAACTCTCTACCTCTCTCAATCCGCTCCATTTCCTCTTACCCTTCCTTCCGCTCCTCCTTGAAATCTCACCTTCTCCTTTCCCCCGACCTGTTAACATCTTCTCATCCCTCTTCTCTTCCTCTGTTCTATTTCTCTTTTACTGACCTAGGCTAATTGTTCGGTATATTGTTTTGATGGTTTGTCTCATGTTTTGCATTTAAGCTTCCAATTATTCCATGTATCTTGTTGTTGTTGTAATGTAAAGCGCTTTGGAGTAAAGCGCTCTATAAATTCAATAAATAAAAATATTTCCCTCTTGGGACGGTCCCTCGTCCAAAATGTCTGGTAGGTCATAACCAGGGGTTGGTAGAGCTGCAGTTTTGAGCCCCAGGGTCTGTACTACACTCTCCACTAACGACCGAAAGTTAGCGTGCATATTGGTGTAGGGCTGACCTTGTTGGAACTCCACATCTAATGAAGTGTCCAGCCCACTGGCATCGTGGAGCCCCTGTGCCAGTGCCACAAGATGCACCTGGTCAACGCCTCTTGACCCTGAAAACATAGGAACAATGTCACTTTGGTCGTCACCCTGATCAGCGCCGAAAAAGGTTGACATGGAGCTGAAAAATGTTGTTCTGGAGGGTGGGACAAAGGATCCGTCACCGATAGTCGGCGCTGAGGTTCTATCCTTTGACATTGAAGGAATGGCCACCGGCGTAAAAATGGATTTGGGCACAAACGAGACGTTAGGGACTGTAGCATCATGATGCTTTCGCAAAAGTCCCGGCATCAAAGGCTTATGTGCCTTTTTCGGCGTAGACGATGGCGTCGGTATAGGGGCCTGCATTGGGTCGGAAGTGCCGTCCGCCGCTGCAGCCACCGAGGCCTGCGGCTTAGGGGGGGAACACCCGCACCAGCTGCCTGCATTGGGTCGGAAGTGCCGTCCGCCGCTGCAGCCACCGAGGCCTGCGGCTTAGGGGGGGGAACACCCGCACCAGCTGCCACTTGTTTTTAAAACATGGCCAACATTTGGCTCTTAAACTCTTCCGACTCCTACTTTTGTCCGACGAGGAGTCCGATTCGTGACGGTGATGCCGCTATTTCTTATGCGACAACAACAAGGAAGAACGGCTCCTTGAGTGTGACCGTTTCTTGGCCTTCCATCAATGTTTTTCAGGGAATAGAGCCTGCCTGCCAATTGTGTCCAGCTCTTTACTGGGTCCGGCTGTGGTCTAACAAAGCGTTCTTTAAATATAGAGAAGCACTGCAGGATGCGTTATCCCAGCAAGGGTGCATGAATCTGAAGTGGACAGTCCATGAAAAGAGGAGCCTGATGAATCTGGGTCTGGGTGGCTTTTGGAGTGACCCACATGCTATTACCACACATTTTTAAGTTAGAGTTAAAACTGCAGAATTAGCTCTGATGCGGCGGAATTCCTAGCACGCTATATCACAATCAAGACGTAGGAGGGGTTTGAGCCATACCTCGATCTCATCAGTCCTAAGCCTGAAAGGTCCTTGTATGTGAAAGTTCGATTTGGGATCCTACCTACAGCAGAGTTGATGCACAGATGGGATTCTGACGCTTCATCTATTTGTATCCTTTGCAGGGGTGGCATGGAGGATATGAAGCATCCGATTCTATGGTTTACTGCGACATTGCCCCTGAGGAGGCATTTCCTAAAACCACTCTATCGGGGGTGTGGATGTAGATGCACAGATGTGATAATGGCAATCGGCCAAAATGCAGCTGATATTCCGGCTTTGCATGCCTCAAGCCAATATCTGAAGTGGGTTTGGAGAATACGTATAAGTAAACTTCAAGGTCTATGATACCAATTAATTTAAACACTTCTGCCTGTATTTTTATATGTGGATTATGTCCATCATATCTTTTATATCATTCTATGCATATTATTAATGATATGATAATTTATGTGTGCTTTTATGACTTGTTTGTCAAATAAAGCTTATGAATATATCTTTCCTAGCAGACTGGTAGCATTCAGCTATGCAGAAAATTATCCAGCGGGATAGTCTGCTTGGTTATGGGCAGGCCCTTCCAGGCTAAGGAAAAGGCCATGAAGGGCTGGTCAGCTCTCCTGAAATCAGCTGCCCTCGCAATATAATAACGCCCTTTTCGTGTCTAGGCGATGTAACCGTTCCTCCTGCTTAGAATGATGCAGTGGAGGGTAGAAGATCGGAGGGTCGATGGATTGCGACAGGTGGAAGCGTCGACATCCTTGGATGCACAGGGTTGTTCCGGCTTCCATTGAACCTCTTTTGGAGTCGAAAGATCTATAGGCGCCGACAATAGGATCTATAGGGTCGGACAAGATGTGTATGATCTTGTAGTGTATCAGTCTGTATCGTGCATTATTGGAATTTCGTTTTATCAGTCTGCAAATTTGTGTCCATAGCTTATCAGCGATGCTATGCACCAGGTCGCGCTGCAACCCAGCACCATGGGTCAGCGGTGTTCCGAGTTGTTGTTATAATTTTGTACAGTGTTGAAGCAGATGTTTTGGCCGTCCTTGCTGTGAACATATAGCCTAGGCTGAGATGTATTGTCGGTTCTGCTGGGAATACTCCCCCACACCTTTGCTATGGCATATCTCATGCGTAGGTAATACATGTTTTGTCTTGGCGGGTCCACCACTATCCCTCTGGCCTCTTCCCATGTCAAAAAATGTCTTATTAGGGAAAAGGTCCCCGAATTGATTAATGCCTTTGCCTCCCCAATGTGTGGTAATCTCTGGGTCTAGTGTGTGGGGGATATAGGTCGCTCCCCATAATGGCATATTTGGATTGTACAGTGTTTCCATCCCCTGTCATCCGGCAATCTTGGCCCAGGCGGTGCACGTCACCGTTGCTGGGTCCATGGTACTGTGAAATCTAGGGCTCGACATCACTACTTTATGGAGGAGTTCCACTGGGTGTTCTGCATGGGGGCCAGTAGTCGTGCGCTGTGGGCGGAGGTATTCGGCAGCCCATTGTGATGCGCAGTGTGCCTGTGCTGCCAAATAATACATTCCAAAATCTGGCGCTGCCAGCCCGCCCTGGGAGTACTGATTGGTGAGTCCTTGCCAGTTTACGCTGGGCTGGCCATTCCACACCAGTGCTGTGCATGCCCCCTGGATTTTCAAGAATAATGATCTGCCTGGCCACACCGGAACGGAGCGGAATAAATAAAGTTTCGGCAAAATGATCATCTTGATCAGGGCTAGTTTGCCCATCATTGATATCGGTATAGATCTCCATCGTTCCATTTTGATGCAGAGGCTACGATTTCATAGTTCAATGCGCAGACTAGTTGCACCGTCCTAGCCTCATGTACCCCTAAGTATTTAACATGAACGGGATTCCACAGCAGGTGATGGTGTTCAGAGGGCTTGGTAGTGGCGTCGGTAAGTGGGAATATTTCTGATTTAGCAGAGTTTAGTTTAATACCCGAGTATTCCCCAAATGTTTGAACAGCCTCCAGCACCCTACCCAAGTTACGCTTGGGGTTCTTCAGGTATGACCGTATATCATCGGCATATAACGTAATGATTTCTGCCTTCCTTATCAGATGGATACCCAGTTTACTGTATCTGGCCCTGAGCAGGTCGGTTAATGGTTCTATCACCAGGGAAAATAATAGGGGGGACAGTGGGCAGCCCTATCGTGTGCTTCCCAGTAGTCTCAAAATAGCAGATAAGGGACCATTGACACTGATCCTTGCGTATGGGTGGGTGTATAGGACCTTGACCCACTTTATAAAATTGTTCCCGAATCCATAATGTGTAGTACTCTGAACAAAAAAGGCCAATAAACTGCATGTCCAGTGACAACGCTACCCCTGTATATTCTTTGGGATTGCAGCCAGAATGTTATAGCAGCAGAGAATGCTCATTGCCGTGGATCTGCCTGGTATGAAACCCGCTTGGTCTTCATGAACCATGTGGCATCAACGGGGTCAGACATACGCCCAGGATCTTAGCAAAAATCTTGGCGTCTGTATTTATCAGCAAAAGCGGCCTGTAAGAGCTGCATTCTTCAGGGCGCTTCTCTGGCTTGAGCAACAGGGTGATGATAGCTTCTCGGGTCGTCTCGGGTAGTTCACCTACAACTAGGGGGTCAGCCCATACAGCGTGTAGCTTGGGTACCAGGAGTTCTGCAAATTCTTTATAAAACTCAGCTCCGATGCCATCAGAGCCCGGCGGCTTGCCATTAAGGAGTATTTTAATGGCGTTCAATATTTCGTCTTGGGGGATCGGGATTTCTAAGGCATTCCTAGCTGCGGGGGGACAGTAACTTTGTAGGTATATTGGCCAGGTACTTGTATATCTCATTCTCAGTGACTGTGGTTTTGGTGGGGGGTTTTAGGGGGGGGGGCAGTATAGATGTTCGTAAAAGTCATAGAATGTTTCTTACTATCCAGCCGGGTCTTGTTATACAGGGGATATTCGTGGTCCCACGCTCCCCTCTCACCATCCTGGCCAGGAACCGACCTGGTCATTCTTGCTCACCATAACACCTCGTTGCAGCGGGTCTGTCAAAGTAGCGAACTTCCCTGTCTGCCACTGCCCTGTATTCCTCCACCTGGGTTTTAATGCTCAGTTTAATCTGGGGGGAGGGGCTCATGGCGTATTGTTCTTGCAGCTCCGCTAATATCCCCTCACGTCTCTTCAGTTCCCTACGGAGGTCTTTCAATACTCCAAACTCTGTGTACATAACAACCCCGCTTATGCATACTTTGAAAGCCTGCCACAGTGTTGATTGACTCTCAACAGTGCCCTCATTGAGACCACCAGGGGGCGCCGGATGTCGGTCTAGCTCTCCGTCGCTCCGCCTGGGCCGCCCGAATCCTGCTAAATCCTGACGGAATCCTGGTGCGGATACAAATAAAAAAGGGAAAATTGGGTGGGGGAGTGCGCCCACGCCCACCCCCATGAAAGTCCGACGAAAATCAGTGCAAATTGAGGCCCCCTGCACCCTCGGCAAAATCTACCGAGGCCGACTGCAAGCCCGCCCGAAGAAGATGGCCGCCGTGCCCCAGTGGCCGGGGACCTGCGGAGCTGGTGGACTGCTGCCCCGCGGCGTGGATGGCCGCAACACACTGCCACCATAAAAGGGGCCACCTCTCCAGTGTGCGCTGTGTGCGAGTGGCTGGGCGCTCGGGTCGAGGGGCGCCCACCCCGCGACTCTGAAAACGACGCAGACAGGACTCGGGGCCAGGTGAGCGGTGCGGCCCTCCCATCTCCTCCCCTCCTCCGCATCAGGGATCCCCAACACACCACCACTGCAAGAGGGCCACCCCCCTGCACCCGGCGCCCGGCGTGTGTGCTGTGAGCGTCTTTTTTCCCGTCCCCTCCACAGGATGTGGCGGGGGATACCCACCCACTGGAGCATACGGCCCATCCCCCACTGGCGGTTGGAGACCCCCACGGAGCAACAGGCGTCCCACCCAGCAACTGGCACAGCAGGGGAGTCATAAGTCTGCAAACTCGGCGCTGAGCGGGTGGGCGCCCGGGTTGAGGGAGGCCACGCCAACTGATATTGGGGAACTCTGGGGGAACAAGCCTGGGGACCAGGCATACCTGCGGGCAACAGTAAAGGGGACAACAACACACTAGCACAGCGGCCATCCCAGTGAAATACGTGGCTGGCATCCTGGACAGGCACAGAACTCGTGGCACATGTCACGCGGCCCTGGGGTCAAAAAGGAACCTGCCCCGGAGCCACTGAAGGGGGGGGGGGGAAATCCCACCCTCCCCGTCCTGGGATCTAAGGCATAAAACCCCACAGCATTGCTAACAATCCACAAGCAGATATACCAATACATTAAACCAGTGGAAAGGGCGCATACCCTACACAGGAAACCCTTCAGACATGGGTGAGAAGCAGAGACCACACTGCAGAGAAGACCCGAGACATAACGGCTCACGACCCAGTGGACAACCCGGGGTGCAAAACAACAAAGGTACCAAACATGGGGAAAGACCTACCCCACAGAGGGACAACGCAGAACAAAATGGACAAGTACACAAATTGCACCCCAGAAAGGCTCTCCGGACCGACAAATGAGGGGGTGGAGGAGGACGGGGGTGGCGACACGGGCCTAGCACTATCGCTTACGGACATTATGGCAGCGATAAACAACTCCCGGACCTCGGTGGAGTCAAAAATTGATGGCCTAACCTCTGAGGTGTCATTCCTGAGACAGGACCCGAGGAATCTAACCTCCAAGAGACGCAGAACAAAGAATATCTGAATCGGAGGACACGGTTAAAAATCTGGGGGACCGACTGAAACAAGTGGAAAGGAAAATCACTCTCCTGGAACACAGAGCAGAGGACAGCAAGGGAAGATCCCGTCGCAACAACCTTTGCATTCTCGGCCTGCCCAAGAAAGAAGAGGGACCCTCTATGGAACTCTTCCTGGAAGACTGGTTAACAGACCTGATGGCCCCTAAAAAACTCTCAAAATTCTTTTCTATTGAAAGAGCGCAAAGGGTCCCGACAGGCAGACCGGTTCCTGGGGCCCCCCCGCACACAGTGATCGCCAAGCTCATGAACAGACCGAGACACGCTCCTTCAGATGGCGAGGGCAACGGGCCCAATTACCTACAATGGCAACTGGATCGGCTTCTTCCCCGCCTACACAAGGGAAGTCCAGAAGTCACAGCAATCGTATGACTCTGTTAAAAAGAAGCTAACGTCCCTGAACATTAAATATGCACTATTCTTCCTGGCAATCTTCAAAGTGTACCACATAGGGGTGGTCCAGGTGTTCCAAAACCCCCGGGAAACCTGGGACTGGCTAGAAAAAAAACGCAGGTTCTGTCGGACCCACACCCCGCCATCCCGAGAAGAGACACACCCCTCGGGAATGACAGAGGCACCTGCCAATCCCCCGAGCATTCGACACCACCAAGGGGGACGGACGAGATGCACGGGACAATGGCGGAAAATGGGCCCACATGAGAACCCAGCTATACAAAACAAGGCCCACAGGAATTGAGGAGAAACTTTGAAGCCGGGCGGCCCGGGAGGAGAGGAGCCAAAAGAAGCGCACCCCCCACCCACTTAAGCGCAAAGTAGCTAGAAATTTTATGAGTTGGGACATTTGGTCCTCCTGACCACCCACATAATTTAGTTTATGGTTCGTTTGGTTTGGGCGACAGGTACTTCTGGTTGGGGGGGAAGTGCAGGGAGGGGGGAGTTTAGGAGTTCTAGTTACTAAAGGAAACGGCTCAAAGACAACAAAGGCACCACAGACCAGCGATACGCTATCCCAGCTGCAGAAGTAAAGGGAATAGGTATGCCACTCCTGGGGACTCAAGCATGTCCGCTTATACTCAAATTGAGCCGACCTTAAGTTCATTGTTAAAAGTTTCAAGGTTTGCACGTGAAGTACACCATAACGAAAATACAGCGAGTGAACATGAAGGGGCACCAGAGCCCGGAACAGAACAAAACACTGCAAGTGACTGAGACATGGAAGTTGCCTCACATCCTTCGGTACCATCACACTGGAGGACAAAAGCCGATGTAGCACAAACAAGGCAGATCTCCCTATTGACCTGGAATGTGAACGCTTGGGGACAGGTATAAAACGGAAACTGGTACTCCAATACCTTAACAGGCACTCCCCAGAAGTTGCATTCATCACTGAAACCCACCTAATAGGTACCACCAGCGGCTTCTTCAGGAAATCCAACTACCCACACACATACCTAGCAGGGTTCTCCAGAGGCTCCAGAGGAGTTATGATCCTCCTACACAAGCGGGTTCCATTTAAGACCATAAAGTGATATCAGACCCTCGGGCAGGTTCGTGATGGTGCTTGGAGAGATGTGGGGGGAGACCTGGGGCCTCATCGCAGTGTACGCACCTCCCATGTTGACGGCGGAGCTCCTCACCGAGCTCCAATCCATTATGCTGGAGGAACAGGATGACTCGTGGGCCATCGGGGGAGACTTTAATGAGGTCATGGACATTGGGCAGGATAGAACGCACAGGGGCAACAGGGCCGCAGACACCCCGACCAAGCTGTACACCTTTGCGGACGCAATGGGGCTATCAGACACGTGGAGGACAATCCACACATCAGAGAACGGCTACTCGTTCTACTCCAACACGCATAGAACCCTCTCCAGACTGGACTACATCTTCACCCCAAGGAACATGACCCACCGACTAATAGCCGCAGAATTCCTGGCAAGAGGGATCTCGGATCACTCCCCCTACTGATCAAACTCAAAGGGAAACAACATAAGCAGGATCCCACTTGGCGTCTAAGCGCCTAGTATCTGGTAATACCGGATGAAAGGACTCACGGATAAAACGTCAGGAATACTTCGACCTCAATGAAGAAGCGGTCGCCTGCCCAACCGTGCAGTGGGAAGCGTACAAAACTGTCCTGCGAGGGGAGGCAATTTCCCTGGTATCTGCCCACAGAAAACGGCACAATGAGGCAATCACAGAAGCAGAGACCCAAGTAATCCGGCGGGAGGAACAACTGTTGGAAGCGGGAACCCGTGAGGCACAGGACGCCCCAACGACAGCTCAGACAATCCTAAAGGACAGGGCCCTAGACAACGCCCGAACTGCCCAATGGCAAACCCGAAGCCAGATATATGAGAGGTGGGACAAGGCTGGCAAGACCCAGGCCTGGCTAGAACGACAAGAACAGTGTAAAGGGCGAGTACGGGCCATACAAACCCAAGAAGGGGAAATTCTAATGGGCGATTCCGAGATTGCGGAGGCCTTTGCCGATTACTATGAACAACTGTACTCCCCACCAACAGAGGATCCCACACCAAGCGCCCCACAGTTTCTTGAATTGATCAAGATCCCCCAACTCTCCAGATCACATACAGAACAACTAGACACTGATATTACGGAAGAAGAAATTGGGGAAGCTCTATCACAGCTACAGACGGGGAAGACCCCTAGCCCCAACGGCTTCCCGGTAGAGATCTAGAAGCGATTAAGTGGAACAACGACAAAACACATGCATAGTATGTTCCTCCGCAGTAGAGAGCAGGGCTACCTCCCCCCGGACCTCAGGAAAACAAACATAGTAGTCATCCCCAAAGCAGGGAAACCCCCAGAGCACTGTGCATTGTACAGGCCTATATCACTAATTAACAGGGAAGCCAAAATAACATTTAATAGTTTTATATGAACAACACATGCCCACTTATTTTGCAAACATAATCAAAATAGAAACAAAGCAAAAATAGATTGGAAACATAATTCAATTAGTTGCCATACCGATTTGCAATAACATAACATGAAAACTGAACAATTGTTTCATAAATTGTCGTTAGAGAAACACAGAAAAACGTAAAACCGTAGGTGATGAACCAGGGTGGGTTTTTTTACAGATACAAATACATTATACCTGCTATTTTCAAGGTATACTAAATATTCTGCGGGAGGTAACCAAGTCTATGGCCCTGACTTGGTTACCTCCCGCAGAATATTTAGTATACCTTGAAAATAGCAGGTTTCATGTTATGTTATTAACATATTTTGATTATGTTTGCAAAATAAGTGGGCATGTGTTGTTCATATAAAACTATTAAATGTTATGGTTGATTGAATTCATTCCATTTTTCGTCTTTGACATTTTAGTTGAATTAAGCAGCCTAAAAGTCAATTTCATCATTCTATGTGTATTTATTTCTCGTCTAATTATGAGTTTACAAACTTGTTGATACTTAGTATGTCAAATGGAGTTTACCTCTGCAGTAAATAAGGAATGCAGGAATTGTTTAATGTAAATTAATGTGGTAGGACGCCCTTTCTCATGTTCCCATACATTACAGCTCTATAAAGTCCTACCACTTTTTTGAGCAGTCCCTTCAGTTACGTAACATTCACAGATATCGACAAGTCCGTACGCACGTTGCTATGGGGTCGGAAACAGGCCCGCATTGCCCTCAAAACACTCCGCCGATCGGTGTGGGAGGGAGGCATAGGACTGCCCGATATCCGCATATACTACTGGGCGGCACAAGCAGGGGTGGCAAACGACTGGCTACACGGGGACCCCACGCTCCCACACATCCGGATCGAAATAATGGACACCGGCCTCCCGCCTCCTCTACAAATACTCTACGACGACAAGGAAAACCTGAAGGGGTCCCCACGAGGTCCCTGCACACCCGTCGGATCTGGAAGGAGATACACAGACACACCGGCTGGGAGAGCAAACCAACCCTGATCCAGCCCCTATGGCACAACACACACCTTTCCGAAATCCTGTGAATGGGCCACTTTAACACCTGGGAGAGAAGAGGGATATTCACACTGGCAGATATTATCCATGAGGGTCGGCTGAGAGACTTTGATGCGCTGAATACAACACACGGGCTAAGGCCTATGGACCGCTTTAGATATCTCCAACTCCTACACGCCATCAACACCCAATTCCAGAACCTCACCGACATACCTGCATGCTCTCCCCTAGAGACAAACAACCTCCGACACCGGATTCTCTCCAAGGTCACTTCCACCCTCTACCAGGTGATCAACTCCTTTGGCTCTGGGGAACTCACACACCTCAGAGGAAAATGGAAGCAGGACCTGGGGACACTGGAAACAGAAGAATGGGTGAAGGCATTAATGTCCCCCCGTGAGATTGGAATAGACGAAAAATCAGATTAATACAACTCCGGATCCTACATAGATCATACTACTCCAGAACACAAACAGCTAGATGGGGGGAGACGACGATGCAACCTGCAGAGGGCACCTTTTACCAGATGATCTGGGAATGTGGGGTATTGCAGGACTTTTGGAAAGCGTGCCTGTCCCGCCTCTCCAGAGTGCTGGGAGTCCCAATCCCAAAGGACCCCCAACTTATTCTATTGGGAATAGGGGGAGAAACGGATCTTACTAAACACGAAAAGTCATTTCTAAATGTGGCACTAGGGCTGGGGAAGAGACTAACGGCCAGCACCTGGGGCTCCGCGGACAAGATATGGATTGACCGGTGGACCAATGAAATGGACAGGTGCGCCTCCCTGGAAAGGCGAATCTACACGGCAAGCGGGCGCCCCCGGAAGTTCTTGAAAATATGGGGGAAGTAGGAGGAATAGGAACAATACCAGGAACCGGGGAGAGCCTGGACGCATTCCCAACTGCCTTACGGCGCATCGTGCCAACCCTTCTCCCCCTTTGAGGGACACACTACCAACTGTAACGTCACGTGTTAAGCTCTCGCTGTTAAGTCTTCTATTGTGATTATAAATGTGTACCTGTGCTGTTTTTTCTTGTTGAAAACTTAATTAAAAGAAGTTTTTTAAAAAAAACATGCCCTCATTATGTACGAAATATTTCTCAATATGGCGGGTCAACGCAGTTTTGTATACATGGTCCCCCATAGCCGCCACCTTGAATCTCAATGGGGGCCTATGCAGTGTCACTTTAGGGACTTACAGCGAGATCTGGATAGGTGAATGATCGGACATTGTCCTGGGGTGTATTCTGGCCTTGGTTACCCAACCGAGCACTCTCTGGGATAATAGCCAGACATCTATTCTGGAGTGCATATCATGCACTGATGAGTATAACGTGTAGGCCTGATGCGTACCGTGTAGAGAGCGCCATGCATCCTGGAGGCCCAGGTCTACCATGAGAGCATGCATCATACGGGCGGCGTTTGTGAGTGGCCTGGGGCTATCTAATGTGCGGTCTAGATGCGTATCTAGAATGGTGTTGATGTCGCCCCAGCATATTATATGGGCTGTGGGATACTTTGCAAGTTTCCTGAATAGTATTGAATAAAAGTCTGGGTCATCAACATTCAGACCATATATATTCATGAGCAACACCTCCTTTTCCTTGAGTTTGCCATGTACCAGTACATAGCGACCATCAGGATCACTGTCTGTGCTGTAATGGGTATATGGGACAGATGAACAAGTTACTTCTCACCTTGTAACGTTCTTTCGACGGGATGTTCCTCCGACGTATTCCTTATCTTTGATAATACGTTTCCAGCTTGCTGGCCTCGGAAATTTTTTCTGTAGAGGGCGCTGCGCGTCGACGTCCGCCGAGTCGATGTCCCTCGACGGCCACTGTATCGGCGCCAACGTCACCATGCCCATAAATAGCCACGCGCTGCGTCCGTTGCTCAGTTCCGTTTTGTAGCATAAGAAAAGTCATGCCTGAATTGGTTATTGACCTTGAAGGAGCGTAAGCAGCAACCACAAGGGAAGTATCACTGCGGGGATGGATGGGAGGGGCGATAAGGAATACGTCGGAGGAACATCCCATCGAAAGAACTGACTGAACTGAGAAACGACGTTCCGAGGCCCCACAAAGCGCGGAAAAACGGAACTGAGCAACAGATGCAGCGCGTGGCTATTTATGGGCATGGTGACGTCGGCGCCGATACGGTGGCCGTCGAGGGACATTGACTCGGCGGACGTCGACGCGCAGCGCCCTCTACAGAAAAAATTTCCGAGGCCAGCAAGCTGGAAACGTATTATCAAAGATAAGGAATATGTCGGAGGACACAATCCCTTCGAACTGTGTATTAGTGGCAGCGCCCCCCGGTGCCCTGGTGTAGTACGTTGTGTAGTAACGTTGTTTGCCCCATCCAGGGGCTATTTCTTCTGCTATGTGCTCAAGTAAATGGGTCTCCTGTAAGAATAGTATTGGGGGCCCAGCCTGTTGATATAAGCCATTATCTTCCTTCTCTTAACCGGTGCTCCGAGCCTTCGGACATTCCAGCTTAACAGGGAAAAACTATCATTTGCTGTCCTGGCCCTGAGTGATTATTCTGCATAACTGATGTGCAATGTGTCTGTTCCTTGATTTTTATCTGTTCATTGCGTCCATTTGTATCTGTGCATTTTTAACCAACTCCCCATTTAACATACCCTACCCCCACCCTGACCCTTATAGTTCCCCGAACTTCAACTATGTTTCCACCATCACTCCTCCCCATTCCCATAACTTGATATGTGCGCCTGCAAAAGTAGGCTTCTTCTGCGGCGGCTGAAGCCTTTGACTTCCTACTTCTGACCGTACTGGTTCAATCCTGGACATTACTTGTACACATAATGAAAACATGTTTGTATCCTCATCTCGCACTTGTCTTGCGTGAGGAATTGGTAATAATTTGTGCGGGATACTTTCTTCAAGTGATCATGCTCGTCATCTATTTCCGCATAGCAGTTTCCACATTACTGGATACCTTATGGTGATTTGTTTGCAGAACATTTCGCACCGTTTGGCGTTTGTTTCGGTAGCATCATGATATTTGCTTCCACAAAGCTAGCAGGTTACTCAGGGAAAGTGAAGAAATATATTTTATTGTTATGTTGCATGCAGAGTCTGGCCGGGTACAGCATATAAGGGACTTTCCGGTCGCGAAGCAGTTTTTTGACTCCTGTGAAAGAGCGTCTCTTGCAGAACCGCAAGCATGTAGTCCGGGAACACACGAATCACACTGGACTCCCACTTCAGCTCCTGTTTATTTCTCGAAGCTCTCAATAGGTCTCTATCCCTATAGTTCATCATTCGCGCAATGATAGGTCTCGGGTAGGCCCCTGGTTTGGGTCGTGGTTTTAATGATCTGTGCGCTCTCTCCACAACAAACATGGGCCACCAGCCTGGGTCTCCGAGCAGGTCCCCGATTTGTTTCTTCACTGCAAGCTCCATTGGACCTTTGAACCCTTCTTCCGGGACGCCAATTATACGAATGTTGTTGCGGCGCGATCTGGCCTCTAAATCCTTGCACTTAAGCTTCACCGTTCCCAGGTCTTCCGCCATTTCCGTCACTGTATTGCGAAGCGTTTCCAATGCGTCCTCCGTAGCGCTGATGCGAGTCTCAGCTTCCGTGATGCGGCCGGTGGCCTTTTCCAGCTGGTTCTTAATAGATGCCACATTTATGTTGCTCCCGTCCAGTTTATCATTTAGGGCCGTGAAGCCCTGTTGCATTGCTGTGAAGACTGCCTGAGGGTCCATGGTTGTTGGCGCGGCCATCACAGAAGGGGATGGCTGTTCCATAGTCATGTCTGCTGCGTTCCCTGTCTTCAGCACTGTTGTAAATGTATCTATGGCTCCTTTACCCTTTTTGGGGACTGCGCCTTCAGGCATCGTCCACTTGCCTGCCACTTGGTATTATTCGGGTTATTTTCCCTCACCAATTTGGAGTAAACTGTCCGTAAGGCCACCGGAGGACCCAGCCTCAGATCCTTGTCGCGCCCCGGGCGGGTGCTCTGTGCCTGGGGTTCTAGGCCCTTCATGATATTGGTCGCTGATAGAAACAGAATGTTGTGGTTACTATGCAGTCTTTCCACTTGTTTCTCTGTTGAAGCTTGTCCTCTGGATCCACCTCACTGTCTTGTATTCCTCGAATATTGAATCTATTGATAGGGCTCCTTTGAGGGGATTTGTCTTTATGTCAGTTAGTTAAATGCTGTAATCCCTGGGGGGGGGGTGGCCTCAGTCTCTCACTTTCCCCTGGTAAGTACAGTAAAATTCCTTGATAGTGTTGTTGGACTGGTGCTCACAGCGACTATTCCTGTGATCTTCTAACTAAACCTACTCCTGGTAGTTGGTGTTGCGGGTCGTGCATCCAGGGGCCTGTGCGAGACCGCCCTGCACACTTTGTTGGTTTGATTGGTTTTGATGGAGTCCGCTGTGCGTGTTACCGGTTTCCTCCCGGGCCCCGCCTGTCTGCTTGTGCCCAGGGGGGGCAGGGAGGGGGCAGAGACCCTCCTAGAGTTAGGTTGCGGGCAGGCGTGACTTTATAGTTGCCATTGTACTTCCAGATCTCTAATTTCCCCTGGGCAGCCTTACGTGATTTCCTGTTTCAAAATCTGTGTGTGTTTTGAGTGGTGTGGCTGTCAATAGGGTGCTGCTGGGGACATCTGCCTTGATGCAGGTAAGCTTTCCTGTGATCTTCTTTCCAATATACCTAACACTGCCTGTGCTGACTGGAGTTAAGGACCATGTTCCCGATCCTTGTGCAGTGTTGCCCACTGTAGCATGTTTCTGAATTTCTCCGTGAAAATACCCGTTCAATTTTCAGTGCAACGCTTGGAGTTCCAGTTGGGGTCTTACACACTTCGCTCCCAGTCCCTGCCCCCTCTCCGCAGGGCCCCACGTCCCCTGGATTATGGCAGTGACTTTTTGATTTAGCCCACAATTGCACTATGTTCACTGCGAACAAGCGGGTCATGGGGTGGACCTCAGTGCCTTCCACTGGCGCGTAGATCAGGTTGGGCCATCCAGTTTTGGAGCCGGCGGGGACCATGTGCACAGTATCCCTGCGCGGCCTCGGTGCAGTCAACAGTAATAGTGAACTCTCTAGAAGCCCCAAGTTCGTTTCGGGTCCCGGGCTGGGCGTTTGGGACCACTGGTCTCGTCAGTGAGGGCGGGGGAGCGCCTAGGCGTATGCGGGTGGAGGATGAGGGGGGGCCTTTGTCTCTGGAAGCAGGAGAGGTGCCTTGTGAAGTGTTCGCAGTGCTCCAGGGAGAGCGCAGGGCTCCCTCTCAGTGGGGACGACAATCTAAGTATGCCCCATGTCGCCGATCGCGGGGCTGCTCAAGCGCGGCGCACCTTAGCGCACTACCGGGAGTGTTCATACCGGGTCCCTGGCACCGTGTAGATCCCTCGCAGGCGCTCAACAGGGTTAGCCTGGAGCGCCCACGTCTGCTAGTGATGGCTCGACAAGTTCCCTGTCCGTGCCTGGAAGTTCACTGCACTCGCGGCCACCAGCCGGTAGTTGCAGCGAGCCCCAGTCCATGCATTTATGGGCCGGCTGTGGTGGCGCCTGGATGTCACATCCGCTCCGGCTGCGCTCCTCGCCACACATGGGTCCCCCACTTAACTCAGTGTATCTCGTGACTTTGTGGGCCAACTTCCCTGATTCCTGGTCAGCGTGTCGGGGGTACCATCAGGCGAGCATTACCAAAAATTCAGGATGAATCGGACCGTTTTGTCGGTTTTCTGCAGATTTATGGCCTCAGCCGTCGCAGGAGCTCACGCAGCTGGCTGCATCCTGCTAAGCGCGCAACAGCGCCCCCCGCCCAAAGAACGTGGACCTTAGAAGAATAACTAAATTGGAGAGTCGTCTCTCACCCCTACCAGAAGTCCAGCCGCAAAGTGCTGGAGGAAATTGATCCGTCTTTACTTACAGTCCACAACGACGATTTCGCCGGCGAGTGGGTCGAGCTGGACTCAGTGATATCGAGCTCACAGAATGATAAACATTCAGGGTTTTACAGTGAGAGGGCAGCTAAAGATCAACCTGAACCGCATTTCTTGAAATTGGACTGATTAGGGCAAAAGCTCTGGACCTACCTCTTAAGTTTGTAGAAAAGAAGGGAAGGCGAAGACAGCTTACATCAAGGAGAGAAAAATAACGAAACAAGTCAATCCCCTTTACGTGATTTGAGAGTCAAGAAAGCAGAGCAGAGCCCTCAAAGCACTATGGGGATGAGAGGTTTCCCCCCAAATTAAGGCTAAAAAGGCTTAGTCCCCTAAATGATGGGCTGATTCTGAATAGATCTAACGTGATGAAGCTGATCCACTTTCTCTGTCCAGGGGACATAGAAATTGTGGAATTTACAAACGAGAGAAAGATGGATAGAGTAACTATGCTAACCTATCATCGAGAGGGGCCAAAACCTCTCTCTTACCGCCATCCCACTTACTTCATCCATGGGGATTCGAATGAATGGAGTTGATGACCAGAGAAAGACCTTTCGAGGTCAGGCCCCTAATACAAATTGAGACGAGAGACAGAGCTTCAAATGCAAACACAAGACATGGAAAGTGAGAATGAAGTTTTAGAAGAAAACGTCCCCATATTCAAATGGGAGGGTCCGCTTAAAATAACTTTCAATAGTAGCATCATGGGAAAGCTGACCATTAGCCCCTCACAAACTAAAGGTGAAGAGGGAGAGATCGGGTGAGGTGTGGAAATGATCATGACCAAAACTAACAGCGAGAGAAGGGATGGACATTGGGCTTTTCTCCCATTTGGCGGTTGACAAAAACATGACTTCTGGAAACATAGGTATCATTTGTTTGCAAGAGACCAGGTTGATAAGAGCTCCAGTTTTTGACAGGTACAGTGCCTATATTAATCCAGCCAAACGTGGGACAAAAGGGAGGCCCCTCGGCCGGTCTCTTAACCTTGTTAAAAAATGGAAGAGGCCTCTCAGTGGTGGACTCACTATGCCCAAATCCATTAACTCAGACTACATGTGTAAGAGTGGGTGGGACTTCTCCTGCCCGATGGTCGTGGATCCTAATTGTAAGAATCTATTGAAATGCAGTGGGGATCGAAACAAACAAGTTCCTGCAGGCTTTCTTTGATGTCATTGACGAATTCCATAGCCGACACAAGGTCGACTGCATGTGTGTGGGAGGAGACCTAAATGCACCTTGTTTGTCTAACATGGGGCTGAGGATTGATGAGGAGGCGGACAAAAGTGAAACAGAAATATGAGAGCATTGGCGTGGCTGGACTTAATGAAAGCTAAAGAGCTGTGCATGTTAAATGGACAATGTGAGGGCGAATGCCCGCCGGGGCTAACCTGGTCAATCTGGGTTAACTCGTCCATTTTGGATTACGTATTTGCATCTCTCACTCTAGACAAAAGAGTTACTTCTTTGGCTGTCCTTCAGAGGGTGTAAGGTTAAAAGGAGGAATAAAGTATGGCAGTACCCCATAGAAGCTACTAATGGATGTAACCGAGAAAGACTTATGCCGGCCGACGTTAGAGCCCTGAACTCTAATTTTGAGACATTGGAGGTGGGAGGCGAGGGAGTGAACTATGTTCCCTTGCTAGTAGAATTTAGAGCCAAAAGAAACCCTAAGGGCCAGGAAAAAATAAACACACCCATAGGTTTGATGAAAAAATAGGCAATGAAAAAAACTTTTAGAAAGGGAAATTAGATCCTTGATGCGAAATAAGGTGGAGGACTTTCGTACCCTAATCAAAAAGAGAAAACAAAAGTTTAGAAACTGGGTAGCAGCATTTAGGGCTACACTGTTGTAGCAAAACTCAGAAGCAATGTTAGCGAAACTAATGAGAAGAGACACAAGAGCTATATGGCAACTGCTAAATAACCATGCCAAAGAGAAAGGTCTGGTTTTACCGAATATGGTGGCAGAAAACCAGTGAATAGACCTTCACAGGTGAAGGGATTGGGATGGTCCATTCCATTTGATAAGGTTGATCTGATGATCCTAATCAATAAAGCAAGTAGAGTGAGAGTTCCTGTGCCGGATGGCATCGCGAACATTATGCTCAAAGATACGCCTGAGGAATGGGCAGCTTTTATATCTACCGTCTTCAAACAAATTATGAAGGCAGAGAGCGTTCCCAAATCTTGGCAGTCGCCAGTTATTGTCCCTATCCACAAGTGAGGCGGATAGGGCAGATCCTGAAAACTACCGCCCTATCGCTCTCCTTGATGTTTTGGCAAAACGTTTGGGGGAGTACTGCTGAGTCACCTGCAGAAATGGATTGCTGCTTCTGGAAGATACAACCCTAGACAGACAGGTTTCACAAAGTTGGTGGGAAACAACCTAAATCTGTTTTTACTAAATGTCCCTAAGGGCAAAGCAATTGAAAAAGGCACACAAATTTACATGGCCTTTACAGACCTTAAAAAGGCGTTTCGAAAGTGTAGATGGACAACTGCTCTGGAGAAAAATGGAGTGTTGGAATTGACCAGCGCACTTGTTAGCAGCAATCAGATCTTTATACACAGCTACCAACTTGAAAATTAGGCTCAGTGCGCAGGGACTTCTGTGAAGCCCTATTTACACAAAGGGAGGGCTGAAACAGGGCTGCATGCTGGCCCTGACACTTTTCAACCTATTTATGTCAGATTTACCATCAGCACTAGATGTGGTTAGTGCCTTCCCTCCCAAGATGGGTGATCACAGGATCGGTAGGTTATGTGCGGACGACCTTGTCCTTTTGGACCAAACCCAGATAGGACTACAAACGAGTTTGGAGGCGCTGCAGTCATTCATGACGACAAATGGCCTCGAAATAAACCCAAAAAACCTGGTTTTCGGATCCAGAACTAGGAAAGGGAATTCTAGACACAAACGGTATCTGGAAAAAATCTCACTAACAGAAGTCCAGTCCCTGGTCTATCTTTGGACCCATAATAATAGGAGGGACGATGGCCCAAGGATAGTGGGTCTAAAAACAAAATCTTTCTTGACATCAGAAGTGATTGTGGTCCATAGGAGATTTGGTAATACTCATTAGAGCCTGTAGTGACCTTTTATGAAGCAAAAGCGACTCCGGCTCAGATTCCTGGACCATAGGGCTTTCTCCACGCCCCTTATAAGGTGTGAGCCTTGTTAGCAGGGGCGTTCTAGAGGAACATTTTAAAGCTCACAAATTTGTTAGCGACATCAGTGATCAGATACGAATTGGGGCTAATATCGCTATATGAAAATGGTCTTGAAGTAGCCATCGTTATTTTGGAAATGCTTGCTAGCGTCTCCATCTCCGCCTTTCGAAATCCTAAGTGAAGAGATGGGCCCAGACATTCTAGGACAGTGAGAGAGTTGCTGTAGGGCCACGCTAGAATCCCTAGGTGTGAATATAGAAGCACTGACAACCAACCCTGACAAAATAAAATAAAAATCTGGGAGCAAGACTGGATTCATACAATAGACGATAGAAACACCCATCATTTGCAGTCAGCCCTAGGGAATATAGTTAAGGCCTATTGTTGCAGGGCGCAATATTTAAAGCTCTTTCCCTCTTCTTGGTATCGGACACAGCTCATGAGATTCCGGTTCAACTTGCATCCAACTAATGAAATTAAGATGATCTAAGGGAAGACTAACAAGGTCGCTTGTAGATTTTGTGAGCCTGAGTTCCAGGTAGAAACACTGCAACATGTTACAATATTTTGCAGGGGGATGACGGCAGTCAACTAGTCACTTGGTTATTGGATAAGAAAAAGACAATTTAATGGGGCCGAGAAGTTGAGGACCCTTCTAATGGGCGGAGAAGACTTTCGGGCAACTTCTGTGTTGATGCAGTTTTTGAAAGACATTTTTAAAGCGAAGAAAAGGAGGGAGAAGGAATCGAAGGGATACATTTCATATTGAGATAGGGAGGGTGCTGGTGGGAGTGGGGATTTGAAATTGAGTTTTCCTTCTTTTCATTTATGTATGATGAATTGATAAAAGTTTGCAATAAACTATGAAATAAAAATAAAGCCATTCCATTAAGAATCGTTGACCAAGTAGCAAGGCACTAAGGAGGAAGGGGCCACTGTTGAGTATTACAGCTAACACCTACCAGAAATAGTAAGTACAAAAACCCAGACAGGCAAGTATAGAAATACCACTATTACAATATTCTAAGGCATACTTAAAATATTAAAGGCAAGTAAAAAATACTGGTTACATATATGAAGATCACAGTTTGGTAACACACTCTGGGGGTTACACACCACTTTAGTATGACAAGCAGTTATTCAGACATTAAATGCAATCACCAATCTAGGGAGAATAAACTACTTTCTGATGGGTTTTCCTCTCACGGATTCCACATGTATGATGTTCAATCTGCAAGAATCTGTTCTTCTGAAACGTATGCTGCCAGGGGGTGCCGCACAGATTCGCCCAATGCCTCTACATGCCAGACATGACGTTGAGCCAGAATATATCAATGTGCTGTGTCCAATGACCTCAGTTCTGCCTTTTATCCTAGCACTCTCTTGCAGGGGAGTGTACCAGCTATACACCAAGGGAGCAGGATGCGTGGCGATGACGAATGAGAGAGACTATTACTAAGAGGTAATTTGTTCTTTGAATGGATTCCTTCCCCACATGTATTCCTCATCTTTTATAGATTCCCATAGCAGTACGCGGATATAGAGGAGGGAGGTGCGCAAGAGGACACCTCCAAAACAAGAAAACTCTGAAGGACAACTCTACCAACGTAGGTGCCCTGCCTCGAAAAGGAATCGAAGTAGTAATAGGTTGGCAAATGTGTGCAAAGGTGCTTCGCAAATGCCCAAGACAGGGTCCCCATCTGTAGGTCAGAGGTAGAAGCCAGACCGCTGGTAGAATGAGCTCAGAGACCTTCAGGCACATCTTTCCCAGTTCGATCATAGCATTCTAAGATGCAGAGAATAATCCATGTATATAGTGCTGTTTAGTCAGCCCTACCAGCATAACCCATGAAGAACTGGTCATTTTAATAACTCTCGTCAGATTATCGTAGCAGCCGAGAGCTATCAAATGGAATTTCTCCTCTGCCTTGGATGTTTAAGGTGGATGAAAGAACACTGGAAAGAACCAATTACTTACCATTCAGTAATGTACTTTCTGATGGATGTTCCTACCACCGATTCCTCATCTATAATATTCCTACCACAGCGCAGCGTTCCCCGAAATCTTTTCTGCCGCTAGAGGGCACAGTGCAGCTCTGGCCCAGCTCTGTTTGACGCCTCTACACACCCAATGTGGCGTTGAGGCCGGTGTATATATTATAAATTACTCACCGTAGTGACTAACGTACTCTTAGTCCATAGTCCCCTTTCCTCCATACTGTATGGGTGTCCCTTCCAAGGGACGGGAGACGGAACATTTTTCACCAGAAAAATCCTTCGTCCCCTTTAAATTTAGAGGCACGCAGGTGCACGGTCCAGGGAGCATGCGCTGCCCTGACTCTGACCTCCGGCACCACACCTCAGTCCTCATTGACGCGTCGACAATAGATTTAACATTGCCTAATGACACCAGTATAATTAGGGGAGAGGTTATTGGGACCTATGGAGGAAAGGGGACTATGGACTAAGAGTACGTTAGTCACTATGGTGAGTAACTTATAATTACTCTTACGTCCCGTCCCCTTTCCTCCATACTGTATGGGCGATTACAACTGATTGTAGCCCCAGGGTGGAGAGGAGACCCTCCTTAAGCAAATAGGTTCCTGAGAACCGCCTGTCCGAAAGCCGAATCAGATCTAGAGCCGGCATCCAAAGAGTAATGCTTGCAGAAAGCCGAGGGAGAGGCCCAAGTGGCCGCCCTGCTTATGACTTGCCAAAGGACATGGCGCTGGAATGCGATGCCCGTTGCCTTGGCCCTGACTGCGTGGGCATGCATGTTATGTTATGTAAACTTTTAAAGTGCCCTGTCACCAGAGGTATCTTGGCGCTAAGAAAGGAGAGAGGGAGGAATACCAGTAAAGGCCAATGCAGGATTAGAATAGCAGGGTCTTCACAGATTTTCAAAAAGCTAAATGGTTCGATATAGCCCTAATCTTTGGTGGCAAGTTGTTCCACATTTGAGCGCAGCAACCGAAAAAGCCTGATCTCCAATCCGTTCACGACGGTATGAGGGAACCACCAGCAGATCGGCTGATGAAGATCGCATCGGGCGAGAGGGGAAGTCACAGACAAACCTAGACTGAAGATATTCTGCCTCAACTCTCTGACTAACAGGGAGCCAATGTAGGGTCCCTGTTAGTCAGAGAGCCTAGTTGGCTGGAAGAGGCTTGTGCTGGCCCTCGTACGCTTCTTTGATGGCAGAGACCATCCAGGGGGATATGAAAGCCTTAGAGGCCTGTTAGCCTGGTCTTGAGCCCCCGAAAGTGACAAAAAGGGCGTCCGATTTGCGGAAGCCCATGGTCCTGTCCAAGTAGAATTTCAGGGCACGCCTGACATCCAGGCAGTGCAGCACTTTCTGTGCCTCGTCCTTGGGATTGGGGAAAAAAGTAGGAAGGACTATTTCCTCGTTCAAGTGGAAAGCAGAGGGGACCTTGGGCAGAAATGCCGGGTGCGTCCGCAGGACTACCTTGTCTTTATGAAAGGTGTTATATGGCTAAGAGGAGACAAGCGTCTGGATTCGCTGACTCTACGAGCCGAGGTAATGCCGACCAGTAAGGCCATCTTGATGGTGATCAGCCTGATGTCCACGAACGCCATTGGCTCGAACGGTTTGTGCGCCAGTGCGCCCAAGACTATGTTAAGGTCCCACACAGGGTGCGGTCTCTTGACGGGCGGGTAGAGCCTAGCGAGACCCGTCAGATGTTTCTTGATGATAGGGTTGGAGGAGGAGAAAATGCCCTCCTCCGAGATCTCGTAAACCCCAATGGCTGCAAGGTATGTGCAGCAGGTGTCCACCTGCACGCCTGAATGAGCGAGGTGCGCCGAAAAGGAGAGTACGTCGTCCAAAGTGCACGCCAAGGGGTCGATACCCTTGGAGTCTGCCCAGTGGCAGAATCAGGACCATTTGCTTTTGTACTGGGCCCTGGTAGTTTTGCTCCTGGTGCCTTGTATGATCTCCAGATTGGCCTGAGAGAGGCTAAGGTGCCGAAGCGTTACCTGCTGAGGTACCACGCTGTGAGGGCTAGCTTCCCTGGCGCAGGGCGGATGACTCTTCCCCCCCCCCCTGCAGTGCCAGAAGATGCGCTGGGCCCGTTGGGAGGTGTTACGCTCACCTGGCTCCCACAGGGGCGTCGGTCGGACCCAGACAGCTGCGGTCTCCACCCATGTGATGCGTAGTGCAGCAATGACTGACTGGATCTGCCCTCCTAATCTTGTCTGCTTAACCCGTAGAAATATTCTCCTGCAAGTGGAGAGATGGATTTAGCCACTTGTGGATTCAAGTGATGGCACCCCTACAGTCCTCCCCAACTAATCACCTCCGAAATGCCCTCACAGCAATCTCACCTTATATTCTTGAAAGATGAGCTCTCCATCCAGCGTGGATTTGCAGGGGAGCGTCAATTCCAGTTACTTCACCGGTTTGAAGGCACGGGAGAGTTCCAGAGAGTATTGACTCTGAGGTTCCTGGTGAGGACCAGTAAGTATTAAGTTCATAGAGTTCAATATGTCCGATGTTCACTCTTGTTCCCCCCCTTCCTTTCTTGTCTTGCAGCAGGCTCGTGAAAAGATGCTCTTGTGGCAGCTGGTGGCGCTCAGGTAAGAGTCTGTATTACCCGGCGCTGTCCGGTAAATGTTGCACGAGGAAAACGTGTTGTTTTGTCTCTCTTTACAGATGCGGCACATGAAAATATGGAGAGTCACAAAAGGATGCCTCCGGTGGTAAATCAGGTAAGTCTATGGTGGTAAGAATTATATTTGTTGGTTCCCTCGGCTCACCTTGTGGTTTTCTTTTGTCTCCTAGGAGCCGAAGTTCGGCGAAGAAATGATGGAGGCAGCACCGACCCGAAGGATGCTGTGAAGACTGATGAGTATGGCGCGGCGCTGCAGCTGGAGGTGCGGCACGTGCAGAAATGATGTTCTTTACAGGTCCGGAGACAAGATGGATCCAGAATCAGGTGTGGAATAGAAATAAGTTTGCTTTCTAACCTTGTCCCTTTCTTTCCTCTTTGTTTTAGGAGCTCCGGATTCGAGGCGGGTGTGGCAGAAAACTGGCTGCAGGCACGGTGAGTGTTACGCTGCTGGATGCAGAATAAAGCGAAGCGTGTGTTGCTGGTTGGGTGTGGGTTAAATAGCCTCAAAAGTAGTCCCAGGTAAGAAGTCCCTAGTACCACACCCGAGTAAAAGATAGTCCCTGTAGAAAAATAGTCCCTTTCAGGCTTCATGTTGGATTGGAGTCATTTGCAGCATGGTCTGCCTGAGGTAAGTAAAGACTATGAGCCTGGCGCCTTAGGTGCCAGGACTGATTCCTACTATGAACCTGGCGCCTAAGGCGCCAGGACTGAACCCAGATAGCCCCTAGCCGGGGCTGCTGAGGTTTTACTAAATGTCTAGATGCCTGCTCCCGGGGCTGATGGGCTTGGTCCGGATGCCTGGGGGTAGGCATCATGACAGGAGGTGAATCGGGGGCACCTCGGAGAGGCTGAAAAGCTCTGAAAACCATGGCCTGGCCGGCCACCATGGAGCTATTAGAATGAGGAGGAGTCTGGATTAGGGGAGTGGGCGGAAAGGCGTAGGCTTTCATGCCGGTCCACTGGAGGCAAAATGCATCACCCAGAGAGCCGGGGCTCTGACCTTGCCAGGATGCGAACTGGGGACACTTCTTGTTGTGCCAGGTGGCAAAGGGATCCACGTGGGGGTGACCCCATATGTTGAAGATCTCCTAAATAACGAGGTCGTTTAGCTGCCATTCGTAATTGTCCGCTCCCAGTCTGCTGAGCCTGTCCGCCTCCAGGTTGGATTCCCCCGGGACATGGACTGGCGTGAGGTAAATGTCATTTTACAGTGCCCATTTCCACCTGCTGATCGCCAGTCTGCACAGAGGAGGGGATCTGGTGCCTCCCGGCTTGTTGATGTAGTACATGCTGATCGAGTTGTCCGTCTGGATGAGGACAACCTTGCCCCTGAGAAGTGGAAGGAATGCCCTAAGCGCCAGCCAGATGCCGTTCAGCTCTAGCCAGTTGATGTGGTATTCCTGCTCCTGTCGAGCCCAGGTGCCGTGGACTGAGAGATTGGCCAGGGTGGCTCCCCAGCCCTCGAGCGAGGAATCCGTGGTGATGCTGACCTGCGGGTGGGCGGCCGGAAGAGCTTGCCTGTCCGCAGGTTGCAGTCTCTGGACCACCAAGTCAGGTCCGGGTGGAGAGATGGAGGAACATAGATCATCTCGGATGGAGAGCCCCGCTCCTGGTTCCATGAGGCCGCGAAGTGCAGCTGAATCCTCCTCATCCTTAGTCTTGTGTGCGGCACGGCAAATGGCGCCAGAAATGTGCATGCAAGGCAAGCCTGCCCCTCACCGGAGACAGGTGGACCCGAAGGGGCGTGTCATGCCTTCTTTCCTTCGGAGGCTGTCGCTGAGGAGGGGGACTGGAAAAAGCCCTTACTCCCACCCTGAGCCTCCCTTTTTGTTGCTTGCGCCGGCTCTGAGACGGCGAGCAGTCCGGCTACCTGCATCCGCGTTTCTGGAAGCTTCGGAAACCTCCTACGACCTCTCTCTGAGCGCTGCTGAGATTGGGTGTACGATTTGGGCGTGGTCTTTGTAAGAATGGATAAAGACTTAGCCGTTTGTGAGCAGTTTTTCTTCTTGTCCAGCTCTTCGTCCGTGGAGGAGTGGAAGAGGTCCCACCTCCTCGAACGGTAGATCTAGCCTATGCCTCGTCCTTGATCACATCAACGCATTCTTTACCAACTACGCCGATGACACGCAGCTGGTGTTCGACCTAAGTGGAGACTACCAGAAAGATAGTGACCAGCTCACCATGATATACAACAATGTGGAACATTGGATGGACTCCAATTGGATGTGCCTTAATGGACAAAAAACAGAGCTTATGATCTTCGGCTCCTCATCAATCAGAGCTAAACTATCTACCTCGTACAAATCCTTCAAAATAAAAGACACACAGATTCAGGTCCTAAGTAATGTCAAAACCCTGGGTATGATGCTTGAAGCATCCTTGGGGACCAATGTGCAGGCACAATATATATATATAAAAAAAACTGTGCTTATCACCTCAGATTACTAAAATCCATTCGGCCTTACATATCAGAGGACAACAGTGCCACCATTGCTAGAGCCATCATAATGTCTCGCCTGGACTATGGCAATGCCCTGGTTCTAGGTGCCTCCAAAAAATGTTTACACAGTGTTAGGGAGAATTCTCATTCTATGGCTAATTTCCCTTACCTATAAAGTCCCCCAGCAGCTTTGCTGGATTTGAAGGGTTTGTTTTTTTCTCCTGCTAAGAGTGTGACCCTTTTCCCCACTCTTAGGCATATTTTGCTATGCGTGTTCTAGGCTATTTTTGGTGTTTAATGTCTATGGGGTTTATCTCACCCTCATAGGAACCATCTTTTTACACATGTGTTACACAGCACCCTCCGTGCAGTGACACAGGGGTGTCGTAGCGACCCCCAAACATAGATTCCATACCCTGGGACTGACTACCGTCTCCCAGGGCATGTAAAGTCCCCATTGACTTTACTAGTCAATCTTTATGACCAAAACCAGTACAACCCATCTTACTATGGAGGTACTGGCAAGGGTTAATAGTTTTCCCCTGGTGTTCATTTTCAAGAGGGTACCGTACAGTCTCTCTCTCAAATGTTTCTGGTTGGTGGCAGTGGTTACTATCAAAAATATTCGACCGCAAATATTTCCCTATGGGAATTTCCCATTGTTCGAGGCTACCACATTTACTGACAGCCTCTAACATACCGCCAGTTTATTCTTATATTAACTTTACTCCGGTAGGTTTTATTTGCCAGAACTTTGATATAAATTCTTTCTCGTGTCTTAATCTAAACTCCTAACCCAGGTCGGGGATCCTTTGTTCGTCCTTTTGGTGGGCTTCTGCCAAGAAGCCCTCCTTTCGGCGCCACTGAGTCTGGGGTGGGTCTTCTGTGTGGGAGGGGGAGTAGGACACCCGGATAGGGTTGCCGCAGCAACCCATGTCGCACTCTGCCCTGATAGGCTGGAGGGTCTCCCGCCAAGATGTCCACTCCACTGTGTGAGTGACAGCTAGGCTGTATGAATGGGATCTTTTTGCATAAAAGCAGGGTCCGGAGGACTGGAAGAGCAAGACGTCGCCACTGGAACTGAGGAACCGAAGGGGAGAGAAGTCAAACACATCTGCAACGACTGAACCACCGGTGAAGCCCTGCTGCAGCGTCTCACCACTTTTCTCCACACGACGAGAGGAGATCTTCATCTGAAAGAGCCTTCTTCCCTTGAGCTGGTGGGGCCAACCAGTTTGCCAATCGCCTTCCTGGACCTTCCTTGGTCGAATCACCAGTACCCTGTACTCGGAGACCAGATAGCCAGGCACCCGTACACGCGGAACCCGATTTAAAAGAGTGTACCTTTTATTAGTTGGGCAGCAACGCGGCTGGTTTCATCCCTGGGTAGTGCAGTAACTGGAACCTTCCTCCACAACGAGAGCCTCTCTTCCTCTGCTGGATCTCCCGAACTGCAGGAACTACCAGGAACAACCGCCACCGCAGGAGCCTCTTCTTCATTTTAAGGTACTTTGTTCCGCCAGGCCTCCCTTTTCGCGTGGTAGTGCTAAAGGTGTTTTAAATCCTTTACCTACCTGTTGGGTTGACCGCCCCTATTGTCTAACATTGTCTTTCACCTTCTGCATCCACCTTTTCGAATCGTTAACCAAAGACTTGACTGCAGCTACAAGAACATTTTGCTCCTAGGCCCTTTGCCCTGTACCACTGACTCTGGCTGAATTTGTTAGAACTGCCTTCTCTAGATTGCTTCTCAACTAGAACTGTGTTGGTACACCTATTTCTTATAACCACCTTTTCCTTCCTACTTTTAAAACTTGTGAAGAGCCATTTTGCTCGGTTTTCATTTACGTATTCTATATGCTAAAGTACTGCTTTGCCTAAATTTGTTCACAAACTTATGGGAAGTGTTGCTAATGTGTCTAAGAATATATTCCTGTATAACCTGTGCTTTCCCTCCCTTGTGATAAATTGATAGAGTGCCATTTGTGTTTGGTTTGCACTGTGCCGTTTTGCTCAGTTTTCACTCTTGCTCAAACTTGTTTACACTTTAACTAGGGAGTTGTGTATACTTTTCTTGACTTATTTTAACTTGCTTTAGTAACTGTGATTTATGTGTTGAACTAGAAGTGTGTAAAATAAATATATATATTCTTTTTAATACAAAGCTTTGGTCAGTGTTTCCTTGTACCATAGTGCTGTAGTCCTATTGTGTAAACCCTGAATACTGCTCATCTCCCTGTTGAGATAGGTCTGACTGCTTAGCACAGGATTCTGCCTAACACACAACTACCAAGTTGTCCAGAATAACGCAGTCAGGATTGTGACGCATAAAACCAGATCACAACACATCAGTGACTCCAGAAGGGAGCTACACTGGTTGAAAATTGAGGATAGGGTACATTTCAAGGCCTTAACAATCATGCATTGATGTATCCATGGAAAAGCCCCGGTTTACTTGAAATCCAGGATTCAATCCTATGCTCCAGGCAGAACACCAAGATTAACCCATCTTGGCAAAATCACAGTTGCTCCGCATAAACTCAAATGCCGTCTTGGCAGATCCTTTCCAATAATGGCAACTGGCCTTTGGAATAATCTTCCCACCCACACTAGACTGGAAACCAACTACATGAGTTTCCGCAAGCAAGTGAAAACTCTCATCTTTAAATAATCTTTTGTGGAAACCCACAACTAGGCCCCCTGCTCATTTGTTTGTCAGTCACGTTTTTGCGAAGCACCCGTCCATTTGCATAGTGTCCTTGTTTCTGCGCCCCGAGGCTTGCGGGCTACCGGCGCATTATAAATCTAAGAAATAAATAAAATAAAAAATAGTATACGTTCCTGGACACCCGGGTTGAATTTTGTTGCCCGGAGAGAGGCTGTACTTCTGATGTCCGTGGCAATACAAATGGCACGGCCGGAGGTATCAATATGAGCCACTCTGGATACCATGGGGTTATGCGCCACCAGCTTGGCTTCAGCTAGCCCCACCTTAAAGCGTGATTGGCTCTGGCCGTGGAGTTCCGAGAGGAAGTCTGCAATTTCCCGCCATAACATTTGGTTGGCGGCAGCCAGCATGGCGTTGGCTTGATGTATGGCTTGATGTAAAGAGGTGTTGGAATAGAGTTTCTAGCCATACGCCTCCAAGAACAACTTCTCCTTGCCTAGCAGCGCTGCAGAGAAGAGGCTGAGGACGACTGCGGCTTGGAGTATTAGTGATGTCGCTGCGATCACCGAAGAGTGTGGCTGAGGATGGGCCGAAAGCAAGAGTATCTCACTCCACCTGCCTGTACTTGCCGTACAGGCGTCGATTGACCGGCTGGGCCGAGTGGGGTTTGAGCCAGCCCTTCTTGGCCAGAGAGACATTGGTCTGCATAGGAATCTGCGATTTGGAAGAGGGGCGTTGCGTGAGGACTTCAGCCAGAACCCCCTCTGCCGGCTGCTCGACCTTGGTTGGGGGAGGCCCAGGTACTCCGCCAGACCAGCAAGACGTTCGTGGAAGGCTCTAGCTGAGGATGGCGTGTCTGGATGATCCTCCTCATCTGTATCCTGCGGATCTGGAGGATCCTGTGGAGGAGGAGTAGTTGGCGCCGGAGGCTGGGGTGCAGGGCCCGCGGCCGAAGGCTGAGGTGGTGGCGGAGGCTGGAACAGAGCCCCCTGCAGAGTCGGCTGGGGAGCCGGAGGAGGTGGCTGCGCCGGGGCCTGGTGCATCGGCAGAGGCATCTGTGGTGCCACAAGCATTGCGGAAAAGACTTCCCTGATGGCATCTTTGATGATAACCCCCATCTGAAGTGACTTCATGAGGCTGAGGAACTTCTCGAAGAGCACCTCCTCACTGGCCAAAGATGTGGTAGGGGGTGCCGACGGGGTAGCAGAGAGCTGCTGGAGCCGCTGCGTCCCCGGTCCACATGGACGCAAAGGAAAGCTGCCCTGCACAAATGAGGGGTAGACTGTAGGCCACATACCTGGTTGAGGCCAGTGCCACCTTGACACTCGTTCTTCGCCGAATTCGTCAAATGGCGTTAGACGGGTACCTCTTTCTGGCGCAGCGGCCATTTTGTCGAGCTGCCTGCCACATGCCTGTGACGTGTTGCTCGGCCCACTGGGTAGAAAAGTCCTAAAGAAGCCTTTGAGGAACTCCTTGACAAGCCTGTGCGACCACAGGGACGACTTATCAGGTGCAACTTGATAGAGGTGTGAGCCAGGCCAACCTTGGCCAGGGAAAGCAGGTACGGAAGGAGCTGCGGAGCGGTGATACGCAGAGGCGTAATCTTCTGAGCCCTGCACCACACTGAGAAGCTTTTCCATTTATGGACGTAGCACGCCAACGTAGACAAAGCTCTGGTTTTGGCCAGGATCTTCTTACATTCCAGTGGCAGGGTATAATGCTCAGACTCTATGATCGCAGGAGCCTGGCCATGGTGCAAAACCGCAGTGTCTTCTCTGGCGAGGAGATCGGAAGTGGTGTCAGGGGGATTAACGCAGCCACTGACAGACGGAACAGGTCTAGGTACCAGATCCTTCGAGGCCACCCTGGAGCGATGGGTTTCATCCTGCAATGACAGCAAGTGTGTTAATCACTCATAGTAGGAGAGGGATTGGAAGGAAAGTGTTCAGGAAGAATCCCTCCCACGGGAACAAGAAGGCCTCCCCACGCTCAACTGAGGGAATCTGCTGATGAAACTTTGGCACTTGGAGTTGGCCACTGCCGCAAAGAGGTCGATTTGGGGTGGACCACACTCGTGGAAGAGAAGAGACACTTGATCCTGACAAAGTTCCCATTTGTTATGGGTCGTCGTTCACCCCCCTCTGTGCGCAAAACCCAGCCACCTGCACCTCTAGCACTTCGACTTCCTAGTGCAACTACCAGAACGAAGGGGAGATTTGTGGCACTCCCCAAAAGAATTCGGCATTATGCTGCCCCATTTCGTGCACGATGGCAGCTGCCGTGGAAGTTAGCGAATCGAAAACTACATTCCCCAGCAAACCTGGCTCCGTACGGTAGTTTGCCGGTAGAGCCTCGCATTGGCTTGCCCCGCCTCTCTCACTGATGTAGTCCATGGAGACAGCCAGGGCGCCGCTTCTGTTTACAGCTACTCCCGGCATTTAGAAGCTCCATCTTCAATTGCTGAAAACCTCCTTGTTCTTACGGATTCGACTCGGACTGTTTACTGGACCCTCTATTTTGGAATAGCCTTATTGAACTGCCTTCCCGTGTACCGAACCTGTTTTGCTTCACGGACCCCGCTAGAAAAAGTTTGTCTTTGTTATTGTCCGCTAGTGTACCAGACCTTGCCTGCCTTCGACTTCCTATCTCAGGAATAGCCATCCCGACTGGCTGTTCTGCATCGCGCCAAACCTTACCTGCCTTCCACTTACCTTCCCTGGAACTACCATCCCGACTGGTTGCTGTCATCATCCTTCGTTCATCAGTGGTAAGACTTTTTGCTTCACAAACGGAACATTTGGAAAGCCCCTGGTTAATCCGTGCACTCAAGGACGCTCTGCAGCTGTGCACCATCCCGAATCCAGTGCGACTCTCGTGCCGCCCGGGTATTAGCATCCTCCTACTAACATTTCCTTTTTCTTATTTTATCCCTGTCGTTGTGTTCTAAGCTACTCAAATCCTCCATTCATTCTCCACTGGTAAGATCCTGTCCACCTCTTGAATTGTGTCTTAGTTTAAGCCAGTTAGATACTAAGTCTCGTTATATTCCTAGGTGAGTCCCGAATTGTGCTGCTCTTCTATCCTACGGGGGGAAAAAGCCCAGGTATTACATCAGTTAGTAAGGCTTACAGGGGACAACTGTTACCTTCGTGTTACTCACTTGTTATTCTTCCTTTACAGCCGGGTTCGTGGCGGTGCGCTTTCTCCCCGCCCTTCTGGGTGATCAGTCCCCTTGTCTGGTTAAATACAGCAAGTGGTCATATCATTTTGAAGGTCTTATTCCCTCACAGAGAGGAGGTTTGGGTAGAGGCCCTACCCAAAGCTCTTCAAGCAACTTCCTGGGTTTTGGATACTCCCCGGTTCCACGCACTCATCTCACCGGTGAGTAACAAAAACAGAAGCCATGGATGAAGCTGATCCTTTGGCTGCTTTGTTTCGTTTGGTGTCTGAGTTCCGATCTGACATGACATTAGCTCATGACGCCATGCATCAAAGGATCGACAGCTTACGGAGTATTCAAAACCCCCCGACACTCGGGGTAGACATGGCGGGTGCGGCCGCTTCAGGTTCCGGTCTACCTTCAGCTTCCGCCTCTGGGTTCTCTGCGACCCCGGTTTTGATGGCCACTCAATTCCCGTTGGCCCCTCCGGAACGCTTTACGGGAGATCCAAAACAATATCGGACCTTCATGAATCAATGCAAATTGCATTTTTTGTGTCGGCCCACCGCCTTTCCAAACTCCACCACCAAGGCAGCCTTTATTCTTTCCCATCTCGGGGGTACAGCGGCTGCGTGGGCCAACCCTTTACTTGAGTCCAACAGCTACGTCCTCTATGACTGTGACAAACTTATATTGGCCATGAATAAGGTTTTTGATAACCGTTACAAATCTCAAGCATCGGACCTGGAGTTGTTGAGTCTACGACAAGGCTCTTCTTCTCTTTTTTCTTATCTCACCAGATTCAATCAGCTAGCTGCTGAAACAGACTGGCCTGAAGAGAAGAAATCAGCCGTATTCTACCAGGGGTTGTCCGAAGAATTAAAAGACATCCTAGTCACAGTACCGGTCGTTCCGACCTCCTTTGGTGAATTATTAGATTTGGTGTTGCAAATAGATGCCCGAAGGTCTGAAAGAAGAGGAGAAAGTAAAACATCAATCCTTACCCCCGTTCCAGCAGATGTAGTTACTCCTCCTCTTTCGATTCCAGAACCCATGCAGATAGGGGCGGTGAGGGGTCCTTTGACTCAAGCCCAACGTGAATATCGACGTTCACATAATTTGTGCATGTATTGTGGTTCTTCAGAACATCAGTTGAAAGACTGTCCCAAAAGACCGGTCAAAAAGGCGGGAAACGCCAAATCCCGGCGATAGATAGAGTCCCTACGCCGGGAGTGTCTTCATTGGACTCACAGGGTTTTTTGTCTGCTCCTGTCAGTCTTCCTGTGTTATTTACCACGGCCGAAGACGCTACGTTCCCCTCCGTGGCTATTATAGACTCCGGAGCTACGGGGAACTATATGGACTTTGACTACGCTGCAAAAAACAAAGTGCCCATTCTACCAAAGGCTCAACCCGAGAGGGTCCATACTGTGGACGGTACAACTTTGGTATCCGGTTTGGTTACACAGAACACTTCCCTTGTCAGCATGAAGACCGAAGACGGACATGTGGAATCGCTTTCATTCGATCTAATCAAAGCTCCTCAATATCAGGTCATATTGGGTATTCCATGGTTGCAACACCACAACCCTGCTATTGATTGGGTAAAGAAAAGTGTTCGATTCCCTTCTTTGGAGTGTAATGAAAACTGCTTTCAGGATACGTATGTATGCCCGGAGTCTTCCTGTCAAGCTCTGGTGGCTTCCTTGTCTGTCATTGGTGCCATCGTTCGTGACGCTAGTAAGGACATCCCTTCTGAATACGAATCCTTTCGGGATGTGTTCGATAAGGGCAGGGCAGATCGATTACCGCCTCATAGGACCTATGATTGTCCAATAGACCTGTTACCTGGGGCCAAGATACCAGCCGGAAGAGTCTATTCCCTTACCTTACCAGAAGACAAGGTTCTGAAAGAATACATAGATAAAGCCTTGGCCACGGGCTTTATTAGGCCTTCCAAATCCCCAGCGGCATCTCCATTATTCTTTGTCCCTAAGAAGGAGGGGGACTTGCGCCCTTGTATAGATTACAGGGCACTGAATAATGTTACGGTAAAAAATCAGTACCCTCTCCCGCTGATATCAGTGCTTCTAGATCAACTTGGTTCGTCAGTGGTGTTCACTAAACTTGACCTCAGGGGGGCCTATAATCTCGTTCGGATTAGAGCAGGGGACGAGTGGAAGACTGCCTTTAAGACACGGTATGGCTTATTCGAATATTTAGTGATGCCGTTTGGACTTTGTAATGCCCCCGCCACCTTCCAGGCCTTCATGAATGACATCTTCCATGATTATCTGGATCAATTTGTCGTGGTTTATCTAGATGATATCCTCATCCACTCATCCTCTATGAAAGATCACTGCGTACATGTGCGTCTTGTGTTACAGAGGTTGAGGGAGAACCACCTGTACGTCAAGGCAGAGAAGTGTGTGTTTAATTCCGCAGAGGTGGAATTTCTTGGTTATGACTTGACCAGTCGTGGCATTCGTATGAGTCACTCTAAGGTTAAAGCGATTCTGGAATGGCCCGTTCCTGCCTCAGTTAAAGCACTGTAGTCCTTCTTGGGGTTCTCCAATTTTTATCGACGTTTCATCCATTCATTCTCGTCGATCTCTTCTCCTTTAACAGCACTGACCAGCTCCAAGAAACCATATGCATGGAATCCGGAGGCACAGCGGGCCTTTGAAATCCTGAAGACCGCCTTTTCGACAGCACCGGTCTTGCAACACCCGGACCCTCTCCTTCCCTTCCTAGTGGAGGCAGACGTCTCCGGTTCAGCTGTTGGGGCAGTACTGTCACAAGAATGTCCCGATTCAGGAGAAATCCATCCAGTGGCATATTTTTCCAGGAAATTGACCCCTTATGAACGCAATTATCCTATCACAGAACGTGAGTTATTAGCCATCAGAGATGCCTTTGAGGAATGGCGCCATCATCTGTTGGGGGCCCGTCATCAGGTTACCGTTTATTCGGATCATCGTAGCCTCCTTGCCTTCAAATCTATGAAGTGCCTTACGGCCCGACAAGCTCATTGGCATCTATTCTTTTCCCAGTTTAACTTCGTCATCACATATAGACCGGCTCGCCTCAATGCCTGTGCTGACGCTCTTTCAAGGTTATCCCACGGTTCCTGTGTTTCTAAGGCTGATCGTCCCCTGCTGTTACCTGAAAGGGTGGTTTGTGCCTGCACTCCTCAGCCTTCGCTCCGTGCCCTTATATCATCTTGGGTGACCTCAAATGATGAGAAATGTGAATCTTTCAATCTCGACATCGTACAAGGCTTGCCTTATATTCAGGGTCGTCTCTTCATACCTCCTGGAGAAGCACGTCTTCGAGCTTTAGCCTGGTCACACGATTCCTTGATGGCGGCGGCCCATCTGGGGCAGCAAAAGACGTTGGAGGCGCTGCGACGTTGGGCTTGGTGGCCGTCGATGTCCCGGGATATCATCGATTACGTGGCCTCTTGCTCAGTGTGTGCTCAATGCAAGGTCTCAAGATCCAAGTCTGTGGGCCTTTTGCGACCCCTTCCGGTGCCACATAAACCATGGTATATGGTTTCCATGGATTTCATCGTGGATCTGCCTCCTCTAAGCGGTTATGATACCGTCTGGGTTGTCATCGACTACTTCTCCAAGATGGCTCTGTTTGTTCCCTGCTCGGGGTTACCTTCGGCCCCCGTGTTGGCTTCTTTGTTTCTCAAACATGTCTTTCGTTTCTTTGGACTTCCCTCTATCATAGTATCGGACCGTGGCCCTCAGTTTACTTCTCGCTTTTGGAGGGCTTTGACTTCTTCATTGCACATCGACGATCGTTTCAGCTCTGCATACCATCCGCAAACGGATGGACAGACTGAGAGGGCTAACGCCACTTTGGAACAGTTCCTCCGATGCCTGTGTCTCCAATTTCAGTCTACCTGGTTAGAGACGCTCGCCCCTGCCGAATTTGCCTACAATAATTCGGTACACTGTGCCTCGGGTGTATCACCGTTTTTTGCCTTGTATGGATTCCATCCACGTTCTTTGCCCTTGGATCCGGCACTCCCCATTGACAACCCGGCCGCTCAGGCTTGTGTAAGAGAATTGGACTCAGTCCGTGAGGGTGTTCGATCCCATCTTCTTCTTGCACAGGAGAGAGCGAAAAAATACACTGACCGGCATAGGACTGCAGCTCCTGAATACAAAGTGGGCATGAAAGTTTGGCTGTCTACGCGTAATCTTCGTATTCCTGGCAAACGTATGCTGCTCCCGAAGTTTGTGGGTCCTTTTCCCATTACGGAGGTTTTGAATCCTGTGGCGATGCGTCTTTCTTTGTCAACTTCGTGGAAACTGCATCCTGTTTTCCACGTCAGTCTCCTCAAGCCTTGCCTTCCTTCCACGCGCCTACCTACGCGACCTTGCGCTATTCGCGTGGATGGCGAAGATGAATATGAGGTTGCCGATATATTGGACTTCCAGCTCCGCAGGGGTCGGCCCTTTTATCTGTTCGATTGGAAAGGGTATGGTCCTGAGGATAGGTCTTGGGAACCCTTGTGTAGTGTAACATCCACTCACCTGTACTCCTGCGGCGTTTCCATGCCCGCAAGGGGATGCCGCCGTCTTTGGGGGCGGATGCTGTTATGGGTCGTCGTGCACCCCCCTCTGTGCGCAAAACCCAGCCACCTGCACCTCTAGCACTTCGACTTCCTAGTGCAACTACCAGAATGAAGGGGAGATTTGTGGCACTCCCCAAAAGAATTCGGCATTATGCTGCCCCATTTCGTGCACGATGGCAGCTGCCGTGGAAGTTAGCGAATCGAAAACTACATTCCCCAGCAAACCTGGCTCCGTACGGTAGTTTGCCGGTAGAGCCTCGCATTGGCTTGCCCCGCCTCTCTCACTGATGTAGTCCATGGAGACAGCCAGGGCGCCGCTTCTGTTTACAGCTACTCCCGGCATTTAGAAGCTCCATCTTCAATTGCTGAAAACCTCCTTGTTCTTACGGATTCGACTCGGACTGTTTACTGGACCCTCTATTTTGGAATACCCTTATTGAACTGCCTTCCCGTGTACCGAACCTGTTTTGCTTCACGGACCCCGCTAGAAAAAGTTTGTCTTTGTTATTGTCCGCTAGTGTACCAGACCTTGCCTGCCTTCGACTTCCTATCTCAGGAATAGCCATCCCGACTGGCTGTTCTGCATCGCGCCAAACCTTACCTGCCTTCCACTTACCTTCCCTGGAACTACCATCCCGACTGGTTGCTGTCATCATCCTTCGTTCATCAGTGGTAAGACTTTTTGCTTCACAAACGGAACATTTGGAAAGCCCCTGGTTAATCCGTGCACTCAAGGACGCTCTGCAGCTGTGCACCATCCCGAATCCAGTGCGACTCTCGTGCCGCCCGGGTATTAGCATCCTCCTACTAACATTTCCTTTTTCTTATTTTATCCCTGTCGTTGTGTTCTAAGCTACTCAAATCCTCCATTCATTCTCCACTGGTAAGATCCTGTCCACCTCTTGAATTGTGTCTTAGTTTAAGCCAGTTAGATACTAAGTCTTGTTATATTCCTAGGTGATTCCCGAATTGTGCTGCTCTTCTATCCTACGGGGGGAAAAAGCCCAGGTATTACATCAGTTAGTAAGGCTTACAGGGGACAACTGTTACCTTCGTGTTACTCACTTGTTATTCTTCCTTTACAGCCTGGTTCGTGGCGGTGCGCTTTCTCCCCGCCCTTCTGGGTGATCAGTCCCCTTGTCTGGTTAAATACAGCAAGTGGTCATATCATTTTGAAGGTCTTATTCCCTCACAGAGAGGAGGCTTGGGTAGAGGCCCTACCCAAAGCTTTTCAAACAACTTCCTGGGTTTTGGATACTCCCCGGTTCCACGCACTCATCTCACCGGTGAGTAACACCATTCGTGGCAAGAACGTAGCTCCCTGCTGAGCGAGTCTGCAATATAGTTCTTGGTGCCTGTCAGGTGAAATGGGACAAGGAACATGTCCTGAAGAATGACCCAGTGCCACAGGGTCTGTGCTTCCAGGGAGTGCGCCCCGTCCTGCTTCCGATGTAGAACATGGTGGTGTCTGTGAAGATTCTCACCACCTTCCGTTTCAACAAAGGCAGAAATGATTTGAGGGCCCAGAAGACTGCCCAGAGTGCCAGGCAGTACGTGAAGGTCCATTTCCTCCGGCAGCCAGAGGCCTATGGCGTGCAACTGTCCGGTGTGCCCCCCCCCCCCACAACACCCTCCACGGAAGCATCTGTGGTGACTGCCTTCTGGTACGGTGGAATATGAACCGGAGATCCTTGCGTGAGATGTGCTGGAACTCATCGTAGAGATGTGCTGGAACTCATGGTTGAGAACGATCTTGTCTGTCCAAATGCCTGAGACCTACAGCCACCATGCGCCTAGAAACTCTGGCGAGGCCTCAGCTGTAGCCTGCAAAGAGGAACGAGGTGGATGCGGAAAGACATCATGCCCAACATCGAATTGATGACTCGCACTGTTGTGGATTGAGCCAACGACTGGCACTGTGCCTTACCCAGGATGGGGCCGCCACCCTCTCCTCTGAGGTTTTCACCAGGCAAGCAACCATGGGCGCCCAGGAACAGAGCGTTCAGCGATGGCTCCGTGCAGGAATTCGGACCCGTCAACAGATGAATGGTCTCGGCCTTGTGCCGGTTTGCCAGTGCGTGAGAGCGGGAGCAGATGAGCCAATCGTCCAGAAAAGGGTAGACTAGGATGCCCTTGAGACGAAGATACGCTGCCACCAGAGCCAAGCACTTTGTGAACACCCTTGGGGCCAATTTCAGGCCGAAAGTCAGCACCTTGAACTGATAGTGCTGTCCCTGGACCACGAACTGCAGGAACTTCTGATGCATCAGTGGATGGGGACATGAAAATAGGCGTCTTCCAGATCCAGCGTCGCCAGGAAGTCTCCTTCCTCCAGTTGGCCAAGCACATGCTACAACGTGACCATCCAGAACTTCTGGGACTTCAAGTACTTGTTGAGGTGTCTTAAGTCGAGGATTGGCCACCACCACCCTCCCGACTTCTTCCGTACCAGAAAGTATCTGGAGTACACTCCGGAGCCCCAGGAGGCACTGTGGGACGAGCTCCATTGCCCCCTTTCTTAATGTGCCATGTGTAGTTCTTGATGAGCCACAGGAGGAATTCGACACCCGTTATATATGATATGATGTAAGGCATTTATAACACGCCTATAGACAAGTGTTTCAAGGCGCGACGAGGCAAGGGAGGGGGAATAGAGGGAAGACGTACAACGATCATTCTAGGCCATGTGTCATTCAGATCGCACAAGTGCATGGGAAGGGGGAAATGGGGAAAGTGAGGGGGGTAAGCGGGAGGGGACAGTGCAGTACATGGGATAATAGAATAAATAGCAAAAAATTTAAATATACGGCCAGCAGGTGGCAAGTGCAGACATCGGGTGTCAAGTGCTGGTAGTGTGACTGTAGGGATACAGAAACATTCCCCAAGTGCGGGGGTTGCAGGAAGGCAGTGCAGGTGTGCGACTGGCAGGGGAGGGGACCCGGGCCCGAGATCAGAAGCTGGTCAGTTAACCAATGCAGTTTCAGCCAGAAGTCAGCAGTGGAGAGGAGGAGAAAATGCAGAAGCAAAGAGAAAGGTTTTGAGGTGCTTCCGGAACCGGGGATGATTCTCAGCAAGTTTCAGGGAGGCAGGGAGGCTGTTCCAGAGGGAGTCCCCAGCCGAAGAAAGATCTACCACCAACTCATTGCTTGGAGAAGCAACTGACCATGAGGGAGTTGAAGGCGGATGAGCGAGGAGAAGGCAGGTATTTAGAAAGAGACAGTTGAAGGTATTGAGGCTCCAGGCCCCAGAAGGCCTTGTGGGCCATGTAGAGGGTTTTGAACTTAATCCTCGCAGCCACTGGGAGCCAATGAGAGATTTCAGTCCTGAAGAGATACGAACCCTGGGCTTGAGGCCAAGGACAAGACTCACAGTCCTGTTATGGATGAGTTGCAGAGGGTGGAGAGTAGGAGCATGCAGATTTAGAAAGAGGCTTTTGCAGTAGTGCAGCCTTGAGAGAACCAGAGCTCTGGAGATAATGAGCTTCTGGGGGAAGGAGAGGAAGGGAAGAATACCTCTGAGGAGGTGCAGCTCGTAGTGTGACTTCTTAGAGACGTCAGAGATGTGAGGAGAGAAGGAGAGTGTGGAGTCGAAAATGACAGCAAGGTTTTTAGCCTCACAGGTTGGAGCAGGGAGAGGGCCAAGAGAGACGGCCAGAGAATGACAGGAGAGGAGGGAGCATGTGTGCCGATGAGGAGAATCTCGGTCTTACTGGCATTAATGCAGAGATCCTTGGCGGCACACCACTCTTGGATGGTGAACAGACAGTCCGAGATGAGAGAGGGAGAAGAAGAGGTGGCAGAGCGTAGCCTGAAAATGAGCTGAGTGTCATCCGTGTAGCACTGGAAGTTGGTGCAGAGCGTGGCAATGCAGTGGGCAAGAAGTGCCAGGTATGATATGATCCATTATTTATAACACGCTTAATACCGAGAGGTTTCTAAGCGCGGACCCGGGGATCGAACCTATGGTGCTCCGTGTCGTCTAGCTTCCAAGGCGAGCACGTTGCCCTGAGCTATCCTCCCGAGACTTGAACAGCTAGGCTAGGGAGAGGGGTTAGACTCATGGGGAACACCACAGGTAGAGATAGAGGAAGATCCCAAGTTGAGCCTGGGAGGGTCGATCAGATAGGAAAGAAGTCAGCCACGTCAGGGCCTGACTGTGATAGCCAGGTTATCACGGAGACGGGTGAGCAGGATGGCATGGTTGACCGTGTCAAAGGCAGAAGAGAGATCAAGTAAGATGAGGACCCAAGGGGTGTTGGAGTCAAGGTTGGAGAGCAGATCTTCACCGATGTTCAAGAGAGCAGTTTCTGTGCTTCTGGCAGCTCTGAAGCCAGAGTGGTGATCATGGAGACAACCAACAGATTCAGTGTGAAGATTGAGCTTGGAGATGGCCAGCTTTTCCAAGAGATTGCCCAAATAAGGAGTGATGGAGATTGAGCGATAGTTTGCCCGGGAAGGACAGGTCAGCAGAGGGTTTCTTAAGAAGAGGGTGCACAAGGGAGTGCTTCAGGGGTGAAGGGAAGACTCCAGTGGCGAAGGAGTGGTTGCAGAAGTCGGCAAGAGCAGGAGCCAGGGAGTCAATGTGGTCCTTGATGGTTTTGGTGGAACAGGGAAGATCCTGTTTTGACGAGACTTTCATAGATCGGACTTGTCTAGAAACCTTGTCAGGGGAGAACAGGGGAAAGGAAGAGAAGGAGGGAGTAGAGGTGGCCGAAGAAGAGCCAGGAGAAGGCGCAGAGAGTAGAGGGAGGAAGGGGAGAGGAGGAGAGAGGGGACAGGATGTCCTGAGTTTTAGAGATGAAATGAGAAGCCAGTGCCAGTGTTTTGGAACTCCAAGGTGTGTTGCTGACTAAGAACATCCAGCACCCATTTGTCCATGGTGATGGTCTTCCACTCATTGAAAAAATTTGCTAGTGGGCCGCCCACTGGGGTACGCAAGTGGGGGCGCGCATCCCTGGCCGGTTCAGGTCTGCTTCGGCGTCTGCGTCTTGGCCTGCGGGTGAGGACAACACTGTCATCCGCTGCCCTAGGCCTGCGGGCGGCCTCTGTAGGCTTCCTAGGTCATGGAGTGGAAGGGCTGCCGATAGGGGGTGTTATACCTCTAAGGAAGGCATGGTATTCAAAGTAAGAGACACAAGTGATCACAGTTCAAGGGTTTTTATTGAACTTTTATCAGGGGTGTGAAAATGCCCATCTAAATCTAAGATGGGAGCAAGCTACGAACATCATGCTTCCCCACGTTTTTAGCACGCGACAAGGCGGGTCACTTGAGCACAGCACACTCTTGAGCTTCTGTGCCGAAGTCACTTGCTTCAGAGGGCCCGATTCACCATAAACAACAAGAAAAGTTCCTCTCCAAGTAGCCAAGCCAGGCGATTTACTCTTCGCCCTGGATCCGCCTCAGCCGGGCTCCGATCCTTCTTTCACAATTAGTCCCCCTCAGACGGGCTCAGACCAACTTTAATTTGCAGGCATCCGTCAGTCGGGTTCACATTTGCCGCAACAATATCTTTGCGGGTGTGTATTACTGTTCACCCTGGACCCCCCATTCCGGGCTCAAATCCCCTTTTGACAATTAGTCCCCCTCAGCCGGGCTCAGACCAATTTCAGTTTATAGGTAATCGAAGACTTTGGAATGTGCATGGGCTTCCACTTAACACGCTGCAAGACCACTTTGTTTTCACCCTCAGGGGCTGGCGGGTACCCAACAGATACCTTTGAGCGAGCACCAACGTGGCACCTGACCACACTGTATCTGGTACCTACTTTGGTTTCACAGTTTAATCGCACACAAGTTCTTTGTTCATACAATGTTGCAGCTTGCAACCTTGAGCGTTACACAGTCCAGTCTGTTATCAGTTTCTCCCGACTCACTGGTTGTGCGTAACTCGTTGGTGTTGCTTTTCTGTCGGAGTCAAGGATAGTACCACAGTGGCAATCGCTTCTCCCCGCCTTGGCCATCAATGCAGGAGGGCCACGTGTACCTTTGACACAGGTTAACACTGCTCGTCAGCTGTAATTCCTGGTTTTATGTTTCTTTTCCTTGAGGCTTCTAGAAAGTCGCGATCCCTTCGTGAAAAGGGCAAGGGTAATTCCCTCCTTGTTGTCCTCTCTGGTTTCGTTGCCTTTCTCCTCGCTTTAAACTGCAATCCCAGAATTGCTGCTTCCTCGTGTGTTTGGCCTTGCTCAGAGTGTGCTTTCATGCTCCGCCTTTTAACGTGTGGCAAAGTGTGATGGAAGTCAGGTGTGTTTAGTTATCAGTAATTGCCCGACCATGCCTGGCCCTTGTGTTGGGACATTTCAGGTATACGGCTCCGGTGTTAGTCCGTTGTCGCTCACGTTGAACTATCCGCTAGAAAGTGTTTGTGTCGGATCCCAGGGGACTAGCGGGTGAGACACCTTCAGGTTTCTCACATACCCCGTGGAGGACCGGACGGACTTCCCTCTTGAGGATCGAAAAGGACTTTTGTGGTTCACAGAGAAAGTGCCGTCTCAGTCTTAATCGTCTGGAGAGACTGGTCGACAGTCTTGACAAAAAGGTTGTCCCCATCAAAGGGCATGTCTACCACCTTGGACTGGACATCCGCCCTGAAGTTGGTGGTTTTTAGCCACCCCTGTTGTCAAATGGACACACAGTAGTCCATCTGGCGGTACCCAGTATCCACAATGTCCAATGCCACTGTGATGGTGTGATCTGATGCCACCTCACCCTCCTGGAACAGGGCCAGGTCCTCGACCCACTAGTCCTCCGGCAGGAAGACCAAAATAGGTCTGAGCTTATACCACAGCTCCCTGTCAAAGCGGTATAAGATGGCCAGGGCATTAGCAGCCTTGATGGTGGAGGCTGCAGTGTAAATGATGTGCTTACCCATTGCATCCAGTTTCTTCCCCTCACAAGGAGCCATGGTGCCCCCTGACCAAAGACTAGGAATTTTCCTTGTGCTTCCTGGCGGCAACCCAGACCACAGAGTCAGGTGAAAGCTGTGACCTCAAGCACCTGGGGCAGAGTCCAGAACCCTGTACTCCTTTTCCAGCCTATTTCGCTTGGGAGGCGCAGTACTAGGAATCTTTATTAAGGCCAAACATTTTTCCCAGACATCATCCAGCAGATGAATGGAAATTACTGTCTTCCACCTGGACTCCTCGGCATTGGAAGAGGAACCTTGCCTACTTGGTAGAAGCCCCCCAAAAGACAGTGAACAAAGAAGGCAAACCTGGTTTGCCGCGCAAAGTAAAGCACAAGAAGGGCTTTAACAAAAAGAAATGGCGAATAAACCCGACCGGAGCCAAAAGAAAGTATTTGGCCAAGTGGGTTTATGTTCGAGGCTACTATAATAGCCTAAAACAGTACCACGTTTATTTAGCATAATCGCGGTAGAAAAGTTAGGGTTGATACCACTGCCACCAGCCAAGTCTAAATGTTAAAAGAGCAAAACAATGCTCTAGGAGGTACAGATAAAAAGGGCTAAGAATTAACCCTTTCCAATACTCCATGTAAGACCGGGTGTACTGGCTCTGTGGTTAAATGACTATGTAAAGTTAATGGCAACTTTACCCTTTTCTGGGGGACAGTAGTCAGCCCCAGAAATGGAGTTGGTGGGAAGTCTCAAAGACAACCCTGTGCCACGGCACTGAAGGTGCTGTGTGACAAACAAAAGAGGGGGGCTACTGAAGTGGTGTACTTCAGAGTCCACAATCACCAAAACATGAAAATACACATGGCAAAACACAGGTAAGAGTGGGGAAAAGCTCACACACTTACCAAGTGGAAAAAAATAAACTCCAGAAGTCCAGCAAAGCTGCTGGGGGACTCACTAGGTGAGGGAAATTAGCCATAAATGAGAATTCTCCCTAACGGGCACCAAATTGAAGAAGGTAGAGGCCCTTGATATCTTTGCGTGAAAGGAACCAATATCATCCAGTGGCGAAGCTCTGGCATGCACCCAGCACTCATTGGCTCTCCATCTTCTGGTACGTAGTCATCAGACTCGCCGGTATAAGTTGCTGTAGTGTTTGTATCCGTACCTGTGCCCGTGCGCTCCTCCAATACAGTGGTCAAGGCCCGATGCGGAGACAGTGGGGGTGTCCGTTGATGGCCCTTTGATTTAGGCCTGAAGAGGCTCCTGATCGACAGCTTTGTGGGACTCCGAGCAGAGATGGCGTAGGTGTAGCAGGCAGCCTTTGCTGCAGCTCCGATACCAGCATGTGTGGTGTCATAGGGATGTCCAACATGTCCCTGGGCGCCAGCTGAACGGTGGAAGGAACAACCAGCAACAGCTCCGGGCTCCTTGGGCTAGATGGTGTAATGGGTTCATCCCATGGAGATCCCTCTATGGACGCGGTCTCACGGCCCCCGTCGTGGTCCGAGTAGTAGCCCTTGGGCAAGTTGTCGTCTGAGCTCATGTAGATGTGCACTGACTCCCTTGATACATCCTTTGGCATTGCTCCCCCGTCTGGGAGGGAGTTCCATGGGCGGTAGCCGTTCTCTCTCCTTCAGGAGTGGGGGCGACTATAGGAACTGCCACATCACAGGAGCCGCAGCAGCAGTATACTGTTGCGGCAGCGTCACTCGTGGGTTGCTAGAGTCATGATCGTAGAGACCACCTTCATTGCTAGTACCCCTTTTTGTTTTTTAAATCAAATTTAATTGGCATTTAGGTTATAACAGCATATGGTAACAGTCATACAATACCACCTAGTCTCAATTATAACATTTTCCCCCTCCCCTAGCTCCATCCCCCTAGCCATGGGTCACTCTTTTTTAACTTTATCAGGAATAAGACGCAATTTTAACCTCTCCTCTCCAAGTTCAGGCTATCTCTGCTATGTACGCTAGAACACTGGGCGCGCATGCATCCCTACCCAGTTGCTCACCACCGGCAACATGTCCTCTGAACACAATGACCCCTCCAGAGATTTGCGCTGCAAGTTCCCTACTGTAGTCTTTCCCCAACCTTATCAAGCCGACCGTCCGTAATTTTAGAAAAAAGGGAGCCACATTCCCTCAATGTTAAACCTGGATTCATCTATGAGGGGAGTTTGATACTCCATGTCGTATATTGCACAGACTTTGGTGATCCACTCTTCCTCCCCTGGCATTCGCAGGCTTTTCCACCTCTGGGCCAGGTAACACCTTGCCGCCACCAACGTAACCTGAAACATGTGGCCTTGTGCCTCACCGTGGTCCCCCTCCACATTAACACCAAAGAGAATAAGCCATGGGGAAAGGGCCCTCCCGATGCCATCCACCCCCTTTATCCATGACAGGACCTCTCCCCAATATGTCAGTATCACCAAACATTTCCACCATATGTGTGCATTATCCCCCTTTTCAGTGTGACACTTCCAACAATGTGGGTCGTATCCCTCCCTCATCCAGACTATCCTCTGTGGGGGATAGTGGCATCTGTGCAGCAGTTTCAGGGCCTGGTGTTGGTACTGGAGCAAAGTAGTAGAACGATTGGCCTGTCTGCACATACTGGCACACCTCCTATCAATATCCTCACCTAGATCTTGCCCCCACTTCACACATGCGGGTGGTCCCTTGGGGCCCCCAGGAGTAGCAGTTTATAGAGTCTAGATATCACTCCCTTAGATCCCTTCTGCGGAATCAAGAACTTTTCAAAATTCGCTAACTCCCTCCTAAGGTTTTCCCCCTATCTGTCCTTGGTCAGGGAATTCTTCACTTGTAAATAGCGGAAGGGTGACAGGTTATTCAGGCCTAAGGCCTCCTCTAGCTCCCTTAGCAACATGAAAGATCCCCCCACCCACAGCTGTCCCGCCCTGCTGAGACCAGCTTCGTACCATTGTTGGAACGCAAGTGGTTCTCCAATCCCATCCCTGAGTGGGGGAGCCCAAATGCAACTCAAAGGTGAGGGCCATGTTGTGAGCAATCTGTACTCACCTCCTTCCTTCCACACGAACCACAAAACTCCAAGCACTGGGTGTTGCAGGACACTCCCTGGGATGCAGGTTTTGGGGACCCATAGCCATTCATCTAGCGTGACCGGGGCTAGTATCTTGTCCATTGCCACCCATTGTTTCCCAGTCCCTGAAGTAAAGTGATCCACCAAGACCCTCAGCTGAGACGCCCTATAATACAGCTCTAGATCGGGGAGTCCCACTCCCCCCTCCTCCCTTGGCCTCGTCAATATCTCGTAGGAGATCCTGTGCTTTTTTCCCAGCCAAAGATAGCGCAAAAGGGCTCGTCTCACCTCCAGTAGAAATGATCTGGGTACTGGTGTCGGGAGCATTTGAAACAAGAATTTGGGGAGAATTACCATTTTCACTGAATTGAGGCATGCCATCCACAGGAATCCTAACCCTGCCCACCGCTCAATGTCCTGTTTCACTGCCGACACAAGGGTGAGAAAGTTACTGGCGAAGAGGTCCCCCGGGCTCTACGTCACCTGAATCCTGAGGTAGCAAAACCTGTCTCTCTGTACCTTGAAGAGGAGCCCCTCCACCTATTTCCCTTCGGTGTCCGATAAGTTTTCTGCCATGAACGCCACCTATTTCACCTGGTTAACCTTAAGACCCGACAGTTTTCCATAATGCTTCAAATTCCATAACATGTGTGGTATCGACTGGGACGGTTTGGTAACAAAGTAACGCGTCGTCCGCGAACAGGCTAATCTTGCAGCGTGTCCCCCACCCTGACCCAACTGATCTCCCCATTGTCCCGGATAGATGCTGCCCATGGTTCCTTCACTAATGCATATATGAGCGGGAATAGCCCTGTCGCGTGCCCCTACCCAAAGGGAACGACCCGGATTCATTCCCATTCACCAAGACCCTTGCTGAGGGACCAGAATATAAAGCTGACATCCACCCCAGCCATCTCGGGCCCATTCCCAAGGATGAGAAAACTTCCCCCATGAAGGTCCAGCTCACCCTGTCAAAGACCTTTTCGGCATCTAAAGATAACAGGAGAGCTCCCTCCTCCCGTACAGCCCTCGAGTTCAGCACATGGAGGTTCTTGCGCATGCTGTCCGCTCCATGCCTATTTAACACGAATCCCACTTGATGCGGGTGGATTAGTCGGGGGAGGTACCTCTCCAAAAGCGTTGGCAGGATCCTGGCGAAGATCTTCGTGTCCACATCTAAGAGGGAGATGGGCCTATACGAACCAAGATCCGCCGGGTCCTTCCCTGGCTTTGGTATCACAGTGATCAGAGCCTGAAGGAATGTTGGTGGTATTTTGTCCTGCCCCCTAATCCAGTCTTCAGCCTTTTAATAGCTCCCATCACCTCCTCCTCTGATATCTCCCTCTCCAGGGCCTCTCCTTCTGAGTCTGTAAGTTTGGGGAGGGTTTGCCCAGCCAAATAATTCCAGATGTCCTCTACCGACTCCTCCTTCTGCTAAGTGTACAGCTCTTTATAGAAGTCCACGAAGCATTCCGCTACCTCATTCCACTCTCTACAAATCCTCCCCCATTTGTCTGGGATATCTCCCACCCTCCTCTCCATCCTACAGCCTCTCGTCCTATGCGCCAGTAGGATCCCCACCTTGTCTCCTCCTTCGTAATATCTCTGCCGTGTATACCTCATCTTCTTGACCACTTCCCCAATTAGAACCACATGTAGTACCTGTCTTTTGTCACTCAGTTCCCCCAAGAGAGCCTCTCCATTCACATCTTTTTGGGCGAGTTGTGCCCGCATAGCCCTCAGTTCCTCACGAATCCTGCCCTCAGCCATGCCCTTTTCGCTTTCTACGGGATCCCTCCGCAATGAGGACGCCCCGAAAGGTTGCTTTCACAGCTTCCCACACCACCGTCATCCCAGTCTCGCCAGTATCGTTGATCTTGAAGTAGGCCTCTATTTCCATCCTCAAGGATTCCGTAAATACTTGGTCTCTCAATAGGGTATAGTTTCAGCGCCACTTGTAATTTCTCAAGGCCTTTGGCAGTCGCTAGTCTACCACCAGCAGCTTGTGGTCCGAACACGTGACTGCTTATACACTCGGCACTCCCACCTCGCCCCACCATCCCCCCGATATCAGCAGAAGGTCGATTCTCATGTACGATTGGTGCGGGGGTGGAGGGGAAAGAAAGTTTGACCCCCCCTGGGCCCGGCAATGATTTACGTCACAGGTCGACCCAGTAATACTCCTGCAAGAGTTCCCTCATGGCCAGGTTGTCCTTTGTAGCCCCTTTCACTCCCGTCCCCTTTGCCGACCACCAGTCTAACGGAGGGTCAGCTATGAGGTTGAAGTCACCGCCCAGGACCATGGCCCCCTCTGCCCACCCATCCATTACCTTGAACACTTGGCGTAACTTTATATGGCCCGCATTGGTTGGATAGAGGGTGGCCAATGTGATCTGCATAACCTCACATGTGCCCTTGATTCCCAGGAACCTCCCTCCAAAGTCCCTCTTGGTCTCAATATCCATAAGGTGCAGTTATTTGCCCAGGAGTATGCCCACCCCTACCTTTTTAGAGGATTTGTGGGAAGCCCAAAAGTTCCTGCCGATTCCTTTCCCCTTTACCGTCGATTCTGCCCCCTGCCGGTAATGGGTTTCTTGTAGGAAAAGGACTACTAATTTCTGTTTGCGGAACATGTTGCTAGTGAGGGATCATTTATTTTGAGAATTCAGGCCCTTGACGATCAGCGTACCCACTCATCCTTCAACCATCATCTCGCCTCACCCTATTCTTTAAAGCTTCCGTGCGTCCTATTCGGCTCGGGCCTTCAGTAAACTGAAGATCCATGGCTTTACCAGTTTAACTCTCCCTGTTTCAATCCCGCCATCCATCCCCCCTCTGCTATCTCCCTTCCTCTCTCCCCCACCTGCTCCCTCACCCCACACCCCTTACCCACAATCTGAGGCGTCCGTCGCGACATCCCAAAATATCCGGTCATGGTCAGTGAACCACCAAGGACTCACCGACAGCCCTGGGTAAATGCACCAGGAGAGGGCCATCGCCGTCGCACATTAAGGGCGGATCTGAGTATACATTGTACCCCATCAATATTACACAGAGGCCCACAACCTCCCCCCTTGGACATCCTCAGTCACCACCTCATCCATTACGCTGAAACGAACCCTCCCCCCCACGCGGCAACACGCAAAATGCAACATGTGGGACCTCACAGTGTGTTGCGAGTCCCCAACAGTGCTTGAAAGAACCATAGAAAACGAGGTAACAACCACATTTTGCAAGATCAACCTGTTCTCCACCCCACTCGAGCGATACAAGGGTCCCTTTCTGAGTGTAGATATGCAGTTCAGCAAGGACACAGATCCATTTCACTTTAGGTGCCCCCTAAGTGTGGAGGGGGAGTGCTTGACTTTCTGAAATTTCCGGACCCCTCTTGCCCTATGTTTCCCTCTGACAGATTGCGGGTCACGGCCTCTCGCCATCCTGTTCCTCTGAGGGGCCTTCCCGAATACCAACCAGTTCCTCCGTGACCCTCTGGATGTCCTCCTTGGCTACCAGGTGGTATCTCTCCCCGTCCCAATCAAAGACCAGAGAGAAAGAATGACCCCCACAAATATCTGACCTCCTTCTCCTGCAACCATTTGGTGAGGGCTCCACACTTTTTCCTTCTCAGCAATGTATGGGCCAAGAGGTCTTGGAAAAAAGCCACACCGGAGTCTCCATACTGAATATCCCGTAAGCCCTTCACCTTCTCCAGGATCCTGGCCTTGTCCCTGCAGTAGTGTAGAAGTGCAAGCACCGAGTGGGGGCTTTTAGTTCCTCCTCTTGCCTGATGGACTCTGTCTATCATAACTTCCTCTCCAGCCTCCGCTCCAAGGGCAATCTTTATATTGTCTTGTACTTTGCCTTCCAGAACAGACAGGGTTTCACTCTCTGTCGCCACCAGTCTGAAGAAGCAGAGGTTATTTCTCCTCTCACGATTCTCCAGGTCATCAACCTTGAGGAGAAGCTCCTCTTCTCGACGCTGCATTTTCATGAATCGCGCCTCCATCTGCTTCTCCAGGAGCCCAGTGGATGTTTGGTTGGCCTCAACACCGTCCATTCTGTCCTCCAATGTAGTCACCTTAGCCGAGAGGTCGGTCAGCTTCGCCCCCATGTCCTTTCTCATCACTCTGATTTCCTGGAGGATCGTCTGGATGTCTCTTTTCATGGTGCCTAGCTCAGCCGAGGCCATCGGAGTACCTCCGGATGCCATGTCCAAGTCTTCCGCCTGAAATTGGTATTTCGCTAAGGCCCCCTTCCAGCTCATGGGTTACCCCTTTCTCTCCCTGTCCGTGCACACCTGGAGGTGGCGGCACAGTTCCAATAAACCAAGGGTTCACCACCTAAAGTCTGAGTTGACTACCCTGGGAACCGGACCCGATTATCTCAGGGGTCAGAGGGGCCCCAATCAGGAGCTTTTCGTGTAGTTCACCAGGTCACAGGCCGTCATGGCCACTGGTTCCCACTCTCCTCTCTCCTGGTCCCTCTACGGCGTTGCTTCTTGTGTCAACAGGAGAATGTCACCCCATCGAGCAACCAGCACTCCCGAGATCCAGAGTCACACCAAGATTGTCCTCTTAGGCAGTCTTCCCGTCAGTGGGGCATGCGTCTCATCCCTCAGACAATGAGCACTCCTCAATCAAAGCAGCTCCAACTGTGTATCATGGGGGTCACGGGCCGTCAGTTTTACTTCAAGGGGGAGGAGGGCCGTTCCTAACAGCCTCCTCGACTCACGGGTTTAGAGCCCAGGCGAGCTCCCGCGACAACCCGGGCTACTGGTTTCCTGACCTTGGATTAAGTGGCCAAGTCTTCTCTGCTGGGTGATGGAGGAGCCAGCATCCTCCCCACAATAGGTGTGCCATGGAGGGTTGTGCCTCCGTCTCCGCTGGGCGAGATCGCTGCGTTGGCACCTTTTTTCTCAGGCGTGAGTATGCCACCCTGTGGGGGCTGCCCTCCTACTGCAGCAAAGCATGGACCCTCAAGTGTGCCTTCCAAGCGGCCTGGCGTGTGGTGCTGAGTACTGCAGTAGTCCTGGTGCACCCCTCCGATGGTCTCTGAGTTGAGGTGCACTGACCGTTTGGCCCACCCCCTGTTTGCCTCCTGCCCCACTGGTGTGGGCAGCTGTGATATGACTAGCTGTGTGCCTCTTAGTCAGCTGCATTCGCCTCTACCTACTCCACTGGACATCATATGGTTTCACACGCAACCCCCCCGTGTTCCAAGCAGCTAGGTCTGTTGCCCTTGACTCTTCCTTCAGTGCAGCCCACCTTGGTGTTTCTCAGTGTTACACATGGGGGGGCGGGGTGGCCCTGTCAAGTGCCTACCATCCCAGAGATTAAGGGTCTCAGGCGTGCCCCCAGTGCCTCACCGCACAGTCCTGTATGCGCCCAGCAGGGCCCCCCTGATTGCCTGGAAATATGTCTTGAAACCGCATGCAGTGCGGTCGAGGGAGGGCGGGGTGCTATGAATCGTCCAGCGGCTGTTCTGAATGCAGTGGACACCTCAGGAGCCCGGAGCTTCACCCTGCAATGGGTCTCAGGTTCCAACAGCCGCATCTCGTCTCTTTGGGCGAGTTGGACCCTGTTCTCAGCAATTTCTCCACAGAATTCCCGGGTCTAGGTATGGAGCTCTCAGACTGCGCCCCCTGGTGGCCTCCAGATGAACTCGCTAGTACCCCTTTTGATGAAGTTGAGATGGTCCTCAACGGGGGTCTTGGACGAGGTGGATGGCGAAGCTTTCTTAACCGAGATTGTGACCATTGACAAGGTCGTGGTCGTCGACTAAGTGGATGTCCTGGACGAGGGAGCGGTCGTCGACAAAGTAGTTATCTTGCTCACCAGTGGCGTCATCGACGGGGGACGAGAGGAGCCACCCAGAGGACCGCTCCGCTGCAGGCTTGTCCAAAGACAGTAAACAAAGCTTCAAAGGGGTTAAGCATTTAGTCTTCGACGGAACGCCCCTCACTGGCAGGCTCGCCATAGACTGCGACCGTGTCCTCCCTGAAATAGGACCTGCGGCAGCGGCTAACCCAGTGGAATCCATAGCGTGGAGTATGACCACCTTATGGACCCCCGGGGATAGGGCTCTCCCAGGGAGTTCGCTCATAGGACCGCCCGGTCCTTAATGAGGTATGACTGTTCCCAGAGGCAGCATCTGAGGCCTTCCCCAACTTGAGCTATGCTGCCAACCATGCTGTACCCGTCCTTTCTTTGAAAAATTACTGCATATCCTGCCATCCCTCCTCATCGTGGTCCGGATGCAGGCAATACAAACATTTGTGATGCCGATCTTTGGCATACACATTTCTCAATCCACATTTCACGCATAAATTTGAGACTACTATTCTCCATGGACACGGATGAAGGCGTGAACGAGACCTAAGCCTGGGCCTCTCAAAACTTTGAATAGAAGACCCGCGATGAAAGTTGATCTTCGCTGACAACGGATCCCCACTGCCGGTAACCTACCTATCGTCGAACAATGGAACAAAAACGGTCAAAAAAATAATATGGTGTATTAAAAAACTCAAAATATAAAAAGGCTCGTAGAGCAATAAGAGAGGACTCCCAACACTGAAACATGCAGTAAAAATCTGAAGATGGCCACCAGGGGTGGAGCTTAGGTAGACAACTGTCACTGGATGGGGGCAGTATGAGCCAAAGGACAGTGATCGGTTTAGAGGAGAACAACAAGTTACTTTCTTACCTGGTAACGTTCTTTCGATGGGATGTTCCTCCGACGTATTCAATATCTCCGACAGTAATGTCCACAGCTGTGCTGCTTAGGAATTTTTTGTCGGGGTCCTACGTCGATACGCTGTCCCTCGAGGGCCTCCGTCGAGAGCCGACGTCACCGGATGTTATATGTAGGACGCACAACGCCTGTAGCCTCAGTTGTAGTTTTTTCCCAGAACGCGTGGCACCACTCTTCTGCCAGTATGACTACAGAAATCCTTGTGGAAAAGTAAGCTGCAATCACATAAGAAATTCTGCGCATAAGACTCCCAAAGCAGTATCAACGTATGGAGGTGGGAAAAGAATTTAGAATTTTAGAATGCCCAATCAAATTGCAGCATAGAGGACCGCTTTACCAAAGGCCAAATCTTGCCCATGGATAGAATCCAGGGAGTAGTGTTTTACAAAAAGTATGGACAGAGGCCCATGTGGCTGCTTCACAAATATTACGAATGGGAACACCCCTCTGTAGAGTAGTGGAGGCAGCCACACCCCTAGTAAAATGGGCCTGTAAGCCTACCGAGGGTCCTTACCCGCCAAACGGTAAGATTCAGAGATCGTCAAAATGATCCATCTAGACAAGGTCTTCTTGGTAACAGCTTGACCTAAACGCCTTCCAGCGTATCCTACAAATAGCTGATCGTCCACTCTGACCCGCGACATCCGTGAGAGATAGAAGCTCAAAGCTCTCCTCGGATCTAACCTATGGAGCCTCTCCTCTTCCTTACAAGGATGCAGAGGAGGATAGAACGCCGGAAGAATTACCTTCTGGCTCAAATGAAATTCCGACACAACCTTCGGAAGAAAAGAAGGACGAACCCTAAGGACAACCCTGTCCTTATGGAACATCGTGAATGGTGGCTTGGCGGATAGTGCCTGCAACTCACTCACTTTGCGAGCGGAAGTAACCGCAACCAAAAATACAGTCTTAGAGACCAACAGTCTCAAAGGACAAGAATGTAAGGGCTCAAACGGAGCTCCCATTGGGAATTTCAGAACCAAGTTCAAATCCCATCCCCGGCACCTAGAACGGGGATGGTGGAAACAAATTAGTGAGCCCTTTTAGAAACTGAGAAATCAAAGGAATCTTAAAATAAGAACACTCCTCAGACGTCACCGGATGTTATATGTAGGACGCACAACGCCCGTAGCCTCAGTTGTAGTTTTTTCCCAGAACGCGTGGCACCACTCTTCTGCCAGTATGACTACAGAAATCCTTGTGGAAACGTAAGCTGCAATCACATAAGAAAATCTGCGCATAAGACTCCCAAAGCAGTACCAACGTATGGAGGTGGGAAAAGAATTTAGAATTTTAGAATGCCCAATCAAATTGCAGCATAGAGGACCGCTTTACCAAAGGCCAAATCTTGCCCATGGATAGAATCCAGGGAGTAGTGTTTTACAAAAAGTATTGACAGAGGCCCATGTGGCTGCTTCACAAATATTACGAATGGGAACACCCCTCTGTAGAGTAGTGGAGGCAGCCACACCCCTAGTAAAATGGGCCTGTAAGCCTACCGGAGGGTCCTTACCCGCCAAACGGTAAGATTCAGAGATCGTCAAAATTATCCATCTAGACAAGGTCTTCTTGGTAACAGCTTGATCTAAACGCCTGTTAGGGAGAATTCTCTGTTTAGGCTGAATTTCCCTACCTAGTGAGTCCCCCAGCAGCTTTGCTGGATTTCTGGGGTTTCTTTTTTTTCTCCTGCCAAGAGTGAGACTCTTTTACCCTCACTCTTGGGCACGTTTGAAGTGTGTTTTCTTGGTTAAACCTTGTGTTGAATGGGCTATGGGGTCTTTTACTCCATAGGGTCTCATGTTTTTTGTGATGTGGGTTACACAGCACCCTCTGTGCAGTAACCCAGGGGTGTCCTAGGGACTCCCCAACATAGACTCCATACCCTGGGACTGACTACTGTCTCCCAGGGCATGTAAAGTCACCAAAGACTTTACTAGTCTTAAATCCTGAACAGAACCAGTACAAACCATCATATTGTGGACGTACTGGCTGGGGCAATTCGATTGCCCCAGGGTCTGTTATTCGAAGGGGCACGTCTCCGTCCCCCCTGATCGAGTTTTGGCTGGTGGCAGTGGAAACTACTTTTTATATTCAACCGCAAATATTTTCCTATGGGATTTCCCATTGTTTTAGGCTAACACATTTAATTATTTATTTACGGTAGCCTCAAACATACCGCCGGTTTATATATTTATTATTATAACTCCGGTTGGGATTTTTTTGCCAAAACTTGATTCTAAAATGGCGTTGGTGTTCGCCTCTGTAACTCTGACCCAAAGTGGAGCCCTTTGTTCCACTTTTGGCGGGCTTCTCCACAGAAGCCCTCCAAAGTGGTGCCACTCTGTCTGGGGTACTTAGGAGGAGTGGAGGGGGATTTAGGCACCCTGGACTGAGTTACCTTGGTAACTCAAGTCGCACTCCGTCCTGATTGGCCCAAGTGGTGAGCCGGCCGGCTCACCACTTAGCATGTTTGAGTGACAGCTAGGCTGGGTGAATGGGGGTTTGCTGCATAAAAGCAGGGCTTTGGGGACTGGAACTTTAGAAGTCGCCACAGGACCAAGAATCCGACGAGGGAAGAGCTGAGCCGACCTGCTATGACGACACCACCCGGTGGAGCCCTGCTGAACCGTCTCACCACTCTTCCCAACGACCGAGGAGAACTCTTAACGGAGTGGCTCCTTCCCTTGACTGGTGGGGACAACCAGTTTTCACCTTCTTTCCGCTTCTTCGAGGTATCTCGTGGCCGCCTTGCCCGTGCCAAGCACCCCGGCAACCGGAATACCACGCTTTTACCACAACCGCGAAAGTCGGTACAACCCTTTAACCGGAGGACCCCGCGGCTGGTTTCTTCCCGGGCAGTGCAACGACCTTCTTCTTCTGCTCTTCAGCGAGAACTTCTTCTTCCCTGACCGACGTCGAGCCTTGCTTCCACTGCCTGGAACAACTGCCACCGCTGGAGGATCCTCCCCGTTTAAGGTACCGTGTTCCGCCTGGCTTCCCTTGCCACCGACTGTACGGGGTAGTTTTAGCCCCCGGCTTTCGAACCTGGGAGTGACTGGGACACCCTGGCTAAACTTTCTAAGCCTCTCTAAACTCTTTCTGAACTCTTTTGCAAGACTCTGAATCCCTAATAACTGTGTGATCTTGGGCACATTTTCGCTCTGTCTACTCTAAGAGTGGGCCCTGCTTAGTGACTTTTGCTCACCTGTGACTTTGTGCTTCTTTGAGCCTACTGAAAGTGTTCTTGACCTTAGAGTGGTGTGTTTATCCTAATTCTGCTCTTTTTCCCTCCCTTCTTTGAACCACTAGAGTGTCATCTAACGTTAAGCACTCACCTCTGTTTGAATTATGTGGTGTTAACCAAGAGTTGTCTAGTTAGGAATAAGGGTTGGGACTGCTTTCCATATAACTGTGTTTGAAGTGTTTTACTATATATTGCTAGAGTGTTTTCAATTTATGGGTTCTTAAAAATAAATAACTATATACTTTTGAAACCAAGCTCTGGTCAGTGTTTGCTTGTACTATTGTGTTTGAGTACCTATTGTGTATACTTTGCATACTGCCTAACTCTTCTTGAGGGAAGTCTGACTGCTCAGCCAGAGCTACCAGGTAAATCTGGGTGGTGCGGACTGCTACCAAGTGGGTTTACTGCTATACCTGTAGTCTTAAATCTTTTGCAGTGTTCCCTAAGGGAACTGCACAGGTTTCTGCCTAACAACGCCTTCCAGCGTATCCTACAAATAGCTGATCGTCCACTCTGACCCGGGACATCCGTGAGAGATAGAAGCTCAAAGCTCTCCTCGGACCTAACCTATGGAGCCTCTCCTCTTCCTTACAAGGATGCAGAGGAGGATAGAACGCCGGAAGAATTACCTTCTGGCTCAAATGAAATTCCGACACAACCTTCGGAAGAAAAGAAGGACGAACCCCAAGGACAACCCTGTCCTTATGGAACATCGTGAAAGGTGGCTTGGCGGATAGTGCCTGCAACTCACTCACTTTGCGAGCCGAAGTAACCGCAACCAAAAATACAGTCTTAAAGACCAACAGTCTCAAAGGACAAGAATGTAAGGGCTCAAACGGAGCTCCCATTGGGAATTTCAGAACCAAGTTCAAATCCCATCCCTGGCACCTAGAACGGGGACGGTGGAAACAAATTAGTGAGCCCTTTTAGAAACTGAGAAATCAAAGGAATCTTAAAATAAGAACACTCCTCAGACAAGCGCTTAAATATGGACAACGCCACCAGGTAACCCTTAATGGTGCCCATTTGCAGGCCCTTGTGGGCTAATGAAAGCATATTTAAAGGATAGTTCCGGGACTTTTTTTTTATTGTCCCTACGGTTCGGCCATGTGTTTTTAAGCATAAATCGGTAGATCGTAGAAAACTTTCCTATGGACCTTACCCGACTTTTCGTCCATTAACGCACTCGAAATCAGCCGCCATTTTGTGATAATCCTATCATTTCCCCCCATCGACCTGGCTCACCTGCGTTTGCGGCACTAAATCAAATCCCCCGCCCCTGAAACAGACTTTATCAAAACATTCATATTCCCCGCCTCTCTCTGTGACGTGACTGTGCTGCGTAGGCAAACGTGCCCAGGCGTCTTCTACGCGACTCCACACAGAACCCGGAAACCAACACAGATCAGCTCACAACACAGCGCGCCACAATTCGGAATATGAAACTGTACTTTTAAATCAAACAGCAACACGGTACATTTGGTAAAGTACATTTATTGGACATCAAATGTTTAGAGAATATTCAGCGATTTGCATTTTTCTTTGCTCTCGATCCAAAATAGTTCGTCTTGAGGCAAGCGATGTTCGTGTGCAGTACACAGGGTGTTGGTTTACGATAAAATAAGCTCTTCGGTCGCACTGATAATCGCATGGCTGTTCCAACAACAAGGCACTAGGCCACCACAACGGTATGTATGTTGCATCTAGCCATTAGTACCGCGTAAGGGCATACTTGTACTTGGCGATCGTCCCATAAAATGGTCAGGGTGGTAAAGTTGTTCACGCGGAGAAGCATCTGGCGGTTGTAAAAGCCATCCGCTGGTGTCTGGTACTCGTGACACGGACAATAATGAAGGATGTACCTGTTTTAAAAACATAAAAAATTAATTTAGTCTCACCATCAGATCTTTATTAAAATTATTCATTTTATATATTAGGTCGGGAAATTATTTCATAGCTAGGACAGTGCGTCATTTCCAGTAACCCACCCCCTCTCCTCCGCCTTTTTCAGAGCCGCCTGAGCGCCAGTGGACCACTTTGTCACTGATATGATATAATATGGCATTTGGAACGCGTCTACACACAAGTGTTTCAAGGCGTGGCGAGGCAGGGAGGGGGGGGGGACAAGGAGAAGAAGTGCAGGGGTAGGGGGAAGGTAAAAGTGCAAGGGGAAGAGGAGGGGGGAAGTGGAGTACAAGGTAAGTAGCATAAAATAATAAAAACATAGGGCCAGCTGGTGGCGAGTGCAAGGTAAGTGCAGAACAAGTGCTGGGAAGGGGGGGCTGTAGGATACTGAGACAGTCCCCCAGTGCAGGGGTTGACAGGGAGGCAGTGCAGGTGGAGAGTGGAAGGGCCCAGGACCGAGGTCGCAGACAGTGGACCAGTTGTATTGCCAGCGCAAGTACCCCGGTGCAAACTGCCTTTGATAGGGCGGGGGGTGGATTGGGGCGGTGGTCGTGCAGACTAGACACAGGAAGACTCGTGAATGGAGACACACTTATGTGGATTGAAGGTGGGCGGCCAGCGTGAGGGAGGATGCTGGCCGGAGACATGTGGTGTGACAAGACAAGGCACAGGAAGACTATTCAATGGGGAGACACTAGATTAATTTAAAAAATCAAAACAACCATTGTTAAAATATATGTTGGGTTTTATTTTAGATCTTAATTTCAATTGAACATAAATAATAAACATTACACATTGTAAAGTTCCGGTTGCAGCACATCCAGGGAAAATCCACGGTATTGTCCACTGTCGCTGGGGAAATGTTGTCTAATGGCAAGTACAGCACAGGCAGGTATTACTCTCCGAACGCGGTGTCCGAGCCTCCCGTGAAGCCACCAAGTGAAGCAACGATAGGCCACCAGCCTGTACCACCTGTGAAAAAGAAAGATGCAATGGAACCAATTTACATGCGTTCGAATGATATGTAGATGTAATTTTATATGTGGGAGACGACCATGAAATAGTAGTGGCATCACTGGCATCACAACCAGAGTATACTTACTCGTTACTCGGATTACGCGGACGAACAGTGCCGCGAAGTTCGTGCATAAGCACCATCATCATCCTCAACACGGTCCGTGAGAGGCAGGCTTCCCCGAACTCTGGCAGCTCGGTGATGCATTGCGGACTTGGCTCGCCTTCCGAAATGTAGGCCAAGCACCCGGAATTTTCACGGCAGCAGCAGTTCTCCTCCTCAGTTGGCATTAGCTCGCACCGATTGCACGTGCACCAGGTGGAGACGCCGTCCATGCGACATGGTCCAGGCTCTTCATCCGTTGACTAATTTACAGAGATGGTACAGGTGTTCACAAGGCCTAGAAGCGGCAAAGGTAGCTGACCAGAGCACAGAAACGAGTCACAGAATACTCAAAGTAACACAGAGAGAGGAATGGAATCAAAAATCTGCTACTGTGTGTTGTGAAACGGTGTGTTTATACTTATTGAGGAAAGAGGCGTCCTGCCATTTCCATGGCGACACTTCATTAGCTGAGGCGCAGCGATTGTTGACACGATTGTTGACACGAAACGTGCTTTGGCGTTGGGAAATGGGCGGTACGTGTCTGCTGATGTCAGGCTCAGGGGCGGGGGATTTGATTTAGTGCCGCAAACGCAGGTGAGCCATGTCGATTGGGGGAAATGTTAGGATTATCACAAAATGGCGGCTGATTTCGAGTGCGTTAATGGACGAAAAGTCGGGTAAGGTCCATAGGAAAGTTTTCTACGATCTACCGATTTATGCTTAAAAACACATGGCCGAACCGTAGGGACAATAAAAAAAAAGTCCCGGAACGATCCTTTAAGTAACTTTGGGTCTCACCCTAAGTTACTAGGGGAATCCAGACGTGGACCCCTTGCTCACTATTCTTAGAGAGGCACAGCTTCAGCCTACTGATGAGGTCCAACCAGAACGAAACACGTGTCTGGGGTTGATGTTGGTACTATTGTTCAGAGGAGAATTGCCTAGCATTTTGGTGCTGGACTGACCTAGGGCAGGACAAAAAATGATATGTTTGGGATATTTCTTCTCTGTGAAAGATAGTGAGCTAAAGACTCTGGTAAGTCTCTCGTAACCAGGACTAATGTCTGAAAGAGGGACTCCCAGGACCCTCTTTTAATTTAGCAAAAAAGACAGAACCACAGGAATTGAACACTGAAAAGGATCCACATTCTGAACCCTGCACCAGTCGCAGAACTTGCTCCAACGGCAACGGTACAGGGATTTTGTTGCTGGCCTTCTGGCCGAAAGCACACCTCCATCACTTCTTCACAAGGGCACAATCCTTGTACCTCAACCTTTCAGAACCAAGCATGAAGGTTGAGAGACTTGACCTCTGGATGGAGAACTCAACCCCCCCTCCCATGAGAGCAGATCGTCTCGATAGGGAAGACAGCTTGGAGGGCAGATGGACATGTCGAGAAGTTCCAGGTACCACGCTCTCCTGACCCATGCCAGAGCAATGAGGATCATTCAGGAACCGAACCTCCGCAACCCTTGAGGATTGACGGGGACTGGAGGAAACGCGTACAGTGGGAAGGACCACTCCACTACAAATGCGTCCCCTAAGGCTCCTCTTGGAGGAAATTCCCGCGAGCAGAATCTTTCGCACTTCCGGTTGACACTGGTGGCGAAGAGATCCACTTGTGGGGTCCTCCAAAGGGCGAAGATCTCCAACAGAACTTCCTGAGCCAACTCCCATTCGTGAGAGACCGTGCTCTGCCTGCTCAGAGCGTCTGCCGCCTCGTTTTCGTCTCCAGCCAGAAAAACTGCTGAGATCGTAATTTCCTGCTGCATGGCCCAGAACCAGAGCTGCATCGCCTCTCTGCACAGTAGGAGTGACCCTGCCCCCCCCTTTTTGTTGAGGTAATGGCATTGTCACTGTATTGTCCGTCATAATCGGGACATTTTTCCCCCGCACAGACGGCAGAAAAGCCTTCAGGGCTAGCCTGACATCCAGTAGCTCTAACAGATTGATGTGGAGTCTGGACTCAGACGGAGACCAACGACCGCTGACTGTCAACTCATTGGCATGAGCTCCCCATCCTGTGAGGGATGCGTTCGTCATGATCGTCCCCTCCGGCCAGCGTCGCCAAAATGGTGCTCCCTGCATCAGATTGCCTTCGTCAGCCCACCACAGAAGATCTTGGGTGACCGAGGGCGGCACCTGAACGGGATTCGACATCCTGCCGGAGAACTGCGACCACTGCATCTTGAGAGCCCACTGCAGAGATCTCATCCGCAGCCTGGCCTCCGGCACCAATAGAATGCAGAATGCCATGAGGGTGAGCAACCTCAAGAACTCGAACGCCGGGAGACTCTCGGCATGTTGAAACTTGTCCACCATCTGCAGAATGTGATGTGCCCTCACCTGGGGAGGTGAACACTGCCCCATGGATGTGTAGAGCACTGCTCCGATGTACTGGAGCCACTGGGTAGGTGTCAAATGGGACTTCTTTAAATTGAGGGCGAAGCCCAGCTTGTGAAGGGAGTGGCCGGTGACGGACAGATGATCCAGAACTTGCTCGGGAGAGCACGCCCTGATCAACCAATCGTCCAGGTAGGGGTAGAAATGAATCCCCCTTTCCTGAGATACGCCGCCACCTCCACCATTAGCTTGGTGAAGACCCTCGGGCCGAGGTCAATCCGAACGGCAGGACCCGAAACTGAAAATGCGAGTCGCCAACTGCGAACCTCAGGTACTTACTGTGCTTGGGATGAATCGGCACATGAAAGTAAGCATCCTTGAGGTCGAGAGACACCAACCAGTCCTGAAGTTGAAGGGCCTGGAGGACTTGAGAGAGAGTAACCATCTTGAACTTGTCCTTCCTGAGGAGCTTCTTCAAACCACGCAAGTCCATGATGAGTCTCAATCCCCCCCCGTCTTTTTTCGGGATAAAAAAAATGGGGAATACCATCCCTTGTTCCTCTCCGCTACAGGCACCAGTTCTATGGTGCCTTTCTCCAGCAGGGATTTGATTTTCTGCGCAAGGAGCGGATCCGAACTCTCCAAAGAGAGCTTCCCCGGTGGATTGTCGTGAGGCCTCTGCCGGAAAGGAAGACAGTAGCCATGGTCTATGATCTCCAGAACCCACACATCTGAAGTAATGGCACGCCATTCTACAAGATGCTGCGCCAGCCTTCCCCCAACCGGCGAACCATGGCACATGGCCTCATGACTGAGCGGAAGCAGATGCGGCAGTGCCTGAGGGCAAAGAAGCAACTGCCCGAGCAGCTTTGGCACCTCGAGTACCTTGTTTTCCACCTCTGGTACTCCTACGTTGGCCCATTTGACTGGCAGCTCCCCTCGATTTACCAAAGGAAGAGTAGTATCGAAAGGAACCTCCCCTCCATTGCTGTCACCTAGGACAAAAAGGCAGAGGTTGACGTACTTCAGCGCTCAACGACTTTGCTGCAGCTTTGGAGGTCTGCAACCTCTCAAGGCTCTCGTCAGCCTTACTGCCAAAAAGATGGACACGATCAAAGGGCATGTCATGTTGAGAAGCCGAGACTGTACATCAGGAGCAAACCCCGACTTCCGCAACCACGCAAACCTGCGCATCACAGTGCTCGCCGCCATGGAACAGCTGACACAGTTTGCCACGTCCAGACCCGACTGAACGGATTCACACATGGCATCCTTGCCATCCTGAACGAGGGCAAGAAAACCATACCATTTCCTCCCCTTCGGGAACATGCTCAGCCGCCAAACATACACAGTTCCACAGAGTGTGAGTGAATCTTGCCAAGGCACAAACGAAGTTGGCTGCCTTTAAAGCCATAACCCCAGATGAAAATGCTTTCTTCGGCCAACCGTCAAAGCGCTTGTCATCCGTATCCGGAGGGATGGTAGGGTACGCAGCCTGCTTTGCTGGGGCCGTAGCTGCCGTCACCACCTAACTGTCCGGAGTGGGGTGCGTAGACAAGTAGCAGGGGTCGCCACTGGCTGGACGGTATTTTTTCGGTAGCAATTTATTCACTGCCAGGAGACTCTCCGGAGCAGTCCAAGTCGCTGCCACCCTTCTTTGTAAGGCCATATGAAATGGCAGCACCGGGTCAGTGGGTGGACTTTGGTCCAATATATCTGTCGGGTCATCCTGCAGAAAATCCACAGGTGGCGCAGACCACCCCAAATACTCAGTCACCCTCGACATGAGACGCCTGTACGAGGACTCATGAGTACCAGGCTCAGGCCTGCCAAACTCAACCTCCGGAGAGGTGTCCAGACCACTGGCGTCATGTAAGGACTGACGTAGGTCTTCCATCTGGCTGTGACCAGACAACAGGTCATCAGGAACCGCAGGACGTACAAACCCCTCCTCATCTGACCCTTCTTCCACCTCTGAGATGTAATCCAAAGGCTGGAATAAATCCCTGGATGAGGTACAGAAAAAGGCTCAAACACAGGGCTCACTGATTTACTCAGGGCCTTCCTCGGAGGATCCACGGCCTTCCGGAGCACCTCCGGTAAAGCCTCCTCAAAAGGCGTCGAGGGCGCCGATGGAACCGGCGTCGAGCGAGGCGCTGACGACTTCGAGGCCGGAGTCCCAAGCGTGTCCTTCGACGGCCTTGGCGCCCATGGCGTTGACGACTTCCTCGGAGCCGGAGCATCGAGAGAGTCCCTCGACCGACATGGCGCCGACGGCATTGATGCCTTCTTAGAAGGCCTCACAGGCTCCGACCGTCTAGAGGGCGTTGAAGACCGGGACCTGGCACGGCTATGGTGATCAACCTTGTCCGATCGGGACATCGATGGCACCCGATGATCGCGCCGACCGCCCGAGCCCGAAGGCATGCGAGCGGTGGCTGTAGCGCGTTCCTTGTCGGCTTCTCTCAAAGGCGCGGACGGAACGGTGCCCTGCGCTTCGAAAATCGTCATCATCTCCTTGCGAAATGCATCCCATTCTGCCAGTGATGATTGCTTGTTGGAACAAGCCACCCGCCGTCTGGCGGAGACCTCCGACGAGGAAGGCGACCGGTGACAGTGCTTCCGAGAGTGCCTAGAACAGGGAGAAGAATGGCAGGACCCACTCCGAGAACGAGACCCCCTGGATTTACGCCGACACGGAGAGTCGCCCTTCGAAAGCCCAGCGGACTTCAAGGACTGGCATTCATCGCAGTCGTCGGTGGCGTGGCTCTCGTCGAGGCACCAAAGGCAGACGTTGTGCGGGTCCGTAAGGGACATCTTGGAACCGTAGTCCTGACACTTCTTGAAGCCCGACCGTGGGGTAGAAGAAGACAAAGACATATTCCATTGTTAGAACAACCGATTCAACAGGAGAAGAACTGAGGCGCGGTTGGATTCCGAAGCGAACACGTTCCCGGAAAAAACGTAACTGAGGCTACAGGCATCGTGCCTCCTACATATAACATCCGGTGCGGTGACGTTGGCTCTCGACGGAGGCCCTCGAGGGACAGCGAATCGACGTCATGGATGTAGGACCCCAAAGCCGAAAAATGTTTTCGAAGCAGCACAGCTGTGGACATTACTGTCAGAGATATGGTATACGTCGGAGGACACAATCCACTCGAAATGCAGTTTCAGGCTAAAGCAAAACTGCTTTTCTTTTTTTACCAAAGATTCCCAGCCGGACGACGGGGAACATTCATTAGCAGGTGAATCCATGCCAGTCCCCATGCTGGAGAAGGAATCCATAAGAAGAACAAATGACTTCCCTGTGGTAATGTTCTTTCTGAAATCTTTTCTCCCAGCATGAGGCACTGTGCCACTCGGCGTCAAAGATCCTCGATTTGTCGGCAGACGTCAACCCTGGTATAAACTATGTGTGCGCAGCACGTGACTTCAGTTGTAATTGTTTTTCCCTGCATAGCTGCGTTAGAGATTAAAAAGAAAAGAGTGGATGCTTAAGCATAAAAGGAGCGAGTCATAGTAAAACCATAGGATACAGCTCCTTAACCATGGTGTAGGTTGGGAGGGCAATGAGGAATCTGTGGGACTAACATCCATCAGAAACAGAAATTACTTACCGTAATGTTCTTTCTATGGATTCTTCTCCCGTAGAGGCCTCATCATGATAAATGTTCATCTCCAGCTTCGCTGCTCGGAATCTTTTCGACAGGGGGCATAGTGGACCTCGACTCTCGGCCGACGAGCGTCAATCCATGTGGTCAGGCCCTCGATTGCCGGCTCTCAATGTGACGTCAGGCGTCGTACAAATACTGTGTCACACCCCACACCTCTGTTCCTGTAACTTTTCCCCTTGCGATTGAACGCTGCAGAAAAAAACCCACAGGAGAAGGTTAACCAGCTATTAGGACATTAACATGGGTACACGCAAACAGGGTGACCACACAACAATGTGTGAAGAAAGATATATATTTTCTTTTCTTCTTTTTATTATAGAAAACGGTCATCCCAGAGCCATACCAGATGCCTTCTCGTCTGGACAGAAGCGACCACCCACAGAACTTTCTGAGCGGAAATGGATGGGAGGGTACGATGAGTAATCTGCAAGAAGAATTCATAGAAAGAACATTACGGTAAGGTAATTTCTCCTTCAAAGGATTGCTTTTCTCCGGCAGATTCCTCATCAGATAGACTACCCAAGCAGTAAGGATAACGGGGGAGGGCATAAAGGTTTAAACCAGCAGATTCTGCAGAACCGCCCTGCCAAACCTAGAATAAGCTACCCGTGCAACATCCAAGGCATAGTGCTTGGTAAAGCTATGTAGAGAGTGCCGCCTGGCAAATATCCCTAACCGGGACCCCTCTCTCTGGAGGGCCGTGGAGGCTGAGACCCCTCTGGTCGAGTGGGCCCTGATACCGGCTTGAAGCTCCTTGCCCACCGATTCGTAACACTCGGCTATGCACACGACACCACCGTGACAGAGTTTGCTTAGTGACGGGAATGTCTTTTCGAGACAAGGAATGGGCCACAAACAACTGGTCAGATTTCCTAAACTCACCTGTGCGGGTGACATAGAAACTTAACGTCCTCTTGGGATCAAGGCGATGGAAACGCTCCTCTTTCGAGGGATACGGAGGGGGGTAAAAGACAGGTAAGTCAATAGACTGGGACGGATGAAATTCGGAAACTACCTTAGGCAGGAATCCTGGCCGGACTTTAAGAGAGACTTTCTCGCGAAAGAACTTCAAGGATGGAGATTTGCAGCACAAGGCTTGCAGTTCACTAACCCTCCTGGCAGAAGTGAGTGCAACCAAAAAGTCAGTTTTAAGGGACAACAGTCGCAAAGAACATGAATGTATAGGCTCAAATGGAGCCACCATCAGAAAGGTCAAAATCAGATTCAGATCCCAATCTGGGACAAAGAGGGTTGGTGGAAACTTGTTGAGAAGGCCCTTCAGGAACTGGGCCATGACTGGAATGGTGAAAAACGAACTTTGGTCTGGGGATCTCTTAAACACAGACAGGTCCACCAAATACCTTTCCACTGTGGCAACCGGAAGGCCTGAAGAGGCCAGTGACAGAAGAAACTCAATCACTGCGGTGGTGGGGCAAGCAATAGTGTCAATCTCGCATTCCCTGCACCACACCTCAAATCTTCTACACCTGCACGCATACAGAGATCTAGTAGAAGGTCTGCGTGCAGCCAGCAGTACCTCAAGCACATCCTCTGAAAGGTCCTAGTCATCATACCTCATCCTCTCAGAAGCCACGCATGTTGGTTGAGGGAGTACGGGGTCAGGCGAAACACCGGGCCTTCCGACGGGGTGAGGAGGTTAGGACGCCGAGGCAACCGGTGAGGTGGACAGATGGTCAGATCCAAGAGATCTGAGTACCACGTTCTTCTCACCCAATCCGGGGCGATCAGGATCATGGATGCTCAAAATCTCTTCAACCTCCTGAGAACCCAAGAAAGGACGGGAATAGGAGGGAAGGCGTAATGGAGAGGGAAGCTCCCTTACTCCCCTAGCAGATGTGAGTGCCACCAGAAAAGTGTCTTAAAAGTGATCTATCTAACTGAATAAGAGTGCATCGGCTCAAACAGGGCCACCATCAAAAAGGTCAGCACCAAATTGAGGTCCCAATCCAGAACCAAACATGGTGTAGGTGGAAGCCTGTTTACAAGGACTTTCAGAAATTGGATCATCACTGGGATGGTAAAAAAGGAACCTTGATCAAGAGACCTCTTGAACACGGACAAGTCCGCCAGGTAAGCCTCGACAGTACCTATCTGAATGCCTGATGAGGCTAGGGATAAAAGACATTCTAACATGGATGTGGTGGGGCATGAGATGGGGTCTGCCTTGCGCTCCCTACACCATGCCTCAAATCTTCTCTACCTGCATGCATACAAGGATCTAGTGGAAGGTCTGCCTGCAGCCAGCAACACCTCAAGTACTTCTTCTGAGAGGTTCCAGTCAAACCTCATCCTCCAGGTTCAGGTGAAGCACCCAACCTTCTGATTGAGATAGAAGGTCTGGTACGCGAGGAAGCCGGCGAGGTGGGCAGATGACCATTCCCAGGAGTTCCAAGAAACATGCTCTCTTGGCCCATTCTGAGGCAATCAAGATCATGGTGGCCAGGAACTACCTCAACCTCCTGAGAACCCACGGGATGATAGGTGTCAGTGAAAATGCGCAGTGGAGGTCGAAGAGCCACTCCACCAGGAACGTGTCCCTTAGTGCCCCCCCTCACAGAGGATTCCCTCGAGCAGAAATGCCGACACTTCAGGGTGGCACTCATAGCAATAAGATCCACCATCGGGGTACCCCACATAGCGTAGATCTCAACCTTCCGTGCACTTTCCCCACACGTGTGAGACCGTGATCTGCCTGTTCAGAGTGTCCACCAGCCCGTTCTCTGCTCCTGCTAGATGGGCTGCAGAAGCAGACTTCCCATTCCGTTGCGAACAGAATCACAGTGTCAATTCAAAACTCTGTCCCTGGTCCATCGTTGTCTCTCCAACACTGCCCCGACTTACCTGTCACAGTGCGTAAAGGAAATACGCCCCGGCCCGTTCTCGGAGGTCATCAATATCTCACCTCCTGAAAATCCCCTATTTCAACCGCCTCTTAATTGGGGGTAAGAGCTTCCTGGTCATGGCGGTTAAACTTTGGAACAATCTGCCATTAGATTTCAGGAAAGAACAGGCCTACTGGACCTTCCGCAAAATGTAAAGACCTGGCTGTACCCCTCCTAAAACTATTACATCCCCTCATTGCACTGCCCCCCCTGTTCTGGTGCTCTCTATGTGCTATGTAACATGCAACATTGCTCCATTGCACCAATGTAGCAAGTAGCCGAGTATCCTAATGTAACTAGCGCCGTGATACTCAAGGGTTTTGGTGTGCTGTAACAAATGGAAACATTCATGAATAAATAAGGCCTCCCTGCATAGGGGCAGGGACCACACACCCCCTTGCTTGTTGAGTTAATGTATGGCCACTGTGTTGTCCGTCAGAATCAGGACATGTTTTTTACCCCCGAGGGTAGGTGCAAAAGTCATCAGGACCAGCCTGATTGCTCACAACTCCAGCCTGTTGATGTGCCACTGCAGTTCCACTGGGGACTAAAGAGCATTAATTTGCAGATCACAGCAGTGATTGTCTCGGCCCTTCGGGTATGCATCCCTGAGCACCTGAGCTTGGGGCTACGGTGGCCAAAAGGGTTCTCCCGCCAACATGCTCACCCTGCTGGCCCACCATGAGAGGTCAATTGCCACAGACTTCAACACCCTGAGGATGTGTTTCATATTGCTGAAGTACTCGGATCACTGATTCCTCAAAAGCCACTGGTGGGATCGCATTCGTAGTCTGGCTTCTGGCACCAGAAAGACGCAGGAGGTTCTGGAAAGCTAAACCATCTGTCTGACACTGGTGACTCTCTCCTCAGGACGAACATCCTTCACTGTCCAAGTATCCAGGACTACCCTCATGAACTGGAGCCTCTGAGTTGGTGTGACATGGGACCTCTGGAAGTTCAGGAGGAAGCCCAGACTTAACAGCTGCAAGCAGGTTTTCTCGAGCAGCATCCATACCAGCTCTGGAGACTTTCCTTGGATCACAGAGTCATCCAGGTAAGGGAATATGTGGACGCCAGATCTCTTGAGGTGAGCCGCCACAACCGCCATCAGATTGGTGAAAACTCTGGGAGTGGAGAATAAGCCAAAAGGGAGAACCGAGTATCCCCAATGAAAAATCTCAGGAATCGCCTGCGCTGCCGATGGATCAGCATGTGGAAATAATCGTCCTGAAGGTCCAGCGACACCAACCATTCCTGGAGCTGTAGAGCCTGGAGATTTTCTTTTTTATTTTAACGTCACCATCCCAAACTGTTTCATCCTCAGGAACTTGTTAAACGGCCCGAGGTCCAGGATGAGATGGAGTCTTCCACCTCTTGGGTACCATAAAATATTTAGAGTACCAGCCCGACCCTCTCTCCTCAGCACCTCTTCTACTGCACCCTTTAACTACAGGGCTTTCAGCTCTTTCTGGAGCTCCTGATACGGTTGCATGGGAGGGGGTGCTTTGTCTCGGGGTCTTTTTAGAAAACGTAGACAGTAACCCCCATCTGATGAGCTGCAAGGCCCAGACATCGGAAGCAACCTCCTTCAACCTGTTCCAGTGCTTGGAAACGTGGGTAGAACTCGAAGTGGCTTAGATGGCACCGCTGCACCTGTTGCTGTTAGGGCAGTCTGTTGGCTCCTAGAGGCCCCTCTGGCCTGTCCAGGATGCACGAAACACCTATGCCCTTGCCTGGCTTGCAGAAGCTGTGCCGGCTTTCCAAATCGGACATACCGTCTGTAATCACTAACCTAGAGGAGAAGCTGAAGGATTGTTTAGCTGGCTATTGCACAGCTAGGCCCAGCAACGTAGCACCTGGAGTCCTTACATTTCTACAGAGACTCTTCGTATTTCGGGACAAACAGGTGCACACCATCAAACGCTTGTCCAGAAGCTTGGATTGGAAGTTAGGCGAGAACCCTGAACTTTGGAGTGAAACGGACTTCTACAGTACTGTGGATGTCCTCATGGCCGGTTTGTATTTTTTGGTGAGTTCGGCAGCCACAGCTGGCGTGAAACATGACCACTGGCACAGTGTACCAATGGTGTCCAATGAAGCCGCATTTAATGTGAATGCCCTATCAGTCTGCTGTACATTATACAGAATGTCCGTGTGTTCATATGCCACAATGGGCTTGGCCAATGTGCCCAGACCGAAGGATATAACCACCCTTTCCACAGTTTTCCTTTACTGGGCATAGGGGGAAGCCTGTTGCAAATCAAGGTCAAGGGATTTGTCAAGCCCACTTGCCTCGTGCAGACCTTCAGCCAGGGCCAGCATATCTATGTGGTCTGTCAAAACATTTGCTCCCCCAAATCCCATGCCCACTAGCTGCATTCCAAAAGGGGCGTGATCCCCCGCATCATTGTAAATCGACTTGATGGAGCTGAAGAAAGCCTATCAAAACTCAGAATCCAAGGAACGCTCTACTGATGGCGCCAACGTTGATGGGATTGTTCCAGCGAGGGCTATCAGCGCCATTCTTGCCGGTATGGGCTTCGCAGTCATCGAGGTCGAGCAATAGGGTGTAGGACCCGACGTGGTCACCTTGGCGCCAGAACCTCTGGGCGGAACTCGTGCCTCACTCACCCGAGGCATCGACGCTGGGGCCATACCCACTGCAGTCTTTTGGAAGAGTTGGAGTATTTGCTCCTTAGACACCTCCCACTCTTCCATCATGACACCCATAGCTGGACAGGACTTCCCCATCTCCTCTGACGAGTCTACACCATTGTCGACTTTTTTCTTATGGGAGGATCAGGATGCGAATGGTGTGAACCACTACGAGAGCGCAAGCGCTTATTCACTTTCTTGTTGTATCTGTCCTTCTCAGGCGTGGTGCCTTCAGTGTCGTAGCCCGACAATCTAATGGTTGTACGTGAAGACTTTAATGGAGACTGCCCAAGTGCCAATTGCACAGATCGTTCCCTGATTGACTTCAGGTTCATCTCCTCACAGGAACCACACTGCTTGACGTTGTGTTCCTTCCTGAGACACAACATGCAGGTCCATGATAGACCTCTTCAAGCCACAGTCTTGACAGCGTATTCAGAGAATTTCTCACTGAAGAGAAACATCCTGAAAACAGTGTGCGGAAAAAAGCAGTGAGGTACCAGTATGTAATGATGTGGTATATGCACTGCCGATGTCGAGTCCGGAGTCGAGGTTTGGGGCGGCCATGTCAAGATGAATCAAAGGTAGACGTTGAGTCGCACTACGGTCCCTGGCCAAATAAAATCCGAACAGCTGACCAAAGGGACATCTATCATATGGGGAATCTTCAGGAGAATGCAATTCATCATAAAGAACATTACATGTGGTTAAGTAATTTGTTCTTCTTATGGTTAGTGGCCCCTCACGGATTCTGCATCTTAGACTGCCATAGCATAGGCAACAATGTTTTGCGAAAGTATGGATTGAAGCCCACGTCCCAGCCTGACAAATATGCTTCACTCACACTCATCTGAAGAGCTGAGGTAGCTGCCACACCCCTAGTAGAGTATGCCCAGAAGACATCAGGCATTTGCTTTTCCAACTCTCCATTGTAATGTTCAGCAGTGCAAAGAACAATCCATCTCAAAATGGTTTCTTCCGTTACTCCCTTGGCCATTGTAGGGCAGGTACAGCCAATGAAAACTTCATCTTCCAGTCTGAATTGGTTCATTGTAGAAATGTACAAGCTCAGAGACCTTTTGGAGTCGAGTCTAAGCAAGTTCTTTTCCTCCTTAATTGAGTGATGAGGTGGATAGATGGCTGGCAAACAAATTGTTTGCAACAAATGAAAGACAGATATTACCTTTGGAAGAAACAAAGGACGTACCCTAAAAGTCACCTTGTCTTTGGTAAATAAAAATAAAAAAAAAATAGTAAAAGGCGGCTTATAATAAGCTCAACTTTTGAGATGAGGATATGGCAACCAGGAAGGCCATCCTCCATGTAAAGAATCTCAGGCAGGAATTTATTGGCTCAAAAGGAGAAGTCATAGGAATGTCAACACAAGGTTCAAGTCCCGTGGTGGCACAACAAAGGGATCGAGAAATACAACACTTGCTCTTATAGAGAGCACCGCTAAATAGCCATTGACGGTGGCAACCTGAAGACTGGTCTTGCAAAATGAAGTAAAAAAGACAACACCTTAGAGATGTTGCATAGAAAGGAAACCACATCCTGTGATCTGCACCAGCTCCAGAACTTTTTCCAATGGCAGCTGTAAAAACCTTTTGTTGCTGGACTCCTGGCAGAAAGCAACACCTCCATCACATCTTCCAGAAGGCCCTAATCCCAGTGGCTTAGCCTTTCAGAAACCAGGCATATAGGTTGAGCGTATGTACGCTCGGGTGAAGGAACAAGTTACTTACCTGTAACTGTTGTTCTCCAGCATGGGTCTGGCATGGATTCACATGCTCATGAATAAAAGAATACATAGCAGTATACACATGCACAACCACGGGAGGTGGCAACAGGTTCAACATTAAGCAATACAACTTAACATTAAGCATCTCTTACCTCCTCACCAGGCTCACCTTAAGCGAACAGGTTGCGCAGCACTGCTTGGCCGACCCTGGACTCCTCCCTGGAGTCCCGATCGACGCAGTAGAATCTTGTGAAGGTGTGCGTCGACCTCCACGTAGCAGCCCTGAAGATGTTCAGCAGGGGCACACCAGACAGGAACGCCGTGGTAGCAGCGATCGCTCTGGTCGAATGGGCTCTTGGATCGGCCGGGCAGCGGTCGGTTTGCCAACCGGTGACAATGCGTGATGCAGCCGGAGAGCCATCTGGAGATGGAAGTCTTCGAGAGAGGCTTCCCTTGATTCACAGACCCAAAGTTCACAAACAGTTGTGCAGTCTTCGTGCGGTCCACGTAGAACTTCAGCGCTCTAGCTACATCCAGCGAGTGCGAAGTCCTCTCGGCCGGCGTTGAAGGTGACGGAAAGAAAACTGGTAACACCAAGGGCTCGTTGAGGTGGAAGTCCGACGGCACCTTGGGCATGAAGGAGGGGTGCGACCTCAGCACCACCCTCGTGTCATGAAAAGTCAAGTATGGAGGCTTGCACGATAGGGCCTGAATCTCTCCCACTCGTCGTGCAGAGGTGATGGCCACGAGGAACGCTGTCTTCCATGACAGGAACTTCAAAGGCGCCGAATGCATAGGCTCGAATGGGGCCCCCATAAGCCTGGTCAGCACCACATTAAGCTCCCACGCCGGGGCAGGAGCCTTCACCGGTGGGAATGATCGGAATAATCCCTTTATAAATTCCTTCACCAGGCGATGGGACCACAAGGACGCCCGTCCCGTCGTCCTGGTATATCGGGAGATGGCAGCTAGATGTATTTTTATGGAGGCGTGGGCCAGTCCAGCCTTGGCCAGCGACAGCAGGTATGGCAGCACTTGAGGGGCCGTAATTTGCAGAGGGTTAATCTTCTGTGCACGGCACCAGACAGAGAACCTCTTCCATTTATGACCCTAACACTTGAGAGTTGAGGACGCCCTGGCCTTTGCAAGAACCTCTCTGCAATCAGCCGGGATATCGTACCCACCAAACTATAGTGCTGCAGGAGCCAAGCCTGCAAGTTCAGCGACTGTGGGTCGTGGTGGAGAATGGCGCCTCCTTCTCTGGAGAGAAGATCCGCGTCCGCCGGCAGCCTGACTGGCGGGGACGTTGACAAGTCCAGAAGGTCCGGGAACCAGACCTGCCTCGGCCACGCCGGTGCGACGAGGATCATCCTGCACCTGGACTTCTTGAGCTGGTTGATGAGGCGGAGCAGCAACGGCAATGGAGGGAACGCGTATAGAAACAGGCCATCCCAAGGGAACGAGAAAGCATCGCCCATGCTCCTCGGCTGTGGGAACCTGCTGGCGAACCTCTGGCACTTGGAGTTCGTCGGCGTCGCAAACAGGTCGATCTGGGGTTTGCCCCATCGTTGGAAGAGTCGATCCACTTGATCCTGGCGCAGTTCCCACTCGTGGCACGAGCGCAGCTCCCTGCTGAGTGACTCGGCGATGGTGTTTTTTATTCCTGCCAGGTGGAAGGGAACCAGAACCATCCCCTGGGCGACGGCCCAGTGCCACAGATCCTGGGCCTCCTTGGATAGGGCTGGGGATCTGGTGCCCCCCTGCTTCCGTATGTAGAACATTGTGGTGGTGTTGTCGGTGAAGATCCTCACCACTTTGTCCTTGAGGGACGGGAGGAACGACTTGAGCGCCCAGAACACTGCTCGGAGCTCCAAGATGTTGATGTGAAGAGACCTCTCCTCTGGGAGCCAAAGGCCTCTTGTGTGGAGATCTCCGGTGCGGGCCCCCCAACCCTCCAGAGAGGCGTCCGTAGTCACCGTCTCCTGAAAAGCTGGGGTTTGAAAGTCTGTGCCCGTCGTGAGGTGAGCCCAGGTGCCCCACCATAGGATCGCCCGACGGAACTCCTCGTCGAGGGGGATCCTGTCCTCGAAGTAGCCCCTCGCCTGAAACCAGCAGGCGTCGAGGAACTCCTATAGCGGACTCATCCGAAGTCTGCAAAGGGGCACAAGGTAGGTGCATGAGGACATCATCCCGAGAAGGGACTTGATGGACCTCACCCTGGCCACGTCCGTGGCTAACAGGCGCCACACCTTGCCCAGGATGGTCTTGGTCCTCTCCTCTGAAGGGGAGGCCAATTGCTCCACTGTATCGAGCTCCGCCCCCAAAAACAGTGCTACTTGCGATGGAACCAGGTGGGATTTGGGGTAGTTGATGGCGAACCCCAGCTCCGTGAGCAACCGGGCGGTCCTCGCCGTATGATCGACAGCGAGTTCCCTTGACCTTGCCCAGATTAGCCAGTCATCCAGGTAGGGGTAGACGTGGATCCCCTGCAGGCGCAGCCGAGCCGCCACTGGTGCCAGGTACTTGGTGAAAACCCTTTAATCCGAACGGTAGGGCTCTGAATTGGTAGTGGCGTCCCTGAACCACGAACCTGAGGAACTTCCTGTGCCTTTTTAGAATGGCGATGTGGAAGTAAGCATCCTCCAGGTCCAATGACGATAGGATGTCGCTTCCTCCAGCTGTCCCAGCACGTGCTGGAGGGTGACCATCCTGAATTTCTGCGCCTTGATGCATCTGTTTAACCAACGCAGGTCCAGGATGGGGCGCCAACCGCCTGTCTTCTTTCTGACGAGGAAGTACCTCGAGTACACTCCGGAGCCCCGGAGCCTCCTGGGGGACGAGCTCGATGGCACCTTTCTTGAGCATCGCCTTTACTTCCAACAGCAGTTGAGGGACGGGATTCTCCTTCCTGGCAACGGGAGGAATGCGAGGGCACTTCTTTAGGAATACCAGCGAGTACCCATTGACCAGGGTGTCCAACACCCAACGATCAGTGGAGATGGACTCCCACACTCCGATGAACTTCGTCAGCCGGCCTCCCACCGGGGTACTTCGGTGGGGGCCCGACAACCCGGCTGGGTCAGTCTTGCTTGGAAGCGGCCTTTGGCCTCCTTGGCGACGACGGCGGGAAGCCCCTTGCTTGCCGCGACCTCTGTAGGCCTCCTGGGAAGAGGAGCGGGCCGCCTGGCGGTAAGTGGAGGAGCCACCGCTGGATCCTTTGGAGGCACCCTGTCTGCCTGCGGGGCTCCGAAAAGGGCCGTCGCTGCTGAAGCACCCCAAGGGCCCGGGCCGTCTCCGAGCCGGTCTTAATGGCCTGTAGAGACTCATCCACAGCCTTACCAAAGAGGTTGTTGCCGTCGAACGGCACGTCCAACACTCTGGTCAGGTCGTCCCGGCGAAAGTCTGTCGCCTTGAGCCATCCTCGTCGTCAGAGGCAAACTCTGTTGCCCAGTTGGTGAAATCCGGTATCGGCAATGTCCGTCGCCACCATTATGGCGTGATCCGACGCCACCTCGCCCTCCTGCAGAATTTCTAGGGCCTCCGCCCTTTTGTCATCAGGCAGGAAATCTAGCAGGGGAGCTATCTTGAACCAGAGCTCCCTGTCGTAGCGGGCCACGATCGCTAAGGCATTGGCCACCTTAATCGTCGTCGCTGCCGACGAGATGACTCGTCATCCCATAGAGTCCAACTTCTTGCCCTCGCTGTCTGGCGGGGAAGTGGAAGTTGAAGCCGCCGCGCCCGCTGCCTTCTTAGCCGCTGCCGAGACGACCGAATCCGGTGTGGGCTGGGCCATGAGGCACAAGGGGGCGGCATCGGGGGCTCGGTACTTCTTCTCGTACCTGTCCCTCTTGGCGGGTGTCATGGCAGGGTTCTTGAGGACAGCAAGACCCTCGTCCCAGATGTCGTCGAGTAAAGGCACCGCAAGGACCGTCTTCCTCTTAGCCTCTCGTCGTTGGTACAGAAACCCCTCCTTTTTCTGTTGTTCAGGGCAGAGCTGGAAGAGCTCGGATGCCCTGGTTATCATGGCGTGGAAAGAGCCAACCTCGTCGGCTGGGGACGCCCGCGGGGGGGGGGCCATGGGGGTTGACGACAGGATGTCCGCTGCATCATCGCCGCCATCATCGTTCGTCCCCGTATCCGTAGCCGTATCCTCTCCCGGCGAGGGGGATGAGGGGTCCACTGGACTCGCAGGCACGAAGGGAGGAGCGGGGTGGACTCTCCTCCGCTTGTTCGGAGGGCTTCCCGACGGGCCTGGTTCTGGCTCCTCCGTCGGGGTGCGTGGTAATCTCGTCCTTATCTCGGTACATAAGGATTGGATTGCCAACAAAATGGCCGCCGAGCTATCCTGGGGATCGGGCGATGGCTGCGACGGATGGGATGGCCGCTCCACTGGGCCCTGTTTGTCGTTGCTATCTTCGATCACGTCAGCAGGGACCGTCCCCTGGGATCGAACCTTCTCGAACCTTTCGTTGAGGTTTATGAACCTCTCGTTGAGGCCTATGGACCTTTCGTTGAGGCCCTTCTCGGTCCCCACCAGTTCCTCCTCAGAGGCTGATTCCGAGTCTGTAATGGCCGCTACCCCCCCTCATTTTCAGCCGGGGGCTTCACAGGGGTCTTAGCGATGGGCTGGAAAGAGGATTCCCTCCGCGGCGGCAGTGATACTCTGGGCCCAGAGTCCGTTTCCATTGGCGTAGTCTCAGCCGGCTCCGCCAGGGTCGCAGCGACCACTTCAGTAGAGGCCTTAGCCGGGTGGATCAAAGCCCTCACCACCTTAGGTGCGTCCTGGGACTTCGCCTTGGGGGGGAAGGTCAGCGCCTCACTCCCCCTTCGAGATCGACCGGGTCCACTCCAGCGGCCTACCCGGGTTCTCGGACTTCTCTTCCTCGAACCAGAGCGCTGGCTCGTGGTCGAACGTGCCGGGGAAGTAATGCCCTGCTTGGCAACCGAACAGCCCGACCTTTCGGCGCTCCCGGAGCCCACGGACTCGCAGTGCTTGGCCTTGTGTTGGGCCCCCATCGCCGGGGCGCCCTCAAAGGACTTAGAAGCCCGCTCAGACTTCTTCTTCGCCTTCTCACTTGCTGTGCCCTTCTACAGCCAGGTGGCGAGGCGGGAAAGACGATCTTGTTTGGTCCGTTCCGAAAGGTTCTTACAGAACGCACAGTCCTTCTCCACGTGCGTCTTGTCCTCATGGAGGCAGTAGAGACATCGTGAATGCTCGTCCTCCTTGAAAACGTTATATAATCCGCATCCAGGGCAGTTCCTGAACAGCTTGGATTCGGGCGTCGAGCTCCGCTTGTCCTGGGCCATGTCCGTTGAGGTAGGCCGCAGATCTTCCGGAATCCTCCAAGAAGTGTAAACTTGACGAAAACTTCACCCTTGAGTGGCGTATAAGAATTCCGAAACGGGTCCCGTTATCGGAAGTAGAAACGGTGGAGCTTGAGGCTCGATTAAACCGAAAAAATGAGAAATTCTCCTGAAAAAGCATGAAAACGCAGTAAAAAACCCAAGAGCTAGACACGAGAACTCCCAACTCTTGAGCGTGCGGTAAAAATCTGAGGATGGCTGCCAGAGGCGGGGCTTAGGGAGAGGGCAGTCATTGGCTGGGGGCAGTATGACCCAGAGATCAGTGATTGGTTACTACTAAGAAAGACAGATCAGAAACGAAACTGATACTGATTTTTCTTTACTGACGATTCCCAGCCTGACGACGGGGAATATTCATGAGCATGTGAATCCATGCCAGACCCCATGCTGGAGAAGAACCAGACCCCATCTTGAGAAAGAAGGTCTGGCCACCCGGAAGACTATGTGGAGGACAGATGGGCATAATCCAGGAGGTCCGGGTACCACATCCTCTTTGCCCAGTCCGGGGCAATCAGGATCCTGGTACCTCTTCAACCTCCTGATCACTTGGGGAATGACTGGTATCAGTGGGAACGCATACAGGAGCTGAAAGTTCCAGTCCCCCACAAATGTGTCCCGGAGTGCCCCTCACAGGCGAAATTCCCTAGAGCAGAAAAGTTCACAATGGACGCGAGGGGATCCCCAGAGGTTGAAGAGCTCCAGAAGGACTTTGTAGCATAGCTCCCATTTGTGGGAGACCGTGCCCTACCTTCTTAGGGCATCTAATGTCATATTCTCCTTCCCAGTGAGATGAATCAACAAGATCATCTTGTTTTGTGATGCCCAGTGCTGCATTGCCTCTCTGCGCAGAGGAAGTGACCCAACACTGCCACTCTTGTTGATGTAGGGCATGACCACTGTGTTGTCCGTCACGATCAGGACAGTCTTCCCCCGTACGGAGGATAAAAAATCAATCAGCGCCAGTCAGATCGCCCTCAGCTCTAACAGGTTTATGTGAAGCTTTGTCTCTAGCAATGACCACAGCCTGTTCATCGTAAACCCAATCAGAAGAGCACCCCAGCCTTTCAGAGATGCGTTGGTTACTACGTGTGTCTCTTGCCATGGTTGTCAAAATGGTTCTCCCGCCATCACGTTCTCCCGGCAAGTGCACCACAGGAAATCCTGGGCGACGCTGCTCGGTTTCTGAATCAAGTCTGTCAAACTACCAAAGAACTGCGACCATTGAGATCTGAGGCCCCATTGGAGCGATCTCACCCTCAACTGGGCCTCTGGCCCCAGGCAGATGCAGGATGCCATGAGGATGAGCAACCGTAGGAAGTTCAGTGATGGCAGGTATTGGGTGTTCTGGAATATGGTGACCATCTGCTGGATGTATACAGCCCTATCTTCGGAGGAAAAGGATTTTCCGAGGTAGAATCCAGGACTGCTCTGATGAATTGAATCGTTTGAGAAGATGTCAGTTGCAACTTCTTTAAATTAAGGGAGAGGCCAGTCTGTGAAGGAGGTGGCAGGTGCGACTGAGATGATGCAGGGCCTGATCGGGAGACTGCGCCCTGATCAACCAATCGTCCAGGTAGGGAAAGACATGAATCCACCTCCCCTTTCTGAGACTGGCTTCCACTACTGCCAACAGCTTGGTCAAAACCCTTGGGGCGGAGGTAAAAACAAAAGGCAGAACTTAGAACTGGTAGCGAGTATTGCTTATGACAAACCACAGGTACATACTCTGCTTTGAGTGGATTAGCACTTGAAAGTTAGCATCCTGTAGGTCTAGTGACACCAACCAATCCTACATTTCCATGGCCTGGTGGAACTGCAAGAGTGTTTTCATCTTGAACTTAACCTCCCTGAGAAACATGTTCAAGCGTCTCAGGTCAACGATGGGTCGTAGACCTCTGTCCTTTTTTAGGAGAGAATAGTAAAGGGTGTATAACCCCCCTGTTCCTCTCCTGTACTGGTACCATTTCTGTGGCACCCTTCTCTTTCAGGAGCAGTGAATCCGGACCAGGAGGTGGTCTGGAAGGAGGAAGGCAGTCTGGTGATGCTTTAAAAAGGGGATGCAGTATCCCTGAGCAACCACCTGCTATGCCCATACGTCTGTGGTGGTATTGCAACATTCTTGAAAATGGTGCGACAGACACCCCCTCGCCCCCTTCCGGCGTGGATTGGCACGAGTTCCAAAAGAGGTTTTCCAGCATCGGCAGCACTGGAGAGGACATACGCGTAAGTTATCTGTGGTGTTTTACTGCATCTACCACTTGAGGGTCTACAGCACCTCTAGCCTTGACGGGTGGTGGCTTGTTTTTCCTTTTGGCCATAATTGTAATACCGAAAGGGCTTGCCTTTCCACTGCGAGGAAGTCTGAGCGAGCTTGAACATCCTGCGCAAAACCCAATTTGTGTAGCCAGGCTATTCTCATCACAGATAGCCTCCTTTCCATCCTCCACAGTATTAAAAAACCTGTTCCCCCTCAGGGATGTGCTCTGCCACCTCAACAATAGAAGAGCATCAGGTGCCTTTACTGCTTTTAGTTCATGCTGCTTGAGGTAAAGACGTTTCTGGCCAGAGCACCATTCCTTTTATCGCCTCTGAGTGCAAAGAGGGTTAGGAGCTTGCGTATGTGCCAACAGTAGCTGCTTGCACCAGCAGACTGTCATTTGACAGATGTCTGGTCAGAGGAGGCTGGCTTAAATTTCATTGTATAGTAAAATCTATATGTACTGGTGGTCCCCCGAGCAGGGAGTTTTCCACAGCTCTAAAAGAGGATCTTTTATTACATTTGTGCCCTTGTCCAGAATGTATGCGACCTTGGGCATCATTGTTCTATATGCCAACACTAGGGTAGGTTTGAGGATCACCTTTTTTCCGCAGGAGCCAGAAGTGGGCAGAACCGCTTTCTTAAAGAGCGGCATCATTTTGATACAAAATTCTTCCCACTTCTCTGCTAAAGCAATTTTTCGAGGGAAAGCATACCTACCTGCCAATCCTGACACGAGAGCCTCCTCCTTCTCTTGTTCTTCAAAGAAAAAGAAGACTACCAAAGACGAGAGAGTCGCTCCTCGAATGGGATCTTTTATGCTGCTTCTTCAACAGTTCTTTCTCCCCCTATGCTTATTTCTCGAGCTTTTGTCATCAGATTTTCGTTTCGGCTGTATTGAACTTATCGACTTTGACGTCGAAGAACCTGGATCAATTTTCAGGCTATATCCTTTAGGGCTTTTGGCATCATGTTTTGACGTGAACCACAATCTGCAAGTACATGGTCGGCACCGAGGCACCACAGACTATTCTGTGAGGATCTGTTAACACCATTTTAGTGTCGCAATCACGGCACTTCTTGAAACACGACGGTTTCAGAGTCGACAATTTCGAATAAAGAAAGTCAGTCAAAGGAATTAGACGTGTTCCAGAGTAGCATGCCGGGCATGCGGAAGAATAGGAATAACTGAGGTCACAGGGTGCCATGCACACCATTTATAATCATATCAACCCCACGTCCAGTCCTGAAACCAACGACTTGAGGATTCCCTGACGAGCCACGTAGCACTCCCAGCTGGGAAAAAAAGTTCACGTATTATGCAAAGAAGGAAATTATATCTAAGATGAGGAATCCGTGGGAGGACACAATCCATTAGAAACACTAGCAATGGTAAGTCATTTGTTCTTCTGAGTCATTGCTCCAAGAGATAACTAATCGATTACGGACTCCAAAGCAATAAAGAACCTGGAGGAGGGAGAAGATCGATGTGATGAATCGTGGGATTCAGTCACTTCTCCCAGGGAGGAGGCTTTCTTTGTGAGGCTAGGGGGGTGAGCCCGCTACGCAATACCATCCCTTGCGGCAGAGGTAAGCAGGACCTCACTGGTTGAGAACACCCCATTGGGACAGGGACGCCAGTTTGGCACATGAACGCCCTAAATTACTCAGCCACAACACACCATTAACAGCTTCTTCACAAAGACAAGAAGAACAATTTAAGGTTTGTTACTGTGGTGCGGAAACCTTAATTGAACCTGGAAAGGAAAATGTATGTCACACTGAGAAGAAGAAGATTGTCCGAGTAATACAGAGCACTCCGACAAAAAAGAAAAAGGACTTACTTTGATGGCTTTAAGCCGCAGCTACGTTTCAAACATGGAAGAGTAGTAGTCCAGGCAGATGAGAGAGAAGCAAGGAGTTTAGAAATCAGCTGGATGCTGAGAGCTGAAAGAGACCGGGACGCGCAGCTTTCAATCAAGGAAGAAAGCTGAGTGAGTGCAGGCAACACGAGAAACGCCTTAAGCGAGGAGAGCTAGGGGAAGGAAACCTCAGATGAGTTACCAAGTCCTAGGTAGTGGCGTGACCGAGAGTCAGTGGCCTTCTAAATCCCACAGTGTTGCCAAGACCACAGACCCATTTTCTCGTGTGGAGCAGATGTCGAGCAAGAGAACCTGTAGTAGAGAAACCGGTATTGGCCAATTTGAGTGAATATTGATTGAATGGTACATTTGACTGAATTCGGCCAGTACCTTTCAATCGATTTGATCAAGTTGGGTAGAAAATACCGAACATGGGGAGCAGGGGTTGCGGGGGTGTCCCCGCACTCAATGTTCTGTATTTTTGGCCTCGGGTGGGGTCACAGTGTTGTCCCACGCTTCCTGAAGATTGGATGCAGGGGACAAAAAAAAAAAGAAGAAAAAAAAGGAAAGGGTCCCCTGCGGCGTCTGATCTGACCTGCGCTAAAGGGACAGAACTGATGCTGTAGGGTTCGGAGAGGCAGCCGACGGAGAAAAGCTAAGTAGGGGAAATGGGGGGGATGTATTGGGGGTGGGGTGGGACATAGATTTGGTGAGTTTGGCCACAGTAAAATTGTATTTGCAGCGAAATTGAATACAGTCAATTCCGCCGCAAACAATTCTGCCACAGTCAAACAACCCAGATCCAAGAAACCAGAAGCCAACCTGACGACCTAAGCAGAGCATCGGATTCCATCCTGATCACAGGCCCGGTGATGCTAACACCAAGAGAAAGGTGTAACGGGGAAGGCAGGAGACCCGGGAGGGATACCGAACATAACGTTTGTAAGAATCATACTCGTCTCAGTAAGAAAGTGAAGTTAATATTCCTCAAGGAGAGCAGGTATCCCTACGAGAATACCAATATTAATCTAAGTAAAGCCAACAAATGGAAAACACCAAGAGTTATTATCTGAACCCTAGACGCTAAAAGACAATAAGATGGATCTTCTTTGATATATGAAAGTCTGACGCCACCTTGGAAGGAAAGCAACGCCGGCTTAAACCTCTGAGTCACTTTTTCCTTGAAGATGAGGCAGTAGGAAGGCTTCACAGAAAGGGCCGGGGGTTAACTTACCAGCCTAGTGGAAGGGAAGGCAACAGGAAAAATCCCTTATGGATGACCAGCCTTGACGTCTCAAACAGGGCCACGATGAGACATGTCGGAACAAATTTCAAATTCCATGCAGGAACAATAATCTGTCCTGGAGGAAACCGATTTAATCCCAGCAAAAAATGCATAAAGGGGTGGATGGAAAAAATAACCCATTACCTCTCAGAAATGTTATTTCTGATGGATTAATCCTTCCGCTCACATATAACTGAACCTTGCCAAGCCAGCACAGCATTTGAAGACTTCCTTCCTTTCACATGGCCATATGGCAGTATGAAAGGATCACTGACGGGGATTGAAGATGTGTACCAATGTTTGTGAAGACAACTGGTACCGGAAGATATATGTGGATGGAAAAAAGAACACATTACTTACCCTGCTGTAATGTTCTTTATGAAGGATTAGTCCGTCCGCTGACATATTCCTCATTGAGAAGTAAGTACATTGTCTTTTTTCTTTCAAACAAACAGTCTTCACAGACTGCGGCATTTGGCTTCGCCCAACTACAATATGCGCCCCTGACTGCATGACCTCAGACGGGACGCCGGGGGCAGTAGATATTCACTTTACTCACTACTCTCTCTCCCCATTCTTTCTCCACCCCCCTCTCCTCTTCTTTCTCATATGTAAATTGTTCTACATGCTGATTTTCTGGTTTGATTCATGTTTACCGTTATAGCTTCTACTGTTCCACGTTTAATGTATATTTTGTTGTTCATTGTAAAGCGCCTTGTTTTATATAAAGGTGCTATATAAAACAATAAATACAAATATAAATATTGAGCCACTGTCTCCCAATGAACTCGGTTCCACCTTTTCAACTAGCACCCAGAAGCACAGAGATCGTTGAACAGCAAGAGGTGAATGAACTATCCATCATGAGGGCTAGGATGGGAGGGTGATGCCTGGAGTTCTTGCTGGTCACGATTCTGGACTTCTCTGCATATCATTGAGTTCAGAAAGAGGTGGCAAGTAACATCGAGGAGGAGTTGCCTCAAGATCAGAAACAGGTGTCCCAAACCTAAATAAGACACCTGGCGTAGGCATACTAAGTTTGGAAATGTTAATACTTGTCACTGTTAATTGTGTTTGGAGTTCTGCGAGCCTCTGTGACTTGTTCATCTTTCCACCTATATTCAAAATTGGCACGACTAGCAAAATGTATCGGAATCCCATTTGGCAGCAGTAGGCATATTTGAACACCCTAATGTGTTGAATTACCTAATGTGCAAATGTCTGCTTATTATTTATACATGCTTATCTAAAACTGTTCTACACACCGTGCATGCAAGAATTTAAGGTTGGCTATTGGCAAAGGTGCATTACAGCATTGCCACTGTGTATGCCAACTCTTTTTACTCCTCTGCATTTCGTGAATCTGCCCTAAACATTACTGAAGAATGTCAGGAAATATCAACAGTTTTAGGAATGGGTGTTTTGTTGTGTGTGTGTGTGTCATGACTTGTAAACTAAACCTTTCAAATAAGTATCAAAAGATGAAAAAAAAGAGGAAATAAATACAGAATATAAAAATCATACATAAGCACTCTTATGTAAAGGTTCAAACCAGTACAATAATGATAACCCAACTCATCATATCTAAGCAGCATCATATGTAAATATTAGGAAACAGATGCAATACATATCCAAGAACTGCTGAAGACATATTGTTCCCCATCAAAATTCTGGATCATACTTCTGATGGCGTCAGAAAGGTTGGCTCAGACACAAATCTAGCAAAATAGGAATGTCTCTGGTGTTGAAGTTGTGCGCATTCTACCACTAGGTGTTATAATGTTTAAATATATTTTGTGTCTTTACAAAACTTACATGTTTCTGGTGCTTCGTTCCATTTTTGAGCTTGCTACTGTAACTTTGTTAGTTGGAAACAAGTTGAGGCCTTATCTTATAAACAAATTCCTCCAAGAGGAATTAGGAAATTTTACCATATACAATATGATTGTATTTTGAGGCTTGTCTACATAGGACACATAAGAAGGAGAAATGAATTACTGTAATGTTTTTTCTATGGAGTCCTCATCTGATAAATATACCCTCCAGCTCTGCTGCTTCAGAAAAGTTTCGACAGGGGGTGTAGAAGACCTCAAACCGGCTGTCGACCAGTCTTGCTCGGCGTCTGGTCATCTGCTCCGGACGTGACGTCAGGTGTCGTATAAATACCATGTCACTACGTCCATACGTCAGTTACCCCCCTCCCCCCCCCGAGCACCACACACTGCATAGGAAACCAGAGAGAACAAACATGCTAATAAGCAATTAAAAAAGAAGTAACTATCGACCTCCAAAGGACCATCATCAAGTTAACATGAAAGAGAAGATGCGGGCCAATCACCGACTTTCTGAGCAAGGATGGATGGGAGTGGAGATGAGGAATCTGCGGGAGAAGAACCCGTAGAAAGAACATTACGGTAAGTAATTTCTCCTTCAATGGATTGCCTTTCTCCCGCAGATTCCTCATCTGATTAACTCCCAAAGCAGTAAATGAAGGAGGCGGGCAGAAAGTTATACCAAGAGATTATTCAGCACTGCCCTGCCAAAATGCGCATCAGCTGTACGAGCCACAGCCAGACTATAGTGCTTAGCAAAGGTATGCAGGGATGATCATGTCGCAGCGCGACAAATCTCCCAAACAGGGACTCCCCTCTGAAATGCTGTTGATGCTGAGACTCCCCTTGTCGAATGGGCCTTGATGCCTGCTGGTAATTCTTTCCCAGCGGACTGGTAGCATTCAGCTTTGCAGAAAATTATCCATCAGGATAAAGTCGGCTTGGATTTGGGCTGGCCATTACAGGCTAAGGAAAAGGCCATAAAGAACTGGTCAGCTCTCCTGAAATCCGCTGTCCTCGCAATATAATAACTCGACACCCTCTTTGGGTCTAGGCGATGTAACTGTTCCTCCTGCTTAAAAGGGTGCGCACGATGGTAGAAGACTAAGGTCGATGGATTGCGACAGGTGAAATTCTGAGACATCCTTGGAGAGGAAGCCAGGCCTTACCCCGAGTGAAATTTTCTCCCGAGAAAAAACGCAGGAAGGCTGATTTACAGCATAAGGCCTGCAGTTCACTCACCCGCCTAGCGGATGTAATAGCCACCAAGAAGGCTGTTTTCAAAGAGAGAAGCCGTAAGGGACGTGTACACAAAGGGAGCTGCCATCAGAAATGTCAGAACCAGATTAAGGTCTGAATCCGGGACCACAAAATGAGTTGGCAGAAACATATTAATAAGGCCTTTCAGGAATTGTGCCATTACCAGGATCATAAAAAATTAGCCTTGATCCAGGGATCTTTTAAACACAGACGAGGCTGCCAAATATCCTTTGACTGTGGTGACCTGAAAGCCTGCTGAGGCCAGCAACAGAAGGAATTCCATCGCTGTAGTGGTGGGGCAAGAAATCATCTCCATCTGCACATGCACAAAGATCTTGTAGATGGTCTGCGTGCAGCCAGCAACACCTCATGTAATTTCTGAGAGAGGTCGCAGTCATCATATCTCACCCTATCAAGAGTCACGCATTTAAGTTGAAGGATTCCAATGGGGCGGATGGAGTATCCAACCTTTCCGACTAGGTTAGGAGATCTGGACGCTGAGGCAACCGGTGACGTGGACAGAACCAAGAGGTTGGAGTGCCACGATCTCCTCGCCCATTCAGGGGCAATCAAGATCACGGTTGCTCGAAACCTCTTCAACCTCCGGAGAACCCATGGAATGACGTGAATAGGAGGGAACGTGTAAAGGAGAAGGCAGGTCCAATCCACCAGAAACGCGTCCCCCAGCGCACTGTTTGTTGGGAATTCCCCTGAGCAAAACTGTTCGCCTTTCCTGTTGGACTCTGTTGCGAACAGATCCAGTGCTGGGGTACCTCAGAGAGCGCTGACCTCCTCTAGAACTTCCTGGAACACTTCCCACTTGTGCAAGACTGTGCTCCGCCTGCTCAGAGCATTGACCAAATTGTTTTCTGTGCCCACCAGATGAACTGCTGAGACCGAGATCCTGTTCTCCAGCAACCGGAAGAACAAGTTACTTACCAACTGTAACGTTCTTTCGACTGGATGTCCCTCCCACGTAATCCTCATCTGGAGATATATTCGCCAGCTTGCTGCTTCTTCAGAAAAAATGTTCACCAGAGGGCGCTGTGCTCGAGGCCACGTAGCTTGGTCCCTCGAAGGCCGCCGTCAATGTCATCCGTCGTATAAAGGGCTCGAGCCGCACCCGTTGGATTCAGTTCTGTTTTTTCAATGTTAATGGTTGCATCAGTTGTATTAGGTGTCGACAGATGTCAGGCTCTTAAGGAAGTACAAGTGCAAAAAGCATAAAAACTGTACATAGGGGTAGGTTGGGAGGGTCGATGAGGAATACGTGGGAGGAACATCCAGTCGAATGAACGCTGGTAAGTAACTTGTTCTTCGAATGGATTGTGTCCTCCCACGTATTCCTCATCTTAGATAGACACCCACAGCACTAGTAGGAAGAGGGAGTACCAGATTTTTAATTATGTACCGAATGAAGGACGGCTTTTGCAAAAAGGCCCCCTTGGTAAGAAGTGGAGTCTAAACAATGTTTTACAAAGGTGTGCATAGATGACCAAGTGGCCGCAGCACAAATGTCCTGCACTGGGACACCCCTCTGAAGAGCCGTGGAAGTTGCTATGCCCCTGGTTCAATGAACCCTTAAACAATTAGGAGGCTCATTCCCAGCCAATTTGTAACATTCAGCTATTGCTAGAATTATCCATCTGGATAAGGTTTGTTTGGACACACCAAGGCCCAATTTGTGTCCAGTGTAACCGACAAATAACTGATCAGTTTGTCTAAATCTTTCCAGTCTAGAGATGTAGAAGCTGAGAGCCCTTTAGGGTCTAGTCTATGGAATCTTTCCTCTTCTTTACTAGCGTGCGGAGGAGGATAAAAGGAAGGTAAAGTGACAGATGGAAATCTGAAACTATTTTAGGTAGGAGAAAAGGCTTGACCGTTAAAATAACTTTATCCTTGTGGAAAATAGTGTGAGGAGGCTTAAAAGAGAGCGCCTGCAACTCACTCACCCTGCGGGCTGAAGTTAAAGCCACTAGTAAAACAGTTTTTAAAGCTAGGTGCCTTAAAGGACAAGAATGTAAAGGCTCAAAAGGGGCACACATAAGAAACTTTAAAACTAAATTTAAATCCCAAATGGGACCTTGGAAAGGTGTAGGAGGAAACACATTTGTTAACCCTTTAAGAAATTTGATAACTAAGGGCATTTAAAAAATGCAATTTCCTCTGAGGAGCGCTTGAAGATAAATAGCGCTGCCAAATATCCTTTAATAGTTCCAACTTGGAACCCCGAGTTGGCTAAATGTAATAGAAAGGAAAGCACCATGTGAGTGGTACATTGAAAAGGATCCACATTCTTATTCCTGCACCAGTTACTGAATTTCTTCCAACGACACCAGTATAAGGATTTTGTTGCTGGCCTTCTGGCCGAAAGCAAAATCTCCATAACGTCATCCGGGAGGTCCCAATCCTTATATCTCAACCTCTCAGAAGCAAGCGTGAAGGTTGAGTGTCTTGACCTCTGGATGGAGAACCCGACCTTACTCTTGCGAGAGAAGATCCTCTATTTGTGAAAGACGTATTGGAGGGCAGATGGACATGTCCAGAAGATCTGGGTACCATGTCCTCCTGGCCCAGTCCAGGGCACTTAGGATCATGGTTCTCCTGAACTTTCTCAACCTCTTGATTACATGAGGAATCACGGGGACTGGAGGGAATGCGTAAAGGAGTGGGAATACCCAGTCAACTACGAACACGTCCCCTAGAGCTCCTCTCGGGGGAAATTCCCTTGAGCAATACAGTTCGCACTTCCGGTTTGCCCTGGTCGCGAACAGATATACTTGAGGGGTTCCCCAAAGGGTGAAGATCTTTTGAAGGACTTCCTGAGCTAGCTCCCACTCGTGGGAGATTGTGCTCTGCCTGCTCAGAGCGTCCGCCGCCGTGTTCAGCTCTCCGGCAAGATGAACTGCCGATAGAGAGATTCCCTTCTTGCATTGCCCGGAACCAGAGCTGCATTGCCTCTCTGCACAGTGGAAGTGATCCTACGCCTCTTCTTTTGTTGAGGTAGTACATGGCCACCGTGTTATCTGTCATTATCAGGACATTCTTTCCCTGTACAGAGGGCAGAAAAGACTTCAGCGCTAGTCCGATTGCCCTCAGCTCCAAAAGGTTGATGTGTAGTTTGGACCCCGATGGAGACCAACGAGCGCTGATTGTCAGATCATTCGTGTGGGCTCCCCACCCTGTGAGTGAGGCATCCGTCACTACAGTTATCTCCGGCCATGGTTGCCAAAAAGGTTCCCCCTTGAGGATATTCTCATTGCGAGCCCACCATAGGATATCTTGAGCCACCTTGGACGGGGCTTGTAGAAGATCTGACATCTCCCCCGGAAACTGGGACCATTGAGTCCTGAGGGCCCATTGCAGGGATCTCATCCTCAGTCGAGCCTCTGGCACCAGAAAAATGCAGGATACCATGAGGCCTAGCAACCTTAGGAAGTCGAACGCCGGTAGATGTTGGGCATTTTGAAACTTTGCTACCATCTGCAGAATGTGGTGAGCTCTTTCCTCGGGGAGGCGAGGCTTTCCACGAGGTGGTGTCCAGGACTGCTCCGATGAATTGGAGTCTTTGGCTCAGAATCATTTGCGACTTCTTGTAATTGAGGGAGAAGCCCAGTTTGTGTAGGAAGCGACAGGTCATGGCTAGATGTTCTTGGACCCGTTCGGGTGAACCTGCCCTGATTAGCCAATCGTCCAGGTAAGGGTAGATGTGAATCCCCTCCCTCCTGAGACTCGCTGCCACTACCGCCATTAGTTTGGTGAAGACCCTCGGGGCGGAGGTCAGCCCAAATGGCAGAACTTGAAACTGATAGTGAGATCCACCAATTGCAAACCTCAGGTACTTTCTGTGTTTGAGATGGATTGGCACATGAAAGTAAGCATCCTGACGGTCTAATGAAACCAGCCAGTCCTGAAGCTGAAGAGCCTGAAGGATATGAGAAAGAGTCACCATCTTAAACTTGTCCTTCCTGAGGAATTTGTTCAAATTTCTCAAGTCCAAGATGGGTCTCAATCCTCCATCCTTTTTGGGGTTGGGAAAATAGGGGGAGTACCAGCCCTTGTTCCTGTCCGCTACAGGTAAATGTTCTATTGCACCTTTCTTTAGCAGGGTTAAAATCTCCTGCAGAAGGAGCGGTTCTGGAATTTTTACAGAGTTGGCTCCCGGTGGATGATCTTGAGGCCTTTGATGAAAAGGAAGGCAGTAACCATGGGTCACTATCTCTAGCGCCCAGGCATCTGACGTAATGCCCCGCCATTTGTCCAGATACTGAGTGATTCTGCCTCCCACCAGGGTTTTGTGGGTTAAGACCTCAAAGTGGCTTTACAGTGGCTGATGAGGTAGAAGCCGCTGCTGTGGCTGATCTAGCGCCTCTCCCTTTTCCACCATTAAAGGGTTTTCTCTGTTGGCCTCTCTGACTGGCCTGCCCTCTCCCTTTTCCAAAAGAGGAATAGAAGCGAAACGGGCGACTCTTCCAGGAAGATGAGCCTGCTTAGGAGTGTTGCTGAGGTTGCCTTATAGCGGCGCCGAGTGATTTTGCTGCTGCTTTCGAGGTCTGCAGCTTCTCCAAGCTCTCGTCTGCCTTGCTGCCAAACCACCTCAAGCCGTCAAAGGGCATATTAAGTAATCTGGACTGTACATCAGATGCAAAGCCAGATTTCCTTAGCCATGCAAATCTACGCAAGACGGCGCTAGATGCCATGGGCCTGCTTATACTCTCTGCAGTATCCAGTCCTGGCTTGAGGCACTCCTCCATAGCCTCCTTTCCATCCCTTACTATCGCCAGGAAACCATCCCGCTCCTCACCCTCCAGGGTTGTGATCAGCCGCTGCATCCAAACAGCTCAACAGGGTGTAATTAAATCTAGCTAATGTACAAGTCACATTAGTAGATTTAAGGGCCATACTACCCGAAGTGAAAACTTTCCTCGCCCAGGCGTCAATCTTTTTGTCGTCCCTGTCAGGGGGCATGGAGGGATAAGCCGATTGCCTATTTGCAGTCACAGCTTGAATCACCAAGCTTTCAGGTGAAGGGTGTTTAGACAGATACTCTGGATCCAAGGGAGTAGGTCTGTACTTTCCTACAAATTTCTTATTTACAGCTGGTAAAGACTCAGGGGTCTCCCAATTTGTCATAACTCTCTTTTGAAGAGCTTTGTGGAATATCAGTCAAGTCGGCCTGGTCATACCTTGGAGACACGGACTTCCACCCCATAAAATCTATCACTCTTCCCATGAGGTTCCTATACCCCGGTTCAGCGTGGTCAGTGGGGTCAGGTCTTTCAAATTCTACATCAGGTGAGGTATCTAGGCCACTGGCCGATTGTAGGCAGTCATAAAGGTCTGCCATTTTTGAACTTTTTGTCGGATTTAGCGTGTGTCATTTTAGATTCCCCTCCGTCACTTTTAGAGTGGACAGGGGCATGCTCTTCACGCAACCTTTTTGAGGGGGTCGGGGCCGCCTTCTCAAAAAAAATGTGCATTAGCCCGCTGAGAGATTTTTTTTCTCGACTCTCCTGAGTCTTTTAGTCGTTTTGCTGACTTGAAAGACTCCTCTCCCATCGCTAGCTTACCTTGGCGTTCCTTAAGAGCCTTGTTCGACATCGCCTGACACGACCCGCACTCGTTGACTCAGTGATCAGGACTAAGGCACCAAAGGCAGTTGCGGTGAGGATCCGTAATGGACATCTTTCTTCCACATTTCAGACAGTTTTTAAAACCCGTCTTGGGTGTTGTCGGAGTTGAGGAGAAAACTGACGCGCCGTTTCAAACACCGAAGCAGAAGCTCGGCAAAAACTGAACAGAATCCAACGGGCACGGCTCGAGCCTTTCATACGACGGATGACGTCGACGCTGGCCTTCAAGGGACCAAGCTACGTGGCCTCAAGCACAGCGCCCTCTGCCGAACATTTTTTCCTAAGAAGCAGCAAGCTAGCGAATATATCTAAAATGAGGAATACGTGGGAGGACACAATCCATTTGAACCAAAGCATCATCGCCTCTGTGCAGAGGGGGCACACCACCTTGCTTGGTGAGATAGTGCATTGCCACTGTGTTGTCCGTCAGAACGAGGACATGTTTCCCCTGCAGAGACAGGGCAAATGCTTTCAGGGCAAGCCTGAGCGCTCGCAACTCCAGCCTGTTGATGGGCCATCTGGCTTCCGTCGCTGACCATAGGCCGCTCACCTGCAAATCCTTGCAGTGAATGCACCAAACCCTTCAGAGACGCCCCCGTGACCACTCAGCTCTGAGGCCAAGGAGGCCAGAAGGGTTCCCCGGCTAATAGAGACTGTTGCGGTCTGCCCACCAGGACAGGTCGTTGACCACCGATGTGGACACTGTGAGGAGATCCTAGAGAGAGCCGATGTACTGAGACCACTGATCCCTCAGGAGATATTGTAGTGATCTCATGCTCAACCTGGTCTCTGGCACTAGAAAAATGCAGGTGGTCATGAGGCCTAAGAGGCAGAGGAAGGAAGCCACTGGTAGTGTGGCTTTTATACGATGCCTGACGTCACGTCTGGAGCCGATGACCAGACGCCAAGCAATGCTCGAGGGCTACACAGCCAGTCAAAAATGTTCCAAAGCAGCATAGCTGGAGGGAATATCTATCAGATGAGGAATCTGCGG